>NC_044552.1:168933358-169535732 GCF_007565055.1 Rhinopithecus roxellana
TTTGAGACGGAGTCTCGCTCTGTCGCCCAAGCTGGAGTGCAGTGGCCGGATCTCAGCTCACTGCAAGCTCCGCCTCCCGGGTTCACGCCATTCTCCTGCCTCAGCCTTCCCAGTAGCTGGGACTACAGGCGCCCGCCACCTCGCCCGGCTAGTTTTTTGTACTTTTTAGTAGAGACGGGGTTTCACTGTGTTAGCCAGGATGGTCTGGATCTCCTGACCTTGTGATCCGCCCGCCTCGGCCTCCCAAAGTGCTGGGATTACAGGCTTGAGCCACCGCGCCCGGCCTGTCTTTTTCTTTTCATAGAGATAGAGTCTCGTTCTGTTGCCCAGGCTGGAGTGCAGTTGTGCAATCTTGGCTCACTGGAACCTCTGCCTCCTGGGTTCAAGCAATTTCCCTGTCTCAGTCTCCCAAGTAGCTAGGACTACAGGTGCATACCACCATGCCTGGCTAATTTTTGTGTTTTTAGTAGAAATGGGGTTTCGCCGTATTGGCCAGGCTGGTCTTGAACTCCTGACCTCAGGTGATCCACCTGCCTCGGCCTCCCAAAGCGTTGGGATTACAAGTGTGAGTCATCATGCCTGGCCATGAGTACATAATTAAATTAAACATTCTATGTGTTGATGAACATTTTATAAGAAATCTCATTTGTTTAGAGAATCTAAAGCTATTCCAAATTGTGAATACTCTAAAAATAGTCATACCATGAACAGACGGAAGAAGAAATAAAAAGGTAAGATGCCCAAATTCACTTATTATAAGATAGAAGTAGATAAAATTATACAGAGATACAGTTTTTTACCTGTCAGACTTACAAAGATCAACCAAATCGAGGACATAGTTGGCTAGGCTGTTTGATATATCAGTTGCCAAAATCTATAAAAACTGCAAATTTACATATCGCTTGTCCTAACAATTCAACTTCTAGTTTATCCTACAGATATACTTGGACATTTGTCTGGAAAATAATAACATTTACATGGAAACATTTCCTGTGATTCAACATAGTAGCAAAAGATTGGAAACAGAAGTCTAAATGTTCAAAACAGGAAATTGATTAAATACATTATGATATTTCCCTATACTGAAATGCAATGCAGCCATAAAAAAATATGAGGAAGATCACTATAAACAGATATAAAAAGATCTTTCTGCTGTATTAAGTGTGGAGGGGGATGTGGGAAGGACAGAATAGTTTATATAAGATGCTACCATTTGTTCAAAGAGGAAGAAGAAAATAAGGTATGAATGGATTTGCATAAAAGACCTAGGGAAGGATAGACAACAACGTGACAGCTCTGATTATTGTTGGTTGGAGGAGAGGGTTTGTGGGAGGGTAGAGAACTGGGTGGACAGAATGTAAGTGTGGGGCTGGGTTCAGTGGCTCACGCCTGTAATCCCAGCACTTTGGGAGGCCAAGGTGGGAGGATCACCTGAGGTCAGGAGTTTGAGACCAACCTGGCCAACACGGTGAAATCCCATCTCTACTAAAAATACAAAATTAGCTGGGTGTGGTGGCAGGTGCCTGTAGTCCCAGCTACTTGGGAGGCTGAGGCAGGAGAATTGCTTGAACCCGGGAGGAGGAAGTTGCAGTGAGCCGAGACCATGTCATTACACTCCAGCCTGGGCAACAAGAGCAAAACTCTGTCACACACACAAAAAAAAGTGTGGGAAGAAGGCCTTACTTTTATCTTCTTGGCTTGCTGAATTTTGAATCATGGGAATGCTTTAGCTTTAAATATGTAAGCATTAAAATAAACTTTACTAGCCGTAAAGTACATCGTTGGTGTATAATTTTAATTTAACACAAAAATTATCATTTAAAACACAGACCTCATGGCCTAGTGTAGTGGCTCACACTTGTAATCCCAACACTTTAGGAGGCCAAGGCCAGAGGATCACTTGAGCCTAGGAGTTCAAAACCAGACTTGGCAACATAGTGAGACTCTGTCTCTACAAAAAAAAAATTAAAATATTTGTTGGGCACATTGGTATGCACCTGTAGTCTCAGCTACTCAGGAGACTGAGGCAGAAGAATCCTTTGAGCCCAGGAGTCTGAGGCTTCAGTGAGCTGTGATAGTGATACTGCACTCCAGCCTGGGTGACAGAATGAGACCCTGTCTAATAAAATAAAATAAAATAAAATAAAATAAAATAAAATAAAATAAAATAAAATAAAATAAAATAAAAACAACAACAACAACAAAACCCACACAGATCTTAAAACTTAAAATTTTAAAAAAGCCAGTTCATATTTAACAGTGGGGAAAATTTTAGAGTAGGATATAGAACCATTAATACATTAATCTTGACTTTAACATTTCCTCAAACTCTTGAAAAGTACTTATCCTGTGTGTTTGATTTTAGAGTGCTTCACCTGATTCTTCCTTAGGGGTTGATAATGCAAAACAGTGACGTTTGTGTAATTGTAAAGGTAGAAAACACTCCTTCATATTCCACATCATTTCTAGAATTTGATCCAGACCAAAATTATACCCAGCTCAAATGGAAAATTTCTGATTCACAGTTAGCAGCCTCCATCTTTATGAGTTAACAATGGCTCCTAAGTGTATTCAGTTTCACCCCGGAAACTGTCTATTAAGAACATCCAAAATCTGTAGCCATATCTGGATATGTGTAGCAGGAGATGGGGCATTTTGCCTGCTTCTAATCATGAACCCACACTCATATAGGAGACCAACTTTCTATGTCTGCACAATGCTGTATCCCACCCGAGGGTTGCATACATACTTGCGAAGGACACAGAGGAGTTACAGGGGAGTGAGTCTGGCAGTGGGGTTACAAGTAGACAGTAGAGACAAAGCATGGGTGGCACATGGCTTTCCCCAAAGCCTAGAGGATCAGGCTGAATGAAAAATATGTTCTTCCACTTATGCTGCATTTCTTCTGTGTCAACTGCCTGTTTAAATCCCATCCCATGAATGAGCTGAAGAGTCATAGTTTATCTAATAGAGACAAAATCTGACAACAGGATATTGCTCTAACTTGATGCTGGATTTGTTGACATTTGAGACAAAACTCTGGAACATTTATTTAAATAGAATTGTCACTATATTTTAATTTAGTTGATAAATTTATGGCTAGGGTAGAAATGCTTTCTGTGTGGTTGAAAACTTCAGGCAGTTTGCCAGGACGTTTGCCTTTTAAACTTTGATGATGATGTTGTTTGGAAGAAATAAGACAGTCTCTGAGACAACTAAGAGTGAAGGAAGGTTACACACACCAAGTGAGGTAGGGAGAGAACTAAGTCTCAGGATAGTTAGAAAACAATGAAATTTGTTGTTTAAAAACAATGTGCTTTGAGAGAAAAATGATATTTGGTGAACTGTGTGACTCAGTTTATTGCCTCAGCTTTCTACCTTATTCTGTATAGGTCCACTTTTATAACATATCCTTAGCTTTTACTAAGAAGTATGTAATTGATATTTCACCTTCTATTGAATTAACATGTGCTTTTTAAATTTACATACTTTAGATTTTTTGAAGGCTGTTGGGACAAATCATTCCACCTCTCTGTGTCTTTGCTCTGTGAAAAAAATGTACCTCCAGAAACAACTAAGAGTATTTACTTACCAAATACAGAAATGATTTCTGAAAATGATTCACAGAGTGTGGCAGAGAAGGATGAGGAAGTGATGTCAGTGTTGCTTAAGAGGACATGCAAATATAATGATTTGGGTCATGTCTCAGCAGATAGCCTTGTGGAGTTCAGGTGCCAATTTCTAGTATTTGTTTTCCTTACCCTTCTTACTTCATCTTGTCTAAAGAATCTGAGACATTTACTGATTCTACTTCTGGGAAGAAAATTGGAGTTCCCCCACAGGAAACTACAAAAGTTCACAAAGATAATTAGGAAAGTGCAGTTGGCTCCTAGAAAAGTTGTCAATGGATCCTGTTTGCAAGTAAACTCTGCGCTAGAATTAAGACATTTCTAGGTTGTGTATATAGTGAGATATAGAATCATAGAGCTGAAAGAAACTTTTAATATCTCGTTTAAAAATTTTATAGATGGGCCAGGTGCCCTGACTCACACGTGCCAGCCCTTTGGGAGGCTGAAGCGGGTGGATCACTTGAGCTCAGGAGTTTGAGACCTGAGTAACATGGCGAAAATCAGTTTCTACAAAAAAATACAAAATTAGCTTGGCACAGTGGCACATGCCTGTAGTCCCAACTATTTGGGAAGTTGAGGCTGGAAGATCTCTTGAGCCTGAGAGGTGGAAGTTACAGTGAGCCATTATCGCACCACTGTACTCTAGCATAGGTGACAGAGTAAGACTTTGTCTCAAAATAATAATAATGATAGTTTAAAAATTTTATGGATGAAGAAATAAAAATTTAAAGAGATGAAATAATTACGTCATTGTAGAAGTCTAAAGTTTTAGCTTAAGTCCTGTGTTTTGTGCCTATATGCTCAATGGCTTGCAATTTTTTTGGAAGGTTTAATCATGTGGATTTAGAGCTATCTTTCAAGACAGAGAGAAAATTTCTAACAATCTCGTAGGTAATCTCTAAATTCTCATTCCTTTGAACATTTCTTGATTCTCAGTGGATTTGCTGTTTTCCAGCGAAGTGTAGATCCAGAAAGCTGCCTTTATATTATGCCTTCTCTGGCCTTAAAAATCAAGATCTCGCCTTCTTCTCCCCCTCCTTTCCTATCATGCTGGCTAAGCTGACACTACAGATGCTCCTGGGCTACTGATACATGTTTCGAAAAAGGGTTTAGAAAGGGAATCAAATGTGTCGCCATGCCAGCCAACCATTTATCCCTCCTACCTTCATCAGGTTACAACCTGGTGTCTGAGTCATGGCTGGGCTGAAGACTCTGCACCTAAGGCAATGTTAGTTTAATAGAGCATATTGGGAAGTAGCTGTGGTGAGCACACTGAGAGGTGAAAGGCTTTGGGACATCTATGAAGGAATGGCCATAAGTAGTTAAATATCTTACATCTGACTTCCTTTGACCTTAAAAACCTGTATCTGACTGGAAATTTCAATTACCTCCTGCCCTTCAAACCTTCAATAATGAGAAGCACTTAAAAAGTTTTCTTTATTCAATACCTCTTAATTGAGCAACACAGGCACAAATAGCACAGATGCAGTAGGGGCATAACATTCCATCAGGTGGCCTGCAACCCTGTTCCTCATAAGTGCAACAGCTCATCACTGATCTTTGGCATTTGTTCACATAATTCCTCCTCTGTTACTGATCTTTTTATTTCCAAACTTGGAAATGCATGTTTTAGTGTAAACAGCTTTTTACTCAAATCAGGAGATAAGAAGATTTAAATATATGTAGAAAAAATAAAAAATGTTATGGAACTCTGCAGATTTGAGATGTTTGGATTTTCCTTTCCATGCTGTTCATGTTCTCAAGCCCCCCTCCCCCAACTCCCCACATCCCATTAGCACTCCTATATAACAGAACTCAGAATAATCAAACTCATCCTTTCTTTTTTTCTTGACACCAGTGATATTTGGAGGGCTGTCTTACCCCAACATTTTTTGAACTAATTATATAGAAGTTGTCACATTTTGCCCAATTGATACTGAAACTCTAGCTTGGACCCAAGATTGGGATATGAGTCAAGGGCAGTTGTGTGCTGGCCAATAGGAAATGGTCTGGTGTGGAATTTCTTTTTTATTTGTTTTCCTTCTTTCTCTCTTTCTTTCCCTCTCTTTCTTTCTCTCTCTCTCTCTCTCTCTCTCTCTCTCTCTCTCTTTCTCTGTCTCTGTCTCTCTTTGATGGAGTCTCCCTCTGTCACCCAGGCTGGAGTGCAGTGGCGCAATCTCGGCTCACTGCAACCTCCGCCTCTCGGATTCAGGCGATTCTCCTGCCTCAGCCTCCTGAGTAGCTGGGATTACAGGCAACCACGCAGGCTAATTTTGTATTTTTAGTAGAGACAGGGTTTCACCATGTTGGTCAGACTGGTCTCAAACTCCTATCCACCTATCTTGGCCTCCCAAAGTGCTGGGATTACAGGCGTGAGCCATCGCACCCGCCCTTGTGTGGAATTTCTTATAGAAGCTGTGCTTACACTAGATAATGAGGAAATGAGCAAAGGATATTTTCTCTCCTGGTGAATCTTTTCTAATCAGATTTGTTCTATTCTGCCAAGTCTGAATAGCAGATATACAAAAGTCTTCACAGAGCTGAGTGGCACTGAAACAAAGAATGTCATCTGTAGCTGGCAATCAGTGGGAGCCGTAAGTGCGGTTGAGTTGCTCTAGAAAGCGATGCAGCAAGGAATGGAATCCCAAGACCAACTGCCTCTACATAGTGCGTTCTGTACATACTGTGCTATCCCAGGACTCCAGGAGGCCAAGAAGTTTGAGATTTCCTGTGCTGCGTTTCTTGTTTATTCCTACAGCAAACACTTATAGCCTATGTCAACTTGTGAGAGTATCTCTTCTTCCTTAACAACATGAAAAGACCCAACACACTATTAAATGTCTAACTGCTTAAAGTGCTGAATGCAGATATGCTCAGACTTTCCCCTGAGCTATGGCAGGACAAGGTATTTTTTAACTTCACATGACAAGGGCTAATGATAGTGTTCTTTCTTGACTCATCTTTTGAACATTGCCAGAGCTGTAACCCAAGATTACAACCGTATTTTACCACAAGTTCAAGCACTGTGAATAAGAATTGCAGAGGCAAGGACAGAAAAAGCCACAGATATGGTTCTGACTTGTGATGTCCTAGATTTCCCTTAAGTATGTTAACTATTGCAAGGTAAAGGTCAGCAGAATTGGAGAGATAAACCACAAAATTATTGGATTTCAACTCTTATCGTAGCAAGATTGAAGCCATGGGAACAAATAAGAAGTAGATATCTATTAGCCGTTTTTTTTTGTTGTTGTTGCCATTTTTTCCTTTGAGTCGGAGTTTCATGCTGTCACCTAGGCTGGAGTGCAGTGGTGCAATCTTGGCTCACTGCAACCGCCACCTCCTGGGTTTAAGCAATTCTCCTGCCTCAGCCTCCTGAGTAGATGGGATTACAGACATATATACTACCATGCCTGGCTAAGTTTTGTGTGTGTGTGTGTACATATATATATATATGTATGTGTGTGTGTGTGTGTGTGTTTTAAAGTGGAGATGGGGTTTCATCATGTTGGCCAGGCTAGTCTCAAACTCCTGACCTCAGGTGAGCCGCCCACTTTGGCCTCCCAAAATGTTGGGATTACAGACGTGATCCACTGTGCCCAGCCTCTATTATCATTTTAATAGTAGATTTTATTTTATTTATTTTCTGAACAGCATAAAAGATCTCCTGAGTGCTTTCAGTATTCACAATATTCAGTCTGTATTTCCTTATCACACAACTAATAAAATTTTATTAGTTGCATATAATACTTTTTTCTCTCTATAAATGATCTGAGGGAGGGAACTATCTCTTTGTTGTTCCCTGCTATATCCTCAATAGCTGGCACTTAATTTGTGGGGTCCAGTGCAAAATTAAAATATGCCCCCAGCTAAAAAAATATTAGAATTTTAAGACAACAACAGCAGAACTTCAAAACAAATGGAGATCCCTTCTGAAGACAGACCCTGTGCAACTGTACAGGCTTCATGCCTATGAAGTTGGTGCTGCTGGCACATAATCAGTGTTCATTATTTATATGTTGACTGAATGAGTTAGTGACTAAATATTCTGAATGAATACACCTTTTGTTCTGAAGACTAGGAGTGAAATGCCTATAGGCAAGCTTAGGTCTATAATACCAGATACTTTTTCAATAATTAATCTCAAACTTTCCTACTTTTAATTCTGCTTTTTTCCCCAATGGTCTAGGATACTGAAATATGGTCAGTCTTAAGAAAATTGATTAACTTGACTGCTATCTTTCATTTCATTCTTGTTCATGCACAATCTCAATAATTTTGGTAGCACTATCTTCCAATTACTTTGGATGCGTGAAGTTTAAACTCGGAAAGACCCAAATTAACACACAAAGAAATATAAGTTGATGTATTTTTAAAATTATGATTGTGCATATACTGCCTTAGTATCAATAATTTTCAAATAACAGGATAGAAGAAAGTGCAGTTACTTGCAAAACTAGTGTGCTTTGTATCTGGGAAGTCTCATATCACTGATAAAGACCAGACTACTTTTAGAAAGAATAATAGCTTGAAGCTAAAATTTACTGAATACTTCACAAAACAGTGACAAATAAGTTTCTCCATTAACTCCCCTACAAAGTATTTTTCTTCCATTGAAGGTACACACTTGACTTTTTGCAGAAATGATCTTATTCTTGAGCTGTCAGAGGAAGTTTCTTATAAAATCTATATACCTACTTGTAGTAGTATGCTAAATCAGTTCATGCAGGATGATGAGATTTTAAAAATAACCTTCATTTCTGTTCCCTTATAGTTTTTAACAAAATAATCTAACAGTAAATCTTGATAGTTTGCCTAAAGTAAGTTGTAGAAGACTTCTTTTTCTCCAGAGTCCAGTTTCTTATTGCATGTTGGTCTCATGAGACTTTGGATCTATTGCAAATGTTGTATCCATGTGGCCTTTTTTTATCCTCAAAGTGACGGAGTTTTATTTTTCTTCTTCAGTATTTCTTCAAAATGTATTGCAGGAGCAGAAACTACATGATCATTCCAAATCTCTGCTTGCCTTCAATAGCATAATGGAAAGAGAATAATCTTTGAAGACAGGCAAACTTGTATTTGAATCTTTGTCAGTTTCTTCCTGTGTTGCTTTGGAAAAGTTATATAATCTCCCTGAATCTCAGTTTTACCTTCTGAAAAATAAAGATGCTTCCCTTGCAGTGTTTGTGGTAAAGATTCGTGATGATACAGGTAAATTGCATGACACATGATAAGCATTTAATACTTGGTAGGTGTGATGATGATTATGATGATAAATTCTCTTTGTAGACCGTTTTCCTTTCACAATGTTTTTTTCCTTCATTTTCAAAGGAAGACATGCTCATCACAGGAGGCTGGTTACATATATATATATGTATATATATGCATATATATGTGCATATATGTAGTATATAGGTGTATATATAAATCTTAAGCAGAAAAAGATTATTCATCATATTAAGATAACAACTTGACAGATTTGTATCTTATCTTTTTTTGCATGAATCTTTTTTTCTTTACCCAGTTAAGATCATACTGAACATATATATGTATTTTTTAAATTTAGAGACAGGTTCTTGCTGTGTTCCCAGGCTGAAATGCAGTGGCTGTTCACAGGTGTGATCATAGCGCACTATAGCTTTGAACTCCTGGGCTCAAGCAATCTTTCTGCTTCAACCCTCCAACTAGTTGGGACTACAGGCCCATGCCACTGTGCCTGGCTATATCTTTTATTTTTTGCTTAATATTATGTTATAAACATGTTCCCATATCATTAAGAATTCTGAATAAGTACTAGTTCAACTTCTGCTGAATAGTCCATTGAATGAATGTTTTATTTCAGTGACAAACACACAAGAAAGACCTAAATAATTATGTATATATATGTGTGTGTGTGTGTATGTGTGTGTGTGTATATATATATATATATATATATTTTTTTTTTTTTGAGACGGAGTCTCACTCTGTCTCCTGGCTATATATATTATATCTTTTGACAAGGAGGATATAGTCTGTTTTCTTTCTTTTTTTCTTTTTCTCTGTCGCCCAGGCCAGAGTGCAGTTGCGTGATCTTGGCTCAATGTAACCTCCGCCTCCTGGGTTCAAGCGATTCTCCTACCTCAGCCTCCTAAGTAGCTGGGATTACAGGCACGTGCCACCACACCCGGCCAATTTTTATATTTTTAGTAGAGATGGGGTTTCACCATGTTGGTCAGGCTGGTCTTGAACTCCTGACCTCATGATTCACCCGCCTCAGCCTCCCAAAGTGTTGGGATTACAGGCACGAGCCACCATGACCAGCCTAAATAATTATCTTTTAAATGTTGTGGTAGTTTGAAAGAATACGGAGCTTTTGACCTTAGACTGGCAGATACATCTTCCTAATTCCAGGACACCTTTTCTTCAGTGACCTCACCCTGAAGCAGCCACTTAGAACCTGTGAACAATAAAGTTGACTCTACCGACTATGCACATTCCCACACTAGAAAAAAACTACAACCATTTAAACAAGGCCATGAGTGCTTCTGAAATGGCAAGTTTCAGAAATAAAGGTGAAGGAGGCTTATAAAGATATAATCTCAAACATTTAGCCGTTTGACTTTCTGGGGCACAAGATTTAGAATTCAAAATAACAAACAACGGAGACAGAAAAGAATGTGTCTGGAGGAGCTTTGTGGCTGCTCTAAGATGGTAGGTGGAGAGAGGGCAGCTTCTATTTGTTCAAGTCCATACAGGCGGCTTTTGGTGACAGAAACATAAATAAGACATTGGATTAGACCAGAATTATAAAATTACTAACCCTTCAATTGTTTGAAAATTGAGAGCTGAATACAATGAAAAGTGATACACTCATACATGTTGTTTGATATTAGAAGTCAAAGCCCTCATAGTTTAATATGTGCCAGTGAATAACAAGAATGAGAAGTTTCCTTGCTGGGTCCACTGCCCGTGCTAACTGCCCTTTAAGATAAACCTGTATTGGTAGCAAAATAATAGATATCATAAGAAAGAATAATTGTCAGATTTATAATATTATTTTTAAATGAATTATTTACAAACAATGTTAAATAGTCTTGCTTTCTCCTTTGTGATGTGGGACTTTTTACAGGTGGGTGACAAAAGCAAGGGGAAATTGAGGCATCAGTTGCTAAATGAGAAAGCTGATCTTACTAACAAGTCTGAAAAGACAAATAATAGCAATTGATTTTATATGTAAAAGTGATTCTATTTGAATGTATCTCAGTAGTGACTTTGCTTTGTTTTGTTTGAGGCAGGGTTTTGCTCTGTAGCTCAGGCTGGAGTGCAGTGGCACAATCACAGCTACTGCATCCTCTGCCTCTCAGGCTCAAGTGATCCTCCTACCTCAGCCTCCTGAGTAGCTGGGACTACAGGTGCACACCACCACGCCCAGCTAATTTTTCGTATTTTTTTGTAGAGATAGGATTTCAACCTGTTGCCCCGGCTGGTCTTGAACTCCTGGACTCAAGTGATCAACCTGCCTTGGACTCCCAAAGTGCTGGGATTATAGGTCTGAGCCACTGTGCCCAGCAGGTAGTGGTTCTAATTTCACTGTAACTTCACGTTTTCCAGGAAGGATAGTGTACCTCAGCAGCTAACTCTAGAGAGCAGGTCAATTTTCCTGAAGAGATTTGGAAAGCTTTGAATCACATAAGTTAATCAGAGCCTCAGTATTGATGCAAGCATTGATTGATACATTGGTGACCTGCTATGTAGATTTTTATGGAGAGCGACATCAACAAAATAAAAGTTCCTAGTGATCTATTACTAACTTTAACGTGAAGCAGCATTTAAAATATGAAAACTATATCTGAGTTGGAAAGGTATTAATAGATAATTTAGTGATAATCTAATAGCTAACTTATTGATGTAACTGGTAGTAAAGCTCTGGCCTAGGAACTATGACTATGTAACCAAAAGAAAAATAGTGCAATCAATAAAAAGAACCAACTTGGATAATTTAAGTTACTGAATAATTTTTTTTTCCCAAAGCCAAAATTTGGGTCAAAAATACTGTGACTGCTATAACCCTGTGTTTGAATGGAAACAAAATCTGATCTGGCAAAGCAGGAGCTTTTATTCACATCCAGCCTTAAATCAAAGAGTGGAATCAAATCACCATTAAATCAAAGAACTATAAAACATAGGACATTGTTGATCATCTACCCAACCCTCTATTTTTATAGTTGACAAAATTGAGAACTATTTTTTTTTTAATTTTTATTATCTTTTTTGAGACAGAGCCTCACTCTGTTGCCCATGCTGGAGTGCAGCAGTTGATCTCGGCTTACTGCAAGCTCTACCTCCCGGGTTCAAGCAATTCTCTTGCTTCAGCCTCCGGAGTAGCTGGGACTACAGGCATGTGCCACCATACCCTACTCATTTTTTGTATTTTAGTAGAGACAGGGATTCACCGTGTCAGCCAGACTGGTCTCGAACTCCTGATCTTGTGATCCACCGGCCTTGGCTTCCCAGAGTGCTGGGATTACAGGCGTGGACTACTATGCCTGGCCAAGAACTATTTTATACTTTGAAAATGACCTCTGATATGATTTGGGCTGTGTCCCCACCCAAATCTCATCTTGAATTGTAGTTCCCATAATCCACACATGCTGTGGAAGAGACCGGGTGGGAGGTTATTGAATCATGGGGGTCATGGTTTTATAAGGGGCTTTTCTCCCTTTGCTCGGCTCTCATTCACTCTCCTCCCACCCTGTGAAGAGGGGACTTCACCATGATTGTTAAGTTTCCTGGGGCCTCCCCAGCCATGCGAAACTGTGAGTCAATTAAACCTGTTTTCTTCATAAATTACCCAGTCTCAGGTATTTCTTCATTAGCAGCGTGAGAGCGGACAAATACAACCTTCTAAAACTATTGTGTCACATATTATTTAACTTTAACTTTTAAGGGATTTATTTTACAGTTTTACATTGCTATATACTCTACTATACTTTTCTACACCCTCTTTGACATTCTTTTATTATATTCTAGAGGATTTTGAAACTTGATAAAGATGATGGGCAACAGTGTAATTAAATGAGCAATGTGGGAAACCTCTAAGGGCTAAACCACGGAAAGGAACTATAGTGATTTAGCACTCCATAGAGTTTGTTCTCATAGATTCACTGAGTGTCTTACCATGAAGTGGCCGAAAATCACTACCAGTAAAAGTCAGGATATAATCTGTGGTTAACCTTTTATAAAGATAATGATAGATAAAACAGTGTAGTCTTGAATTTTTTGCTAGTTAATAGTTATAATTTGTAAACATAAACCAAGTAAACTTTGACTTTGTTTTTGTAGGCAAAAAAAAGTTCATATATTTTATTTTGGAGTGCTCTTTGTATGTTTTCCCAATTTGTGTTAAAGAGTGGTTTTCTAGATGGGCGTGGTGGCTCATGCTTGTAATCCCAGCACTTTGGGCGGCTGAGGTGGGTGGATCACTTGAGGTTAGAAGTTCGAGACCAGCCTGACAATATGGTGAATCCCTGTCTCTACTAAAAATACAAAAATTACCCAGGAGTGGTGACATGTGCCTATGGTCCCCAGGTACTCGGGAGGCTGAGGCAGGAGAATCACTTGAACCGGGGAGGCAGAGGTTGAGGTGAGCCGAAATTGTGCTACTGCACTCCAGCCTGGGCGACAGAGCAAGACTCTGTCACATAAACACACACACACACACACACACACACACACACACACACACACAGAGTGGTTTTCCAAGAGAGAACTGGAGATAATTGTAAATGTATGAAAAATATTATTTGCTTTTCTGCATGCAAGAAGTGTTTGTTGCCTGTTGAGTAGAAGTGAACTTACTTTCTACAGTTTGCTGTTGAACTTTTCTCTGCTTTATGGAATTGTGAGGAAATGCCAATAGAGGCCGATTGCTGGGCAGGGTACGGGCTTTTCAAATATAATTCAGTTGAAGTTTCTTAAAGATATAAATGGTCTACCTGGAACTAGAATCAGTTGCCAACTGACTTGTCCTAATGACATTTTCAATTCTAATTTGTTCTTTCATTCCACAGGAAAAACATTGGCAGGGCATTCTTAATCACAGGCGGTGATAAAGGAGATCCATCTTAAAAAATAAAACCAATTTCCATCTCATGTGAGTCTATGTTTACAAACTTTCAAGCTCATCAGCATTCAAATCTTGCTTCAGTTCTTCCATAATGATTCATAAAAGGGCAGCCATCCCTACCCAGACCTGAAGTGGCAATCACCAGTACAGTTCCCCTCCACAGCCATGATCAGAGACAGAGGAGCCTGGCAGGGCAGTGCAGAGGGCGAGGGGAGCAGAGTAAGGGAGTGAGGGCCACTCCGGGCTGCTGCCTGAACTTTGGGGAGTGATACTGGGACTGAGGAGTTTCTCTGTGAAATTCCCTGATTTCCACAGATATTCTTTTTTATTTGTGTTCTATGATTTTGATCCTCTCCCTGTTCTAGATAAGTTAATACTCTTTTTTTTTTTTTTTTTTTTTTGACAGTCTCCCTCTGTCACCCAGACTGGAGTACTATCTCGGTTCACTGCAGCCTCCACCTCCCGGGTTCAAGCGATTCTCATGCCTCAGCCTCCTGAGTAGCTTAGACTACAAGCATGCGCCACCATGCCCAGCTAACTTCTGTATTTTTAATAGAGATGGGGTTTTACCATGTTGACCAGGCTCGTCTCAAACTCCTGACCTCAAATGAGCTACCCATCTTGGCCTCCGAAAGTGCTGAGATTACAGGTGTGAGTCACCATGCCTGGTCAGTCAATACTAAATTAATTGAAGCATTAATCTCCTGAGGGAGAACAGAAAGAGTATGGAGGAGGGATGTAATGAGATCTGAGTTAAAATATGTTCATATCATTCATTGGATAAGGTGTTTTGCTTTTCTGATCATCAGCTTCCTTTTCTTAATGTAAGTTTTTTTATTTATTTATTTTTATTTTATTGTTCTCTGTTGGGGTAAAGAGAAAAGATCTGCTTGGTACCTGGCACCTACTACGTGATCAATAAACCATTTATTCAGAGTTAACAATTACTTAAAATTACTCAATAACAACTGACAGCTGTAAAACTTAAGGAAGAAAAGTGGTGAAATTGTTTTAGAGGTTTGCTTGAAAAGGTCTGACCTTTCTGAGAAGGGAGGTATTAGGGAACAAAAGACATCTCCGTCATTGAGGAGGAGGCTGGGAAATAGGAGGTGTGCATGATTGTGGGAGGAGTTGTGGAAAAGGTTTTCCACAAGAGTCTATTAATGAATTATATTATTGCAACCTTATAGTGCAACTCTGTGATAGGCATCTAATTTTACTATTTTTACAAGTTTTTTTTTAAGTTATCATGGTATAGAGGAAATAAATATGTAAATTAACAAGCAATGTAGGAAAGTACTTTGTGGACTCATGCATCTAAGAATATACCACACCCGGCCGTGTGCGGTGGCTCAAGCCTGTAATCCCAGCACTTTGAGAGGCCAAGACGGGCGGATCACGAGGTCAGGAGATCGAGACCATCCTGGCTAACACGGTGAAACCCCGTCTCTACTAAAAACTACAAAAAACTAGCCGGGCGAGGTGGCAGCGCCTGTAGTCCCAGCTACCCGGGAAGCTGAGGCAGGAGAATGGCGTGAACCTGGGAGGCGAAGCTTGCAGTGAGCTAAGATCTGGCCACAGCACTCCAGCCTGGGTGGCAGAGCGAGACTCTGCCTCAAAAAAAAAAAAAAAAAAAAAAAAGGAATATACCACACCCACACTCTAGACTTGGTAAGGATGAAGGCTGTTCCATTGTTCTCTTCTCAGTGACTTCCTTAGCTGTTCAGTTTGGAGAAAATAAAGACATGAGCTACTAAAACTTCCGGTTCATTTCTCACCATGTGATTCAGTTTGTTTTGTCTAGTCAAGATTTTAATGACTTAAAACATTTTATCACTTTCCTTGGGAAAAAAATTCAATACGACAGCATGAAAGCTTACAACATAGAGGAATTATATTTATCTTTGGTGGTATCATAGATAAAAGCGCCTATTGTTCTTAACTTTGCATACTTAACTTTGGTAAAAAAAGATTTTTGTGGCTTAGGCAACATATGAAATGACTACTAGAGTGACACACTGAGTAGAACTGTAGCAGGATCTCTAGGGAAAGGATTGTAGACAGCAAGTGTGGTTTTAGGCATCTTCTGCTACATACGCATAAATATAGGGTGACTGCTGGAAATGGGCAAGTCTGTAGAATGGAGTCTCTGAACCTCTCACTCCTTTTTTTTTTTTTTTTTTTTTTTTTTTTTTTTTTTTTTTTTGAGGCAGAGTCTCACTGTGTCGTCCAGGCTGGAGTGCAGTGGCGTGACCTTGGCTCACTGCAACCTCCATCTCCTGGGTTCAAGCGATTCTCCTGCCTCAGTCTTCCGAGTAGCTGGGATTACAGGTCTCCACTACCATGCCTGGATAATTTTTTTATTATTATTATTATTATTTTTAAGTAGAGACAGGTTTTTGCTATGTTGGCCAGGCTGGTCTGGAACTCCTGACCTCAGGTGATTCACCCCCCCTCGGCCTCCCAAAGTGCTGGAATTGCAGGTGTGAGCCATCACTCAGCCTATCTCACTACATCTTGATTCATGAGCATGCATGCAGGGTTGGCTGTGTTCTGACTCCTTTAGGTAATAGAAGTCAGGCAATAACTGAAATCCCTAAGAACTCAAACACAAACAAAAACAGATTAATTCAAATACTCAGTTTTCCAAATAGTGATGGACACTTAGATGTTTTTTGAGGCTTAAGTACTTTGCTATAATAATGACCCTTGGCTGGGCACTGCGGCTCATGCCTTAATCTCAGCACTTTGCGAGGCCAAGGCGGGAGGATCACTTGAGCTCAGGATTTTGAGACTAGCCTGGGCAACATGGTGAAACCGCCTCTCTACACAAAATAGAAAAAATTATCTGGGTGTGGTGGCATGTGCCTGTGGTACCAGCTACTCAAGAGGCTGAGGCAGGAGAATCACTTGAACCCAGGAGGTGGAAGTTGCAGTGGGTCAAGATTGTTCCACTGCTCTCCAGCCTGGGCGACGGATTGAGACTGTCTCAAAAAAAAAAAAAAAAAAGGTGATGAGAACTGGATAATTGATTTATTTTTACGATATCCTGAGTAGCTATAAGCACTTGTATATGTAATCTCATTTCCCTTTAAAATCTATCTGGGTGGGAGAAAGCAGATACGTATTCATGTAATTTCTTTCATGTTTACAAATACAAATGAAGAAAATGCTTTTGAATTTTAAGTTGAAAACTGAGTGGCCACAAGCTCAAGGTAAGAATCCAGGACTCTCTCAATCAGCTCCCTCTCTCAATCAGCTTTCACAAGTTCTCTCCTAATTTTAAAATCACAGCAGCCAGAATTAATCACCAAATTTAGGAAAATTTCTTTACACAAGGTTCTTTCCCTTTGGTTTGTATTTTAAAAATATAATGATGCTACCTGCTTCCCGGTAATATCTATCAGAACAGCTCCTAACTAGGCCAAGGCCATTGTACTTCTCTTTAAGAGCATAATAAGGGCACTAGTAGAATTTTGAGTTTAATATGTAAGCTCTATCAAGTCCTTTAGAAAACATTATAAATGTGTGAGCTAGAAATATTTTACTAGATAATAAATACACAATGGGTCACTTGAGAAAGGCACCATGGAGCTCAGAGATTGGTTTTGGTTTCTGCATAGTACCATAATTACTCTATTTTTATTTTTTTGAGACGAGGTTTCCCTCTTTTTGCCCAGGCTGGAGTGAAATGGCACGATCTTGGCTCACTGCAACCTCCGCTTCCCGGGTTCAAGTGATTCTCCTGCTTCAGCCTTCCGAGTACCTGGGACTACAGGCATGAGCCACCACATGTGGCTAATTTTTGTATTTTTAGTAGAGACGGGGTTTCAGCATGTTGGCCAGGCTGGTCTTGAACTCCTGACCTCAGGTGATCCGCTCACCTCAGCCTCCCAAAATGCTAGAGTTACAGGCGTGAGTCATTGTGGCCAGCCCATAACTACTAATTATAAAACTTTGGACGAATCTCTTAGTCTTTCTGAGTTTTAGTCTCCTCATTTGTGAAATGAGGTAATAATAATGGCAGGATTATATAGATCACAGGATATTTTTATGAGGATATATATGATAATGTACCTGATAATATATGTTCATGTACCTGAAAATATACATTATCATGTATATCATAAACATTTTTGAGTGATAAAATATATTAAATATATTAGTCTTAGGCTGGAAGCAGTGGCTCACACCTATAATCCCAGCACTTTGGAAGGTTTTACTTAAGCCCAGAAGTTTGAGACCAGCTGGGGCAAACATGGCAAGACCTTACCACTACAAAAAATTTTAAAAAAGAGCTGGAAGTGGTGGCATGTGCCTGTCGTTCTAGCTTTTACAGGCTGAAGTGGGAGGCAGCCCAGAAGTTCAAGCTTTCAGTGAGCAGTGATAGCGTCACTGCACTCCAACCTGGGCGACAGAGAAAAAAAAAAGTCTTAAAAGTCTGTGAGAAAAAAAATTGAAATTTAGTTTACCACATTTAATGAAATCTAAATTGCCATACATTGTAAGTCATACCATTATTTTAGTTACCTCTATAAAGGAAAACAAAACATTGTCAGTTCGATTAGAACACAAAGCTGAGATGCACCCCGACTTCAGAGATGTTAACGTCTGAAAAAAAGTGCTTTATTATAATCGCTGGAATATGGTAAAGTATATTGTCAACCTCATTCGACATGAGTACGTATTATATTCAGACTTCACTGTTATAAAAATAACATAGTTCTTAAATATGCAATTTGACAGCATATTCAATTTTAAAAGGATGTATTTGAAAGTAGATTACTGGCAGTCAATAGCCCAAGTTCTGGTATGGCAGACCTGAGTTAGAATTTACATTTTTTCTTTTCTTTTTTTTTTTTAGACAGGGTCTTACTCTGTCACCCAGACTGGTGTGCAGTGGCGCTATCACGGTTCACTGCATCCCAACTCCCCGGGCTCAAGCAATCCTCCCATCTCAGCTTCCTGAGGAGCTGAGACTACAGGTGTGTGCCACCGTGCCTGGATAATCTTTCTGTTGTTTGTAGAGACAGGGTCTTGCTATGTTGCCCAGGTTGCTCTCAAACTCCTGGTCTTAAGCAATCCTCCCATCTAGGCCTAAAAAAATGCTGGGAGTATAAGCGTGAGCCACTGTGCCCAGCCAGAAATTATTTTCTACCATTTAACCAGCTGCATGGTCCTTGCTAAGTAGGATCATCATCATTATTATTATTAATATTGTATATGATATGAGACATAGGCAATCCCTATAGTGACTCTTTAGTCTTGGTTAGAGAAAATTAATCCTATCAGGTATATTTGAAATATTTGATCAAATATTGATCAAATATTTTGATCACAATAAGAATGAACTGAAAGTTTAATTGATTCAAGGTGATCACATCTTTATTTCTGGAGAAACAGCTCAGAGCTCTCATGTTGCTGACAGTGAATTAGAATCTGACAGACAGAATGTTCATACATACATATGACTAGAGTGTGCTAATAAATCATTTCCTCCAAATGGCACTCCTGTCATCTTGTGCATCAGTGAACAGCACAACAGTTCTCAGAAAACATTTGGAACAAATGTGTGCTCTTTAAAAAATATGTTATATTTTATCCAAACCAAAAACTGTCATGTTTATTTAAATTTTATTCACAACATGTGAGAATATATTCTATTTTTGCTGGAAAAAATATTCAATTGAAGTCAACATATTTTGCCTATTGTGAGACAGAATGTGATATACAAATGACATATAAATCATTTATCAATAAGTCGAGGATGAAAGAAATAATTACTTCATCTTCTTTTTCTTTTTGGATTTATTAAAGAAAAAAAAAAAGGAGCAGCATTTTGACTATGCCAGCCTGCATATTATGTGGAGTAGGCAAATTACTAAAACTCCTGAGCCTTCAAGTTGGTCACCCATAAAATGTAGATAACACCAATTTAACAAAAAGTTGTGAGAATAAAGAGAGATTATAAACATACCTGGTACATAATATATGCTCAAAAATAGTAATTACTAGCTTTTCCTGTCCTCTTAGAGGGATGAGAAACAGGAAGTGTGAGTTAAACACGCTTTTCCGTGTGTTCACAAATGTTTTCAAAATGAACTTTGAGAATAGTTGGGATAAGTATAATTGACCCTTTCTCTAGCAATCAGCTTCAAGCCTAGGTTAAATACTAGACTCCTTTTATGCCAAAGCAGAGTTGGCTTTATCATTAGTTTACACAAATATGTATATGAATACAAAAGTGTTAACTTAAGGAAACTTCACTACTCGATATAATGACATTGGCTGCCCCTTATTTGACCTGCTGTACAAGGTTCAAATCAACTGGGTAATGGAGGGAATTTTTGCAATGTACGGACACAATGCTCATTCAGTACTCTCTGGGCTACTCTGGAGATTTTAAGAACTGCACATTTTTAGGTATTTGATCCTCAGCTTCCAGTTCAGTTCTGGTCCTGTGTGGCTTTCTGTGAAATTAAGTCTCAGCATCATTGTCCAGAGCAACCATGAAAGAATGTTTATGCAGTAGGTACTGTTTCCCTGGACAGCAGTGAGCTTCTGGCCTCTTGATACTTCTGGGCTTCTTAGTATGACACTTTTAAATCAATTAGCCAGAGAGAAGAGTTGTCATACAAGAGGAATTGGCCTATGTTAAGCTGATAGAGCTACATTACCAAGGAGGGAGACTACTGGTATATCAGCCTCCTTGCAGGGAAGGATAAAGTTGATTTGGCATTGGCTGATCAGTAAATAAATGATGTTTGTGATTCAAGATCACATTGTAACTTTGAGAAAGTCTGTGACTAACAACAAGAAAACCCAAATGAGTTTCAATGAGTTTCAAAACCCATGAGTTTCAATGAGTTTCAAAACCCAAATGAGTTTCAAAACCCATGAGTTTCAATGGTTTCTTCTCAGCATTCAACTCAACTTTGTTCTTAATTGCACAGACCTCACCGCCTGAGTATGTCAAATTCACTTTTTCCTTTCCTTTTTGGATGGCAATGCATGGAATGCCCTTGTATAAACATAGCCAGGGCATGAGTACAATTCTATTTCATTTCCTCAACTCTTTGTTTTGCTATTCACTCTCATTCTCTTGTGTCTGCATTCCTTGACCACTGATGGATTCAGTCAGCGATAGCCAGGAAGGTGTGTAGAGGGATCTACGAAGTAAAGGCCAAGGAAGAAACTCAAGTTAAAATTAAAAGAGAAAAAGGCAGGTGAATTAATGTTCTCCAGAAAAACAAAATTAATAAGATGTATATAGACAGAAAGAGAGGGCTTTCTTTTAAAAAATTGGTTCATGCCACTGTGTGTGCTGGCACGTTCTAAAATCTGCAGGGCAGACTAGCCGAACAAAAACCCACAGAAGAGTTGATGTGACAGCTGTGAGTCTATAGACTGCCTGGAGGCAGAATTCCTTCTTTTCCAGGGGACATCAGTTTTTTCTCTTAAGGCCTTTGACTGATTAGATGAAGCCCATACACATTACAGAGGGTAATCCGCTTTTCTTAAAGTCTAGTGATTTAAATGTTAATTATATCTAAAAAATACCTTCACAGCAACATCTAGTCTAGTGTTTGACTAAATGTCTGGGTATAATAGCCTAGCCAAGTTGACAGATAAAATCATAAAATTACCAAGCAATCAAATAGCTTGCTTTGCTATTTGATTCTCAGATTTTCAAATTTAATGAGGTTTTTTTTGCTGTTGTTTTTTTGAGACAGGGTGTTGTTCTGTTACCCAGGCTGGAGTGCCATTGCAGTCATGGCTCATTGCAGCCTCTGTCTCCTGGGCTCAAATGATCCTCCCACCTCAGCCTCCTCAGCTAGAGCTACAAGCATGGGCCACCATGCCCAGCTTAATTGATTTCTGATAATTGGATGGAATTATAAGACATGCAATCAGCTTTCCTGGATGATTGAAATAACAATCTGCCTAGAGGCAGATGACTAGAACAAACTTCTCAAAGTCTATCTTGCTTTTTCAATAATAAAAATTTTGAGTTTAAATACCAAAAGTAAAGTCAACTGAAGATAGCTATCAATGAGAAGGGATGAATTTGAATGTGTGAACAGTAAGATAAGCAAAGCAAGAAAAAGTAGCCACCAAACACAGGATGTGTCATATTCATATTTCTGACCCCATTAATTTAAACTGCTAAGCAAAATAAATACAATTGCTCATCTTCAAAACACTTCATAAAAGAAAATGAAATTAACTATTATAATACTGGGGTGATTCTCATTTTGGTCCTGGAGAAACTGGTGAGAAAGTTTAATGGTCTTTGTAAGGCAGCAGTTGAACTTTGACAAAGTTGGGATTTAAAGAAGAGCTCCCTGCCCTGTCTTCACCAGGATACTTCTCTCCCTGGATCCTTCTAATGGGTACAGATGAATCACCAAGAAGGCTGGTAATCTGGCTGCCACATGAAAACAAGTGAGCCTGAGATGTTCTTGGAGTCCGAGGTTGTTGGTTCAGTCTGAGTAATGCACAGTCAAGCTGAAATTCAGCTGCCTTGTATCTGGATAAGGCAGAAGGAAATGAGTAAAACCCTGATGGGAACCAAAAGATGCTGAAAACATTTGCAGTGCCACCCAGAACAATTCAAAACAAAGTAATAAAAGGAAAGTTTATCTCTTTGGAGCACTGCTCAGGAATTACAAGCTTTCTGTGCTGAACTCTCCTTCCTGAGGAAAGCTTTCACTTCTGAAAAATATACCCAGTCTTACGAAGACTACTTTCTGAGGCAACTTTCTGACTTGATGTATTTCAGCATTTGGTTTTTCCTTTGTTTCTGCTGCTAATTTGCAACATGGTAATATGATGGCCTTGGGAGCTCCATACACATTTTAAGTTTAAGAAAAACTTTGTTTTCAAAAGCCATGGATTTTTCTCAAACAGACTAGACAGTTTGTAGCTGTTTAGCCCCAGAGATATTTTTGTGGCTGTGAAAATTTCTGCCACTGTGGACACATAAAGGCATTGGGCCATGTGGTCTGAGCCAAGTGTAACCACTCTGCCTCACAGCCTCTGTCAGCCCCTCAGTCCATAGGTGGATACGAAGTGAATTACATTTCATTCAGAGACAGAGGGAAGATTTTCTCCAGAGTCTGAAAAAGTTGATCATTTAGCTTGGCTTCCTTTTGAATAAGGTATTTCCAAAGCAACATAGACCAGATCTCACATAAATGTCATTTACCCTGACTGCAGAGAGTAAAATTATCCATTAAGTAAATCACTGACACTGTTAACATTTCCCGTGCTACAATATCTAACAATGATTTTTTTATAAATTGCTGATTGCAGAAAGAAAGATGGCTGAGGTTACTGTAGAAGGAGAAAGGAGTGTTCCCTTATAATCTATAATATTTTTCTAAATGAATAACCAGAACGATGTCAGAAGCAAGCAGGTCCAAGCCAATATGGTTCTGACACAGGCTTACCGAATATAATGGACTCGCGGCATTGTAAATTTCCTTCCTGAGGTTCATACCCAGGGTTGGAGCACCTTCTCCCGAAGAGTGGTTAAGCTCCCCTTTCAGTTATTACTCCGCGAAGTAGATAAAAGAAAGAGGGAAAATACATACAAAACAACTGAGAAATATTCCTGTTTATAAGAAGAGTTGTTTCTCTTTTTCTTTGCTAGCCAACATTTTGCTGTGAGGCTGTGTTCCTGTCTTTCTGTTTAGAGACACTGACTAGAGTCAGAGGAGGGTCTCCCCTAGAGGAAGACCTTGCTGAAGAAGCCTAATTTGCACAAGGGTGCAAACAGTGAATGCACTGGAGACCCTAGAACAAGCTGCTATTGCCTCTGTGGCAGGCCCTGCCCCTCTGTAGGATGCAAAACACACTGCGTTTATATCCTATGTGTTGGTGAATAGTGAAGTTGTAAGAAAGAAAGAGAGGAAAATAGAAACCCGTAGGAATGGGAACTCTTGCTTCCACTGATGACCAGTCTCATGAAATATCAGCCAGTGCTAATTGAAGGATGTCAGAAAACACGTGCCGACCAGTATTTTCCATACGAATTCCAAATCAGAGATTTCAGTGTTTCTTGACAGCGTTTTGGCCTGTCATGGTCAGAAACTAAAATACAAATAGCTGTGGGCTTCAAGAGAAAGCGCCTCTTGGGGGAATTTGTATGACAATAAAAAATGGGGCCCTGCAAGAAGGAAACAAAAACGCAGCCAGAATGACAGAGAGGTGGTAGAAGAACATCTAAGACAAACCTTTTCTTGCCTCTTCTCGAGATTAGTTGTGTCCAGATGTAGTAGAGGTGGCACGCTTTCAACAGTTCACAAGGGATTGAGCTACCCATTTTCTAGACCAGGTTTTTACTCACTTCAATGAAAGCCTACACAATTTGTATAAGAAACATTGCACCGCCTGGCACGGTGCCTCACGCCTGTAATCCCAGCACTTTGAAAGGCCAAGGCAGGTGGATCCCTTGAGGTCAGGAGTTCAAGACCACCCTGGCCATCATGGTGAAACTCCATCTCTACTAAAAGTGCAAAAATTAGCCAGGAGTGGTGGCAGGTGCCTGTAATCTCAGTTACTCGGGAGGCTGAGGCAGGATCATCGCTTGAACCTGGGAGGTGGAAGTTATAGTGAGTCGAGATTGGGCCATAGCACTTCCGCCTGAGTGACAAGAGCAAAATTTTGCCTCAAAAAATAAAAGTTAAAGTAACAACAACAACATTGCATTGAAAGAAAGTATAATTTTTCATGTTTTCATTAAGTTGGAAACATGCAGGCTAATATGTTAAGACATAGTCCAGAAAAAGAAGCATGCTAAACAAAAATTTCAATGTGCACTTCTGTCAAAATGATCCACATGAGAGATCTAAATACCAACCTGAGAGAACCGAGCTTATTAATACCTGCTGGTAGGAGGAAATGTGCTGATCTGCTCTAAAACCAAGTACAAACATACACGTTTAATTCTATATCAGGCACTTGATCTTTTCCTGTTTGGGCCAAATTAAGTGGAAGGAAAGATGGTCCAATAGAACATTAATTAATAGTTTTTATTTTCCTATTTTTTAAAAATTTTGTTTTCTGAAAAGCTTCTATTGGCTTTTACAAAGCCAATTTTGATTTTTACAAAACAGATGGAAAAAGATAATATAAAATGCAACATACTGAGCAAGACTATTACAATAGTAATTAAATATTGTTAATGTCAATGCAAAGCACTTTTTTTTTTTAAAAGGAAAACTATAAATAGCTGTAAAAGATTGGAGTGGATATCTCTTGTCTTTGTGGTTCCAGCTCCATTCCCCATTTTTTTCCTGCTATCATATATTACTGTTTTGTTCCATGGATTAGGGCTCCATTGACTTTATTTAATTATTTAACAAACATTTATACAGTGCTTCGTGTGAGTGGTACACATTTTTCTAAGCACATCACAAAATTAACTTATTTACTATCTATAACAACCATACAAAATAGTATTATGATCTTGGTTTTAGAAAAAAATTAAGGCATAGAGAAAATGCGTAATTTACCCAAGGTTACCTATCTATTAATAGTAAGAGATGGAGCTGAAAAATGAGATCTCATCAGCTATCATAGTAACTGTGTGTTGTCCTATGAAGCCTCATCTCCAAATAAATCTGCTTAACAGAAGCCAATGTTTTCTCTAACTCATCATTCCTGGTCAGCATGAATTCTTTTCATTTAAACACATGGCCTTTTCTCTAGCTCACAAAAGTACATTTGTCATTAATACTTAACTTTTAGGCCAGATGCGGTGGCTCATGCCTGTAATCCCAGCACTTTGGGAGACTGAGGCGGGTGGATCGCTTGAGCCCAGAGATTCTAGACCAACCTGGACAGCAAGGCGAAACCCAGTCTCTACAAAAAATATAAAAATTAGCTGAGCATGATGGTGTGCACCTGTGGTCCTACCTACTCGAGAGGCTGAGGTGAGAGGATTGCCTGAAGCTGGGAGGCAGAGGTTGCAGTGAACGGAGATGGTGTTAGGTTGGGTGACAAAGCCAGGCTCTGTCTTCAAACAAACAAACAAAACCCCTTAACTTTTATTGCAATTGCTTTCTTCTTTGTCCTTTGTTGATGATATTTCAACTGCATCAGATTGACACCTCCCAGGCAAAAGGGCTGTTTTTGTGTAATTTTCACTATGCAGTGTCCATTCTACTCATAGAACAAGTAACTTCTTAAAACATTCATCTGGAGATTAAAAAGTAATTCAATTCAACATTTATCCAGCACCTATCAGATGTGATGCACTGTGTTACACATGGTAGTGATAAGAGAATCTTTACCCATACTGCTAGCACATGTTAATAGATGATATATTACCATGAGAAAACAAGATAGGTCGATATCCCCTTGCAGTGAAAGGCTTTGCAGGGCTCCTTCCTCCTTGGTAGCCCAGAGTGAACCTTAACTTTTGCGAGGAGCCAGACCATTCCATGAATGATGGTGCTTCAGTCTTCCTAGGCCTGGAACATGTTTCTTAGTGGGAGGTAGGCTTCTTGTCTTCTTTTACTCCCATTTGGCAAGGACACTTCATTATGTAAGACTGCCACTGTTTATCTGCACCATATTCATGATTTTTACAAGGGATATTCTAAGCTTTGGCAGATAGGAAGGAACATTTTATAAGGCAAGGCTTATAGTGGGCAAGACTTCAAATGAAATTTTTGTAGTATATCTAAATTACCTTTAAATTATTCATTTTAAGGTGATTTAATGCTTTTTTTCCCCCCTGATAGGTCATATTCATTAGGTTTAGATGAGAAGTACACTCTTTGGGCCAGGGTACTATTACTACATTGTAATTCCTAAGTTTAAAAAGAAAATAATGAACATTTAGTTAACTCTGGAAACCTAACCAACCTAAAGAATATTTAAGCCTATCCCATCTTTGGCAAGTATTTCTAAAACCTCAGAGTCAGAGCAGAAGCTAATCTTTGGAAAGTCCTCTCTTCACTGGCCAACCTGAAACCTATAATATTGTTTTTAATGGCTTGTAGTTAACACCCTGATGGTTATGAATGGGAAATTTCATAAAGGTATGTTTGGGGAGATGCAGTGAAGTGCCAAGTGTCTGCTAAGAATTAGTTATTTATTCAAACATTATGTTATTGTTAGCTTCATTGGACATTTATACCTAACAGTTGCTACATAAATCTGGAAATTAATAAAACAGAACCCCAACACAAAAGAGCAATCACTTTACATGTATTTCGTCTAAAAATGATTGAATGTCTCTGGGTATATAAGAACTATTTTATGAGCAGACAATGTGAATGGTCTATTTCCAAGGCCACCTAGTGTGTTTTGTACTTTAATGTACATCTGATTTAAGTTGTCTCCACCTGACTAACATTGTTTAAAAAATGAGTAGTTTAGAATTGCTTCTCAGTTACGATCTGGAAAGTAAATATTTTCACCTAAGGGAATGATAGCATGTGAAAATAAGTAAGTTTCAGAAGTACAATCAATTTTGGTGCTTTCTGCAAGTCTGCCATACAATAAAGGTCAGAATTTATTAGAAAGCACAAAGCCCTGTCATTTGTGATGAAATACAGAAAAATGTCAACCTTCTACACATATATATGTTCCTGAAAACTCTGCAATAAATCTTCCCTTTTATAAATAAAAATCACAATTTACGTATTTCCAAAGAACTTTGTATTTGAAGGAATAATGTGGTCAATCCTCTTGTAAAGAATCACCTTTCAAGATACCTGTTACATATGACTATTTTAGCAAAGCAGGATAAAGTTTTAGTATAAGATTTTACTAATTTGCAATCACATAAAACAAACCAATAAGCAATAAATGCTACACATTTGTAATACAACTTATCAGGACAAATTAATTGTTTTTCATGATGAAGGGTATAGAAAAAAACATATTCGTGAGGATTTGCAATTAACTTTTTCAAGACACAGTTTTCAAGAAGCCGGGAAAGCTACAGGAATATGTAAAGTGGTAAAGTATAAGCAAAATCTTGGTTGAACAAGGCTTTAGCCTACTAAAAGTTTTTGTGTGCATAAGCCTTCTCTCCATATAAAATTAGAAACATATTTGTCTTTTTGTAGCATCTGATGAAACACCTTCCAACTTTGTAGAATTGTAAACTTCATTATTACCATGATTTCCGTCTTTTCTCATTGCCTCTATCTCAATTTTTCTTCATAATACATTTGTGTTTTTCTTCTTGTAGATCAATAAATATTAATGTAAGATGTACGTAGTATGTAAGGATAAAGACAGTTCTCAGAAACTAATGAACTAGACTAATAATGGTAGATTGAATAAAATCTAGTTGTCAGTTAATTATTTTTTGGGCTTATAAAATTTACATTATTTACACTATGTATATGTGTATATAAGTGTATATGTATATAAATACACATACGTAACTGTTATTTCAAAAAGTCAGTTTATTGGTGAGTATTTTTTAGCAAAAATATTTTTAAACCTGATGTAATTTTTGTTAAATTCTAAAGTCTTAGCCCAAGAAGATGCAGTTTGCCATTTACCCAATTGATAGGCATCTATGTTACATTTTTCTCTTGCCAAGTTTTATACTGGTGATTGGAGATACCAAATCAATGTGATATAAACTTTACAATTGTAGAGATTGATCTAATGGAAGGTGGAAGTAGGGGTGATGACAAAAACTAAAAATATAAATAAATAACTAAATTGCAACTTTGAAGATATATATACCCATACATTGATAAAAGTTGTTGGAGACATAAGGCAAATTGACAACCATAAATGCACAACTAGTTGATACATAATAATCAATATTACATTATCGAGGTCGAGGAAGAGGATGTGTATATTAATGTGAATTCAAAATCCATAGTCACAAATCAAACATGAGCTACCAATACGGTATCATGGTAAAAAAAATTGTGATTCAGGAATATAAATGGAGCAATTAGAAACCATGAGGTAATCCTTCCATGAGATAAACTTGGTAAGGTCTTTATTATTCATTATAATGCTTTGTCCAGTTTTGGTTCTCACAACTTAAGTGAGATTTAGAGAACTTGAATGGGATATAAAGAGAAAACAAATATAGATATTTTTAAATATGGAAAAGTCTGCCATTAAAAATACATGAAAGTGGCTGGGCGCAGTGGCTCACGCCTGTAATCCGAGCACTTTGAGAGGCCGAGGCCGGTTGATCATAAGGTCAGAAGTTCAAGACCAGCCTCCCGAAGATGGTGAAACCCTGTCTCTACTAAAAATACAAAAAAATTAACTGGGTGTGGTGGTGGGTGCCTGTAATCCCAGCTAATTGGGAAGTGGAGGCAGACAATTGCTTGAACCCAGGAAGTGGAGGTGCAGTGAGCTGAGATCTCACCACTGCACTTCAACCTGGGTGACAGAGCAAGACTCCATCTCAAAAATATATATATATATATGTGTGTGTGTGTATGAAAGCACGTATTGTAGAAAATACCAATGTATTTTAATGTAATTGGAACACAGAAAAGAAAACTTGGAGAGTTTAGATGGATGCAGAAGTTTATGTTAGTCATTAGAAAAAGTATTCTGAGAGTAAGAGTTGGGAGTGACTGGAGAAGCACACTAAGAATAATTAGAGTTGAGAAATAATCCTGGGAGAATAGGCTAAAAGGACAATGCTGTTTCAGCTGGCAGAGAGAAAGCTATACTTTGGTTCACACAACTAGAAAGACCAGAGAACAACTCATCTGTTGCCATGTCTTCTCCTCCCTGCTAATTACAACATTATAGTGATGTATATGATAATGAAGCAATTTTACACTGAATCCAGATATATCCCACTTAGACAAACATGTATTAAGAGTTCCAAGTTCCATATTTTCCTTAATGGTAGAAATGTGGGAGTTAGGGGTGAAGTGAGCAGTTTCATTTGCGCTTTAGTGAGAGATTCAGCATGTCTCAGTGATGGCGAAGCTACAGTCTGTCCATACTGCTTCTCTGTTTACACTGGACCTGGGAGGGATGGGACAAGAACCAGGAGGTCTTGTCATGGCTGGTCAGGAGGGTGCGTTGGCCTTTTTACTTAGTGCTTTCTATTCCTCACTAGTCTTTTTCCCAACAACAAGAGATAAGCCTGATTTATGCTGGGAAAACAGGAGGTTGTGAAAGAGGAAGATTCTTACTTAAAATGGACTCAATAAATGTTAATAAAAAATGATTCACAAAAAATGAGATATTTTGGGAATGAGTAGTTATTTTTCACACACTGAGAGACAGACTATACCAAGTCTATAGAAGAAAGTATATTAACCTCAAGTGAGAACTTTCTATAACTAAGGATTTTGAGAAAAATGGGAATAAATTTATAAAAGATATTGTAAAATCTGTTTTTCAAGAAACAATAATGAGAATAAAAGAAAAATCTACTTAAATGATTTAAATGGGTCCTCATACATTCAATCCTTTGTAAATTACTGGAGCTTGCTGAGTAAATCCAACGCTCTAAATAGGGCTGGATCTAAGACATCAGTCTACTACAGAGATCCTGCCCGGTCTTACAGGGATGGGCGGACATCACTCAGCACCTGGACTTAGGACCCTGAAGGAACACTGGTTCAGGGTTGCCTGATCTTTGAAAACTGGAACCTGAAACTTGGAAACAGAATTTTTATTTAAAGTGTGACTTAAAAAATTAAGATTAAAATAAAAGCATAATATGGGTCAAACTAAAGGTGTTTACTGGGGTCAAGTAAGGCTTGTAAGGTTACCCATTTGTGATTTCTAGTTTTAGACTCATTTCTATTTCGAAGGAGGAGGCTTGAGTACATGGCCCCTCATAGGACCTTGCAGCCAGATATATTTCCAGGATCAATGACTCTTTTAAGGTTTTCTATATCTTGACACATCATCAGCACCACTCTTTTTTTTTTTTTTTTTTCTCACATATTTAACTGCTGGGCAAGAAAGAAAAGAGAAGTTTGGTGCCAGGTTTCATGGGCCAGAGCTGGTTTTCCTTCACACTTGCACCATGATCTGGCATAAGAGCAGAAATCTTGTGAGGAGGGTGAGCAACTGGAATCATAATTTCAGGGAGTAAGTTGGGTCCTACCTTAGAAAAATACCCAGATAAGGCTGGGCACAGTGGTTCATGCCTGTAATCCCAGCACTTTGGGAGGTTGAGGTGGGTGGATTGTTTGAGCCCAGGAGTTTGAGACCAGCCTGTGTAACAGAGCAAAACCCTGTCTCTACAAAAATACAGAAATTAACTGGGGGTGGTGGCGCATGTCTGTAATCTCAGCTGCTTGGGGAGGATGAGGCACGGGAATTACTCAAACTGGGGAGGCGCAGGTTGCAGTGAGCAGAGATTGTGCCACTGCACTCTAGTCTTGGTGACAAAATGAGACTCTACCTCAGAAAAAAAAAAAAAAAAAAAAAAAGAAGAAGATAAAAGAAAAGCAAAACAAACAAACAGACAAACAAAAAAAAAAACAGCTCAAAAAGTTTTGGTTGTAGTCAGGAGGTCAGATTTAAATGGTTCCTGGAGTCTCATTCTAGGCTGATTGCATGGTTCTCAGCCATTTTTGGTGGTGTATTTTATTCTCCCCCAGTATGAATATTATCCCCTACCCTCAATAGAGCTTTGAAAAGCTTCTCTATTGAAGGTGGGGGATAATATTCATACTGGGGAAAGAATAAAAGAAAGCTATTTATAAAAGCTTCTCTTCTGCCTTCAGAAAAAGAGTTACTCTTTTTACTTCCCAGAGCCTTGAAAAATGAATACAAAGAAACTTTGCAACTTCTCCTAAGTGAATAGTAAACCTTGAATTTTTGTTCATGGATTTTTAAAATCATTGGATTGACTAACATTCTCAAATGATGCAAGTCTCTACCACTAAAGTTTTAATTCAAACCTAAAATGCTGCCATTATTTTGGGTAATGATATATAATTAAGTCTGGCGACTGTGTTCTCATGATTTTCTATCAGTGATGCATGGCCGCTGTCAAAAAGCAGCAGCATATCGGAGCTTATTTTGTCAAAGCCTTTGTTTGAAATACTCAACAAACAGGGTTTTCTTGATTTATCAGATCGTCAAGGTGGTTCATGTGCTTTTGTGAAAACCTGAGCCTCTGCCAGGTCCATTTATATTCACTGCAACCTTATTTTTTTTTTTCTTCTAGACATGTTTAAGATGTTACCATAAAATAGAATGAAAAGCTAAGGCCGGGCGCGGTGGCTCAAGCCTGTAATCCCAGCACTTTGGGAGGCCGAGACGGGCGGATCACGAGGTCAGGAGATCGAGACCATCCTGGCTAACATGGTGAAACCCCATCTCTACTAAAAAATACAAAAAAAACTAGCCGGGCGAGGTGGCGGGCGCCTGTAGTCCCAGCTACTCCGGAGGCTGAGGCAGGAGAATAGCGTGAACCCGGGAGGCGGAGCTTGCAGTGAGCTGAGATCCGGCCACTGCACTCCAGCCTGGGCAACAGAGCAAGACTCCCCGTCTCAAAAAAAAAAAAAAAAAAGAAAAGAAAAGAAAAAGAAAAGAAAAGCTAAGTCTAGTTTTCAACTAAGCATGTTGACTACTGTATATTCCATGAAGCAACATTGAAAAAGAAAACGGGTTATGGGATCTAAGATCTTATCTTTTCCAAAGATTATCTGTTAGTATCCTGTTACTGTCTCTCACAAGAGGATAAATACCCGGAGTGACTTGCTTCTGAGGAGTTGCTCTTCCCAACAGTTTTGCACCTGAAGATTTTAACAATATGTACCAATTTCTCTTCACATAAACTGCTGGTAGCAAGCTAATGCAGCAGACAAGCAGAAGTCAAGAACAAAACTTGACTCCAGTGTTTTCCATGGCAGCAACTGGACTTCTGGAAGTGACTGCAAACCAGAGGACTTGTTCTATAAAGAATGGATTTACTAGCTTAGATCCTTAGAGCTGGGTAAAAAGAAACCTAGGTGTAATTCCAGCACTTTGGGAGGCCAAGGGGGCAGATCACCTGAGGTCAGGAGTTCAAGACCAACCAGGCCAACATGGCAGAAACACGTCTATACTAAAACTACAAAAATTAGCTAGGAGTGGTGGTGGGTGCCTGTAATCCCAGTTACTTAGGAGACTGAGGCAGGGAGAATTGCTTGAACCCAGGAGGTGGAGGTTGAAGTGAGCCAAGATTGTGCCACTGCATTCCAGTCTGGGCGACAGAGTGAGATTCTGTCTCAAAAAAAAAAAGAAAGAAAGAAAGAAAGAAACGAAAAGCAAAACAAAACAAAACAAAAAAACTGAAAAATCTAGGTAAATTTCAGATAACACAAATAGTTTAAAGGATAATTTGACCCCTCACAATTTAATGTAGTGGCATACAGGGCAGAAAAAAAAAAAAAAAAAAAAAACACCAGGAAAATAACTTTGCTTTTTTCAAAAAAAGCTTTTCACCTTCAAAAAGTTCTTTCTGGCCACTCGATACATATCTCACAAAACACAGCTGCTTTTCAAAGCATTGTTAGGGGCTAGAAAGAGGTGTTTGTTTTCATAGATCTAAGAGTAGAAAATAAAAAGGGAAGGAGTAGGAATTCGAGTGGTTTTTCACTTGAGAAAAAAAAACTTCATCATGAAAGAGGGATCTGTTTTCTCTAGACCCTGTATAATTTCTGTCAGCTTTGGCTTGACTTTTATAATGAATAGTTTAAACCCAAATTACAAGTTTAAATGAAGAGCTCTTAATCTAAAATTCTTAGTCCCAGCTAGAAATAATTTCAGGGATTCATGTGATGTTGAAATTACTAGTCATATGTTTTATTATGGTTAATCACAGCCACTATTAAAAGAAAGGTAATAATACATGTTTTCGTCTGCTAAGATCAGCTGGTGAAACTGCAGTTCTTACACCATTCTCACACAGTTGCAATGTTCTCACTAATTATCTAACCATCGGGACAAAGACTTACTAGAGCCAGGCAGGTCAAGGCAGCTCCTGTTGTAGGGTTCCCACTCGAAGTAAGAGTTTTATAGACAATGTGACCTATTTATCATTAAATATGCTGACTTATTATAATTGCTGCCAGTTTTGAGAGTCAGTGTTATTATTCCTCTGTTTGAATAACTGCTCTTAATTGAAATACAGGTAACAAATTCTTAGGGATGGGAAATAATATTCATGAGTTTTCTCCTCTAATTCTTTCTTTTCTTACCTTTTAGTTACATATATTAACACATTTATTACTGTCACTGAGTTAATCCTTGCATTTTGAGAACACTCAAGAATTACTTGCATTTATAGATGAATAAAACAAGATACCACAAAATCAAATGATACCATGTGAATAGAACTAGTTCAGTGGCATAAATTACTTTGTTTTTCTTTTTTTTTGAGATGGAGTCTTGCTCTGTTGCCAGGCTGGAGGGCAGTGGCACGATCTCTGCTCCCCGGGTTCAAGCGATTCCCCTGCCTCAGCCTCCCAAGTAGCTGGGACTACGGGTGTGCACCACCACACTTGGGTAATTTTTTGTATTTTAGTAGATATGAGGTTTCACCATGTTGGCCAGGAAGGTCTCAATCTCCTGACCTCGTGATCCCCTCACCTCGGCCTCCCACAGTGCTGGGATTACAGCGTGAGCCACCGCGCCTGGCCCAATTACTTTGTTTTTCTAGCTGACCTATTTTGGCTGTGTATAGTTCACGTTTCATCCTAATACTACATTTTCATAAGTCCAAAGATTGTGGTTTTTGAAGAAGCATTGTGGGGATGAAAAGCAAATTCATTACCAGCGTGTGTTCACACCAGTGCCCCTTCTATGATAAAAGGGGTTCTATGTAATCAATCTGCCACCAGATGGCTGGCCAATCCCCTCCAGGAAATGGTGCCATATTGGAGATTCAGTGTTAGCCTTTGCTGCTGTCAAATTGAGCATTCATCAGTGATTTTAGCTGGATCAGCCTTAGTGAGTGGCATTCCATATTGCTGAGCCCATGCGTAATATCCATCCCTATTGCAATAAATACTTTTGGGTGATCCCATTGGTTAAGTATTTGCATTTTGAGCTCTGTTGGTCTACAGGTCTTAGTTACCAAGGGGGCTCCTCTGATTGGAGCTGCAGTTGTTCACTTTCAGGTAAAGCCAGTTGGTCATGCAGAACCATCTGTAACTCAGGTCTCCATCTTTTCTTCCCCAATTAGCTGGTGATAGAAAATTCCCTTAAGGACATAGGTGCAGTTTGAGAGAAAGAAGACTGTGCTTCAGAAATGTGGGTTATGAGTATTTGTGCTACTTGCCCATGCAGTTTCCTTGTGTCTTCAGGACTTCATCAAGGCAGATCTTGTGCATACCACTTTTATTTGACTCTGTAGTACTGCTATGCATATCCAACCTTATGGCTTAGTGGGCCATAAAGGACATGATGTGCACACAGGTCATATAGTAAGTTAGTGGCCTATTTTTAAGGGTTCAGCCTCTACTAAGGGTTAGTAGCAAGTGAGAATTTAGTTTTGTAAAAGAAGAGTAGTAGTAGTAGTAGTGTTCTACTAAAGATGGCATAGCTTTGCTACCAAATCCTAGCAGTTTGTGTTGTATTCCATTTATGAGAGACTGTCAAAGTCTCCATCCATACAATATCCTTGTCCATTACTGATGCTTTAAGTACCTTTAGATCTGTAAGGTCATAGAGTCTAAGTGCATTGCAGCTTGCATGGCAGCCTGGGCCTGTTGCAAAGACTTCTTCTATTCTGGGCCTCCCTAAACACTGACAGATTTGCAGGTTGCTCTGTAAATGGGGTGTAGTTGTAATTCCAAATGAGGTATACATTGCCTTCAAAATCTAAAGTGGTCCAGTGGCATTGTGACACTTTTTTAAAGGTAGAAGGATCCAGATATAGCAACTTGTAATTCATTTTGGAAGACATATGTCCCAGACAACTCACCCCTGGTAATCTTACTGAATTTTTGTAGGATGCGTTTCTCACGTGCTGGCATACAATTGTCCCACCATTATGTCTGGCATCATTGCTACTTCCTGCTGACTAGATCCAATTGGCATGATAGCATCAAATGTAATATACTAGAGTGAAATGGGGAGTGATCAAAATTCCTTACACAAAGCTGAAAAAGTGATAAAGCCCTGAGGTAGGAAAGTGATGGTGTATAGTTGATCCTATCACTACCTCTGAACTTCCAGCTTCCATTAATGAGGCATCCTGCAGGAGAAGCTGGATCCCTTCAATATGCACCTGGCTCAGGATTTAAAGAAGCTGAAGCAGGAGGCCCAGCAGGAGCTGGAGATGCCGTTGGCATAGCTCCTGCCCCCCTCCCAATCCATAAGCTAGCAGAAAAGCATAAATGTGCATAAGATGTATCAGGCCCTGTGCTGGCCTGAGTGTAAAGTAATATGGTCAGTCTTTCACTTCAGGCTTCTTTGTAAGATGCTTCCTATGGATCATGCTAAATAAGAATATGCAGGGAAGAAGATTCTGGGAAATGTAGTTATAGTTTAGCTATGTTGATACAAATTGGACTTATCACATCAGGATAGCTTTGATCCCAGATGTAGACAGGACAAAAGCCTTTCAGAGCAAAAAACCTCCCCTGAATTCCTGAAACAATGAATATGCCTGTGAAGAGTAGAAAGCTTAAACAAGGGTTTCTTCCTATCTGCTTCATCAATAAAAAAAGAAATAATTACTATGATGGGCTGATGAAGTCTGCAAAATACTACATTTGTGGGGTGAGTGCCAAGAAGAGCAGGAGAAACAGTTGAAGATATACAGATGAACAAATAAATAAACAAATAATAAAAAAATAAAGAAAGCAGAGAAGCTATGTGATGGAGATAACAAGCAGAGGTCAGTGTCCCGCAGAAGCAAGCAATGGTGATGAATAAGCAATACCTGTCTACAGAGAAGGGTGGCAGTGACCAAAAAGGGAAAAAGATCAGTTTCTCTTTGACTAGGAATATGCCTATCGGGCCTCAAATGAAAGCTTCTAAAAAAACTGGCATATGGAACCTCCATTCTTACACATTAAAACAGGCAGAGACCAGACATGCATTGTCTCTTGACTGCATTCTTAGCACTTTGGGAGGCCAAGGTAGGTGGATCGCTTGAGTTCAGGAGTTCAAGAGCAGCCTGGACAACATGGTGAAACCCTGTCTCTACAAACAAACAAACAAACAAAAAAAACCAAAAACAAAACAACCAAAAACCAACAAAACAAAACAAAACAAAAAACAAAAAAAAAAACAGGAAGAGGGTGGGGTGAGGTGGTACATGCCTGTGATTCTCACTTTGAGAGGTTGAGACAGGAGGATGGCTTGAGCTGAGGAGTTCAAGGCCAGCCTGGGCAGAACAGCAAGACTCTACAAAAGAGACTCTGAAAATGTCTCTATGAAAAAAAAAAAAAAAAAAAAAAAAAAAGCCAGGCATGATAGCACATACCTGTAGTCCCACCTATTCAGAGGCTGAGGTAGGACCACTTGAGCTCAGAAATTTGAGGCTGCAGTGAGCATGATCTCTGCACTCCAGCCTGGGCAACAGGGTTAAGACCCTGTCTCATAAAAATAAGTAAAAAAACAGGCAGAAGTCAGGCAGCAAATGGCTCCCAAGGAACAGTATTCAGGATCTTTGTCCAACTTAAGAGGGATTAAATAAAATACCTAATCTAAACTTTTTATAAAACTTACTTGTATAAGGCCAGGCTCGGTGGCTCACACCTGTAATTTCAGCACTTGCCAGGCTGAGGCAAGAGGATCACTTGAGCCTAGGAGTTTGAGACCAGCCTGGGCAACATAGTGAGACTTCAGTTTTACAAAAATTTAAAAATTAGCTGGGTGTGGTGACTCACACCTGCAGTCCCAGCTACTTAGGAGACTGAGGCAGGAAGATCTCTTGAGCCCAGAAGATAAAGGGTGCAGTCAGCTGTGATCTTACCACTGCACTCCAGTCTGGGTAGCAGAGTGAGACTTTGTCTCAGAAAAAAATTAAAAAATAAAAGTACTTAAAAACTATTTCTGCCGGGCGCGGTGGCTCAAGCCTGTCATCCCAGCACTTTGGGAGGCCGAGACCTGCGGATCACAAGGTCAAGAGATCGAGATCATCCTGGCTAACCCGGTGAAACCCCGTCTCTACTAAAAAATAAAAAGAAACTAGCCGGGCGAGGTGGCGGGCGCCTATAGTCCCAGCTACTTGGGAAGCTGAGGCAGGAGAATGGCGTGAACCCGAAAGGTGGAGCTTGCAGTGAGCTGAGATCCGGCCACTGTACTCCTGTTTATACAACAGAGCGAGACTCCGTCTCAAAAAAAAAAACAAAACAAAAAAAAACTATTTCTTCCTTAATAATTCCAGTTAAAATAGTTTAATTAAATTTGGTCTAATTTTAATATTTATTTTGATATTACAATAATAGCCACCATTAATTTAACCTATTATTGTCAAAAATTAGGATGTAATTATATATATAACATTTTAAATGTTATTTAAAGTGCTGGATAGAATGGCATTTACTGAATCTTTTGGTCTCATTTTAAGCCAAACTACCAGAAACTTAAGTGGGGAATTTGTACACTACACAGCAAACTTAGTGTATCTCTTTCAAAACGTCCAAGGAACTCACAAAGCATTTTAAAGATTTATGTGATATACAGGTAACAATTCTTACTAACTGTTAGATATAGGATACTTTAAAGATGATTATGAAGTCTGAATCTTTTAATTCAAAGAAAAATCCTGCAAACACCACCAGTAACAAGCCAGGCGTGGTGGCTCACACCTGTAATCTTAGCACTTTGGGAGGCCGAGGCGGGTGGATTACTTGAGCTCAGGAGTTCGAGATCACCCTCGAGATCAGGCAACATGGTGAAACTCCCTCTTTACTAAAATACAAAAAATTAGCCAGGCTTGATGGTACATGCCTGTAATCTCAGCTACTAACGAGGCTGAGACAGGAGAATCACTTGAACCTCAGAGGTGGAGGTTGCAATGAGCCGAGATCGTGCCATTACACTCCAGCCTGGGTGACAGAGCAAGACTCTGTCTCAAAAAAACAAAAACCAAAACCACCAGTAACATCGTAAACCCCTTTATAGAAAATTATCTTTTTTTTTTCCAGATTTTATATTTGGCCAGTGCTCATGAGACAGTGATTGTTGACTGGAGAAGAATGGGTCGACTAGACCAGAGTTCTGATCTTAGTCACCCATGAGTTATGGAACTTTTGGCAAGCTTCTTAGCTTCTCCAAATCCTATTTTCTTTATCTATTCCATAAAGAATCCTAATAGTTAACTCATAAGTTTGTTAGGAAGATTAAATTAAGTATATATATTGACTTACAGATATGCAATAAATTTTAGATGCCGTTACTAACAGCAGATAATAAGAATCTTGGCCGGGTACAGTTGCTCATACTTGTAATCTCAGCACTTTGGGAGGCTGAGGCAGTCAGAAAACTTGAGGTCAGGAGTTTGAGACCTGGTCAACATAGTCAATATGGTGAAACCCTGTCTCTACTAAAAAAATACAAAAATTAGCTGGGTGTGGTGGTGCATCCCTGTAGTCCCAACTATTTGGGAGGTTGAGACATGAGAATCATTTGAACTCAGGAGGCAGAGGTTGCACAGTGAACTGAGATTGCACCACTGCACTCCAGCCCGGGTGACAGAGTGAGACTCCATCTCAAAAAAAAAAAAAAAAAAGGTCCTAATTATTTAAAGTAACTGAGATATTTAATATCAGTGGACATTACTGAGTGTTCTCCCTAAACTTGGAACATTCTTTGGAACTAGAGGGAACTTTAAAGAGAGTAAAAAGAGGTGGGAATGCGATGGAACCTAGATATAAATAATTGTATTTATTTTTTATATCATTGATTACTAATTTTATTACTGCTATCTTTGATATTAATCTTTATCATAGGTCTCTGTGCTCATATAAATTATTCTGAAAATTATTAAACATCATAGAAACTAATTTAGGTATATTCTATTAAAAATGTGTGCCATTTTCAAAAGCCAGTAGTTACTCTAAATTTTAAAATGTGTTTTAAAAATATGTTTTCTACAGTAGTCTCTTAAGTCATTTCTTGTAATTTGTAAGTAGGCTCTAACAGGTGTGTAGTGTTTTTTACAAAACAAAAAATTTAAAAAAAGAAAAATAATTTCTTAGTAGGTAAATACTGGTGTTCAAAAGTGTGGTTCTAGCAGTTAACAAATTCATGCAATTGACCGACTGTTTTTTGAAAAATGTTTATGCTTATTGACCCTGAACCAGATATGCGTGTACATTTCTGATTCAGCAGAGCTTATCATGATCTTGTTTATAATATTTGTTTATAACACTTACTGTGAACAGTTTCATAAAGAATGGTAATTTTCTTTGCCCTTGTTTCTATATTAATATAGTCACTGCCACAGATATGTGGAATTTGTGAAAAAATTACCTAACTGCTGTGTTCATAGGGTTCCTGTCAGAATCACTCATATTTATTCTTCTTTCAAGGCTATCTGGGAGAGTTGGTGCAGACGAATCCAAGGCCTGAGCTTGTCACTAATTCCCTCCCTGCATTTTTTCTGGTAGTGCAAGAGAGGGAAAGAAAAAAACTTTCAATAAATTCTTGTTACTGATGACAACATAGGCTTTCTGTATTTATTTGTTCATTTTTAAAATTTAATAACTTTATGTCGAGAAAATCAAATATCCATGTAAAATCAGTATCAAGGGAATGATGCAATACATTTCAGTGACATTAGATTAATGGTGTAGATTACAAATGAGGGTGTGGCTCCTAGGCAAGCCTCTAGGTCAAATAACTGACTGACTCAAAGTTAATTGGATACACAAGTCCACAAACAGCATAATTTTCCAGTTGAACTTTCTCATATGTACAATAAACCTGCAGTCATCTGGTAAAATGGAATGTTCTATTATCCTAGATAACAAATTCTTCTGAATATTTCCAAATTAGCCATTAGAAAGTTTTTGTTGCAAATGGTCATAGTTCTAAAATATATTTTATTTCCATCTGCTTTGGTAAATGGAGTATGTGTGTATATATATTTAATTTTAGTTTCAGGATCAAAAACAGTATATTGAAGGTAATTTAGCTTTTTATTTAAGTTATGGGATTATTACTGTATTCATAGTGGAAATTATCTTAATTTTTTTATATATGGGAACCCCATTGTATTGCTATAAGTGAGGTTAAAAAAATGTCAGTAAGAAAAGGAAAGACTCAGATTATTGCAGGGATAATAAAATGACAGGTGAGCCTGTGCAGTTGGCTGGCTGGGAGGTTCGGGGGCCTAGGAGATGATTCCTAATTGCATTTTACATGGGATTTTGCATTACTGTGAGGTCGTGCAGTTTTACTCTACCTGCTTGACTGCTGTTGTTGCATTGTTTATTTTTCTTTTCTTTTTTTTTTTTTTTTTTTTTTTGAGGCGGAGTCTCGCTCTGTCGCCCGGACTGGAGTGCAATGGCCGGATCTCAGCTCACTGCAAGCTCCGCCTCCCGGGTTCACGCCATTCTCCTGCCTCAGCCTCCCGAGTAGCTGGGACTACAAGCGCCCGCCACCTCGCCCGGCTAGTTTTTGTATTTTTAGTAGAGACGGGGTTTCACCGTGTTAGCCAGGATGGTCTCGATCTCCTGACCTCGTGATCCGCCCGTCTCGGCCTCCCAAAGTGCTGGGATTACAGGCTTGAGCCACCGCGCCCGGCTATTTTTCTTTTTAAAAAGAGCCATGAGGCTGGGCATGATGGGTCCGGCCTGTAATCCCAACAGTTTGGGAGGCCAAGGAGGGAGGATTACTTGAGGCAGGAGTCTGAGACCAGCCTGGGCAACATAGTGAGACCTTGTGTTTACAAAAAAAAAAAAAAAAAATAGCCTGGGTGTGGTGGTATGTGCCTCTATTCCCAGCTACTTGAGAGGCTAAGCTGGGAGGATTTCTTGAGCCCAGGAGGTCAAGGCTATAGTGAGCCAAGACCACACCATTGCCTGGGCAGCAGAGCAAGACACTGTTTCTAAAAACAAACAAACAAAAAGGGGGCTATGAAAGATGTTTAAGTCTATGATCTTCAAAGCAGTGAAAAATAGAATTTTATATGCAAAATCTCATACAAACACCCTCTCCTCAAGACTACATTATGATCTGTTACCTGTTATTACACTTTTGAAGTTGAAAATGAAACAGAGAACTAGTTATTTTGCCCAAGGCCATGTAGCTAATAAGGGGCTATCATAGGATTTAAATCTAGATCTATCTAACAACAAAGTCAGTATGATTTCCACCCCACCACATTGCAAAGGCAAAGGAGTTTTCTCCCAAGGCTTTTGTTTTGCCTGCATAACATCACCATTGCTGTCTTTATCTTTTTATTTTCTGTTATGACTGCATCATTAATTACCAAGGTTTTCATGTTACCTTTTACCTACGTCTTTACTTACATTTGTGTGCGTGTGTGTTTGTTGTTTTATTTTGTTGCTTTAGGAGGAGAATGTTGCATTTTTGACACCACACTCTTTACTTTTCGAATTATACATCTCCATAGTGTTTATGTATCTACTTTTAAATACGTAGATTACTTTTAAAAGAATATAAAATACAGTCAAAGTGATTGTATTTTGGAAGAGGATTTGAGTGGTAGTGTGAGAAAAAAGACTGTTTTTCTTTGTATAATTTTTAGTTCCTTTGGAATATCATAGAATATTGTACTGTGTGCATATTTCATTGATTGAAAATTTAAAATGTTTCAGTTTTGTGGACATTTGGGATACTAAAGACTGTTAGAAACTGGTTGCAGTTCGTAAATTTGAAACAGAAACAAAGGCTTGGCATGTTGGCTCATACCTGTAATTTCATTACTCTGGGAGGCTGAGGCAGGCTGACTGCTTGAGTTCAGGAGTTCGAGACCAGCCTGGGCAACATGGCAAAACCCCATCTCTGCAAAAAATTTACTAAAATAAGCTAGGCGTGGTGACATGTGCTTGTAGGCCTGGCTACTCTGGAAGCTGAAGTGCGAGGATCACTTGAGCCCTGGAGGTTGAGGCTGTGGTGAGTTGTGATTATGCCTTTGCACTCCAGCATGTACAAAAGACATTGTCTCCAAAGAGAAAAAAAAAAAATCTTAAATCATGGCTATGTTGCTAATTCATGGATTCACTGTTATACCAGATTTTATTAGGTGCCATATAATCCAAATTCTTTTGATATTTAGAGCTTAAAAAACAGAATACACATGCAACAATAGCTGCAACATAGAATTTTAGAATCAGGAGATATAGATTATTTAGTAGTTGTAAGTAATCAAGAAAAAAAACATGTCTTTGGACTCAGTGTTCATCATGGTTTTTTTGGGAGGCGAGGGGGGACAGGGTTCTCATTGTGTCCCCCAGTCTGGAGCGCAGTGGCTCAATTTCGTCTCACTGCTGCCTTGACTTCCCAGGCTCAAGTGATCCTCCCACCTCAGCCTCCGGAGTAGCTGGGTCTACAGATACATACCACCATGCCTGGCCAATTTTTTTTGTATCTTTTCTAAAGACGGGGTTTCATCATGTTGCCCAGGCTGGTCTTGCACTGCTAGGTTCAAGTAATTCACCTGCCTCTACCTCTCAAAGTGCTGGGATTACAGGTGTAAGCCAGCATGCCCAGTCCATATGGTAAGGGTTGGCATGGTGAAATTAATTCATAGGAAAAAGGTACCCAGAAAAATGACTCTCATAATATGCTCTGAATATAATGCATTTTCTCTTGGCCATGCCTTATTATCATTATTTATTTATTTTCTTTTGTTCAGTCTCCATAAAGACACTCAAAAATTGCCCATGCTGACTACATTTCAAGTCATCATGGTGAGATATTGGGAAGTTTTCAATTAGCAATAATCACACATTAGATAAACCTCACTGACTATGATACTGCCATGGTGGAGAGGTAGGTAGGCCACACCTTTAGGAAAGACATTTACATGGAGGATTTGCATCAAGAAAATAATTTGCTTTATTTTCTGAAGGTTCTGACTCTGGGAATGCTTTATGTAACTGTTGTGACACTTTGGAAGAAAATATTATTCAGTAGCAACAAATTTTTTTTAAATGTGACTATTATTACTGTCTAGCTAAATGTGTGTATGAGTGTGTGCATGTGTATTTTAAGTTTACCATGATACATTATCACAGCCATAGTAAGCAGTGTGATGATCATAAGAAATTGACAATGGACAGTGATGCTCATGATAGCTGAAGGTATAAAACAGCAATGCCAGTGGAATATTTATTACTTTTTAAAAGGTGTTTAAAGAATCAGTAGTGGAAATAACTTATCCGGATAAAAATTCACTCTTTCATTTTATTTAGGTTAGATATTTTCTGATCACTTAAAAAACATCTTAAATAAATTACTTTCACTTGGCATGAAATTTTCTTTCAGCCAGTGGTTTACATTTATTCTATTTTTGCTGTTGATTCCTTCTTATATCTCATAGTTTCTGTCTGAGAATACTTCTCTCTGAAATACATCCTTTAGATTTTTTTTAAGGTGGTGAGCTCTTTTTAGTTTTTGTCTGATATTTTGTCCTAATTCTGGTATGATATTTTATTTTGACTTTTTTTTTTAATTTTAACATTTCTTTTAAAATTTCAATAGGTTTTCTCACCACTTGGAGGAACAGGTCATGTTTGGTTACATGAATAAGTTCTTTAGTGTCATTTCTGAGATTTTGGTGCATCCGTCACCCGGGCAGTGTACACTGCATCTGATGTGTAGTCTTTTATGCCTTGCCTCCTCCCACCCTTTCCTCTGAGTCCCCAAAGTCCATTGTATCATTCTTAGGACTTGATAAGAAATTTAAAGACATTGAGTGAATGAATTTAAAATGTATGCAACCTTGTCTTCACACGTTGGCAGTATTTCGTGTTTTGGTAGCTTCTCTGGTCATTTTCCCCTGTGGCCATCTTTCTACTCACTGTAATAAAAATAATATCCGTAAGCAAGAAGATCATTTATGGATTCTGCCAAATACATGAATTCACTGACACAGGAAAGAAAAATGGAACTATGATATGATTTTCATATCATAGTTCCATTTTGGTAGACTCACACATAGAACACTAGGCAACTTTTTTTCCTCTAAGAGCTCCTTGCTTTTAACATTACTTATCTCCTTTCTATTTTGAGGAAAATGCGTCTTTGCTCATGACTTCCCACTACTATGTAATGTCACATCCTGAGTTTACTCACACCCTGGCTAAACTTTCAATCTGATTTTTTTCTTTTTCCTCTCTCACTAGGGTATACTCTGACAGTTTTAATAAGAATATCTTTGGACAAATCTCAACTTCTTCTTTTTTTTTCGAGACAGAGTCTCCCTCTGTCACCTAGGCTGGAGTGCAGTGGTACAATCTCTGCTCACTGCAGCCTCTGCCTCCTGGGCTCAAGTGATTCTCCTGCCTCAGCCTCCTGAGTAGCTGGGATTACAGGCACATGCCACCAAGCCTGGGTCATTTTTGTATTTTTATAGTAGAGACAGGATTTCATCATGTAACCAGGCTGGTCTCAAACTCCTGACCTCAAGTCATCCACCCGCCTCGGCCTCCCAAAGTGCTGGGATTACAGGCATAAGCCACTGAGCCTGGCCACATCTCAACTTTTCTGAATATTATTTTCTGTGCAAGTCTAGTCAATTGACTTTGAAAATTTAAAAAGATATTTCAGGAGAAATGAACAACTTTGTATTTTGCACATCATTTCTGAGGAAGTTTTGATTCGGTACACCTTGCATCTGATTATTTGACTTTTGTTTTAGGTCAGGTCAGATATAGTATATTTAGAAAAGATGGTCATATAACTTTACCTACTAAATTAACCATGCAAAAATTCTCTTTCTAAGAACAAGATAATGAGGCCCTAAATCAAGTTCTGTGCAGAATTTAGGTATAGAAAATTAAATCATTTTTAGCACCCAGAGTTTTCTTTCAACACACTGGCATTTTCAACTGACTTCACTAATTAAAAAAAATTAAGTCAGTGTTTAGAAAATTGCTATTTGACACATCTGTGGTCTATTAAATAATGATTAATGTACAAAAAAACACAAACAAAATTTGTGGTTAAGTCATGACGGCACTAGTTATTTTTATCAGCATAAGTTTTCATACTTGTGAGAGCATAATGAGAATCTTCTCATTAGCCTGGTATGTTATTACGCTATTCTCAGAGGTACCTAGGGGTGGGTGGCCAGCAGATGATGTAACCTTTCAGTTAGGGAAAAGCAGTGCTCCTGGATATATATGGCAACCTCATTTTAGAAAGTGTTCTTTTTCTAAGAAGTTTAAAGAAAGGATAACTGCAATTTCTTTCTCTGGATCATAGCATGCCACGTTAATACTCTTAAACCATAAATGTGTTTGAAGAATTAACTAAGCCACAAATATTTTATGGATTAAAGCTTTATTGGCAATATTTTCTCTATAATTTAAATTTGCTTTTGATGGTACTTATGATAAGTTTAGCAATTAAAGAATCTTAATTGGTGTTTGGCTTAATTTTTGTTTTTTGCAACAGGGTTTCACTCTGTTGCCCAAGCTGGAGTGCAATGGCTTGATCTTGGCTCACTGTAACGTCTGCCTCCCAGGCTCAAGACATCCTCTTGCCTCAGTCTCCCGAATAGCTGGGACTACAAGCATGAGCCACCGTGTCTGGCCAATTTTAAAATTTCATGTAGAGACAAGGTTTTGCTATGTAGCCCAGACTGGTGTCCAACTCCTGGGCTCAAGCAATCCTCCCACCTAGGCCTTCCAAAGTTCTGGGATTACAGTTGTGAGCCGCCGCCTCTGGCCTGCTTGAATTTTTAAAAACACCAAAAGTCACTTATGGTCTAATAGTTCTATCCATTTCAGACTGAATTTACACCATCAAATCTGCCCGTATACATTTGTCTATGTTCTTAGCCATGATTCAATAAGCACCTCCCAAGTTTTCAGGCACTATACTTCCTGTTGGTGGTCCAAATATAAATAAAAGCTGGGCCTGCTCCCAGGGACCCTCACAGTCTAGATGAGGGAGAGACCTTTGTCAACTCCGTGGTAACAGCCTTTGTTAAATTCTATAGGAGGATAAGGGAACACATAGGTAAAGTGGAGAGAGATACCATCGCGCTCAAGGATTTACAAAGGGAGTAAAACTGCCGTGAGACTTCAATGGCTGAACAAAAGTATCAAAAAGAGCCACTTCTGACTGGAACTTTTTTTTTTTTTTTTTTGAGACGGAGTCTCGCTCTGTCACCCAGGCTGGAGTGCAGTGGCGGATCTCAGCTCACTGCAAGCTCCACCTCCCGGGTTTACGCCATTCTCCTGCCTCAGCCTCCTGAGTAGCTGGGACTACAGGCGCCCGCCACCTCGCCCGGCTAGTTTTTTGTATTTTTTAGTAGAGATGGGGTTTCACCATGTTAGCCAAGAGGTCTCGATCTCCTGACTTCGTGATCCACCCGTCTCGGCCTCCCAAAGTGCTGGGATTACAGGCTTGAGCCACCGCGTCCGGTCGGAATTTTTTTTTTTTTAATTTTGAAATATCAATTTGAAAATTTCTTCTAGATTCAGAAGAAGACCAATCCACAAGTTGGGACTTATGATTAAATAAATGTAAGGAATGCTGCATTCTCCACTTCCTTCTTAGAGATTCACTGGGCGCATTAACAGATTAAAGGCTCAGAAAAACTGCATTAAATAAACCTGTTAATATTAGCACGCTGTTTTTTTTTTTTTTTTTTTTAATGTACATGACTATGGAATATCCCTATTACAATCTCTCTTCTGCAGCATGTTTTAGGAAAAGAATCAGAGTTTTCTTTAAGACAAGACAGTTATGAGGCATAGGGATAAGATAGGGAGAAATGTGAGGCTGGGGCCCGTATAGAGAGATATAAATGAGATAGGATTTCATTAATAACAAATGTCTATTTTGAAATTAATATTTATTTTAAAATTATGGAATTTTTTGATGCCCTTGTGAAACGGGACAGGCTCCCTTGCCCCCGGCAGGGTGTGCGAAGTGGGTGTGGCTTGTTTCTTCAGTGCGCCACTGCTCAGACCTCTAGGGGAGCGCACAGATGGGCAGGCTGCAGGGCTCTGACCCCTCGGCAGTGTCTGGGGGTGAGTGTTTACAGTTGAAGCCCCAGTGAGTGTGTGTTGCATTGTGCTCTTTTAGTTTTGCTCTTTTAGTCTGTAGGTGGCTTATGTTAGCTCAATCAGACTTCCGCCTTATCCCAAGGACAGAGGGCTTTCTGTATCCTGAAGTTCTTGCCTTGGTGTACAATAAGAATTGGATTACACGTGGGCTTGGAGAATGAGTGCAAGGTTTTATTGAGTGGAAGTCGCTCTCAGCAGATGGGGGAAACAGAAGAGACATGGTTTTCCCCTGGAGTTGGGCCGCTTGGTGGCCGGGGTCTCCCTCAGCGGCCCCAGCCAAATTCCACATTGTTCTGCTGGTGAGTGGCCTGCCTGCCGGTACCTGTCGGTGCTTTCCTCTCAAAGTCCAGCCACCTGTGTGTACCTCCTGTGCGTGTTCCTCCACCAGTGTGCTCCTCTCAACATCCAGCCGCTTCTGTGTCTGCCTTGCTAGGGTCTTGACTTTTTAAGGCACAGGATGGGGGGTGTGGCAGGCCAGGGTGGTCTTGGGAAATGAAACATTTGGACTGGAAATCCCTGTCCTCACCTAGGTCTGTGGAGGTGGAGCCCTAGCTGGGGACCACACTCTCTTCTACCCAGTACTTCCCCTGTCCCTATCATTTAAAGGGACCTTCCCTTCCCAGCATCTCCCTTCCATATCACTTGCTTTAAACACTTACACAGAAATTAAACTTTCGTTTAATTTCAACCAGCAGAATACAGTTAATAACAATGTATTCTTGAAAGCTGCTAAGAGAATAGATTTAAAGTGTTCTCATCATAAAAAAGATAAGTATGTGAAGTAATGTTTATGCTAATAAGCTCAAATTAGCCATTCAACAATGTATATTTATTTAAAGACAACATACCGTACATCATAAATATATGCAATTTTAATTTGTTAATTTAAAACATTGCTTGCAAAAAAAAATTGAACCAGGAAATTCAACTTTCGTGAAAGTTTTTCATAATGTATAAGACCATCATGAAGCCAGGTGCAGTGGCTCACACCTGTACTCCCTGTACTTTGGGAGGCTGAGGTGGGAGGATTGCTTGTTCCCAGAAGTTCAAGACCAGCCTGGGCAACATGCTGAGACCCTGTCTATAAGAAAAAAAACAATTTAAATAAAGACTGTCATAAGAGATTCTTTAAATGGTATGTGCTGATTCTCTTCACTGATGTGCAGTTTGAAAGAACTATGCAATCTCTTTTTTTAAGATCCTGGCAAAATACAGCCATGTTAGTTATATTTATTGCTGTCAGTTTTTTTAGACAGTTATAGCTGTGAATAACATCAGTGGACAAAATCCATTTGCTGTCTGTGGCTGGAAATTCTACAGTTTTTGAAAGCTAGAATTACTTGGGAGTGGCCATTCAAATGTGTCATGGAGATAATAACCTCACTCTTTCCCCTTAAAATCTGGCCCATACAGAATGCCAAAATGCTTATATTATGTTCAAATGAAGTCTGATTTTGTAACAGTTTCTAAAATTGGAAAAGGGATGGCATATTGCAAAATGTACATAAACCATCTCATTCTTGGTGAGATGAAACATTTGTAGTAAACATTAAGAACTCTGTCACTCTCATGCTTTCATTTTCCAAGAATTTGACACAAATTTTGGAGTAACATATCCTAGATACTCAGAGAGATCTCTTTTCCTTTAGCTTAGAGAAATATTTTTTTGTGTTTCTCAAAACTTTGAATTTGCAGGTGACTGCAATATCAAGTCCACATTCCTCTCCAAAACACAGAAAATGGCCAGGCGCGGTGGCTCAAGCCTGTAATCCCAGCACTTTGGGAGGCCGAGGTGGGCGGATCACGAGGTCAGGAGATCGAGACCATCCTGGCTAACACAGTGAAACCCCGTCTCTACTAAAAAATACAAAAAACTAGCCGGGCGAGGTAGCGGCGCCTGTAGTCCCAGCTACTCGGGAGGCTGAGGCAGGAGAATGGCGTAAACCCGGGAGGTGGAGCTTGCAGTGAGCTGAGATCCAGCCACAGCACTCCAGCCCGGGTGACAGAGCGAGACTCCGTCTCAAAAAAAAAAAAAAAAAAAAAAAAAAAAAAACACACACACACAGAAAATGTTTTTATATGGAACACTAACACTAAAAATAGGAAAGCTGTTTTGGCTTATAACTACAGAAAATTGTAACATTTAAGGAGAGGAGATCAAGTTTAATTGCTATGTTGTTAGCTAAAGTCTTACTTTGCTTCTATAAATATGTTATATTTAACCTATAAGGATCTGTTTCTATATTTCTTTAAATGAATTAAAAATATGGTGTTTTTTTTTCTCATTTTGCATCATTTGACGTTAAACATTTCTTTGTTACATCATTCATCATCTGTTTCAGTTCTTAGCTTTCTCAAGAAGGAGTCTCTTTGTTCTTTTTTTTTTTGAGATAGGGTTTTACTCTGTCACCCAGGCTGGAGTGCAGTGGCGTGATTAAGTCTCACTTCAGCCTTGACTTCCTGGGCTCAAGTGATCTTCCCACTTCGGCCTCCCAAGTAGCTTGGACCACAGGCATGCACCACCATACCTGGCTAATTTTTCTGTTTTTTATAGAGACAAGGTTTCACCATGTTGCCCAGACTGGGAGTTTCTCTATTCTTTACATGTCGTTTAGTTATTTATATATAGTTAATTTCTTACTAAGTTTTCTTTTTGTACACTTTTTAAATTTATTATATTTTAATTATACAAGGTTGTGATGAGAAATTTGTTTTGTCATAGCTTTGGGCATATGTATCCCCCTTTTTCATTTCCTAACCAATTAGAATGGATTCCTCTTTCTCTGTAGAATAACTACTTGCAGATTGTTAATAAGATTTCCAATAGTCTCTGGAATATTGCATGCCCATAATTTCTGTCTTTAATGAATACCACTTTTCACACTCCATAAGAATTATCGGAGGTAACAGACTAAAAAACATCTCTACATGTGATTTTTAAAATCCTTCAACAAGAAGTGTCTAGGTGAACAACACATTCTTTGTAGGGGACCTTCCCCTTATGCAGGGAGCAGAGATCTAAAATGGATTAGTATTGGAGAAATACACGTTTGTCCCTTGAGGCTGTTTGAAAAATAGTGGTAGATGGATGTCAAATTTGGATGTGAGGAAATAAAAATTTAGCTAAAATAATTGATTTTGGAAGTCAGAGCAACCTACATATTTGGGTCAATAAAATGCTGCACTGAGCAAAGCTCTACCTCCTACCTGTTTAATATCTGTGTGGGAGGGAAAATTTGGACTCCGCAGAAAACAAGCCCAACAAGAATTAAGGAGCCAAATATTTAAATATTGTGTGATTCATTTTCTCGGAGTAACCCCACTAGGCTGTGAACGTGTCTTAATGCACACATATCAACCAAAGTCCTCACGGGTCAGCTTGCCTCAGACAAAGCTGACTCAGGGAAGCATAAGCAGCAGTGTTGAGATAGATTCTAACTCATTTGTTTCTTCATACACTAGGGGTTATTATAACATGTTAGTAAAAAAATTAACAGCCATAAGAAAGCAAAGAAATAAATGGTCAGTATGCCAACAATTTAAACATTTGTCGATATTGCAAACAAAATCAAAGTGCTGTTTCATAAAAACGTTTTTCAGAAATTTTACCGATACTGTTTTGATATAAAACAATCTTTCATGCTTACTAAAACTGAATTTAAGCCATTTTAGAAGCCAACATTTTGATGAAAAATATTCTTTTGAATAATTTCATGTCAAATCAATGATTCCATAATTTTTAATGCAGACTTCTTTTTTATGTTAGATTGCTTAGGAACCAAATAAGATGATTTGGGGAATTTCATGTCTAGGAGAATAGTGGCATTTGGGTCAAGTGTGGTGGCTCACACCTCTAATCCCAAAACTTTGGGAGGCCAAGGCAGGTAGATCGCTTTAGCCCAGGAGTTTGAGACCAGCCTAGGCAACATGACTAAACACCACCTCTACAAAAAATAAAATAAAATAAAAATTAGCTAGTGGCGTGTGCCTATACTCCCAGCTACTTTGGAAGCTAAGGTGGAATGATCACTTGAGCTTGGGAGGTCTAGGCTGCAGTGAGCCATGATCATACCAATGCACTCCAGCCTGGGTGACAGAATGAGACTCTGTCTCAAGGAAAATGAAAAAAGAATACTGACATTCCACATGTCTGATAAACTCTAACTCTGTTTATTTTCACAAAGAATTAAAAATACTTTTGGCCAGGCACTGAGGCTCATGTCTGTAACTTCAACTTTTTGGAGGCTAGCGCAGGAGGATTGTTTGAGCCCAGGAGTTCAAGACAAGCCTAGGCAACATAGCAAGACCCTGTCTCTACAAAAATTTAAAAAATTAGCCAGACAGGGTGGTGTGTGCCTATAGTCCTAGCTACTTGGGAGTTGGAGGTGGGAGGATCACTTGAGCCTGGGAGGCTGAGGCTGCAGTGAGTCATGGTCACACCACTGCACTTCAGCCTTGGTGACAGACAGAGCAAGACCCTGTCTCAAAAAAAAAAAAAAAAAAAAAAAAAAAAATCTACATTTTTGGCATGCTAAATGATATGGTTTTGTTTGTCTCTGTGTTCCTACCCAAATCTCATCTCAAACTGTAATCCCCATAATCCCCAAGTCTTGAGGGAGACACCAAGTGGGAAGTGATTGGATCATGGGTGTTCTCGTGCCAGTGAGTTCTCACGAGATCTGATATCAGGTTTTATAAGGCAGTTTTCCCTGCTCTTGCTCATTTTGCTCTTTCCTGCCGCCTTGTGAAGAAGGTATTTGCTTCTTCTTCCCCCATGATTGTAAGTTTCCTGAGGCCTCCCCAACCATGTGGAACTGTGAGTCAATTAAACCTTTTTTCCTTTATAAGTTACCCAGTTTCAGGTAGTATTTTTACAGCAGTGTGAGGATAGACTAATACACTATCAAAAAGCTATCAAGGGAAATCCAAATCAAAGAATTGTTTTAATCCCTATTACCTCAATGATTATTGACATAATTCAATTATTTTTGCATTTTCTTCTTCATTCACCTACCCGCACCGTGTTTTTAAAAATATATGTGTAAAAATATATTTAAAAATATATCAGGCCGGGCGCGGTGGCTCAAGCCTGTAATCCCAGCACTTTGGGAGGCCGAGACGGGTGGATCACGAGGTCAGGAGATCGAGACCATCCTGGCTAACACCGTGAAACCCCGTCTCTACTAAAAAATACAAAAAACTAGCTGGGCGAGGTGGTGGGTGCCTGTAGTCCCAGCTACTCGGGAGGCTGAGGCAGGAGAATGGCGTGAACCCGGGAGGCGGAGCTTGCAGTGAGCTGAGATCCGGCCACTGCACTCCAGCCGGGTGACAGAGCAAGACTCCGTCTAAAAAAAAAAAAAAAAAAAAAAAAAAATATATATATATATATATATATATATATATATATATACACACACACATTATTAGGACATATAAGCCATTATTAATTGTATTTTCTCCTTTTTATTCATTAGAGTATTAATGTTCTTTTAGTCATGCTTAAAACTCATTTACTAATAAATTCTTCAAAAACAGCCCATGGGAACACCATTCTCTTACTTCTTGCATGCTGGTAACAGCTTGTAGGTATCTTTCACACATAGAAGTCAGTTTTGTAGGGTATAACATTTTTTTTTTTTTTTTTTTTTGAGACGGAGTCTTGCTCTGCCGCCCAGGCTGGAGTGCAGTGGCCGGATCTCAGCTCACTGCAAGCTCCGCCTCCCGGGTTCACGCCATTCTCCTGCCTCAGCCTCCCGAGTAGCTGGGACTACAGGCGCCCGCCTCGTCGCCCGGCTAGTTTTTTGTATTTTTTAGTAGAGACGGGGTTTCACCGTATTAGCCAGGATGGTCTCGATCTCCTGACCTTGTGATCCGCCCGTCTCGGCCTCCCAAAGTGCTGGGATTACAGGCTTGAGCCACCGTGCCCGGCCGGGTATAACATTTTTGACTCACATTTGCTTTCTCTGAATATATTTTGTTTTTACATTATTTTATTTTATATTTTTATTTTTATTTCTTTGAGATGGAGTCTGGTTCTGTCACCCAGGCTGGAGTGCAATGGCGTGATCTTGGCTCACTGCAACCTCTGCCTCCTAGGTTCAAGTGTGTTTTAATATTTTTTGAAAAAAGTGTGGTGGTGCATGTATGTAATCCCAGCTACTTGGGAGGCTGAGGCAGGAGGATTGTTTGAGGCCAGGAATTCAAAGTGCTTCTCCTGCCTCAGCCTCCTGAGTAGCTGGGACTGCAAGTGCACACCACCACACCCAGCTAATTTTTGTATTCTTAGTAGAGATGGGGTTTCACCATTTTGGCCAGGATGGTTTTGATCTCTTGACCTCATGATCCACCTGCCTCAGCCTCCCAAAGTGCTGGGATTACAGGCATGAGCCACTGCACTCGACCTATTTTTATTTTTATTATTATTATTATTATTATTATTTTTTTTTTTTTTTTTTTTTTTTTTTTTTTGAGACGGAGTCTTGCTCTGCCGCCCAGGCTGGAGTGCAGTGGCCGGCTCTCAGCTCACTGCAAGCTCCGCCTCCCGGGTTTACGCCATTCTCCTGCCTCAGCCTCCCGAGTAGCTGGGACTACAGGCGCCCACCTCGTCGCCCGGCTAGTTTTTGTATTTTTAGTAGAGACGGGGTTTCACCGTATTAGCCAGGATGGTCTCGATCTCCCGACCTCATGATCCGCCCGTCTCGGCCTCCCAAAGTGCTGGGATTACAGGCTTGAGCCACCGCGCCCGGCCTTTTATTTTTATTTTTAAGAGATGGGGTCGCTCTGCTTCCCAGGCTGGTCTCAAACTCCAGGCCTCAAGTGACCTTCTTTCCTTGGCTTCCCAAAGTGCTGGAATTACAGATGTGAGCCACCACACCTGGTTCTGTGAATATCTTAAATACTTATTCTACTTTCTTCCAGCATTAAAATCTGCTGAGAAGTCTGTTGAGTCTAATTTTTGTTCCCTTGTAAGTTACTTGTTGCTTTTGCCCAGATACCCAAAGGTTTTACAAGTCCAGTAATTTTATTAAAATATGTCTTAGTATTGATTATTCTAATCTAGATAGATATTCTTGGATATAAAATACACTCTTTAAATTAAATTTTTCCCCCCACTGGACAATATAATTTTTTTTTATAATTACCATTTTTTTCCTTCTCTCGCTTTGGTTTTCTTTTCTAGAGACTCCTGTTGACTGATACGTCAGATTTTTTTCCTCTATCTTCAGTGTTTGTCCCCTTTTCTTAAGTCTATTTTCCTTCATTTATTTTTAATTTTTAATATTTCACTCCTTTTTAAACTTCTGTTTATTTTAAGGCATTATTTGTTATAGTCTCTTGTTTTTGTGCTGTTTTAGTTTTAGTTTAGCCTTCATTTCCAAAAATATTTTTTAAGGGTTTACAACCAGCAACAATTATTTCTGAAAATATTTTTAAATTTCTAATTTTTAAAAAATTCTGTCAAGTCATTTCTGATTTTTCTAATTTAAGTAAGAATCTTGTTATTTCAAGTCATATTATTTTCTTAATGTCTTTAGGTTTTTTTTAAATAGGAAGTTATAGTTTTGATATATTTCGTGGGAATTTTTTTTAGGTACTTTCATTTTCTGTAGACATATTCTTCTGCTGCTTCTTCTCCTTATTCTTTTGGTTAGTTTTTCAGGGAATTTCACCTTGATTGCTGTAGTGGGTTGAATGGTGTCTCCCCCAAATTCATATCTATCCAAAACCTTGGAAATAAGATTCTAAATAAGTTTCTAAATTTGGAGATTTAACTAGGTTGTAATTAGTTAAAGACCTCAGTATGAAATTATCCTGGGTTTAGGGTAGGTCCTAAATCCAGTGATTGGTATCCTTATAAGAAGAGGAGAAGACAAAGAGAAAAACATAAAGAGCAGAAAGCAATGCAAAGATGGAGGCAGAGACTGGAGTGATGTGTCTGCTACTAAGCAAGGAACAATAAGGATTGCCTACAACCACCCAAAGCTAGGAGAAAGGCATTATAGATGGTTTTTCTGTCTCAGAGCCTATAAGAAGGAACCAGCCCTGCTAACATTTTGATTTTGGATTTCTGGTCTTCTGAACTGTCAACCATCAAGTTTGTGGTGCCATCTCACAGAAGCCCTAGGAAGTTAATACAGTCCTTTCCTGTTGTCCCTTTTTATGCAAAATTCATTTTCCTGGAATTTCAGGAGACTTGATTCAGATGACTTTTCTTTTTCTTTTAGAGACGGAATCTCATTGTGTCACCCAAGCTGGAATGCAGTGGTGCAATCACAGCAGTCCTGCTGCCTTGACCTTCCAATGTGTTGAGATTACAGGCGTGAGTCACTGCCCCCAGCTCTGAGGTGGCTTTTCCAACTTCACAGAGCTCTTGCTTCTGTTGTGTGTATGCGTTCAAAAGTATGGCAGCTTGATTTCTGAGATTTCCCAGTCAACTCTCTGACCCTACTTTTATTTCGATCTTTCCTTTCCTTCGTATTCTGTTTAGTTTTGATTTTTCGGTCCCTGTCCTAGAATGAAGCCCTGGCTGCCCAGTGCTGAGAGTTCATGGAGGTAGCCTGCTTCAGCCTCTTCAGGACTCTATATGGACCTCTTGCACCCACTTGCTATCGGATTGGGCAAAATTCCAAGTTTTAGCTGCTGGTCACTTATGGGCACATTACATTTTCAAATGAATATCTATTGACTATTTTGGTTATTTTCTTTCTCCCTCACAGAGGCTATTATTTTTTTGTACCTACTCTCTTATGCTAGAGTTTATGGGAAACTTTGTCACAATGTTTTGTGTTAAATTTTGTCTGTGGGTTTTTGGTTTTGCTATATCATTGCCCTGTCTGTTATTGAGAGAGGGGATTCAGGAACATTAAAAAATTATATCATCAATCACTACCATCAACGTTCAAGAATTCCTTATGTCTAAGTTTAACTGTAAACAGTTCCAGTTTGCACTATGATGCTTTCCATTTAGCTAACATATATCTCCAAGTATCATTTAATTATTGAATAATATCACTCCCTACCCTGGATACTTTCCTGAATTGAAGCAAGTGTGTTTTAATATTTTTTGAAAAAGTGTGGTGGTGCATGTATGTAGTCCCAGCTACTTGGGAGACTGAGGCAGGAGGATTGTTTGAGGCTAGAATTCCAGGTTGCAGTGTATTACTGTTGCACTTATGAGTAGCCACCAGCATAGTAAGACCTTGTCTCTAAAAAACCAAACAAGCAAAAAAACACAAAAAAGAACTAAAACAAACAATAGAAGAGTAGTTGGTAACTTGAAATATTTAAAATATACTTAAAAATTGGGTTTGCGGAGCCGGGGGCGGTGGCTCACGCCTGTAATCCCAGCACTTTGGGAGGCCGAGACGGGCAGATCATAAGGTCAGGAGATCGAGACCATCCTGGCTAACACGGTGAAACCCTGTCTCTACTAAAAATACAAAAAAATTAGCCCGGCACGGTGGCGGGTACCTGTAGTCCCAGCTACTCAGGAGGCTGAGGCAGGAGAATTGCGTGAACCCAGGAGGTGGAGCTTGCAGTGAGCCGAGATCGCGCCACTGCACTCCAGCCTGGGCAGTAGAGCGAGACTGTCTCAAAAAAAAAAAAAAAAAAAAAAATTTGGGTTTAGGATTTTAAATGGCTCATATAATCCCTGGCTATTATTGTACTTGATAGGAACATCTGCTATTTCTTTCTTCCCTCCCTTATTATTTTTAAATACAATTTTTCCTTTTTACCTGAATAGACATTTCTATAAAGAAAACATAAAATGGACAAAAGATATGTGAAAAGGTGCTAAATATCGTTAATTATCTGAGAACAACAAATCAAAACGACTATGAGATACCATCACATACCTGTTAGTATGGCTGTTATCAAAATTCAGAAGATAAATGTTGATGAGGCCGTGGAGAAAAGGAAGCCCTTGGACAATGCTGGTGGAAATATAGACTGGTACAGCCATTATGGAAAGCAGTATGGAGGTTTCTAAAGAAATTAAAAATAAAACTACTATATGACCCAGCAATCCTTCTGGGCATATACCTAAAGGAAAAGAAATCACCACCTTGTAAAGATACCTGTACTCCTACATTCATTGTAGCATTATTCATAGTAGCCAAGATACAGAAACAACTGAAGTGTCTGTTGATGAATGAATAGATAAAGAAACTATGGTATATTTATGGAATATTATTCATCTTTAAAAAAGGAGACTCTTGCTGGGCATTGTAGCTCATGCCTGTAATCCCAGCACATTGGGAGACCAAGGTGGGCGGATGGCTTGAGCTCAGGAGCTGGAGACCAGGTTGGGCAATATGGTGAAACTGTCTCTACAGCCCCCCCCCCCCCCACACACACACATTAGTTGGGCATGGAGTTGAGTGCCTATATAATCCCAGGCTGAGGTGGGAGGTTTGCTTGAACCTGGGGGGCTGAGGTTGCAGTGAGCTGAAATCAGGCCACTACATTCCAACCTGGGTTACAGAGTGAGACTCTGTCAAAAAAATAAAATAAAGTAACAAAATAAAGTAAGTAAGGATACCCTGCTATTTTCACAACATGGGTCATGCTGGAGGACATTATGCTAAGTGAAATAAGCCAGAAACAAAAAGAAAAAATATTACATAATCTCATATGTGCAATCTAAAAAGAAAGTCATTTATACAGAGATAAAAAATTAAACAATTGTTACAAGGTTGGTGCAGGAGGCAAAGGAGGGGAAGAAATGGGTAGATGTAGGTCAGAAGATACAAACTACTAGCAGGTATGTATAATGAGAAAACCTAGAGATCTCATGTACAACATGGGGTCTATAGCTAATAAAATTGTACTGCATTGGGATTCTTTTTTTTTTTTTTTTTGAGATGGAGTCTCATTCTTGTTACCCAGGCTGGAGTGCAGTGGTGCGATCTCAGCTCAGTGCAACCTCTGCCTCCCAGGTTCAAGCAATTCTCCTGCCTCAGCCTCTTGAGTAGCTGGGATTACAGGTGCCTGCCACCACTCCCGGCCAATTTTTGTAGTTTTAGTAGAGACGAGGTTTCACCATGTCGGCCAGGATGGTCTCAAACTCCTGACCTCAGGTGATCCCCCATCTCCGCCTCCCCAGGTGTTGGAATTCTTGTTAAATGAGTAGATTTTAGATGCTCTAGCCCCAAAAGCAAGAACAAAGGTAAGTATGTAAGATGATGTATATGTTAATTTGCTGTACTATAGCAGCCATTTTACTATCTCTATGCATCCTATAACATTATGTTGTATACCTTAAATATACACAATATTTATTTTTTAAAAAGCATTTTTTCCTTTGTTCATAAAGGGCAGATAAAAATATATTTTTCCTTTTGTACATGCAAATTGTTTGAAAATTTATCCTTATATAAAGCTATTTAAACACTAGTCTACTTCTGTCCCTGATCTCCATTTTCTTGATTCCAGAACAAATAATTTTCAGTTCTTATAATAGCTGATTCTTTGTCTACTGACCTCATATCTCTAAATTACATTTTTATATTTTTATATTGCTCCTTCCTATTATTTTGTTTTTAGGCATTATTTCCTGACTTTCAGACAAGAATTTAGCTGTTTTTTTAATCACCTGGTGGCCTTCCTCATCCCAAGCCTCATATTTGCACTCTTCCTGTTTCCTCACCTCTCTATTTAGTTATATGATATTTTGCTTCAATAAAAATATCTTGTTAGATCACTATCTGCATTGTTAAGACAATTTAAATGTTACTCATAAATTCCTCCACTGAGTTAATAATAGTCTCGTCATTTGTTTGTTTACTTGGTTTTGTATGTCCTTATCAATTTACACTGATTCTTTTTTATTTTATTTTTATTTTTATTTGTTTATTAGATAGATAGATAGATAGATAGATAGATAGATAGATAGATAGATAGAAACAGGATCTCACTATGTTGCCTGGGCTGGTTTTGAACTCCTGGGCTAAAGCAATCCTCCTGCTGCAACCTCTCAAAGTGCTAGGATTACAGATTGAGCCACTGCACTTGGCCAAATTTAAGCCAAGAGTCTGTCGGTTGTCAACTGTGTTCAGATCCATGAGATCATACATTGCCCTCATCTTGGAGACCTCTAGCCTGAAGCCCTTTTGGCTCCTCTGATTGTCATTGGCTGTCCTATATATCTGGTACACAGCTATAGATCTGGGATATCCCATCACCATTCATTTGGAAATTTCCTTCTCACTTCTGAATCAGATCTCTTGTTTTTTGCATCCAGCCTTTCTTATTTATTTATTTATTTATTTATTTATTTATTTATTTATTTTTTTTTGAGACTAGGTCTCACTCTATTGCCCAGACTGGAGTGAAATATTCTATTTCCTGATTTGTCTCTCTTCTAAGTTGTTTCTCTTGCTTTCTCTCTTCTCTCTGCATTTCTCAGATGTCTCGCAAGCCCTGGTGAACTGCTTTTGATTGAGAATGGAGATTAAAAAGCTGTATGGTGGCTCTGAGTTCATACGTGGGTCTTAACTTTGAGATTCACAGATAGTATTACTTAACTGAGTAATTTGTCAGAGTCTTTAAGTCTTTTTCGCTTCCAAAATCTGTTGGAACATCTGGTGGTGATGGTGGTGGTGGTATGTCAACATTCATCATTTAGCAGGTTTATGAATACTTATCCTTCCTTCCCTTTTTTTTTTTTTTTTGTTGAGACAGAGTCTTGCTCTGTCACCCAGCTGGAGTACAGTGGCACCATCTCGGCTCACTGCTAGCTCCACCTCCAGAGTTCAAGTAATCTTTGTGCCTCAGCCTCCCAAGTAACTGGGACGACAGACCCACGCCGCTGTGCCTGGTTTTTTTTTTGTATTTTAGTAGAGATAGGGTTTCACCATGTTGCCCAGGCTGGTCTTGAACTCCTGAGCTCAGGCAATCTGCCAGCCTTGGCCTCCCAAAGTGCTAGGATATCAGGCATGAACCACTGTGCCCGGCCTCATCCTCCCGTTTTTGTTTGAACAGTACCCTCGTCCTCAGCTGGGCTTTCTGTACTGCAGTTAAGGTAGCTTCTGTTTTAACCTTTCTTGAGAATAAACCTTCAATCTCTTGTTAGAGAGTGAGAGGACTAGCCCTCAAGGAACAGGAGACAGAGAAAGAGGTCTGGAGATCTAGCTGCTTTTCAAACTCCTTTCACATATTTTGCCTTGTAGTTCTGTCCCCTCTACTCCCCCTTTCCAGAGATAAAGTCTAATTCCTGAGCTAAACGGAAATTCTCATGTTTTCCTCCTCCATTGTGAGGTTATGTCTTAAAAAAAAAAATCCTTTCATCATAGCTTTTGTTTGTTTGTTTGCTTGTTTGTTTGTTTGTTTTTGAGATAGGGTCTTGCCCCGTCTCCCAGACTAGAGTAGAGTGGCGTGATCTCGGCTCACTGCAGCCTCCACCTCCTGGATTCAAGCAATTCTCTTGCCTCAGCCTCCTAAGTAGCTGGGACTACGGGCATGTGCCATCACACCCAGCTAATTTTTGTATTTTTAGTAGAGATGGAGTTTCACCATATTGTCCAACCTGGTCTTGAACTCCCGGCCTCAAGTGGTTCACCCTCCTTGGCCTCCCAAAGTGCTGAGATTACAGGCATGAGTCACCGTGCCCAGGCCTTTCATCATAGTTTTAATGGAGGGTCAGGAGTGAGAAAAATGAGACATAGCTCCACTAAACTCCCAACCAAATGGTGGCTCTGAAGTTTTAAGATGTATTTTGAATCCATTAATTCATAATACTTTCTGTTGCCATTGTAAGATCTCACTTTGTTGAAGTAAAGTGATTTCTGTCTCTTCTATGAAAATCCTCCTAAAGAAAATTCTGGGTCTTGTTAGAAATTTGTATTTTTCTGTTCTCAGCAAATTATATTGCATATTGCACTGAATACTAAAAGAGGATAAAATACAAAATTTTATTATACAAATATTCAGTTTTTTCTCTTTACTCTTGGTGATTTGCACATTCATTCACCTTTCTTTCCATCTACATTAGTGGTTCTACCCAAGGGTGATTGTATCCTCTCAGGTACTTCTGGTGATATCTGGGGACATTTCTGGTACAGTTTTTGTTGTCAAAACTGGGAGCTGCTACTGGCAGCTATTGGATAGGGACCAGGCATTCTGTAAAATCTGCCAAATTTCACAAGATAGCACTCTCTGGCTAAAAATTGTCTGACCCAAAATGTGAATAGTGCTGAGGTTAAGAAGCTGCTTTCAAATGCATTCTTAACAAAGGTGATAATCTCCCCAAGGAGGCAAAAAGTGTTTATTCAGGTTGGATGGTGGGGGGGGGAGCATTTTAACTACAATAGTTTGTGACCCTTCAAGAGGTCACAATGTAAAAACAGATACATAGCGTTAACTGGTATTAAAATTTCATGGCAGAGACAATTACGGGAAAAAAACAACTAAAAATGTTTTTAGGGGAGAAATAGTGAAATAAGGCCAAGAAACACTGCTTCAAACTGAAGGTTTTGTTATTATTACCAGTCAGGTTTGGCAGAACTGCGTTTGAGGTCCAGAATCAAGAGGAAGCTGGGAAGAAGAGAAGAACAATGAAATAGAGATTTAAGACTAATGGAAGAGATTTTCTATATTGTTTTGGAAAAGACAGATACTGAAGTAAATACAGGGAGGTAAATGGGGCAAAAAAAGAATATAATGTGAATTATTCTAAAGAAAATTATGTGCCCTTTTCATGGTTTTGGGAAACTAAAATAAATACCTTGAATTATCTTCCTTCCTTCCTTCCTTCCTTCCTTCCTTCCTTCCTTCCTTCCTTCCTTCCTTCCTTCCTTCCTTCCTTCCTTCCTTCCTTCCTTCCTTCCTTCGTTCTCTCTTTCTTTCTTTTTCTTTCTTTCCTTCCTTCTTTGTCTTACTCTATTGCTCAGGTTGGAGTGCAATGGCATGATCACAGCTCCCTGCAGTCTCAAACTCCTAGGCTCAGGTGATCCACCTGCCTCTACCTCTCACCTGGTGGAATCGCAGGCATTCGCCACCATGCCTGGCTAATTTGCTTTGTATTTTTTTGAATGCGTGGGTTTCCACCATGTGGCCCAGGCTGGTCTTGAACTCCTGGGCTAAAGCAATCCTCAATGCCTCGGCCTCTCAAAGTACTGGGATCCTTGAATTATTTTATAATTCGTTTTAGATATCAATCAATGCTTTTAGACAATTGCCTGGTTCTCCTACAGAACTGCATGTGTTGTGGAGCCAATCGTGTTAAATAATAATAGCTGCTCTTTATTAAAGATCAATTTAAAAATAATTCTGCCAAATAGAAGTATGACTCCTAATTTTTCAATAGAAATATTCTGTCTGAAGTCACAGAGCTTTCACAGACCCCACCTCAGTCTTCCCTGAGTTCCAACTGGACTTGGAATTAATCTGGCTTGACCAGTTACTAGCTCTGTGGCCTTGGAGATGCCAATTGCTATCACTGAGTTTAAATTTTTTCTTTCTTTCTTTTTTTTTTTTGAGACGGAGTCTCGCTCTGTCACCCAGGCTGGAGTGCAGTGGCCGGATATTGGCTCACTGCAAGCTCCGCCTCCCGGGTTTACGCCATTCTCCTGCCTCAGCCTCCCGAGTAGCTGGGACTACAGGCGCCCGCCATCTCGCCCGGCTAGTTTTTTGTATTTTTTAGTAGAGACGGGGTTTCACCGTGTAGGCCAGGATGGTCTCGATCTCCTGACCTCGTGATCCACCCGTCTCGGCCTCCCAAAGTGCTGGGATTACAGGCTTGAGACACCGCGCCTGGCCTAAATTTTTTCATTTAAGGAGAAAGAAGATAAGAATCCTATCTTCCAGAGTTGCTGATGAAAGTATTACAGATGATATATGCAAAATGCCTTAACCCCAAAAATGAGAGCTACAATAATGTTATTTAAAAATTACATCTAAAGGAAAAGGTTCTTTATGTAAAGTATTTTACTGTTATGTCACTTTGCATATTTATTCAATTGAACTACACAATCTCTTTATGACTAGATGTAGGAAGCCTAATATAATAATAGATATCATCAAAATAAGAAAAGTCTCATTATTTAAAAAGAATACACCTAGAGTAATTCAACCATTTTCTTTCATCAAAGCATATTTGTTCCTAAGTTCTTAAAACTCTTGAGAAAATCTTCAAGAGCACTAAAATAATAATAGTATTACATATAAAACCTCCATTGAGTATCTATTCAGGAAAATTGCTTCTCTTTTCGAACTTCACTAGTATTTATTAAATTAACATTTGTTATTAATTATACATTATTCTTATTTTTATTCTTTCAATCATGCAACCGAAAATGTCATGATCACATGTTTTAAATACACTTTTGGAAATTCTACTTTTGCAATTTTCTGTTGCAAAATAGAGTCTATGTCTTTTATTTCTATGCACTCCTTCTTTATAGCACCCAAGCTTCAGTACCATGGTAGATGTATAAGTGTGTTTATATTTGATACATTAGTTAATTAATACAGGTTTCTTATCTGGGGATGTAATCTCTTCCCTAGTGGGAGTAAAATTCTTTTTTTATTATATTTTAAGTTCCAGGGTACATGTACACAGTGTGCAGGTTCGATACATAGGTATGCATATGCCATGTTGGTTTGCTGCACCTATCAACTCATCATTTACATTAGGTATTTCTCTTAATGCTATCCCTCCCCCAGGCCCCCACCCCCCGACAGGTCCCAGTGTGTGATGTTCCCCGCCCTGTGTCCAAGTGATCTCATTGTTTAATTCCCACCTGTGAGTGAGAACATGTGGTGTTTGGTTTTCTTTCCTTGTGCTAGTTTGCTCAGAATGATGGTTTCCAGCTTCATCCATGTCCCTGCAAAGGACATGAATTCATACTTTTTTAAGGCTGCAGAGTATTCCATGGTGTATATGCTCAACATTTTCTTAATCCAGTCTATCATTGCTGGACATTTGGGTTGGTTCCAAGTCTTTGCTATTGTGAGTAGTGTCACAAGAAACATACGTATGCATGTGTCTTTATAGTAGCATGATTTATAATCCTTTGGGTATATACCCAGTAATGGGATTGCTGGGTCAAATGGTAATCACCATACTGTCTTCCACGATGGTTGAACTAATTTACCTTCGGTGGGAGTAAAATTCTTTTACAAGAATATCAGAAATCAAGATTTGTTTAGAAGCAAAATATTGAAAACATGATTGAATTGCTACAGTACAAGTTAATGCAAGATAGTAAGCTCACCAGGGCCTAATTCACCAATGCACCATAGCCAACTGGTCAACTTGGTCAACTCACATTGCATAATATGCTTGTGCTAATTACTTTAGAATTCAGTATGACCTCTGGGGGCTGGGTGTGAGGGCTCATGTCTATAATTCCAGCACTTTGGGAGGCTGAGGTGGGCCAATCACTTGAGGCCAGGAGTTTGAGACCAGTCTGGTCAACATGGCAAAACCTGTCTCACCTAAAAATACAAAATTTAGCTTGGCATGGTGGCTCATGCCTGTATTTTCAGCTACCTGGAGGCTGAGGCACAAGAATCCTTTAAACCTGGGAGGCATAAGTTGCAGTGAGCCAAGATCACGCCACTGCATTCCAGTCTGGGTCACAGAGGGAGACTCTGTTTTGTCTCAAAACAAAACAAGAATTCCACAGTGGCTCATGCCTGTAATCCCAGCACTTTGGGAGGCTGAGGCAGGCGGATCACTTGAGGTCAGAAGTTTTAGACCAGCCTGGCCAACAGGGTGAAACCCTGTCTCTACTGAAAATACAACAATTAGCCAGGTGTGTTGGCAGGTCCCTGTAGTCCCAGCTACTCGGGAGGCTGAGGCAGGAGAATCTCTTGAATCCTGGAGATGGAGGTTGCGGTGAACCAAGATCACTTCACTGCCCTCCAGCCTGGGCAACAGTGAGACTCCATAAAAAAAGAGAAAAAGAAAAAGAAAGAAGGAAGGAAGGAAGGAAGGAAGAAAGGAAGGAAGGAAGGAAGGAAGGAAGGAAGGAAGGAAGGAAGGAAGGAAGGAAGGAAGGAAGAAAGAAAGGAGGAAAGAAGGAAAGAGAGAGAGAGAAAGAAAAGAAAAGAAAAGGGAAAAGAATTCAATATGACCACATGACCATTGGGAGAGTTATACACCTTAGCAAGTTGTAGGCACCTAAAAACTTGGGTACAGCAGCGAAGTAAATAATGAGGAGCAGTCTACATCAATTTGTGACTGGGATAGAAGAGTGAGTGTATTTATTGATGTGTCAGATGCTTATAGCAGTGATAATATGGCAGCTCCATGGCTCTTGAGTATTTGACCTCTCTTCAAGTGTTACCATATTGTTTCTAGTTCATTTCCACACAACAGAATTTGCTTTTATTTTTAATTAATTACTTATTTTTTTTTTGGTGCCGGGTTGAAAAAGCTCAGATTGAAGGGCACCCATGTTAGTTTCAGTTCCACTGTGAGGACAGAGATAGCCCAAATCCAACAATCACAGTGTATGCCATACAATTATTTCTAAGTGCTAATCTCAAGCCCTTGAAGCTATGGTACAGCTGGACATGACCTTGACAAGTTGAGAAATAATTTGATCACAGCAAAACCTAAAGACATTTGAGTCTGTATCTCTTGAGAAGTTGCTATTACAAAATATTCTACTACATTCCAAATATGTGTGTTAAAAGTCTAACATAGTTGCTAGGTAATTAGTGAGACTCCATGCATTGGAATGGCAAAAACTATGCACAACAGAGGCTTTATCAGATCTCTGTTAAATAATTTGTCCTGTTCTAGATGTCCCGAGAGGAATCAGGATATCCTAATAAAAATTATAGAAGATATAAGTGTTTATCTTTTAAAATGACTATTCTGCATAATGTACCAATTAGCAATGATGACTGTAAGTCAGAGTTTATTTTTTGTGGAACAGGTAAAGGAGAAAGTAGTCATGAAGGAATTATTGATAAATGAGTCATGGCATCACACTATCTGTATAATCTTATCAGTTTCATCCCAGAGTGTAATATAATGCCTGCCATATGTGGTTATGGACGTATTTGTATTGCTGGGACTCCCATTATGCTAGAAAATAATCAGAATTCTGTGGCCATATAACAAAAAAAAATTAGGTTTTTGACCACTGTTGTTTCAACATCACACACTTGCCATTATGAAACTGTCTATATAAAACAGAAGGATGTTCAGTCTATTGCAGTGAACACGGTAAAGGTAATCTGAAAGCATATTTTAAACAATTGCCTCTTTCTTGCTTTTAGAGAATAGTAATATTGAGGATATTGTCTATCTTTTCCTTGAAGATAATATTCATTCAATAAATACTAAAATATTTATGAAGTGCCTTCAAGAAGCCAGGCACTGTTCTAGGCCCCAGGGATGTAATAATAAAACAGAGAAAACCTGGCCCTCATGGAAACTACATTCTGGCAGAAGGGACTAACAATAGGCAATACAAAATAAATAAAAAAGGCTGGCAGCAGTAGTGTGTGCCTGTAGTCCCAGCTACTTGCTGAATGATACGGTTTTACTCTGTGTCCCCATCCAGATCTCATCTTGAATTATACTCCCATAATTCCCATGCATTGTGGGAGGGTCTTGGTGATAGATAATTGAATAATGGGGGCTGATTTTCCCCATACCATTCTTGTGATACTGACTTAGTCTCATGAGATCCGATGGTTTAATAAGAGGAAACCCATTTTTCTTGGCTCTCATTTCTCTCTCTTGCTGCCTCCATGTGAGATGTGCCCTTCACCTTCTTCCTGGATTGTGAGGCCTCCCTAGCCACGTGGAAGTGTAAGTTCAATAAACCTCATTCTTTTGTAAACTGCCCAGTCTTGGGTATGTCTTTATCAGCAGTGTACAAACAGACTAATACAGTAAATTGGTACCAGAAGTGGGGTGTTGCTGAAAAGATACCCAAAAATGTGGAACAACCCCATCAAAAAGTGGGCAAAGGATATGAACAGACACTTCTCAAAAGAATACATTCATACAGCCAACAGACACATGAAAAAGTGCTCATCATCACTCGCCATCAGAGAAATGCAAATTAAAACCACAACGAGATTCCATCTCACACCAGTTAGAATGGCAATCATTAAAAAATCAGGAAACAACAGGTACTGGAGAGGATGTGGAGAAATAGGTACACTTTTACACTGCTGGTGGGACTGTAAACTAATTCAACCATTGTGGAAAACAGTGTGGCGATTCCTCAAGGATCTAGAACTTGAAATACCATTTGACCCAGCCATCCCATTACTGGGTATATACCCACAGGATTATAAATCATGCTGCTATAAAGACACATGCACATGTATGTTTATTGTGGCACTATTCACAATAGCAAAGACTTGGAATCAACCCAAATGTCCATCAGTGACAGACTGGATTAAGAAAATGTGGCACATGGCCGGGCACCGTGGCTCAAGCCTGTAATCCCAGCACTTTGGGAGGCCGAGACGGGTGGATCACGAGGTCAGGAGATTGAGACCATCCTGGCTAACACGGTGAAACCCCGTCTCTACTAAAAAATACAAAAAACTAGCCGGGCGAGGTGGCGGGCGCCTGTAGTCCCAGCTACTTGGGACCTGAGGCAGGAGAATGGAGTAAACCCGGGAGGCGGAGCTTACAGTGAGCTGAGATCCCGCCACTGCACTCCAGCCTGGGTGACAGAGCGAGACTCCGTCTCAAAAAAAAAAAAAAAAAAAAGAAAATGTGGCACATATACAACATGGAATGCTATGAGGCCATAAAAAAGGATGAGTTCGTTTGCTTTGTAGGGACATGGATGCAGTTGAAAACCATCATTCTCAGCAAACTATCGCAAGAATAGAAAACCAAATACCGCATGTTCTCACTCATAGGTGGGAATTGAACAATGAGATCGCTTGGAAGCAGGAAAGGGAGCATCACACACAGGGTCCTATTGTGGGGAGGGGGTGGGGGGAGGGATAGCATTAGGAGACATACCTAATGTAAATGACAAGTTGATGGGTGCAGCACACCAACATGGCACATGTATACATATGTAACAAACCTGCACATTGTGCATATGTACCCTAGAACTTAAAAAGTATAATAAAAAAATAAAAATTAAAAAAATAAAAATTTTTAAAAAAAGAAATTTGTTGGGAACTGGAGCAAAAGTGACTCTTGTTCTATTTTAGCAAAGAGACTGGTGGCATTTTGCTCTCGCCTTAGAGATGCATGGAACTTTGAACTTGGGAGAGATGATTTAGGGGATCTGACAGAAGAAATTTCTAAGCATCAAAGCATTCAAAAGGTGTCTTGGGTGCTCTTAAAGGCATTTCGCTTTATAAGGGGAGCAGAGCATAAAAGTTTGGACAATTTGAAGCCTGACAATGTGATAGAAAAGAAAAACCCATTTTCTGAGGAGAAATTCAAACTGGCTGCAGAAATTTGCATAAGTAACAAGGAGTCAAATGTTAATCCCCAAGATAATGGGGGACATGTCTCCAGGGCATGTCAGAGGTCTTCATAGCAGCCCCTCTCATCACAGGTCTTGAGGCCTAGGAGAAAATTGTTTCGTGGGCTGGGCCCAGAGTCCCTGAGCTGTGTGCAGCCTAGGGACTTGGTGCCCTGCATTCCAGCTGCTCCAGCTGTGGCTGAAAGGGGTCAACATAGAGCTTGGGCTGTGGCTTCAGAGGGAGCAAGTCCCAGCCCTTGGCAGCCTCCATGTGGTGTTGATCCTGAAAGGGCACAGAAGTCAGGAATTGGGGTTTGGGAACCTCTGCCTGGATTTCGGAAGTTGTATGGAAACATGGGGATGCCCAGACAGAAGTTTGCTGCAGCGGGGGGTGCTCATGGAGAACCTCTGCTAGGGCAGTGCAGAAGGGAAATGTGGGACCAGAGCTTCCACATAGAGTCCCTACTGGGGCACTTCCTAGTGGAGCTGTGAGAAAAGGGCTACCATCCTCCAGACCCCAGAATGGCAGATCCACTGACAGCTTGCATCATGCACCTGGAAACGTCACAGACACTCAATGCCAGCCCATGAAAGCAGCCGGGAGGGGGGCTGTACCCTGCAAAGCCACAGGGGTGGAGCTGCCCAAGACAATGGGAACCCACCTCTTGCATCAGCGTGACCTGGATATGAGATGTGGAGTCAGGGAGATCATTCTGAAACTTTAAAATTTGACTGCCCTGCTGAATTTCTGACATGGATGGGGACTGTGGCCCCTTTGTTTTGGCCAATTATTCCCATTTGGAATGACTGTATTTACCCAATGCCTATATTCTCATTGTATCTAGGAAGTAACTAACTTGCTTTGGATTTTACAGGTTCATAGGTGGAAGGGACTTGCCTTGTCTCAGATGAGACTTTGGACTGTGGACTTTTGAGTTAATGCTGAAATGAGTTAGGACTTGGGGGACTGTTGGGAAACCATGATTTTTTTTTGAGATGTGAGGACATAAGATTTGGGAGGGGCCAGGGGTAGAAATGATATGGTCTTACTCTGTGTCCCCACCCAAATCTGATCTTGAATTGTACTCTCATAATTTACATGTATTGTGGGAGGGATTTGGTGGGAGATAATTGAATCATGGAGGCAGTTTCCCCATACTGCTCTTGTGGTAGTGGCTGTCTCACAAGATCTGATGGTTTGATAAGGGGAAACCCATTTGGCTTGGCTCTCATTTCTTTCTCTTGCCGCTGCCATGTGAGAAGTGCCTTCACCTTCCACCAGGATTGTGAGGCCTCCCCAGCCATGTGAAACTGTCCCATAAATCTCTTTCTTTTGTAAATTTCCCAGTCCAGTCTCGAGTATGTCTTTATCAGCAGTGTGAAAATGGACTAATACACTGAGGTAGGAGGATCCTTTGCACCCAGGTGTTTGAATCGAGTAAGATAGTGGAAACCTGCCTCAAAATAAAATAATAAGAAGATAAGATAAAGAGTATTGATATGGTTTGGATCTTTGTCCCTGCCCAAATCACATGTCAAATTGTAGTGCCCAGTGGTGGAGGTAAGGCCTAGTGGGAAGTGATTGGATCATGGGAGCAAATTTTCCCATTGGTGTTGTCCTCATAATAGTGAGTGAGTTCTCATGAGATCCGGTTGTTTAAATGTCTGTAGCACCCTCCCACTACCTACTTGCTCTGTTCCTCCTGCTCCGGTCATGTGACACATCTCACTCCTCCTTTACCTTCTGCCATGATCTAAAAGCTTCCTGAGACCTCCCCAGAAGCTGGCCAAATGTCAGCATCATGCTTCCTGTACAGTCTGCAGAAACTATGAGCCAATTAACTTTCTTTTCTTTATAAATAACCCAGCCTCAGGTATTTCTTTATAGCAATGTGAAGGACTAATACAGAAAACTGGTACTGGGAGTGGGGCATTGATATAAAGATAACTGAAAATGTGAATGCAGCTTTGGAACCAGGTAACAGGCAGAGGTTGGAATAGTTTGAAGGGCTCAGAAGAAGACAAGAAGATAAGGAAAAAACTGGGACGTCCTAAAGACCTGTTGAATTGTTGTGACCAAAATACTGACAGTGATATGGACAGTGAAGACCAAGCTACAGAGGTCTCAGATGGAAATGAGTAATTTATTGGGGATTGGAGCAAAGATCCCTTTTGTTATGCATTAGCAAAGAGGTTGGCAGCATTGTGCTCCTGCTTGAGAAATCTCTGGAACTTTGAACTTGAGAGTGATGATTTAGGGTATCCAGCGGAAGAAATTATAAGTAGGAAAGTGTTCAAAATATGGCCCGGGTGATTCTACCAGCCTTTTTTCATATGCCTGAGCAAAGAAATAACCCGAAACTGGAACTTATAATTAAAAGGGAAGCAAAACATAAAAGTTTGGACAATTTGTGAGTCTGGCCTTGTGGTAGAAAAGAAAAACCCATTTTCTGGGGAGGAACTCAAGCTGGCTGCAGAAATTTGCTTAAGTAAAGAGGAGCAGAATATTAATAACCAAGACAATGGAGAAACATTTCAGACACCTTTGTGGCAGCCCCTCCCATCACAGGCTTAGAGGCCCAGCAGGGAAGAATAATTTTGTGGGCCAGGCCCGGGACCCTATCACCCTGCACAGCCTCAGGACACGGCTCCCTGCATATTGGCCACTCCAGCTCCAGCTGTGGCTCAAAGGGGCCCAGATACAGATCAGGTTGCTGCTTCAGTGGGTGCAAGCCATAAGCCTTGGTGACTTCCATGTGGTGTTAAGCCTGCCAGTGCACAGAGTGCAAGAGTTGAGGCTTAGGAGCCTCCACCTAGATTTCAGAGGATGTATGAAAAAGCCCACATGTCCAGGCAGAAGCCTGCTGCAGGGGTGGGCCTACATAGAGAACCTCTGCTACGGCAGTGCAGAGGGGAAATGCGTGGTTGGAGGCCCCACACAGAGTCCCCACTGAGCACTGACTAGTGTAGCTCTGAGAAGAGAGCCACCATCCCCCAGATCCCAGAATGGTAAATCCACTGCCAGCTTGCACCAAGCCCCTGGAAAAGCCACAGGCACTCACTGTCAGTCCATGAAAGCAGCCATGGGGTCTGCATCCAGCAGAGCCACAGCTGCAGAGCTGCCCAAGGCCTTGGGACCCCACCCCTTACACCAGTGTCCCCTGGATATGGGACATGGAGTCAAAAGAGATTATTTTGGAATTTTAAGATGTAATCACTACCCTGTTGGGTTTCAGACTTGCATGGGTTTGTAATCTCTTTCTTTTGGCTGATTTCTCCCTTTTGGAACAGGAGTATTTACCCAATGCTTGTACCCGTATTGTATCCCGGGGGTAACAAACTTGTTTTTGATTTTGCAGGCTGATAGGCAGAAGGGACTAGCCTTATCTCAGATGAGACTTTGGACTCTTGAATTAAGACTGGAATGAGTTAAGACTTCGGGGGACTATTTGGAAAGCATGACTGTATTTTGCAGTGTAAGAAGGACAAGAGATTTGGGAGGGGTCAGATGCAGAATGATATGGTCTGGATCTGTTTCCCTGTCTAAATCTCATGTCAAATTTTAATCCCCAATGTTGGAGGTACAGTCTGGTGGGAGGTGATTGGATCATGGGGGCAGATTTCCCTGTTGGTGCTGTTCTCATAATTGAGTGAGTTCTCCAGTGATCTGGTTGTTTAGAAGTACGTAGCACCTCCCACATCTCACTCTGTTTCTCCTGCTTTGGTCATGTGAGACATCTCACTCTCCTTTTGCCTTCTGCTATGATTGAAAGTTTTCTGAGGTCCCCCCAGCAGCTGAGCAGATGTCAGCATTATACTTCCTGTACAGCCTGCAGAACCATAAGCAATTAAATTTCTTTTCTTCATAAATTACCCGGCCTCAGGTATTTCTTTACAGCAATGTGAGAACGAACCAATACAAATATGTTAGAAAGCTAGAAAAAGAAATAGGGGAAGAAGGATATGTAATGTCAGGAGAATTTGTATTTTCACAAAGTGGCAAGAAAAACTTTTGTTGAGAAAATGACTTTAGAGTAAGTATGTAAAAGAGTGAAAGAGCTAGCGTATGTCTGTGGAAGAAAAGTCCTAAACAGAGGTCACAGCAAGTGCAAAAGCCCTGAGATGAGAATGTGTTTGGCAAGTTTGAGATAAAGGAAGAAGGCAGTGTGACTAGCATAGTGAGCAGAAGGGCAGAGTCATAGGATATGAGGTCAGAGAGATAAGAAAAGCCAGATCATGGAGGGGACTTCAGGTCATGGCAAGGACTTGGGTTTTATTATGCACATTTCATTTTTCCTTTTCTTTTTGACCTTTACTCAGATAGCAAAATCATTCATGTAGCCTCAACAAGAATTTATATTGTTACAGTAGGAATGAGAAAGGAGAAGAAAATAGTACCTCTTTGGGGGGGAAGGGGAAGAGGAAAGAGGATGTTCTGAGCTAGTAATAAAACAGGAATGCTCAACGAAAGAAAGTTAATATTGGGCTTGGTTTTGTTTCTTTCACTTTCAAGCAGACTCATGAGTATCAAAAGGAAAGATTCTGATGGGAGTAAAACACTGTTTATGCTATTAACAGCTCTGGAAAAAAATAGAGGTAGAGACTGAAGACCATTGCCCCATCTCAGGAGGGGCTGAAGGATTTAGGAAGGAACAGAGGGTGGCTGGGTGTGACTGGAGTTTTGTGTGGAGGGGAAGTCTAGGTGGAGGTGTAGAGGGGGCATGTGCTTATGGAGAAGTGGATGTCTGCAGTAGAAGCAGCAAGGCTGAGTACCTTTGGTGAACATTGACAGGGAACATATGCAAGCCACTGTCTGTGGAATTGTTGGGGATGGACCCTACTCTGCCTACTCCCTGGGGGATTCTCCAGCAGAAGGACATTCATGTGTGCCCTGAGACTTTGCTGAACTCTCTGTACCACCATCATGCACGGATCCCTACAAGAACCTGTAAAATAGCTGCTGTTCACAGCCTGGACTCTTGTCATAATCCTGCAAAGAGATGGGGTCAAGTTGGGGCAACTAATCTTTGGAGAGAAAGGGTCCTGGCTTCATGCTCAGAAGAAGCAGGACAGTAGAGCAAACAGCCTGGTTATACCATTAGGTAGAGAGTTGGCTTACTGGAGGCCAAATATTTATTTTTAAAATGCTTATGGATATGAAAATATAAAAATTTTCCTTTTCATTTTGGCCTGTTCTCTGATAGGCAGAATCAGTCCCGTCGCCTCAACAAGAATTAGTACTTTTACCTTAGGAATGCAAAGAGAAGGAGGCAGTATTCTTGTGGGGGGTGTGGGAGGGTGACGTTCCAGACTACTCATAAAGAAGAAGTTTAAAAAGAATAATAAAATAAACAAAAATAATACATAAATAAATGTTACTTTTGTTGGGCAAGAAAATTAGTACTTTGATTATGAAATATAGATAGCTTATGATAAATATGAAATATAGATAACTCATCCTTTGCCTAGGATGCATAGCAGATATATTTGGAAAGGATATTTATTTAGATATGTAGGTAGAACAAACACAGTAACTTTGAGAGACTTTATAAAGAAAACTATATTTCAGATGCATACTCCCTGGAAAAGAAGTTTCATTAACTTTCATTTTGTGAAGGAAAAGTTGAATTATAAAGTAAATTCATTTATTATACACATATTATATAATATATATTATATATGTAACATATATAGTACATATATACTATATAGTACATATATACTATATAGTACTATATATATAGTACTATATATATGTGTGTAGTACTATAACATGCCAGAGACCTTTCCAGGTGCTAGAGGTACAATGGTGAACAAAGCAAAGTTTTTGTCCTCAAAATTTTGTGTTTCAATAAATTAGTTAATAAATGGCTAAATAAAATACTTACAAATTGAACCAAGTTTTTAAACATTAATTAACCTGGATTGTAGACAGTATTTAGATTAAAATGATTTAATTAATTTATGAATTCACATATCAATTTAGGGATCTGCAAATAGTAGCCCATGGTTCAGCCATTGGGTCAGATCTGAACTGCCACCTGTTTTTTAAAGTTTTATTGGAACACAGACACACACCTATTTATTTATATACTGTCTATAGCTGTTTTTGAACTACAACAGTGGAGTTGAAAGTTGCAATAGATACCTCTGGCCCACAAAGCCCGATATTTACTATCTGAACCTTTTCAAAACATGTTTGCTGACCCCTGGATTAATTCAAATGCAATTTGAGATAATGCAGTTTGAAGATATTTTAAAATCGCACAAGCAAAACTGTTTAAGACAGTGTAGGAGATGAAGTCCTATTTTTGTGTCAGATGGTGTTTTTATAAAAAGCTCAAAAGGCATATACATGCATATGGTGATATGTGTATTCAAAGCTTTGAGTTTCCTAAATATTATTAAATAAAAAATACAGTAGAATAGTCATTGCGCCAGTAATGAAATTGCCATTGCAAAATTTGGAGAGTAAGAGAAATCTGACATAGTTGACTCCACCTGCTTCCTATCTGCAAACTGTCCTTGGTCATTACTGGGCACAGGTCAAGCTAACTTTAGGAGGAATTAGTTTATAGTTTAACTTGAAAGGAAGGATGATAATAGTCTCTCCTTAAAACTAACTCCCTCAGCTGGGTGTGGTGGCTCACGCCAGCACTTTGGGAGGTCGGGGTGGGTGGATGGCTTGAACTCAGGAATTTGAGATTAGCCTGGGCAATGTGAAAACCTGTCTCTACCAAAAATACAAAAAATTAGCTGGGTGTAGTGGTATGCCCCTGTGGTCCCAACTACTTAGAAAGTTGAGGTGGGAGGATGCTTGAGCCCAGGGAGGTGGAGGTTGCACTGAGTCGAGATGGCACAACTTCACTCCAACCTGGAGTGAGACCCCATCTCAAAAAAACAACTAAAAACAAAACCAAAAACAAACAAACAAACAACAATAAAAGAACCAAAACTAACCCTCTCTTTGCTCAGGGACTGACAGTCACTTTTGTAAAGCTAATGAAACGCCACAAGAATAGGTTTACGGGAGGAGTGTAAACTCTGATAAAATGTAGGCATAGTTTCTATAATCCCTTATTGTTCAGGAGTCGTATGACCAGAGGTCACAAGATTTGTGACTTTCCCAATTACTCTTACCAGCAACATCACTATTGGAGAACCTAAGATTACTTTTTTGAGATGTTTTTTAGACTGACCCCATCTGGACTGGTGACTTATGGCTCAACTGGTGCTGTGCTTCCACCCAGAGGCAGACTCAGTGCATGAGGATGGAGGACCACTTTCCATCACCCTATGATTTCATCCCTAACCAATCAGCAGCAACCATTCCCCAGCCTCCTGCCCACCAAATTGTCCATAAGAACCCCTAGTCTCTGAGCCTGTGCAGGGACTGATTTGTATGATAACTCCCATTCTCTTGCATGGGCCAGCTTTGTGCCAATAAAACTCTTTTCCTACTGCAATGCTGTGGTCTCAGTGGACTCATTTTGTTTCTGCAATGAGCAGGAACAACTTATTAAAAAGTCCATAATTTTTCTGTCCTTAAGTTACATATGATTTTTTTTCTTTTACTGGATAGTTATGATAAATCTTAGTTTAAGCAATTTTTGATAAGGTGTAAGAACACATTTTTTGTTTGTTTGTTTTTTCCAAGATGGAGTCTTGCTCTGTCACCCAGGCTGGAGTGCAGAGGCACGGTCTCGGCTCACTGCAAACTCCGCCTCCTGGGTTCAAGCAATTCTCCCTGATTCAGACTCCCGAGTAGCTGGGACTACAGGTGCCCACCACCACGCCTGGCTAATTTTTGGTAGAAACGGGGTTTCACTGTGGTGGCCAGATTGGTCTCAAACTCTTGACCTCAGGTGATCTGCCTGCCTTGGCCTCCCAAAGTACTGAGATTACAGGTGTGAGCCACTGGGTCCAGCCAGAAAACATGTTATGCGAGCAATAGAGGAGCAAACAGTATTTAAGAACCAAAATTCTAGATTCCAGCTTGTTATTGTTGCCCACCTACACCTCTCGTAGACGCCCACTGGTTTCCCAGAAGCTAATGTTGCTCTGCTTCAGTGCATTCCCCCTAGGTTCTGTGATTGCTTTCAGTTGAATGTTATGCTGGATTCCTACCACTTACACTTATTTGCTTTTCATCATCTATTCCAGAAGTGTTCCTATCCCCTACATTTCTACATTATACTATACATACTGCTTCAGAAAAACATTTATCATTTCACTTGTTAAAGATGATAAGGCGGCCGGGCGTGGTGGCTCCTGCCTGTAATCCCAGCACTTTGCAGGGCTGAGGCGGGCAGATCACGAGGTCAGGAGATTGAGACCATCCTGGCTAACATGGTGAAACTCCGTCTCTACTAAAAATACAAAAAATTAGCCAGGTGTGGTGGTGGGCACCTGTAGTCCTAGCTACTTGGGAGTCTGAGGCAGGAGAATGGAGTGAACCGGGGAGGCGGAGCTTGCAGTGAGCTGAGATCAGGGCCACTGCACTCCAGCCTGGGCGACAGAGGGAGACTACGTCTCAAAAAAAAAAAAAAAAAAAAAAAAAAAAGATAGGTACAGGGACTGCAATCGGGTCTTACAGTGTGGGACAGAGAGTGGACTCCAGTTTGATTCCAACAAGGGAAAGTTAGAATTTTTTTTTCTTTTTACATGCTCCCCAAGAAAAGTATACAAGTGGAGATTTATAACCAAGGAGCAGGCTGGAGGTCAGTGGATGGGAAGTTACTAGGAGGAGACATCAAGGATTAGGGGATCTGTTGCTCTACTGACTTCGTAGATTTATTGCTGAGGGCATGATGGTGAGATCAGATATCAAGCGTAGTCAGAGACCCCAATATCAGGGGTGGGGAATTTTTGGTAAACTGGCTAGCAGGATTTTTGATCTCACAGTTCTACAAGGATGGAGAAGGACCTTAAAGGTTGGTCCTAGTCAGAAAGAACTGGAGAGACTCTCTAAAGTTTTGGTCAAAGGAGAGAGTCTTTGACAGTATCAATAGTATATTAATATTTAAGAAACAGGAAGAAATGCCACTAGCGTTTCTACATTTTTCTGTCCTTTTAGTCTGTTTTTATTCACATGTGAAATTTTCTTTTGAAAATTTGTTGAACTTTCGACCTTTCTTTCACTCTGGTTCTGTTGTCATTCTTCTGTGTTCCTCTTTCTCCATTTCATCTTAATTTACCCTCTCATGATCATAGTATTTCCTTTTAATTCCCATATAGTATTTACAGCACCCATCATTTTGGTGATACCGCACAAATGCTCTGAGTATGTGATTAGGGAATAGAGGGTGGAGGGAGCTCTTCTAAGATTTCAAAGCCTCATTTTGTAATCTGCCTGACTCTGCAACCCTTCAATCCACACAGTTGAGGCCATTTAATTCCTATCTGTAAATTCAGCTTGACCTCTCAGACCAATAACCCTTAAATAGTTTGAATTTTAAAAAACTTGGCAATAATGTCATATTAAGTGAGCTTAGATCCTTGTTCTCAGTCTTTGTTTTACAGATAAAATATATAATTATTGGCCGGGCGCGGTGGCTCAAGCCTGTAATCCCAGCACTTTGGGAGGCCGAGACGGGCGGATCACGAGGTCAGGAGATCGAGACCATCCTGGCTAATACGGTGAAACCCCGTCTCTACTAAAAAATACAAAAAACTAGCCGGGCGACGAGGCGGGCGCCTGTAGTCCCAGCTACTCGGGAGGCTGAGACAGGAGAATGGCGTGAACCCGGGAGGCCGAGCTTGCAGTGAGCTGAGAGCCGGCCACTGCACTCCAGCCTGGGCGGCAGAGCAAGACTCCGTCTCAAAAAAAAAAAAAAAAAAAAAAAAAAAAAAAAAAATATATATATATATATATATATATATATATATATATAATTATTCTTATTACTGCATTACTTTGAAGAAATGGTTCCTTTTATTCTCCAATAACTGGTGATGAACTCTGTATGTATGCTGTTGTGTCTCAGTTCCCCTAAAATTGGGAGCAAGGAGTTCGGCTTGGTTATTCATGTCTTGTTCCTTCAACCCGTTTGGTATCTGAGACCACACATCTTGTGGTAAGACCTCCGTGACCTGACCCTGCCTCAAGGAGAAGCAACTTGATTAAATTGAGATAAATCATTAAAAGAAAAAAAATGTATTTGCCCTGTTGGAGTAATCAATTACTCATGAGGATGGTTTTAGAATTGGTCTAATGGAAGTAAACCAGACGTTAACTCTTCACATCTAAGTCTTAGGTTGGAGAAAATAATGAACCTCTATTCTTCACATTTCTTTGTGACTTTTGAGTACTGCTATAGAAAATTAAAACAAAACCAAGAAAAGTCCAGGATAACTGCTACTTGTTAAATTTATAGTTAACCACTTGGACCCTGAACACTGCTGGACAATGTTTTCTTTTTCCCAAGCAAGTTTATCCTTCTGCTCTTCATTGTGGTAATTTCAAGACTAATTAATTTCCCTCAAATATCCGACTTCAGCTGTATTTCCTCTACCTCTCATATCCTTTTCTTCGTGGATCCTCATAGAGAAAAGAGAAACTCTCAGATAGAAACTTCCTCAATATTCCAGCACCAAATTTGCACACTGCCCTGCAATACTACCTTTCTGCCTTTCCTCCCGTTTTAATGGAAAAGGTTTGCCTTCTCTTCTCTGAGGCTACTCCCCATGTCTCTGCACTGGGTTTGAGAATCATCCTCCCTTTTTTTGTTTCCAGTCTCTCCCATTTTACTTGCTCTTTCTCACTCATTGAATTCAAGTGCATAATACTAAAATTAAAAAAAATAAAGGCCGGGCGCTGTGGCTCATGCCTGTAATCCCAGCACTTTGGGAGGCCCAGGCGGGCGGATCACAAGCTCAGGAGATCGAGACCATCCTGGTGAACACGGTGAAACCCCGTCTCTATTAAAAATACAAAAAAATTAGCCGGGCGTGGTGGCGGGCACCTGTAGTCCCAGCTTCTCGGGACCTGAGGCAGGAGAATGGCACGAACCCGGGAGGCGACGGAGCTTGCAGTGAGCGGAGATCACGCCACTGCACTCCAGCCTGAGAGACAGAGCAAGACTCCATCTCAAAAAAAAAAAAAAAAAAAAAAAAAAATTATATATGTATATATAAAATAAGATAGCAAACAAATGGTTCTCCCTGGGTTTCATGTCTCTTTTTTAGCTACTGACCTCTCTTTTGCTTTTAAAGCCCAAATGCTTGAACAAGTTACTGATTATTTTTGTCTCTGCTTCTTAACCTTTCTTAAAGTTCCACCATCTCGACTGAGCATGGTGACTCACAACTGTAATCCCAGCACTTTGGGAGGCCGAGGCGGGTGGATCATCTGAAGTCAGGAGTTCGAGACCAGCCTCGCCAAGAAACCCCATTTCTACCAAAAATGCAAAAATTAGCCAGGCATGGCGGCGCGCCTGTAATCCCAGCTACTCAGGAGGGTGAGGCAGGAGAATCGCTTGAACCTGGGAGGCAGAGGTTGCAGTGAGCCAAGATCACACCACTGCACTCCAACCTGGCCGACAGAGCGAGACTCTGTCTCAGAAAAATAAATAAACAAATAAATAAAAATTTAAAAGTCCCACTATCTGCTTCTTTCTTAACCACTGCCTAAAACTGCTTTCATGAAGATTGCAAATGGCATTCATGCTCTTAGATAAGCCCCTGACTTAATTACATCATCCCTGGAAAGATTTTTTCACCTTTGATCACTACTTTCTTCTAAAAAATATCCTGTGTCATTGATTTCTAAGCAAATGCACTCTTGTGAGCTTCCTCTTAACTCTCAGGCTACTTCAGTATTTTTTGTTGACTCTGCTTTTCTATCCATTCACAGAAAGTCGATTTTCCATTAGGGCTGTAGTTTCGGCCTCCTTCAACTCCATATTCTATCCCATTGTCTCCAAGAAATCTTTTTTTTTTTTTTTCCCACACTAATTGTGTAATTTTCTAAGATGATCTATTAGTTTTATTTACCTGAGGTTATTTGCGTGATAGTAAAAATTGCATACAACAATAAGAGTGAAGCTGGATGGGCTAGGTGGTTCACACCTGTAATCATAGCATTTTGGGGGGCTGAGGCAGGTAGATTGCTGAGCCTAGGAGTTAGAGACCAGTCTGGGCAATATAGTAAAACCTTGTCTCTACAAAAAATACAACAATTAGCCAGGCATACTGGTATTTACCTGTGATCCCAGCTACTTGGGAGCCTGAAGTGAAAGAATTGCTTGAGCCTGGGATGTCAAGTTTGCAGTGAGCTGTGATCATGCCACTGCACTCCAGCCTGGGCAACATAACAAGACCCTATCTCCAAAAGAAAAAGAAAAAAGTGAAGCGTATATATGAATTACTTGGATAACATGTAACACTTTTTATAAAAAACTATGTAAACGAAGTAATCTTTATCTCCTCTCACAGCTTCTATATTATCTGTGTGTGTGTGTGTGTGTGTGTGTGTGCGTGTGGTTTACCATTCTTGGAGGTACTGCAATACCAGGTAGATGTATGGAATGGATTGTGTAAGCTTCTATTCCATCTCCCTGCTCAAAAATACATTTAATATATTGTCCTTGAATAGAGGACGTATCAGATTTTAACCTGTTAAGAACAGATACCACATTTGATCTTAGCTAAAAGGCCAAGAAGAGATTATTTATATTGTGAAACCTCTCAACTAAAAATTTCTAGTTCAAATCTTTCTCCTGATCTCCAGTCATATAAACGTAATAGAATGATTTATACATCCAGTTTGCTGGCTCACAAGAAATCTCAACTTCAACTTATCCAAACCTGCATTTATTATCTTCCCAATCCCCGCCAGATTATCTGCTCCTTACCGCATGTCTTTTCTATTTAGTATCTGACTTGCTTAAGTCAGCAAAATGGAATATCTTTCTTTACTACTTCTACTTATCTCCAGCCTCCATCATGTTGACTTGAGGGTATGTGTGCAAGTGCTTGTCAAGGTGGTTATCTAACCTGATCACTCAGGTCGTGTCCCTTCACTCAATTTGGTAGCTGAAACCAAATGTCTTCAAACAAGTTCTCTGTGACCTGATACTGCCTTCAGAGTGGAGAAATTTGATTAAATGGAGATAAGTCTTTAAAAACAACAAAACTTTTCTTACCCTTTTAGAACAACTCAGTTATTCAAAGGAATGAGTTTGGAATTGATCTTGTTGAAATAAGCCAGATATTACCTCTTCACATCTAAGTTGGAGTTCGGAGAAAGTAATAGACCTGCACGCTTCACATTTCTTCCTAAGCCTCTGAGCACTGTTGCAGAAATTTAAAGCAATTCTTAAATCTCTTAAGCCCGTGGAAGAGGCAGCACCACTGCCTTAGTTCCTGTTATTTCCTCAATTCCAGATGCCTTTGATGTCTCTCTACCTTTTCACTTTTCACTTCAATCTGTAAGTTCCAGTTTAGGTGTCTGTTTTCTTCTGCTAGTTTGTGATCTTCTTTGGTTAGGAACTGTAATTATCCATCTTTGTATTTCTAGTTAGTAACTTGTTTCAGTACCCGGAGCTCATAAGGGAGTAAATAACTGAACAATTGAATGACCCCTGCTAATATTCAACCACCATGCACTCCACTTCCTCCCTGCCTTTTGGAAGATTGCCTGTGTATCTCGTCTCTAGGTCCCAAGTATATTTAGTCTAAATTATCTGGATGCTTGCTAAAAGTAGGATTGCCTATTACACAGATTCTGCTATCTCTCAGCTCAGTTTTGCTAACATGTACAGTTTGGACTTCCAGACTCTCAAACTGAGTGCCCGTGACCTGTGGAACTATGTGTGTGATAACACAGGACACATATCTTCTTGTAATGTCAGTTTGGGCCACTTTTTAGTTCTTTGAGACAAAATATTTATATTAAAATAGGAAAATATGCAGGTAAAGCAAAATTTGGGGTAATTTTAAAAGCCAAGTGTAAGATTTCAACTCATGAAACTTCAGAAATATTTTACGGTGGGATGGGACAGTTTCTGCTAAATCCTCATATCCCTCAGGATATATACTTTTCCCTCTTCTGTTTTGGGATACTGAACTTCAGATGTTAAGTCTGAAAGCACTGTAGGTAGGTGGCGCGCGCGCACGCTCGTGTGTGTGTGTATGTGTGTGTGTGTGTAGAAGGAAGGTTTTCCATGAAGATTCTATAGAAAGGATTTTTGAGTTTTGGCCTAAAAAAGTAACATTAAGGAAACCATAAAATCTCTTCAGAGTTTAGCACACCAGGGATAGCACTAAATGGCTTTCTAGTATCGAGATATAACCGTTTTGCCGGGCGCGGTGGCTCAAGCCTGTAATCCCAGCACTTTGGGAGGCCGAGACGGGTGGATCACGAGGTCAGGAGATCGAGACCATCCTGGCTAACACGGTGAAACCCCATCTCTACTAAAAACTACAAAAAACTAGCCGGGCGAGGTGGCGGCGCCTGTAGTCCCAGCTACTTGGGAGGCTGAGGCAGGAGAATGGCGTAAACCCGGGAGGCGGAGCTTGCAGTGAGCTGAGATCCGGCCACAGCACTCCAGCCTGGGTGACAGAGCGAGACTCCGTCTCAAAAAAAAAAAAAAAAAATCTTAAATATCTTCACCGAAACACAGCAAAAATGTTAGGAAAAATCTTGTTGCTTATTGTTGGCTAACACAAGTTAGTGATTTACTTGAAATAAGTCTTGTGTTCTTATTTTGTTGCATCTAGACAGCCAAATTATTTACTGTAATTCAACGAATGTACCTACAGCCAGTGTTGATGAAATAGTAAAACAGGAAAACAAATGTAGTAAATTTCCAAATTATCCTTCTTAAATTCACTGAAAAAGAGGCTAAGGATAATTTTTATTAAATGTACATGCACTTCTTTGGAAATATGTCAAGACTATTCAAAAACACACACAAGGTGGGGTGTGGTGGCTCATGCCTATAATCCCAGCTCTTTGGAAGGCTGAGGCGGGTGGAAGGATCACTTGAGGCCAGGAGTTTGAGACTGGATAACATAGCAAGACCCAGTCTCTACAAAAAGTTTAAAAAATTAGTCAGGCATGGTGGTGTACATGTGTAGTCCCAGTTACTTGAGAGGCTGAGGTGAGAGGACTATTTGAACCTCTAGGAGTTGAAGTTACAGTGAGCTGTGATAGTGCCACTGTACTCTAGCCTGTGTGATAGAACAAGACCCTGTCTCAAAAATACATTAAATAGATAAATAAGTAAACAAATAACACACACACACACACAAATGATTATGGGCTACAATCTGAAAGCCTTGGTAGAGTTTATTTATACATAATTTTAAAATAAATATATGCACAGAAAATATTTCTATGATTAAATAATGACATTAAAACAGTAATACTTCAACACTGGCAATAGGTTCAGATGAGTTTTGTGGATCAAACCAAATATTCTTGGTAAGAAACATCAGTAAATTATAAATAGCAAGATGAAAATAGAAAACCGTTAGCTCAGCAGGAGCTGTGTATGTGGGAGAGAAGAGCAAATTTGAAGTTGTATACAAATTACAGATGACATTGAAAATCTAGTTTATTTAAGAAGAAAACTGAATACTAAAAAAATGGTATTTGAAACATTTTAATGGTTTACATGTGGACTTTTTTCTACAGTGATACAGTAGGTATATTTTCTGTTGCTTAGAACAATGCAATAAGAATGACCTGTGATGATAATGAACTGCTCTGAAAAATCAGCCTGTTAAATTAACTTTTATGTTGACAAATCTTTCTTAGAAGTCAGTCTCTTTGCAGACTTATCTAGGCAAGATTTCTTGTAACGCCCTCCCCACCCTTTCCTGTAGGTCATTGTTCTTAGAGGGAGTCACTAAAGGAAGTTCATCCTTTCTTAACCTTATACTTTGGCTATGGAGAGAAAAGATAAGGACTTTTTTTTTTTTTTTTTCCTTTTGTATGTTTGTAAGATTCCCTGAGACCACAGTGGAGAACTGGGCTGAGGTCAGTGATGATGAAGGCAAAAGCAACTATTAAAATAATGGTGGTCGGCCAGGTGCAGTGGCTAACGCCTGTAATCCCAGCACTTTGGGAGGCTGAGGCAGGCGGATCACCTAAGGTGGGGAGTTTAAGTCCAGCTTGACCAACATGGAGAAACCCCATCTCTACTGAAAATACAAATTTAGCTGGGCGTGGTGGTGCATGCCTGTAATCCTAGCTACTTGGGAAGCTGAGGCAAGAGAATCACTTGAACCCAGGAGGCGGAGGTTGTGGTGAGCCGAGTTCGTGCCATTGCACTCCAGCTTGGGCAACAAGAAATTCCGTCTCAAAAAAAAAACAAAATAAAACAAAACAAAACAAACAAACAAAACAAAAAAATACAAAAAATTCCAACTCAAAAAACAAAACAAAACAATAATAATAATAATAATAGTCATGGTAGTTGCAGTAAGCAACAATCTTTCCCAAATCTCAGAGTATCTCCCATAAATTACCACATTTCATTGATCCCATAGTAAACTTTTTAGTAGTGTTGAAAATTATTTATATGAAATGGTTCATTAAATTTTTCTCTTCATTTACTTGTTGAGTCCCAAAGACCAAGAATTTGTGCTCCTACTGAAGATGTCTGTCCTCCTCCCCAAAGGGAACAGCTTGGGGACTAATAGAGATAGACACCAGTCTAGAGACACGTGCAAGATTAATGATCATAATTTTATAGTTTTGTTTGTTTGTTTTGAGACTGAGTCTCACCCTATCACCCAAGCTGGAGTGCAGTGGCACGCTCCCGGCTCACTGAAACCTCTGCCTCCCATGTTCAAACGATTCTCGTGCCTCGGCCTCCTAAGTAGCTGAGATTACAGGCATGTGCCACCACACCCAGATAATTTTTGTATTTTTAGTGGAGACCAGGTTTCAACATATTGGCCAGGCTGGTCTTAACTCCTGACCTCAGGATCCACCCTCCTTGGCCTCCCAAAGTGCTGGGATTACAGGTGTGAGCCACTGCACCCCACCCAATTTTACAGTTCTTGAAAAAAGGACTGACATACACTTATTATGGCTCTAAGGAACAGGTAGACAGCTAAACATATTTACTTGCTTCATTTTTAAAATACTACTAAAATATCAGCATACCACAGAGAAATTATAAAATTGTCAAACCTATGCAAAGTAGAGGATAACATAAGCAATCTCATGTATTCATCTCTAGCTTTAACCATTCTCTCAGTAAATATTTCAATATACATCTCAAATATAAAGACTGACTAAAAATAACCACTTTCACACTGAAAATTTTGAAAATAATCCAAAAGAAAATATTTAAAGTGTTTTCACTTTAGATATTTCATTTGAGGTGGAGAAAGTGTGGTATGATCCGGAGAAAAAATATGAACCTGAAATAACCCAGTCCTCTCAGTTCTTTCTAGAGGCTTAGTCCAGTTCCACAGAAAAATAAACCAGGTCACTCCAGTAACATAGTTGGTTTCTTCTCAGCTTTTTGGTCTTCTTTAGGGTTATGGATATATGAATGCAGATGCTGCAGAGTTAAAAGATAGAGTTTGTGTATAACTTGGCTTTCCTGAGATCAGCATATTGACCATTGACACTTGTTTGGAAACATTAATGGAGCATACAACACTGGAAAATAAAACTGAGGAACTGAGGAGATTGTAGTGAATGGTGAAAGAAGTCACTTTTGCCAGCAAACTCTAACAAAGTTTTTTTTTTTTTTTTTTTTTTTTTTTTTTTTTTTTTTTTTTTTTTTTTTTAAGGCAGGGTCTCACTCTCTTGCCTAGGGCAGAATGTAGTGGCCTGAACACAGCTCACCGCAAACTCTACCTCCTGGGCTTAAGCAATCCTCCCACCTCGGCCTCCTGTGTAGCTGGGACCACAGGCAGGTGTCACCATGCCTGGTTATTATTATCTTTTTAATTCCTGTGTAGCTGGGACCACAGGCGGGTGTCACCATGCCCAGTTATTATTATCTTTTTAATTTTTTTGTAGAGACAGGGTCTCACTATGTTGCCGAGGCTGGTCTCAAACTCCTGGACTCAAGTGATCCTCCTGCCTCAACCTCCCAAAGTTCTGGGGTTATAGGCATGAACCACCACACCAACCTAGAAAGAATATCTTTAAAGTTGCAGAGTGCAGGCGGGGATGTTACATAACACCAATGAAAGATACTATTATCTGACACCAGTGTCACTCACTTTGGGGTATAATAAGAATTTTAATGATGACGATAATGATGATGATTTTTGAAACAAGGTCTTTTTCTGTTGCCCAGACTGGAGTGCAGTGGCTTGAACACAGGCTCACTGCAGCCTCCACCTGGGGGGCTCAAGTAATCCTTCCATGTTAGCCAATTAATTAGCTGGGACTACTGGTGTACACCATGATGCCCGGCTATTTTTTTTTTTTTTTTAATTTTTTGTACAGTCAGGGTCTCACTATTTTGCCCAAGCTAGTCTCAAACTCATGGACTCAAGTGGTTCTTTCACCCTGATTTCCCAAAGTGCTAGGATTATAGGTATGGGCACTTTGCTTGAACTAGGCATGAGCCACCACATAAGGCTAGAAAGAAACTTTCTAAAGTTTTTGAAGTTGCAGAATGTTGGCAGAGATGTTACATAATACCATTGGGAAGATAACCATTTTCCAACATGATTAATTTTTTTTTTTTTTTTTTTTTTTTTGAGACGAGGTCGCTTTCTGTTGTCCAGACTAGAGTCCGGTGGTGTATTCATGGCACACTGCAGCCTCAACCTCCCAGATACAAGCTATCCTCCCACCTCAGTCTTGCAAGTAGCTGGGACCACAGGCATGCGCCACCACACCCAGCTACTTTTTAAAAATTTTTGCAGAGATATAGTCTCCTTATATTGCCCAGCCTTATCTCAAATTCCTGGGTTCAAGCGATCTTCCTGCCTTGGCCTCCCAAAGTGCTAATATTACATGTGTTGAGTCACTGTACCTGGCCTTAATTTTTTTCTTTTGCCTGCTCTGTCAAGCAAAAATGTATTTTTCACCATACCTTCCTTTGTGTGAGAGTGTAGAATTAGTTTGGTTTAGAACTGTGTTTTTGTTTGTTTTGTTTTGTCGTTTTTTATTTTCTTTTTTAAGAGATAAGGTCTTACTATGTTGCCCAGGCTGAACTCAAACTCCTGGGCTCAAACAATCTTCCCATTTCGGCCTCCTGGATAGCTGGGAGTAGCTGGCGCTTACCACTGCACTCAGCCTAATGGTTAACTTAATATGTCAACTGGGCTAGGTTACGATACCTAGATGTTCGATCAAACATGAGTCCACATGTTGCTGTGAAGGTATTTTTTGGATATGATTAACATTTAAATCAGTAGACTTGGAGTGAAGTGGATTATCCCCTATAATGTGGGTGGGCCTCATTCAATCAGTTGAAGCACAAGTTTGAGGTCCCCTGAGAAAGAAAGGATTCTGCCTCTAGACAGGCTTCAGGTTTGAGACTATAACATCAACTCTTCCCTGGGTTTCCAGCCTGCTGGCCTGCACTGCAGATTTCAGATTTGCTATCCTTCCCAATTGCATGAGCCAATTCCTTAAAATAAATCCATCTTGCTCTCTCACTTTCTCTCCGTCTCATATATATACACACATCCTATTGGTCTTATTTCTCTGGAGAACCCTGACTAATGCATAATGAACTCTTTTGTGATGTAGAAAAACAATGCAATCTAAACAATGATACATATTTTGACCAGGCTCTCAGCAAATCTGGAATCAAAAGATATTAGTATTGTAAAAATAATAACATCTTTTGATTAGTATTAGGTAATTTGGTCACAATTTTTAACTATACATTGTTAAAAATTGTAATAATAAGAGCCAAATGATTCACATGTATTATATATAATCTTCATAACAACCCAGGATAATATTATACAATTTTATATATGAGAATATGAGGTTCAGAGAAGTAAGTAACTTTTCCAAGATGCTTGTTGTTGAGTCTGTATTGGAATTCAATACTATTTTAATCAAGTTCATTGTTTATTAAATTAGATAGCTCTTTTTTAATGCAGCTTTTAAATGCTTAAATATTTTTGGTGATACAGAGGCCACTATATGAAAAGTGTCTATAGATATATCTATATATTTAACATCTTTCTTAGAAAGATCTTCCTTTTTTTGAGCTGAACTTTATCATGTGTTTTGCCCTCTGTAACTACATTTCAGTATGTTGGCTCTTCATAGCTATTTTACATGAAACAGTTCTTTAAAAAAAACTTTTTTAATAGGAAACAATTTTCAGATTCCTTCCCTCCAGATTGCTTTTACTAATCTCTGGCTAGCTGTTTGGCGGTAAGTTCCAGCAACTATTTTAAAAGTTTGACTCTCGGCTGGGCATGGTGACTCACACCTGCAATCCTAGCACTTTAGGAGGCTAAGGTCAGAGGATCACTTGAGTACAGGAGTTCAAGACCAGCCTGGGCAACATAGGGAGACCGTGCCTCTACAACAAATAAAAAAAATAGCCAGGCATGGTGGTGCACACCTGTGGTCCCAGTTACTCGAGATGCTAATGTGGGAGAATTGCTTAAGCCCAGGAGGCAGAGGCTGTAGGAGCTGTGATTTTTCCACTGCACTCCAGCCTGGGTGACAGAAAAAACTTTTTTTTCAAAAAAAAAAGTTTGACTCTAGTATCTTCTGCCCAGAGAACAATGAAATACTTTTCCCTCTTGTTTTAGATACTATGCTATCTTAATGTAGTCTATGATTTACTAGCTTTCTAATGTAGTCTTCTGTCTCTTTTTTGCAGATTCCTTTTTAAGAACTGGTCACTCATGTTTATATCTGTATGATAGATATTTGCAGAACTTTGCATTTATCCACATTAAAATTTATATGATTAGTTTCAACCTAATGATTAGGTCTGCCATGATATTTAATATTGTATGTTCTGCCTTTTTCAATGCACAAGTTTGGTAAGCATGCTCTGTTAACTTATAGAAAGTTTAGTTTAGACATGTTAAATTTAAATATTGGAGTAACATGCTGATAGAAAAATGTGACGAGGCCGGGCGCGGTGGCTCAAGCCTGTAATCCCAGCACTTTGGGAGGCCGAGACGGGTGGATCGCGAGGTCAGGAGATCGAGACCAACCTAGCTAACACGGCGAAACCCCGTCTCTACTAAAAAATACAAAAAACTAGCCGGGCGAGTTGGCGGGCGCCTGTAGTCCCAGCTACTTGGGAGGCTGAGGCAGGAGAATGGCGTAAACCCGGGAGGCGGAGCTTGCAGTGAGCTGAGATCCGGCCACTGCACTCCAGCCTGGGTCACAGAGCGAGACTCCGTCTCAAAAAAAAAAAAAAAAAAAAAAAAAAAAAAAAAAAAAAAAAAAAAAAGAAAAATGTGACGAGACTGATGGGAGAAAAATAAAGTTTTGGGCTTTCTTTGCTTTGAAATCCTAGTTGAAATTGTTATTAGTAAATTCATGTTATGACAAAATCCATTAAAAAAGGAGAACATCAAGAATTGATCTTTGAAAGACAATTACATCTAAACATGAAAAAGCTCACTTCAAGTAGAGAAGAGAAAGAAAAAAATAAGCATTGGAATCGGCTTTTTTCTGAAACATGGTAGGGGTTCAATACATATTTTTAGAAGTAGAATCTGTGCAAGAAGGAAAGGAGGAAAGCTTTGAGAGGAAGGGAAAAAAACTCAAAACGATATAGCATTGAGAAAGAGTGCAGTCTACACTGTCAACAATTGCAGACAGATCAAGGAGAATGAGAAGTGATTTGGCAATCATAAAAAAGGTCACCAGTGACATCAGAAGTAACAGCTTTAGCCAAATGTTAGGGGAAAAAGTCAGAATGGGAGGTGTGAAGGAATGAATTGATGATGAGGATGTAGAGGTTGCGTGCAGATTACTTTGTCCAGGAGTTGAGTGCTTTAAGAAAACTATTGGCTATTTGCTCTGCAGAGCAGTGAGACTGAATAAGTAGAATCGAATGTTTTTGTAGTTTGAGTAGAAAGATTCACTAGTAGGGAGACTGATGATGTTAGAGAAAGAGGGAATAATTAAAGATATACAATCTTGGGAAAAGCAGCCGGGACTGGATAAAGAATCAAGAGGAGGTTGTGAGGATGAACGCATTTTCCACAGAGTAATCAGGGAAATGCAGGTGGATGGGTTAAAATTCTGTGTCACATTCAGGTCAAGATTAGGTTGTTACCAGGGAGACAGAAACAAAGTGATTAAAATTGGGTCAGGAGAACTACAGTAGCTTGATAATGAAGCAGTAATGATGGGATTGTAGTCATGGTTGTTTCAAAATATGTTGAACTAGCATTGGGGAGTATATTAGTGTTCTAGGATTGCTATAAACAACAGTATAGCAGCCTGGGTGGCTTAAACAACAGAAGTTTGTTTTCTCACAATTCTGGAATCTAGAAGTTCAAGATCAAGGTGTTGGCTAGGTTGATCTTCTGAGGCCTCTCTTGGCTTGTAGATGGTCATCCTCTCCTTGTCTTCACATGATCTTTTTGTTCTGTGTGTGTCCTCATCTCCTCTTCTTACAAAGACACCAGTGCTATTCAGTTAGGGCCCGTTCAGATAATCTCACTTTATTTACCCCTTTAAAGGCCCTATGCTCAAATAGAGTCACATTCTGAGGTACTAGGGGTTAGGACTTTAACACACTAATTTTCCTGGGGGACACAATTCAGCCATAAAAGGAAGAATGCAGTTAACAACAGACAAAAGAATTCAATTTCTTTGCTTTTCTTTCTTTCTTTTTTTGGAAACAGGATCTTGCTTTGTCGCCCAGGCTGGACTGCAATGGTGTGACTGTGGGTCACTGCAGGCTCAAATTCCAAGGCTCGAGTGATTCTTCCACCTCAGCCTCATGAGTAGCTGGGACTACAGGTGTGTGAAACCACACCCAGCTAATATTTTTTTTTTCTTTTCTGTTTTTTTTGAAACAGGGTCTCTGTCACCCAGGCTGGAATGCAGTGGTACAATCTCGGCTCACTGCAATCTCCGCCTCCTGGGTTCAAGCAATTCTTGTGCCTCAGCCTCCTGAGTAGCTGGGATTACACCATGCCTGGGTAATTTTTGTATTTTTAGTAGAGATGAGGTTTCGCCATGTTGTCCAGGCTGGTCTCAAACTCTTGGCCTCATGTGATCCACCCACCTCAGCCTCCCAAAGTGCTGGGATTACAAATGTGAGCCACTGTACCCAACCCAGAATTCCATTTGTTTGTTTTCTTATATAGATGAATATGTTGTGGGAATAGAACTTCTTAAAACTTTAGTGTGTATGGCTGGCAGAACAATGGCCCTGAAAGATATCCACATCCTAATCCCTGGAACCTGTGACTGTTTGCCTTACATGGTGAAAAGAACTTTTAGATGTGAAAAGTAAAGATTTTGAAATGATGGGATTATCCTGGATAATCTGAATGAGCTCAATCTATTCATATTGGTCTTTAAAGTGGAGAAGCTTTCTGGAAGTTCAAGGTCAGAGGGAGATGTGATTATGGAGGAATGGTCAGAGAGATGTGACACACCTGGCTTTGAAGATGGAGGAAGGGAGCAGTGAGAGAAGGAATGTGGGCAGCTTCTAGAAGCTGGAAAAGGCAAGGAAGCTGACTTTCCTCTGCAGGGTCTAGAAAGGAACATAGCCCTGGGCACCTTGATTTTAACTCAGTGAAACCTGTGTTGCACTTCTGACTTATACATAATACATTTGTTTTGCTTTAGATCACTAAATTTTTGGTAATTCATCACAGCAGCTCTAGGAAATTAATAGGATGTGAGTGGGAATCACCTGGAGGTCTATTGAAAACACCGATCCTGATTCAGTAGGTCTGCGGCGGGTCCTAGGAATCGGCGTTTCTAACAAGCTCCAACGTGAACCACTGCTGCTGGATTGTGAACCACATGTTGGGTAACAAAGTTTGAGACTCATGCATTCAAACATCTTCATATTACAGACTGAGGCTTAAAAGAATTTTTCAAACATTATTCAGATGGGTATTGGTAGAGCTGTCTTGAACTCCCAGTGCAGTACTTTTCTCACTGCACACTGCCCTACTACTAAAAAAAAAAAAAAAAAAAAAAAAAAAAAAAAAAACAGCAAAAGAAAAGCCCATCTGGCAAGGAGAAGTGCCAGGCCAGTGTTTGCCAGTGTTTGGAATAATTGGCTCCAGAGCCTCTGCGTGTTTATGGTGCCTGCTGAGGTCTGCCTGACACTTAGCTGATACAAATTGTTGTTAATTACCAACACTTTAGTAGACCAACAGCTGTCCGCTATGAGCAACAGCCAATAATAGCCCTCTTGGTTCCTAGGGGTTTTTAAGTTCCTAGGTGTCAGCAAATTCAAGAGAAAAATGCCAAGGCAAATGGGCCTTTTACTGTGACAATTTAACAAAGTAATTTTCAGGAGGAGGCTCAAAAACTGTAGATCTGTAGATCATCTGTAAACTCAGAACTGTAAGCATGGAGGGCATGTTCCTAGGGACCCAAAGGATATGTTCTATGTTTATCTTGTTGCCCAAGGCTCTCTGTGATCTCCTGGCAGATGGCACTGGTAAAAGAGTTGGAGAAAAACTATCAAGTTTATTAAAAAGGATAGAGAGCTTCCACATAGCATGCAACAAAAACCCAATGTGGAAATCAGAGAGGAAAGGGTTCTAGGAATGTGGCCGGATCTTGTGATGAGAAGCTGGTGAGCAGGAGATTATAAGGAGGATAGAAGAGAAACTGCACAAGTGAAGCTACTTGAAAAACTCACACTCTACAGAACAATAGGAAGATTAATAGGCTCTAGAAAAAAGGTTCTCAAATAACTTAGTCCATGAGTATCACATGAGGAGGAGTCTGCTAAAAATGCACATTCCTTGGATCTTACCACTGAGAGTCTTGTAAACCTTTTATTACAGAAAATTACAAATTTACTGGGTGGGGTGGCTCACTCCTGTAATCCCAGCAATTTGGGAGGCCGAGGCAGGTGGATCATTTGAGGTCAGGAGTTTGAGACCAGCCTGGCCAACAGGGTGAAACCCTGTCTTTACTAAAAATACAAAAATTAGCTGGGTGTGGTGGGGCACGCCTGTAATCCCAGCTACCTGGGAGGCTGAGCCAGGAGAACTGCTTGAACCCGGGAGAGGGAGGTTGCAGTGAGCCAAGATCACGCCACTGCACTCCAGCCTGGGCAACAAAGCAAGACTGTCTCAAAAAAAAAAAAAAAGAAAATTCCAAACTTATATGAAAGTAGAGAGCATACTGTGTGGAACCCCACACACTCATGCTCAAACTCAATCACTCCTTTGTAGGGGGATGTCCTGTGCATTGCATAATGCTTTACGGCAACCCTGGCCTTTATTCACTAGATACCAATGGCGCTGCCCTCTTTCCATTTGTGACAACCGAAAGTGTCTGTAGATATTGCCAAATATCCCCCAATGTACAAAATCCCCAGTGGAGAACCTCTGGTTTAGAATATAGAATGGCCTTTAATTTGTTTGAATTAACTTATCTGAGACTAAGCAATGAGACTAAATGATAGAATAAAATTGATGTAAGTAAGCCAATGCTAGAAATACAAATCGGCTTCAAATTTAAGCAACAAAACTCCTCCTCCTAATCATTTTATTTTCAGGGACAAACTAAAGACCCAAATTAAGTGTTTTAATCATTTATGGTTAAACTTGGAGAAATTAAAGATTATGTTTATTATCTGTTCTGTGTCAGCCAGAGGGGTGTCAGTCAGATGCCTGTGTTTGTGGGAATCCTTCTGCAACTGAAGCCTCTTTCAGTGCATTAGCTGAAATCAATTGCATTAATCTAACCTCATGTCTCCTATGTGCCCTTCTTGTAGAGAGTCTGAAAAGTTAACAAAACCCTTAAGGCTATCACAGTCCCTGCCCCGCACTCATAAACATGAACAATTTCTCTAGTATCCAATACATGGTAAAACAAAGATTCACATCATTATCATCACCCAAGGACCGCAGTGGACACTGACTACTTTCTAAATGGAAACAGGTCTTTTGGACTTCGAAAATCTTGGCTTCACTCTCAGAAGCATGCTGGTTGGTCTATATCAGTTGTCCAAAATACTCAACCTGTGACTTAAAATTTGACAGGGAGACTTCCATAAATATATTAATTATGGAATTAGATTTATTATATTTTGGGGAAACAATCCCCTAATTCAACTGCCTTCTTTTTGGAAGGGCAAGTCAGGAAAGGGAGACATGCATAGGAAACCAGGTGGCATCCTGATTCACCAGGTGCTTATCTGAGGTTCTTTTTTTTTTCCCCCCATGTTGCATGTTTAAAAAATATTCTTCACTTCCAGTTTTTTTTTTTTTTTTTTTTTTTTAAGCTTGTATTCCTGGCATCCCTGAATTGAAAATAAGACTGTTTAGTGGCACAATTGCCACACTTTCTACTTGAGCAAGTTACCACTCCTCATTCATAGCAAATTTCATACCCAAGCATTTCGTGTTTCACAGGCCCCTCTCTAGTTCCTGTATTTCTCCACATTACCTGATGCCATTGCATTTTCCTTTGGGAATCCTTGGTCCCATGCTATACACTTTTTCAGAACAGTTACCTTTACAGCCCGTGCCATCACATGTTGTGTTTGTGTCTCTGAGGTGCCAAATGCATGCCTACATTTTTTTTTTCTGAGTTTTTCCTCTGAAATTTGAACATTTGATGTTCTTGCAGAAACTCCATCTTATATTTATTCTTAATGTATGAGTATTATTACATTACTTTTTGGAGTGTTTCTGTTATCCAAAAAACAATGGAAACCTTTGCTTATGAGTTTTCTGACGCTTTTTTTCCTGTCTTTAGCATGGATGATACATTTTGACAAGCTTTGATATTCAAATCTTATTTTGCTGGCTCAGAACATAGATGAAATTTGCAACTTGTCAAGACTTGAATTTATTGCTGCGTTCTCTCAGCTCTGCCACCCCTCCCCACCCCAAGACACTTGCAGACAAGCAGTTTAAAGGCTACAAGCTGGGACCAAGAAAATGATGTTGGTTGGGGAGGAGTAGTGAGTGTCAGATTAAATTCATATCAAGAACTCATCAAAACTTACCTGTCCATGGACACATTGTAGGAGAAAGAAATAAAGAACAGTAAGGAATGACATTTATTATAGCTAATATTTTAAAGGAACAGAATTATCTTGCTATTTTCGCATATTTGCACAGATAGAAGAGAATACAGCAGTTAAAATAAGGGAAATAGAGACGTACAAATGATTTTAATACCACCTAAGTTTGTTTTTTCTTTTTGAGACAGGGCCTTGCTCTGTCACCCAGACTGGAGTGCAGTGGTACAATTGAGTGGGACAGGGGTCCCCAGAGAAACTCCAACCAGGCTGCGCACTGGGAGCGGTGGACACAGGGGTGGAGTCACAGAAGTTCGCACCATTTGCAGCAGGGAGGAGCCTGGCCCCTCCTCTTCCTGGGTGGAACCTGGGATTCAATCACTAGGGCGGGAAGCATACACCAGAAGGATTCTTGCTCTGCTGAGTCCCCTGTTTTTCCTTTTTGCCCAATAAATCCCATTATTCTCATCCTTCAAATTGTCTGCGAGCCTAATCTTTTGTGGCCATGTGACAAGGACTCTGTCTCTAGCTGAACTAAAGAAAACTGCAACACAATCTCAACTCATTGCAGCCTCGACCTCCTGGAGCTCAAGCAATCCTTCCACCTCTCCGCCTCCTAAGTAGCTGGGACCACAGGCACCTGCTACCATGCCAGGCTAATTTTTGTGCTTTTTGTAGAGATGGGGTTTTGTCATCTTGCCCAGGCTGGTCTTGAATTACTGGGCTTAAGTGATGAGCCTGCCTTGGCCTCCCAAAATGCTGGGATTGCAGGCATGAGCCACCGTACCCAGCCTTCCACTCAAGTTATTTTAATGTCACATTGAAAACTACTAGCAATAACCTCATAGGCCAGGTGTGGTGGTTCATGCCTGTAATCCCAGCACTTTGGGAGGCTGAGGTGGGAGGATCACTTGAGGCTAGGAGCTTGCGAACAGCCTGGACAACATAGGAAGACACTGTCTCTACAGAAAAATTAAAAAAAAAAAAAAAAAAATTGCCAGACATGGTGAGGCACAGCTGTAGTCCCAGGTACTTGGAATGCTGAGATGGGAAAATCACTTGAGCTCAGGAGTTAGAGGTTGCATTGAGCTGTGATCACGCCATTGCACTCCAGCCTGGGTAACAGAGTGAGACCTTGTCTCTACAAAACCCATATATATATATATATATATATATATATATGTATATATATATATGTATGTATAAAATGTTTATGGCTTCCAAGGGGTTAGATGAAAAAAAACAAAAACAAAAACCTCCTCATTCTTCTGTTTATTGAACAACTTTTTGGCTCATCTGAATATTTATTTTGTTTATTTGGTGGAAATGTTCACCACTAAGACAATATGCAATGAGTAATATACTGAGAATTATATTATTTTTTATGTATTTTTAAAGGAATGACTTGATCATCTTTTCTTGTCTTTTCCTTTCTAGTGGTGTATATATTATCATTTGAATAAAATTCTCATTTAAGTAAATTACATTACAAAAGCTGTCTCATGCCTTGTGCCTAGGTATATATTGACATGTAAGATATTTTAACATAATAAAAAAATAACAGTTTTCATTGTAGAACTCAAGAGGTGAGATAGATACTTGCTTATACCTCTTAGAGAACTTACAAAAATCTTACACCTTTGGTTTTCAGTTTGGTGTGGAGAGTTAAAAAAAGGAGAGAAGGACTAATGCTTTATCAGGATGCTTTTGGTTAGAAGCATCTGAATATAAATTTAATGTGACTAAAGAATAATGGATTTTATTCACTCATATAAACATAAATGCTGTAAGATTTAGTCATAGTTTAATCAGGGTTCTAGCAATATTTCTCTTTTCTCTCAACTTTGAATCATCAGTGTTACATTATCCCCAGGCCGTCATGCCTCATGCTCTCAAGATGACTGACAATAGCTTCTGGGGAAATGTGCTTTCAGTTTACATTCTGTGGGAGGCAGAGAAAAGAGTTTTCCATTACTGCTTCTTAGGAGTAAGAGGAATCTTTTCCAGAAGTATTCAGCAACCTTCTTCTCATAACTGAATGGCCAGAATCAGACCATTCTGAATCGGTCACCAACAAGAGAAATGAGATTATCCTTAGATGGATCAGGCCTATCCCCTGAATTAAGAGTAAGTCCCCAATTGTATAACTGCTACTCATTGGGAGCAAATTGAAATAGATATTGCGGGGGGGTTCAATACAATATTCACCAAAATATCTTTTCTGAATCATATTATAGAAATCTAAAAAAGTGAATTTTTAGCTAGGAAGAATCTTCATTAAAAAATAGCAACTTTTCACCTTTGAGTTTACCTAAGAAAGGAATTTGCTTGGGTTCAATTTACTCCCATTTGGTAACTCAGTTTTCTAGTCTGCAGGAGCAATGGTATTCAAATTGTAATGTTCTCAATAAAATCTTCAGTCTGCCCCCCAAGTTAGATGTTAGAACTAGCATGGTAGTCACTGAATCCTAAGGACCTACTGCTTTCATGACCCCAGGAAATGGAGAGACCTAAACTTGCTGAGAGTGTAGGCAGTCCCTAGGAGTCAGGGATCTGTTGTGGTAGATGATGGATTCATATCTTTGTTAAACTCCATGTAAGAAGATTCTACACCTCTACCCCATTGAGGTAGGGTTTGTGATATAAGTTTCTTTGGGTAATCTTACACCTTTGGTTCTCAGCTTGGTGTGGAGAATATAAGTGGAAGCAACATACAGAGTGTCTAAGCAGATGCTTTATGAGGCATTGTATAGCTGCGTAAAACCTCTCTTCACTTTACCATAAAAATGACGTGTTCCAAAGAGGGGCATCTTCAACCTAAGTCTCAGAATAAGCAGGCACATGGAACAGAACAGCAGGCAACCCAGGGTTGCCAACATGAAAGGTGGGTAAGAAATAAACCTTTGTTGTTGTAATTCACTGAGGTTTGGGAGAGAGAAGACCAATTGTGTGTTCTGTAGTATAATTCACAAAAGTTGGTTTTAATATCGGTTTGGCTACAAGAAAAAAAATTCTGTGTTATCTTAGATCAGACACTATTTTCGCCAACAAAATGAAAAAAGAAGGAAAGGTCTCAGACTATATCCAGGATGCTTAACATTTTGACTACCAAACCCAAATTCTCTAAAAGCTTTGTCAACAAATTAAATAGAATATTTTAGATAAAATAACATCTTTCATCTTTTTTAAATAAAGAGATTAGTAGCTTTAAGTCAGCATGGGATAAACCATGTTCTCATGAGAAATATATGATTCTTGTCAAAGGAAGAATCTCCACTAGCCTAAACGACCCCATTGCTAATGCATATTTAATTTGAGTCTTTTTAATATGCAGAAAATAGCTCCATTAATCCTTATCATTTTGACTTCCTAATGGGATCTAAAATGTCTCTTTTCTAGCACTAACATTCTATTTTGTACATAGTACTACAGTTTCTTTATTTTTCCTTTTTTTTTTTTTTGTAGACAGAGTCTTGCTCTGTCACCCAGGCTGGAGTGCAGTGACTCAATCTTGGCTCACTGCAATCTCTGTCTCCTGAGTTCAAGCAATGATCCTGCCTCAGGCTTCTGAGTAGCTGGAATTACAGGCATATGCCACCACACCCAGCTCATGTATTTTTGTAGAGAAGGGGTTTCACCATGTTGGCCAGGCTGGTCTTGAACTTCTGACCTCAGGTGATCCACCCACCTTGGCCTCCCAAATTGCTGGAATTACAGGCACGAGTCACCGCACCCAGCCTTATTTTGTACTATAGTTTCTTTTTTGTTTGCCTAATTTTAAGTACCAAATCTGATAAATGGTTTAATTTAAATGTAAGTACAGTTACATTGCTATAGTTCTAGGGATTTTGTTAAGTAGACACTTTTCATTTTCTAGGTTTATGTAACAAAATAAGAAAAATTAAATTCTTTCAACAATAGGAAAACAAACATAATTTACAAGGATAATTGTACCAGAACACACAGACACATACATACACATGCTGCCACCACCTCCACCACCACACATCTAAAACTATCTTTTGTTAATGGAACTTTCACTGATTTTGTCCTACAGATATGTTTGGAGACTATCTCTTGTATAAGGACATCTGTTTTTTGCTTGTTTGTTTTTACAGAGTTTAAAATAAAGGAGAGAAAAATAGCGTATGAAAACCAACTCAAAATGAAACATAAATGAAGACTTTCTCTTGATTAGGGCACACTGGAAGCTGCCATGCCTGTTCCAATACAGGTAACATGGGAGCACTGAGGCTTCATAACTGGACTCTTGGGAGTAGAGAAATAACCACCAGATCAGGTTAAAAGAAGACAACTAATTATATACAAATCTATGGAAGATAGTGGGAAAGACGAAGACATGAAGCATTAATAAATCCTTTATAACGTATGCAAATTTTAAGTGTTTTCTCTGAATAGTTGTTTAGGCAATAATAGATATTAGTAATTTAAATGCCCTTATAAGCAGAGGACATTTTATATACAAGGTTTCAATTCTTTTTTTTTTTTTTTTTTTTTGAGGCGGGGTCTCACTCTGTCGCCCAGGCTGGAGTGCAGTGGTGCGATCTCTGCTCACTGCAAGCTCCGCCTACCGGGTTCACGCCGTTCTCCTGCCTCAGCCTCCCGAGTAGCTGGGACTACAGGTGCCCGCCACCGTGCCTGGCTAATTTTTTGTATTTTTAGTAGAGATGGGGCTTCACCGTGTTAGCCAGGATGTTCTCGATTTCCTGACCTCATGATCCACCTGCTTCGGCCTCCCAAAGTGCAGGGATTACAGGCATGAACCTCTGCGCCTGGCCTCAATTCATTTTTTAAGTACATTTAAAATGCTAGAGATGTGAATTAAACTCATTATCCCATTTTTTGTCCCAAATACTCCAATACATAAACATGTGAATCTGTGTTTGATCTACATGTGGCAAGGGTGAGAGATGGGGATGGTGGAGAAACAGCAGAAACAGCTGTGGGGAGATAATTCTATTAAGTTTTACATTAGCAAACCAGGCTGTATTTCAGAAAATCCTGATAGTAAATATCTTTACCACTGCAAACTTATGTCTCTATTTTTTAAGTGACATTTTAAGCATCTAACATCTGTACACTGAATTTTATTACAAAGAGCAACATTTAGACAAATTAAACCTAACTAAAATCAACATTTATATTACCATGTTCAGTTTCAAGAGCAGCAAACAAGTTGGAAGTCCTAATGAGACAATATGTGAGAGCTTATTACATCACTACGCATACATGTGGACGCAGAGGAAATGGCTGGGACATTTTGATGGTCAAATGTTCGAAGTGTTTATACTCAGCCAGATAGTGATTTTCCAACTTGGTATGAATTATAAACAAACAGCAAATAACTCTCTAATGGGGTGCAGTATTTTGTGAAGGTCAGCAGAAAGCTAACCTTGAATGAGAATGAGGAAAACATGTGTTTTGTATTTAGCAAAGTCACATTAATAATATTTAAAATAACTACAAATTAACTTCTTATCAACCACGCCTCCTGGACAAGCAGGGAGTTTACATTACTGGATAGGGATGGGGGTTTCTGGAAATCTCTGCCGACACTGGGGCTGGACTGGAACCTGAGGTTCTTAAATTCTGACTAATAGTATTCAGAAGAGAATCTGGAGTTGAAAGTCCAAGTCGTCATTCCAGCCAAAGGATCAATCTGGAGAGACTAGGCACAGAAAGAGAAATTAGACATGAGGCAATGATTTAATCAAAGGCATGTAGACTCAACAAAGGAGTTTCTGGCAATATTCTGTGAGATCTAGATGCTGGCGTTTTGTAACCTCTGACTACACTGTAGGTGATGAAGAATCTAGTTGTTAAGGTGCCAAGGCGGTTTGTTGTCAACCAGAAGTTGCAACATGTTATGTTTTGCATATTTGATCTATTTGTTTGATCCATATAGTACTTCTCCAAAAAGTGATTTCAAAGAAATTTGCATTAATTGCCAACATTTATCATGAAGATATTTTGTTTGTGTATCTTGATGTACAAATTTTCTGAAAATATTAGAAGATTTAGCATTACCAACCATGCTGGCGTGCAGAGTATCCATAATCTCGTGGTGAATTGCTCCTGCAATTTTTGTTAAGTAGACAAAAATTGCTCCTGCCTCTTGCAGTGGACATGCACCTTTCTGTCCATCAGTTCCCACCAATCCCCACTCCAATAGATGGGAGACAGTTGCCTTTTACTCGTTTTGTTGTTTTGCTTGCAGCAGAATTAAGACAAATTTGAGAGATACTACTTAAATCTGTTCTGTGTTTTTAATTTTTTTCTTTTTAACTCCCACTCATGACAACATATTCTATTTTTTTAATATCAGATTTAAAAAATGTTTAATTTTATTTGCAGATATGGCATCTTGTTGTGTTTCTCAGGCAGGTTTTGAACCCTGGCCTCAGGCAGTCTTCCCACCTTGGCCTCCAAAGTGCTGGGATTACAGGTGTAAGCTAACGTGCTCAATCTTCATAAACATTTTAAAAGCCTTTTATTAGAAAACATTTCAAATATATAGAAAAGTAGATAAAATAGTTCAATAAATCCTCACTTTCCTATCTCACAGCTTTAACTATCATTACTCAAGTCCAGTCTTGTTTTTCTATACCTCCTCACTACTTCTTTTCAACATATTTTTAAAGCAAATTTTGGACATCCTATCATTTTGTCTGTAAGTAATTGAGCATGTAACAAGAAAGATAGGGATTCTTTTATAAAACATAACTGCACAGCCATTCATTATCAAATGTAAACATTAACAACAAGTATTTTAGGCCAGGCGCGGTGGCTCAAGCCTGTAATCTCAGCACTTTGGGAGGCCGAGACAGGCGGATCACGAGGTCAGGAGATCGAGACCATCCTGGCTAACCTGGTGAAACTCCGTCTCTACTAAAAAATACAAAAAACTAGCCGGGCGAGGTGGCGGGCGCCTGCAGTCCCAGCTACTCGGGAGGCTGAGTGAGGCAGGAGAATGGCATAAACCCCGGAGGCGGAGCTTGCAGTGAGCTGAGATCCATCCGGTCACTGCACTCCAGCCTGGGCGGCAGAGCTAGACTCCATCTCAAAACAAAAAAAACAAACAAACAAAAAAAACAAGAACAAGTATTTAATATCATCAAATACTCAGTGTGCTCAAATTTGCAGTTGTTTTGTATATGTATATGTACTATAGTTTGTTTAAATCAGCATTTGTAGCTATTTTTATATATTTATATATAATATATATTTTATGTATATTATATATAAATATGTATTTTATCTATATTTATATATATATTTTAAGTCAGGATTAAAAGAAAGTCTATACCAAGTAATTGGTTGATGCATCTTTTAAATCCCTTCTAATATACAGCTTCTCACTGTTTCTCTCCCCAACCCCCAGCAGCTATAAATAAACCAGTTTGGTTGTTTTGTGGAACTTTTTACAGTCCAAGATTTGCTGATTCCCTCCCCATGGCATAATTTAGCATGGTTCTCTGTCATCTGTCTTTCCTGTAAATTGGCTTAAAGTTTTTAGAAATAATATTTTACAGGTGGTAGTGTACCCTCATCAGTATTTTAGTTTGCAAACCTTGGTCTAAACTAATTCTAAATCATCAATATATTGTTCTAATGCAGAAGTATTCTACAACAGGGTACAAAATAAATGACCTGAGTTACCTTAGAATAAGGGAAAGAAAGAGAGGAAATAATTTATAATTACAAATGGTTTTATTTACAAATCTCAGTCTGAACTCCTATTTATAAACAGCAGAATCTTGTAGACATTGTGGATTCCCTTGTGAAATAAACCATGTGCATGATGTCCAGGAGTAATTGCTTTATTTACTTTGAATTCCAAAGGATACCTCTTTTGAGATTATCCATGTAGAAACACCCAATCAAATGATTTAAAACTAAAGGGACAACGTATTTACCTGAATTTTTTTATTTCAGGATAGGAAAATGAAAAGAAAACTCACATTTATGGGCTAAAACATGCTAAGGTGTTTCAAATGTGTTATCTCATTTGATTATTACAATAACTCTCTTAGGTTGTATTATCTCCATTTTTTGACTGAAAGAAATAAAATTTGTGATTCCAAAAGTTGCATAAAAACATCTCCAGACTTTTTCTACTCTAACATTTTAAAAAACCAAAAGTAAGACGGAAAATGTATGGAGGGCAAAAATGTTTTCTTAGTCATCAAAATGAGTATCACAGAATTTCTGGGTCCATTTTGTGTAAGGAAATCCAACCCAGGAAACTGATTTATTTTCTTTCATTCTTAATAAAATACATTATATTAAGGGAAAGGTGTGTTTATGGATACCATAGTAGCCAGGAGAGGCTAGGCATTGCAGCAATAACCAGTTAATCCTGAAATTGGTGGCTTAACCTAAAGGTTTGTTTGTCTCACTCCTTCAGGTCGATTGTAGGTCAATAGGAGGAGGGAATGAAAGAGGTCTATTCCATGTAGTTGCTCAGGGACTAGTCATCTCAGCTGATAAGGCCTCTCCACTTGTAGCTTGTCGTAGTTTGTTCGTGTTGCTATAACAAAATATCAGAGACTGGATAATTTATAAAGAATGGAAATTTATTTCTCATGGTTCTGGAAGTCAGGAAGTCCAAGATCAAGGAGCCTGCATTCAGTGTCTAGTAAAAGCCTTCTTGCTGAGTCTTCACCTAGTAGAAGAGTGGAAGGGCCAGAATAGGGTCTAGTTTGCTGGAGCCCTTTTATAGTATAGTAATCCCATTTATGAAGGCTATACCCTCATGTCTTAATCGCCTCCCAAAGGTCCCACCTCCTACTACTATCACATTGGGTCTGAGGTTACAATATATAAATTTAAATACATTCAAACTATAGCATAGCTACATCTGGAATAAGTGACATTTGGAGGTATCTGCAGAAGGGGAAGACAGAACTTATGTCCACAATTAAATGTCTAGGACTAGAAATGACACAGATCACATAAGTTTACAGCCCACTGACCAAAATTAGACAAATAGCTTCATCTAACTATAAGGGAGGTAGGAAGTATAATTCTCCATGTTCCCAGGAAGGCAAAGAGATTGGTTATGCTTTTCTTGAGTCAGACTCCCCGGAAACACACTGAAATGAAGATCTGGATGCAGTAAGTGTGTTAGAAGGTGCTCTCAGAAACATTTGTAAGGGAATGAAAGAAGCAGGTTTGGAAAAAGGGAGAGACTGAATTGTGCTGCTCTTTCAACAGAAGCCAAGGTGATGTTTTAGGGAGTTGGGGATCTGAGATTGCTCTTCAAAGTTGTTCTGAATTAAGACAAGACAGCAAAGCCTATATATTGCAGCATCTAGTTGTTGCATACAGGCTGCCCCGAGCTTCAAGTTGTTTTTTTTATGTCTTTTTTTTTTGAGACCCAGTCTTGCTCTGTCACCCAGGCTGGAGTGCAGGGGCCTGTTCTCGACTCACTGCAACCTCTGCCTCCTGGGTTCGAGCGATTCTTTTGCCTCAGCCTCCCAAGTAGCTGGGATTATAGGCGAGTGCCACTATGCCTGGCTAATTTTTGTATTTTTAGTAGAGACAGGGTTTCACCATATTGGCCAGGCTGGTCTCAAACTCCTGACCTCGTGATCCGTCTGCCTCGGCCTCCCAAAGTGCTGGGATTACAGGCGTGAGCCACCTCGCCCAGTCCCTAGCTTTAAGTTTAGTGAGATTATAATTTGTTCTCTGATAGTTACTATCTATAAAGCACATTTAATAGGTTAAATAATATTAATCTTAATACACCAGATCAATCTAATTAACTTCAAGTTTTATTTTTTTTCTTCCCATTTGGTGAGAGAATTGGGAGCTATAATTATATTTGCTTTAAGTCACTAAGGAATTATAAGACAAAAATTCCTCATTAAAATTTTACCATTACATATGTTGCAAAAGATAATTTTTATTTTATGAGCATTAAGTTTTCAGATAAATGGTTTCATCCTCTAAGGAAAGACTGATAAATCAGTGTATTTCTAATCCTAGAAATTCCAACTCAAGACAGCTGAGAAATTGTCATCTATATGTGATGTCATTATTTGTCTTTCTGCTTTTACTTCTAAGGCATGCTGTGATATTATTAATGAAGAGTATATTACCACAGCAGATGTTTAAGAGAGAAGAATGCCACAGGTCTAGTAAAATATTTCTCAAGCTTTGGACATTTTTTTCCCTTTTTTAAATTTATTATTTTGTATATAACTATGGAAATGTAAAGAAGAGTAGGAGAAGGCAAGATAGTTTCTTAAAAGTGGGATTCATAGATTCTTATTCCATATTCATGTCAAATAAATTATTTTCTACTCCCAAGAAGAAGCAGAAGAAAAGCCTTATTTAAATAGCTCTTTTTTTTTTTTTTTTTTTTTTTTTCTGAGACAGAGTCTCACTGTGTCACCCAGGCTGGAGTGCAGTAGTATGATCTCAGCTGACTGCAGCCTCCATCACCCAGGTTCAAACGATTCTTGTCTCAGCTTTCTGAGTCGCCTGGGTTATAGGTACCCGCTGCCATGCCCAGATAATTTTTGTATTTTTAGTAGAGACAGGGTTTCACCACGTTGGCCAGGCTAGTCTCAAACTCCTGACCTCAAGTCATCGACCCACCGCGGCCTCCCAAAGTGTTGGGATTACAGGCATGAGCCACCGCACCTGGTCCAGTATTTTGAAATATATAAAACTTTCAGGTAATGTTGTGGTTTGGCTGAGAGATTTACTGTGAAATGTCTGCTATTTATTACATTGTAGTTCTCTTAGGAAATTATTTTTCTCTTTTACTATACTTGCTTTATGCAAATGCTTGAATGAGTTTATGAACATGGTAGCCAGTCAATTTATATCAAGATCTGCACTGCCAGTAAGGTAGCCAATGGTCACATGTAGCTATTTTTTTCTTTTTATAATTTCAACTTTTATTTTAGATTCCATTACATATGCATGTGTGTTATATTGCATGATGCCGAGGTTTGGGATACAAATGGTCCCGTCATCCAGGTAATGAATATAGTACCTAAAAGGTCATTTTTCAAACCCTTGCGCCCTTCCTTCCCTCCTGCCTGTAGTGGTATCCAGTGTGTTTTTGCCATCTTTATGTCACGAGTACTTAATGTTTAGCACCCACTTATAAGTGAGAACATGTGGTATTTGTATTTCTGCTCTCGCATTAATTCACTTAGGATAATGGCCTCCAGCTGCATCCATGTTGCTGCAAAGGACATGATTTCATTCATTTTTATGGCTGTGCAGTATTCCATGGTGTATATCTATTTATATATGTATATATATACTGCACACCCATGTGTGTGTATGCGTTTCACATTTTCTTTATCCAGTCCACTGTTGATAGGCACCTAGGTTGATTCCATGTCTTTGTTACTGTGAATAGTGCTGCAATGAATGTATGAGTGAAGGTGTCTTTTTTGGAAAAATGATTTCATTGCTTTTGCATATATGCCCAGTAATGAGATTGCTGGGTCGAATGGCAGTTACTTCTGTTTAAATTCTCTGAGAAATCTTCAAAATGGTTTCCACAGTGGCTGAGCTAATTTACATTCTCACCAACCGTGAGTAAGTGTTCCCTTTTCTTTACAGCCTCACCAGCATCTGTTGGTTTTTGACTTTTTAGTAATAGCCATTCTGAATGGTGTGATATGGTATATCTCATCGTGGTTTTGGTTTACATTTCTCCAGTGATTAGTTCTTTTTTCTTTGAGACAGGTTATCACTATGCTGCCCAGGTTGGACTGAAATTCCTGGACTTAAGTGATTCTCCTGCCTCAGCCGGCTGAGTAGCTGGGACTATAGGTACACACCACTATGTCTGGCTCATGTGTAGCTGTTTAGCACACATGAAATGTGTTTAGTCTGGACTGAGATATACATGGAAAATACACTCTAGATTTTGAAGACTTACTATGAAAAAAGGAATACAAAATATCTCATTAATTGATTACATCTTGAAAATGATATATTGGGTTAAATAAATTATTAACATTAATTTGACCTGTTTCTTTTCTTTCTTCACGTGTCTATTAGAAAATTTAAAACTATATATGTGACTTGAGTTCATGGCTCTTGTATTTCTATTAGACACTGCTGTCTAGATGCTTTAGTATTTTCTCTTTTGTTTTCTTTCTTTTTTGCCCACAGTCACTCATTCACTCTCTCATACACTCAAATAGCTAGATGCTTTGGTTTTTTGCTCCAGTATTTTCTTATGAAAGTTTTCAAATAAGTTGAAACAATTTTATGGTGAACATCTATATATTCTGCAATCAACATTTTTTTATACTTGTTTTATCACTTACCTAACCATGTAGCCATTTTTCTATTCATCGAACAATACATTTTTTTTTTTAAATACATTTCAGGTAAGTTGCAGACATCATTATACATTCCTCTAGATACTTCAGCATGTAGACACTTTAGCTTTGGACTCTATTAAAAATTGAAAATCCCTTTAGCCATGTTTCTTCTTTAGAGTTGATTGTGTTGGTGTAGAGAGGCACAAACAGACTAAATGTATTAAATTGGGTTTAATAAATCTTCTGAGTAAAAGGAACATTTAATCTCTGTTGACATTAAAGCAAAGATCTAGATTACTGAGCAAAGATTTGGAAATCCTATAACATTAAATACAAATTAGAAGAAAAATCCAAAAAAAAAAAAAAAAAAAAAAACCCGGCGTTCTTCATAGCGAGAGGCAGGAGATCCGGTCTGAGTTCCATGCCAACTGTGTGATTATGGGATGATCATACAACCTCTTCGAACTCCTGCTTTCAATATAATGCTTGTCTCACAAGCATATAGAGGTTATAGGAAACAATGTGTGTAACTGACCTACTGGGGTTTCTGGCAAATACCAACTTTTAAATGTAAACTTAACTGGAAATCAATGTAAAATATTTGTAGTACTGTCTGGTAGGTGGATCAGAGGATCCTTGGCTATGTAGAAATATCTTTAAAAAGAAAAATGATTATTCTTGTAGAATGTTCATTGTTTACAAACACACTCAGGAAGACATGTCATGTAATACTCTCAAAAGAAAGGTCTATTTGTCTCCTCTTCATTTTACTTATAAATCTCTTAAAGAAATCATTGACTTCTGCCAACATTTACAGGATTGAACTTCCCAAACAATTTGCACTTGTGCTGAGATTGTAGATTCTAAGAGAAAACATGTTTACTCAATTGTTGGTGATTCACTAACAGATGATGTGCTGGTTTAAAGGCCAGCATAGTCAAGGAATAGATAGAAAATAAAGTCTTAGTCAAGGAATAGATAGAAAATAAAGTCTCAGCTGTGTTGTTTTCTACTTTTTGTGTATAGTTATATGTTCAAACTATTAAACATCCTTTAAAAGTTTTATTATATTTAAAACTTTTTATTTGATCAAGGCAACACATGCACATACTTTTTAAAAAGCTTAACACATAAAACCAGAGGTCCTTTCCCTTTAGAGCTCCCTTGCCCTTATTACTGCTGCATAAAGGCAACTATTTTCAACTTTTAAAACAATTTTATAGTGTTTATTTACATATTTATTTTGCCTTTTTAAAAATAATAATCTACTACTTTTTCTAATTGTTGAGACAGGGTCTATTTATGTTGATCAGGGTGATGCCTCAAGTAATCCTCCTGCCTTGGCCTCCCAAAGTGTTGGCATTATTGGTGTGATCCACTGTGCCTGGCCTATTTATGTATTTCTAAATATTGTACAAGTATTGATAGTTCTTGGTTCATTCAATTTAGTTATTTTATATTCACCTCTTTAAAAGAAGGTAGAGATTTTAGCTTTTTTACATTCCCCTTATCTATCCCCACATTTGCCCAATAGTTAGAACATAACTTTTAAAATCCTTAGTTAGAGGAGTTGTTACGGTTATGTAATTTTTTTAAATTGTGGAGCCAAATAGTATATGCATAAGCTTGATTTTTACACTTTTAAATATTTCTGAAGTTAATTCTCGTTTCATATTTTTTCATTTATTTCATTTCTTTGAACCAGGAGCTAAGTTTTCTACCCCTTCCAGTAGTTCTGAAAAATGCTTCTCACAGAATTCTACAATTTAATCTTGCCAAAATAATCTGTAATTTTTTTTTTTTTGGAAGACATTTCTCTTGAAACCATGTACCTTCCTACTCCAGTTTGTACCAATGGCTCTCTAGGCATGCCCTCCACTTTGGAATTTCCTTCATCTCTTTTCTCATGTTTGACCTCAGTTTCTTAAGACTCAGGCTTTCTTTCCTTTTGGTTTAATCACACATTTCAGTAGAGAGCTTTTTCTGAGAGCTTCTTGAAGAAATATAAAGAAAAAATAAATTTTTTTGAATCTTTAAAAAAAGTATTTTATATTACCTTTGATTAGTATTTGGTTGGCTATGGAATTTAGGATTGAAAGTCATTTTCACTAAGAACTTTAAAGGCATAGTCTTTTCTTCTAGCATTTAATGTTATAATTAAGAAGCCCATTCTTAGTCCTTTTTATGTAATTTTATTTTTTAAAAAGTTTGAAAGCTGTTAAGATCTTCTTTTCAAACTTAAATTTTTGAGATTTCATAATAAAATGCAGTCATGAGTCCTTCTGTACCCCATTAATTTTACTACATATTATTTTCCTCCATCTTGAAAAATATTCTTTTCTGCCTTTTTTCTGATGATAGTTTTCTTCCCATTCTCTTTTTTCTTTATTATTATTATTAACTCATTTTGGGATAGATATTTGTTGAATGTAGGACATTTTGGATCAATTCTCCATTTTTTTATTTTGCTTTCCTACTACTTATTGTTTTGGGTCTTTTAATTGTATTTTCTAGGAAAATAGACTTCATATTGTAACCCATTTATTGAGTATTTTATTTGGAGGTATAATTTTTAGTTTTCAAGAACATCTTTTTATGATTATTTGTTTTATGATTATTTCTATTTTCTCTTTCTCTGTCTTTCTTTTCATTTTCCTTTCTTTTTTCTTTTCTTTCTTTCTTTCTTTTTTTTTTTTTTTTTTTTTGAGACAGGGTCTTTCTCTGTTGCCCAGGCTGGGATACAGTGGCATCATCTTGGCTCTCAGGAAACCTCTGCCTCCCTGGTTCAAGCAATCCTCCTACCTCAGCACCCGCACCCCTACCCCTGATCCTGAGTAGCTGGGGCTACAGGCGCATGCCACCATGCCTGGCTAATTTTCTAATTTTTTTTTTGGTTGTTGTTAGAAATGGGGTCTCTCTATGTTGCCCAGGCTGTCCTTGAACTCCCGAGCACAAGCATTCTGCCAGCCTCAGCCTCCCAAAGTGCTGGGATTGCAGGCATGAGCCACCATGCCTGGCCATGAATATTTTAATTTTCATCATTGTCTTTTATGTTTAATGTTCTCAGTATATAATCAGAAGTGGAACACCAATTGATAAAGGGCTTGCAGATCTTCGTATTGGGGCAGGTTGCCCATTGGACTGGTGGACCTATATGATTTTTTTTTTTTTTTTTTTTTTTTTTTTGAGACGGAGTCTTGCTCTGCCGCCCAGGCTGGATTGCAGTGGCCGGCTCTCAGCTCACTGCAAGCTCCGCCTCCCGGGTTCAAGCCATTCTCCTGTCTCAGCCTCCCGAGTAGCTGGGACTACAGGCGCCCGCCTCGTCGCCCGGCTAGTTTTTTGTATTTTTTAGTAGAGACGGGGTTTCACCATATTAGCCAGGATGGTCTCGATCTCCTGACCTCGTGATCCGCCCGTCTCGGCCTCCCAAAGTGCTGGGATTACAGGCTTGAGCCACCGCGCCCGGCCTCTATATGATTTTTTAAGAGTGGGTTAGTGTTCCTAGAGGATAATCTTCCAGATTCCTGCTTTAGGATGATCTTTGGCAGCTGGCATTTGAGGGCTGAGTAGTTCTGGGAGTTGTTTACTTCACAATTAAGCATGTAGGTTTTTACTACATCCATCTCACTTCTCCCATTAACACCCAGAAACTATGTCTAATATCTTACTCAAGAATTGCTTTGGATCTTGCTTTTCAACTCTGAAAGACTTCAGGTTAAACTTCTTAAAAAAAAAAAAAAAATACATTCTTGCAGTGTACCTAGTTACCTAATAGCACAGAGATGAGACAAACTGAGGGTCTCACTGCTCCTTTCAAACATTTGCAAAGATTACTGCTATTCTGAAACCCCTTACATGCTCACCTTCAGAGATACCTGATACTTACAATTGCTGAAACTTTCAGGGGACCTGAACAACAAACTAGGTTATTGTGCATCAGGACTTTTTTTTTTGTCCCAAGCACATGGATTTGGACTCTTTTGCTTCTCCTAAGCAATATTCCATCTTTTCATCTGCTAGGTTTATAATCTATTGTGGATGTGGTTACAAATGTCTTCTAGTTTCATTAAAGAAGGAATTTGTGCCGGGCGCGGTGGCTCAAGCCTGTAATCCCAGCACTTTGGGAGGCCAAGACCGGCGGATCACGAGGTCAGGAGATCGAGACCATCCTGGCTAACACGGTGAAACGTGAAACTCCCGTCTCTACTAAAAATACAAAAACTAGCCGGGCGAGGTGGCGGGCGCCTGTAGTCCCAGCTACTCCGGAGGCTGAGGCAGGAGAATGGCGTAACCCCGGGAGGCGGAGCTTGCAGTGAGCTGAGATCCGAGATCCGGCCACTGCACTCCAGCCCGGGCGACAGACTAAGACTCCGTCTCACAAAAAAAAAAAAAAAGAAAAAAAAGGAATTTGTGCTTCAGTTTCTTATTCTCTTGGATTTTGTTTTGTTTGTTTGGTATATTTTTTAGTTCACGGAAGGGATGGGAGACTGAGGTCCCAGAGCAGCCTCCGTACCACCCACCTGGTCCCCTCTTCTGCTTCCCCCTACTTGTTCACTTTGATTTTGGATGGTGATTTTTAAGAGAAGAAAAAAGAAGAGTTTACTTAACCATCCAATAATATTTTCCTTTTTTCCTCATCTTATTCTCTTCCCTTTTTATGTTTATCTATTTCTTAGTCTTTTTCTTCTTTCCTACCTTAAATGCTACATTAATTTTAAATTATTTCACCTACTTGCTGGCTAAATAAATTTTATCTTAACCTAGAATTTTTTTCCATGGCTAAGTAAGTGCTTTCTTTTTTTTTTTTTTTTTTTTTTTTTTTTTTTGAGGCGGAGTCTCGCTCTGTCGCCCGGACTGGAGTGCAATGGCCAGATTTCAGCTCACTGCAAGCTCCGCCTCCCGGGTTTACGCCATTCTCCTGCCTCAGCCTCCCGAGTAGCTGGGACTACAGGCGCCCGCCACCTCGCCCGGCTAGTTTTTGTATTTTTAGTAGAGACGGGGTTTCACCGTGTTAGCCAGGATGGTCTCGATCTCCTGACCTCGTGATCCGCCCGTCTCGGCCTCCCAAAGTGCTGGGATTACAGGCTTGAGCCACCGCGCCCGGCCAGTAAGTGCTTTCTTAACAGAGATGTGGTCTCAGCTTGACTGCTACCTTCTTTTGAAGGCTTTTTCCAAACCTTTAAAACCAGGACAGATTCCATTCCCATATGTAGCCATAATACCATTGTAGCATTTGCTATATTATATTAAAGTTAGTGGCTTACTTGCCTTTTTAAAATTTCACTAGGAGTAGGGACTGCTTCTTGTTCATTACTGTATTGCCAACACTTAGCTCAATTATCTAAAATGTAGTAGGCACTTGAGAAATATTTGCTGCTTTAATGAATGTTAAAATGCACAAATTCTGTTGGTGTAAGACAGTAAAATGTTTTAGTTTGTTAGACTTACTGCTATTGCTATTTAGACTATTGTAAGAAATGATAAAAACTAAACTTTTAAAATATATCCCAGCACTAATAATCTTTTTATTCTTTTACTGTAATAATTGAAAATGAGACTTCTCAAATGTTTCAAAGAATACCTTTGAATAATTTCATTAATTTTTTTTATACTTTCTTTTGCATTATTTTAGCTTATGTTGTTTTAAACTTTAATGACTTTGGTTTTCAGCTCTTAACTGTAGGGCATTTTTATAGTTTCTATATGCTGCCTGCTTTCTCCGCACTGGGCAGAACTTCATAAGAGAAAAGATACAGGCATTACAGTATACGTCTTCAGACTGGGATAAAAATAACTGAGTGGTAAGATTTATATGCATGAAATATTTATGCTAGAATGAAGAATCTCTCACATTATCACATATAATTATGATTATCTCTCCCAGATTACTTCTTGGCTTCCAAAACGAAATGCTTTCCCAGGCTAAACTTCAAAGTAGGTAGTGGCTTCAAAGAGATAGAAATCTAGCCCAGACAACAAAACAAAACCAAGCAAAACCAAAGCAGATCAAGATGGCTCAGAGTAAGAGACTTGACCAAAAATGTGGCATTAGTCTTTAGAAGCTTTATTAAGAAAACTTTGAGAGTCAGTTACCCATTTGTAGTTTGCCCCTCGAATACTCCACGGGCAGGCAGTGAGCTGCACTTTTTCTTTTCTAAACAACAAAAGGGTTAAACGGAATTTAACTTTATAATAATTGGAAAGGAGCAGCAGGTGATCAATCACTCATGCTAATGCTTTGTGCTTTTCTCAAGGAATACTGCTTTATGTTGCTTTTACAGTTTGAGGAATTTGACACTTACCCAAATTTTTAAATTAAGATGAAAACATAATACAATGCACTGCAGTCAAAATAAACAACTTTGAACACAGCCCAGATAAAATGGTTTTGTATTTTCACTGATGGAAATACCTACTGAGACGTCTTAAGGGATTTAAACTGCATTCATTTAAGCAACTGTAATATTTAGTTTTGATGTTATCAGCACCCTGGGCAGGTTGTCTCCTGAACACGCTTGACTGAAAAACAGTTTGGCTTAGCTTAGTGTTTTGCTCATCAAAGGATAAAGCATTACTGGACATTTTTATGGATAATTTTTTAAAATGTCGTTAATATAGTGAACTATGTATCTTCCCCAAATTAATGTTTCCCAGATTCCCTTTGGCATACTTATGTGCACATTCAGTAACAGTAGGATGAAAAGACGGGTGGGGTTTATTTAGGTTTAAAGTCTGTAAAAGGAAGAGACAGTATACACTTCACACACACCCCAAAAAACCCCTAAAGGTTATCTTTATTATACATGCAATATATGCTCATTAGTGAACATTTATCAAAAATAAACCAAAAAGAAAAAAAAATGCTCCTAGTTGCACGTTATACAACCATTGTTAATGTTTACCATATTTTGTTTAAAACATTATTTTCTACACATTTATTGTTGATATTATTTTGGATATATGTGTGGATATAATGATCTTTTAACTATGATAGGCCAGGTGTAGTGGCTCATGCTTGTAACCTCAGCCCTTTAGGAGGCTGAGGTGGGAGGATCACTTGATCCCATGAGTTTGATACCAGCCTAGGCAACATAGTGAGACCCCCATCTCTACAAAAAAGGTAAAAATCAGTGGGGTGTGGTGGCATGCTCCTGTAGTCCCAACTGCTTGGGAGGCTGAGGTGGGAGGATTGCTTGAGCCCAGGAGACGGGGTCCCACCATGTTGCCCAGGCTAGTCTCGAACTCCTGAGCTCAAGTGATCTGCCTGCCTCGGCCTCCCAGAGTGCTGGGATTACAGGCATGAGCCACCGTACCCGGCCTAAAATGTACATTTGAAACTCCATTGACTGATTCCACCTACATACAAGATGTTATGCAGATTATACTATTTCAAAACTATGAATATTTATTAGTCCACACATAGTATCTGACCCAAAATAGGCTCTAAAATAACATTTCTTTTATTTATTTATTGTAAAGACAGGGTCTCACTATGTTGACCAAGCCAATCTTGAATTCCTGGCCTCAAGTAATCCTCCTGCCTTGACCTCCCAAAGTTCTGGGATTACAGATATGAGTCACTGTGCCCGGACTAAAATAAGTAATATTTCTTGAGGAGATGAATAATGTTTTTAACTGCAATAGATTTAAATACTTGGTCTTTGCTCAAAAGATCTTATAATATTGTTGGAATGATGTCAACACATAAAAATGTGACGTGTTGAAATGAGGGTAAGGATAAGTTCAGAGAAGGCAGTGGCCATCAGGGCATGGAGCTATGAGAAACAATTCCCGGAGAAAAAAAGATTTGAGATGGACCATAAAGCTGAGTAGAATTTATGTTGTTTAGCTTAGCGGTAGAGATATCACAGATGGAAACAATAGCAGGAAAAAAAAAAGCTGAGAAAAGCTATTGGATATATCCAGAAAAAATAGCATGAAAGGAGGACTAATTGAAGAATAATATACCGAATGCTTAGTTCTAGGGATAAAGGTACATGACAGCTTTCATGGGATAAGCAGAGCTCAAGTAAGTAGTTATAACTGTGATGACATTTACAAAGCTGAAGTTGTACAGCAGGTGTATGGGAGTATAGCTGGCACATTGAATCCATTGGACACATGAGCACCTGTATGTTGTCTCTCATTATCCCTTTAAAATTTGGAGGGAGGTGATTTTCTGCTTCCATGAATACTTGGACAATGTCATTTTACATTTATGGTCACTTTAGATTACAAACACATACTAAGCGAGAAATTAAGAGTGCTTGCGCCTTCTCATAGTCAAGTTTCTAGCTCCATTCAATGTAAATGCTGGGTTCCCTCGGATTTTCAATAGGGATAGAGGTGTGGTTGCCTCCTTCTTTCTTTCTCATTTCTTGTTTACTAGTTGCTATTTCTGACTCTTCTGGGGAAGGGCTGAAGGTGTGGGGAAGAAAAATAGGAAAGAGGAAGAGAACATTTCTTACTGGATTAGGACTATTCTAAATTGATTTCTTGGTCCTGGGCCCGGCCCTTGTATAAAACTGACTCTTTTGAGGGTGCTTTTGGATGTTCTTAGTAGAGTCTCTTACCTGTACTTTCCTTGCCCAAGGTGCTGTCTTCTCTTGCAGGTTGCATACACCTTCCTCGCATGCCCTAAGAATCATGGGATACTTTTTGCTTCTCTCCACTGAGGTCTTCCTCCCTGCCCCTATGCCTAGATGGTTCTGATAGAACCTAAGTCAACTCCACAACTTCTTTCTATTGTGCATGGCCCATACCTGCTCTTGGGGACCTTTACACAGCATTTGCCCTATTGATGATGGGAATACAGGCAGATTCCAAAGAAACATCTTCTTCAGCTCATCTCTTAGTATGTCAAACATCTCACATTCCTTTTGGATTTTCTGGAGAGCATATCAGATACCAGTCCCATATATTCTCTTAACTGTAGAAGATGAATAGCAAACTCTTTAAAAACTCTCCGTCAAGCCACTTTCACTAGGTTTCAGATGTGAGTAGACAATGGAGAGGTCCTCCCAGTGGTGGGTATTGGTCTCGTAGCCCAGCTATTCCCAATAAATCATCTTGAAAAACCTTTGCTCTCCATATAAATGAGAGGGTTAGGAGTCATGAACTGGGTTTGATATTTTTCTCTAAAAGTTTCTGTCTTGTTTTGGTACCTCACCTTAATGCCATTTTAGGAATTCACCTAAAATTTCTATTTTAAATCTTCTTCCAGAAAAATATATATAAAATATAGGACCTAACTTAGTCTGTGAGACCAGCAAAAATTTTCCTGAGGAAATGAAGAGGGAAATTTCAATGAAGCAAAGAAAAGAGCATTTCAAGAATGGAAGATTATTCAATAGTGTTAAAGGCTTATGAGAAGGCAAGTAAGAGAAGGACTGAGAACTCATTTCTTTGGTGACCTTGGAAAGAACAGATACCATGAGAAGTGTAGGTGGAAATTAAATAGTATGAGGCTGAAGAAAGAAGAATAAGTAAGGAAATGAAGACCGTGAACTTTCAAACTTCAGAAAATTTTGAAGTGAAAAGGGGAGCGTTGTGGATTCTTTTCAAATAAGAAAGGAAGTGCTATAGGAAGAAGTTGGTAGATTAAAAAGTGGTTGATGATACCAGTAAGAGAAGTAATAATTTAAAGGATTTAAAGGATAGATAGTTCAAAAAGACTAGAGGGGCTGAAATCCAGAGTTGAGGTAAAGCTTAGCCTTGGGTAAGAGAAACGCCTCCTAGTCATGTACTAGGAGAAAAGAATTAGTGCAGATTTAGGGGAGATTTGAAGATTTGGTATGGAAGCTGTGGAGTTCATGACTTGATGGCTTCTACTTCCTCTGTTTAGTAGTAAAGTCCCAGATCAAATAATTTTGGGTGGGGGAGGTAATTGGGAGAAATAACATGAACTTGAATAACAGAAGGCCTTGGCGGGTGGATCACCTGAGTTCGAGACCAGCCTGACCAACATGGTGAAACCTTGTCTCTACGAAAAATACAAAAATTACCTGAGCTTGGTGGCATGTGCCTGTAGTCCCAGCTACTCGGGAGGCTGAAACAGGAGAATTGCTTGAACCTGGGAGGTGGAGGTTGCAGTGAGCTGAAATCATGCCAATGTACTCCAGCCTGAGTGACAGAGCGAGACTCCGTCTCAAAAAAAAAAAAAAAAAAAAGAAGAAGGACTTAAATTTCTTCTTAATTCTGGATTTGACATGAGAGGAGAGGAAAATTGTAAAATACGTAAATTTGAAGTTATTTTGATTGATAATTTCAGATAATGTTTACTCTGCACAAGAACCTGTACTAAGTGCTTTGCAAACACTAAATTCCCTGTCTCCACTCACCTGGGTCTACTCTTAAGTTCCAATTCGTTCTTCCCCCTCCACAAACCATTCTCAGTACAGCAGCCAAAGTAGAGTTTACAAGAATACAAACCATGTCATCATCCCTTTTTTAAGCACAAGGTCTTGCATGGCTTCCCAGTACCTGGAGGTAAGTCCCACACGGTCTGGACCCTGCCAGTCCCTGCAACTTCATCTTCTGTTGTGTTGTACATTGTTTTGGAACTCTGGTAAACAGATCTGTTTTTATTTCACTTAAGGTTTCTAATAGGTTTTTACAGGAATATGAGAAAGCTGATGGGATTTATTTCAGATTATTTGTAACTAGGTAATTATTTCTGAACATTACTTAGGTAATTTTTTTTAATACACATGTCAAATGAATACACTGAAAAAAACCAATTCTCCCCCAAACCCTGAATTTCTTTTTCATATAGTTTGAACTCGTATTTAAGTTTCAGTAAAGGAAAAAAAAAAAGGAAAAGCTCTTATAAAGTGTTATATTCTCACTACCGAAGCAGGGATAGGGTAAACCAATGCACGGTAATGAGAATTATGAGAAAATGCTGACACTTTGTTTTATACTTGTCTATTTATTCAAATCTCTCTCCTCTCACCCTATTTTGTTTTTATGCCTCTGTCAACCTGAATGAGTATGTACTGGGCAGAATATCAAAATAAATTTTCTGTTATTTGTCATAATGGTGCTTTTTTGCACCACTACATTTAGTCTGATTTCATATTTAAATAAACCTGTAAATTTGGAGTCGTTTTACTAACCCATGAACATTTTCTGTGGGGATTAAAAAAATAGTCTGTGAAGTTTTACCATGGCAAGAATTTTTTTCCTCTGTTTTCTTTCTGTCACTTTTTTTTAAAAAAACTAAGGTAAAAAAAATGTGGCGGTACATCCTTAAGTCTTAAGATTCCCCAAAACAAACAAACAAAAGATGATAAAAGACATTGGTTTAGTTTTAGTAGTTCTTTGCATTCCAAAATAAATAAGTAAAACAGAAAATAATTCCTACTTAAATATTCTTGGGCAAGATCATTAGGTGATATTTATTAATTTAGTGTGATCTATATAAACTGACACTTTTGGCTATTTTGAAAAGTTTTCAATGAGTCATTAGATTTCCAATTGCACATTTGAAAGAAAATGTTTTTAAAAATGTGGATATTCAAGTAAGAAGATATCTCAAATTCATATATTTGAAACACTTGATGTATATTTTTCTATGACTTATGAGTTACTGCTCGTTTTTGAGGTTTTTTTTTTTTTTTTTTTTAGAAATCTTCTCTCATTAGCAGTCCCTTAAAATGTCCCAATAACTTGGTTAACTTTTGCAAATAACACTTATGCAGTAATCAGTAAGGAAATAAATATCACTCACAAGAGTCATAAAATAAAACTTAATTCAAGATAGTTAATAGCATTCTTCTACTTTTTCTTCCACTTCTGCTTTCTTCCACTTTTTAGATCTATAGATATAGAGAGATACAGATATACCTACAGACAGATTTTGGCTTTGTTACTAGGCATTTGCATACAAGTATATATTTTGTTTTAACCAATCATTTTTGCATTCTACTTTAGTAGCTTTCATGACCTCTATTGACTCAATAGACTATAAGAGCAGATGCACTGCTGTACTGATTTTTTAAATTGTATATTTGCTTTAGAGAGAGATAAATTGAATAGGAAGGACTAGAAAAAATGATTTAACCAAATACTAAGATAGCAAATTTGATACATGATGATCAGGTACTAATTCAGCCCTTCCTTTCCTCTTCAGCAGACTACTCTGGTTTACTCAGAATGTGAGGGGAGACAGGCAACTATCTTTCCATGTGGCCTAGTGACCAGCAGCATCAGCATCACCTAGGAACTTGTTAAAAAGGCAAATTCGTGAGCCCCATCTCAGACTTGCTGTATTAGTTAGCGTTCTCCAGAAAAAGAGAACATATTCATCTATATCTATCTATATCCGTATCTACATATCTGAAGATTTGTTATAGGAATTGGCTCACATGATTATGTTGGCCAAGAAGTCCCACAGTCTGCCTGCCACTTGTATATTGGAGATCCAGAAAAGCCAGAGGTGTAATTCAGTCTGAGTCTGAAGGCCACTGGGGAGCCAAACCTGAGGGCATGAGAAGATGAAATGATATAGCCAAGCTGAAGAAGTTAGGCAGGAACAGAGGGGAAATTCCTCCTTTCTTAGCCTTTTTTTCTACTCAGGCCCTCTGTGGATTGGATAATGCCCAACCACACTGGGGAGGGCAAATCTACTTTACTGAGTCCACCGACTCAAATGCTAATTTCATTCAGAAACGTCTTCCCTGACACAACCAGAAACAATGTTTGAGTACTCCCACAGCCCACCCAAGTTTAAGCATCACACTTAAAATTAAACATCACACTTGTTTAATAAAAAGCCAGGGTGTGAGGTCTAGTAACTTGTACTTTAACAGAGCTTCCAGGTAATTCTGAGTTTGGCACAGTTACCTAGAAAAGAACAGTGCTCCACGCAGAAGAATATCATTGATTTATTACATGTGGCTGTATTCTGCCTCTTTCTTCACTGAGCCATGCCCTTTCTCTGGGTAACTTGACATGTAGGACATGTATATGCAGCTTTAGATGGAAGAAAAGAGAATAATTCTCTATCCTCTCTATGTGATCTATACCAGTTAGGATTTTTTTTGTTACATGAGACAGAAATTCCAGCACAAACCAGCTTAAGTAAAAAAAAGTGAGACCAGGTGCAGTGGCTCACATCTGTAATCCCAGCAATTTGGGAGGCTGAGGCAGGAGGATGGCTTGAGCCTAAGCGTTTGAGACCTGCCTGGGCAACATGGCAAGACTCTGTCTCCACAAAAATAAAAAACTTAGCCAGATGTGGTGACTTATTGTAAAGTCAAATGTTTTGTCAAAGAACCCTGTTATCAAGAAGGACTTAAAATAATCATTAACTTTAGAGTTTCACTTTATCAGCATTAGATACTAATTTTTTAGTCACCAATAGTTTTGATAGGGATAGGTGACTGTTGCTAAATAGGGCTACCAAATATCAGAATATTTTCTTTATAATATTCTATATGCTATATAATAGCTAAAAATTAATGAACAGGTAAAGGGATAGCAACAAAGTATGGACACTTATTAATCTTATGTTTGCATTCTCGGCAATTCTAGTCTCGCCCTCTGATACAACATTAACCACTTCACTACTCTTTTCATGATTTTCTTGGTTTGCAGAAGTCAAAAGTAATTTAATCTTTTCCTACATTCTGGGGAATATAAGAGACTTAAATTTTATTTCATTTATTCTTTGGCTTTCTTTAGCATCAGCTTTTAAGTTAACAGGAAACATTCTTCTGTTATCTAAAGCTTGGCTCACTCCTGGCTTTACTAGTCTGGCTTTACTAGTTAATAAAAACATGGAATCCTCCTATCTCAGGGGAAATGGAAGTTTGATGCTAATTACTAAAGCAGTTTTCTTTTCCTTTTTTTTTTTTTTTAATTTGAGACAAGGTCTTGCTCTGTTGCCCAGGTGGGAGTCAGTGGCATGATCATGGCTTACTACGGCCTCAACCTCCCAGGCTCAAGCAGTCCACCTACTTCAGTTTCCTAAGTAGCTGGGACTACAGGCATGCACCAGCACGCTCTGCTAAAATTTTAGATTTTGTATGAGTTCTCACTGTGCTGCCCAGGATGGTTTTGAACTCTGGACTCAAGTGATCCTCCCACCTTGGCCTCTCAAAGTGTTGCAAGTACAGGCATGAGTCACCATGCCTGGCATCTTTTTTTTTTTTTTTCTATATGGATCTGAATCATTCTAAAACCAGGATAAAAGGCCCTGAAACTTGCCTACAGAAAATGTTCTCTAGTTAGTACGAAAGACAATAGCCAAAAACAGAATAAAAGTACTACAAGAAATGATCTTGTTCTCACCAGAGTTGGGTTTTGCTCATGATTTGGTGACTATTTAAAGACATTGATTGTGTCTCTATTTGGTAAATGGGCAGTTGCTTGTTTGTCTTTGTCTCGAAGTGTCCATTTGTTATATATGTTTCATTTTAAACTTGTGGAGATGGCTCTGTGTGGTTGGTACTGTTTGTGTCCCCCGGCACCCCCACTTTTCTCTTATTAGAGTCTGATACTATTTATGCTTTTGTTCATACTCAGGAAAATGTTGAATAGTTTTATTTTTAGGTTTTGCAGAACTCTGACCTGTGAGTAGTTGTCCTTCAAGAATTAATAACTAGGACACACTGATTTAATAACATTATATGCTTCTATTTTATTTAGTATATAATAGGCCCTGAGTGAAAAAAAAAAGGATGGTGATTTCCAAGAATAATTTTTAAAAACATTAAAAGACATGAATATCATGCAAATAGAGAATAAGCATATATCAAAGATCTATTTAATTCATTAATTAAGGGAACAGGATAGTAAGTTGGCTCAAAGAACATTTGAGGAAATAAGTAATGATATGCATTGAACAAAAAGACTGCTGGATTTCTAGGTTAGATACAAACATGGTTAATATCCTAAAGGGCAATAAAACTATATCCTTTGGGGTTATGATTTCAACCAGATAGGAATTATCTGCCTCTCTACCAGATAATATTTACAAAGTAACATGTAATATCATAGCGTTTGGGCTTTAATTAGTAATAAAAGGTATATCAAGGAAAGGGTCATTGTACTAGATTTTAATAATTGTTGGGTGACCCTATTAAACAATGCTCCAGTGTGACATTGAAAGGTCATGTAATCATCCTTCTATCTTATTTCCAAGTTTTTCATATTTTTTTTCTGAACAGTAACAATGCTGTTCATTGTGTTGGGGAACCTAGTCACTGTTGATAGCATGGCTTGTAGAGGCCCTGATAAAAGGTATGCGGAAGTGCACTATTGCTTTTCTCCTAAGCATTGCATTAGCATAGGGTAAATATGTGGAATTTATGTAATCAAGCTTCTATAACCATAGAAAGGCATTATAGCGTAATGGCTAATAGCACACACTTAAGAACCCCATTGTCAGGGTTTAAATCTTGGCTCTGTCACTTAATAATTGGATAAATTTGGGCAAATTACTCCATCTTTCTGATTGTGCAGTGTTCCCACCTGTAAAATGGAGCTAGTAACAGTGTCTGCCTTATTAGGTTGTGGTGAGAATTAAATTAGTAAATTTGTTAAAGTACACAGAACAGTGCTCAGTGCATTACAGTCACCATATTAGTGTTTATTGCTATGTTAACATGGAATAGCTTCTATCACTTAAATAAACACTTTGATTTCTAGGGAAAATTATAGATCATTTAACAGGCTGGAAGAAAACTATATAGGCAAATTACAAGAAATTTTTCAAGTAATTTCTCTAGAATATGCACATATTTAAGTTATGTGAAGGGAGCAGGGGGAAGGAAGGTGGAAAGCTGGGGGGAAATTGCTTGAGGATGTAGAGAACTAAATAATGGACCTGTGAGTCAAAAGGTGTGTACTTTGGAGTTCGGAATCTGCTGAGTAAAGACCATCTGTGAGATTTTAAACAAACCATTTGCCCAATCTGGACCATTTAACTTGAAGTTTAAAGGCATTAGTTCTTTACATAACACAAAATGAAAATGTAGGTAAGGACATGCAGAGATAAGAAACCAAATCAAAGAGAGGATAATAGTAATCCCCGCTTTATCTACATCACGAGGCTGTTGTGAAGATGAAATAAAATAATATGTGTAACAATGCTTTATAAACCATACAACCTCATATAAATGTAAGATGATGTCTTTGTAGTTTATTCCTGTAACTACACAATATTACAAGGACATACTTGATAGTAAACAAGTCAAAGGTAAACAGTATTATTTTTCCTAAGATCCCAAAATAGAGACATTTGGTGTCCTCAGTAGCCGGATGGAAATGAATTTATGTTAACTGGGGCATTATATGCACAAAAGATTAGAAGAACCACAAATCCTTTTACTACCCAGGAGAAATATGTTACAAAATAAAATCATATTCATTTTCTTGTCCCAGCCTGAAGATGATGCTAAGAAAAAAAAATGACTTTTCTACTTCATTACCTCAACTAATAATGTGTTGAGTACTAGGTGCTCTGTGTGTCCCATTGTGATGAGATAAGGAGGAATAAGAGATTTAGTCTCTCCATAAGAACCCAGATTTAGCAGCAATAACAACACAAAAGTAACTATAGTGGAATCTTCAACTGGAGCAAAGAGAGGAGGAATAATTATTTTGTTTTGAATAAAGGCAACATGAACATAGGATTAATTTCACTTTTGCTTAATCATTTGTAAGTTAGTAGCAGTATTTTCTGTCCTTTACTAGATATTATTCACACTTAACTGCACATGAAACCCTCCATTTCCCTGTCTTTACATGTTACAGGTTTTTGTTTGTTTGTTTTTGTTTTTGTTTTTGTTTTTGTTTTTGAGACAGGGCCTTTCTCTGTCACATAGGCTGGAGTACAGTGACATGATCAGGGTTCACTGCAGCCTTGACTTCCTGGGCTCAAACCATACTCTCAGCTCAGCCCCCCAAATAGCTAGGACTACAGGTGTGTGCCACCATGCCCATCTACTTTTTTTTTTTTTTTTTTAAATTTTAGTAGAGACGAGGTCTTACCGTGTTGCCCAGGCTGGTCTCAAACTCCTGAGCTCAAGTGATCCTCCTGCCTCTGTCTCTCAAAATGCTGGGATTACAGGCATGAGCCACTGTGCCTGGCTCTATTTTATAGTTTTGTTTTTCTTTTTTCCCTTTGTTGTTATATCTTCTAATATAAAATAATTGAAAAACAGGAATTAAAAAAGTTTTCTGTAAAATTTTTGAATTTTTTTGAATAGGATGAGATTTGTTAAGAATGAAAAACTTTGGCTTATTCAATGCCCAGTGTTAAAAAAGAAGAATAAATACCTGTTTGAAGAACCAAACTGAAATATCATTATATCTTCAGATTTTTCCAGTGATTCTATAAAACCTCCTGACTATAATAGTAACAATTCTGGAAAAACAAACCAGTAGGTCATTATTAATTAACTAAATTATTAAACTAAACCACAGACATACACAACAGAAAAGCCAGATTATTTCAATAAAAATAATGGGAATAAAGGGGAAGACTGCTTCTGAATTGTAGTGATTATTAAAATCAAATGGTTATCATAATTATGTGTTTTTGTGTGTGTTTGTAAGATCCCCCATAAGTATGTTCTTTAATTTTCTTTGGTAGAAAATTCTCTAAACTAATAATTACTTGAAATTTCAGCATATTTCATTCTACTTTTTAAACTACAATATTTAGAAAGGTCAAGAGTTGCCTGAGGATGGAATGTAATATTAATAAATTCCATAAAATCCAAGGAAAGGAACACTCCAGTACTGTATACAGTTTGCTACTGTTTGTTCCAGACACAGTATTATTACTGCATATTCAGAAAAAATATTTCCAGCAGACAAGTGGTTATCTCTAGAATAAGGATCAGGCAGGCTAATATAGTCCCATGTAGCTCTGGTAAAATACCTAGATATTTTTGTTGGATATCTTTGTTGGAATAGTAAACCTGAGAATTTTCATTCATCAGTAATATAAGTTAGCTCCATATGCCTACCTGAGATGGTTGCCAAGAAATATTACTCAGTCAAAAAGTAAATTACGGGGTAATATTGTCTGATTCTGTTTATATTCAAACTACAAGAGATTAAATTTATATAATAACATGAAATGGAAACTAATGTGTTTCCACTGCACTTATATGTTGTGGAAGTTTACTTTTCTATCTTCCCAGTCCCCAAATTCACAGCAGTGAAAATATATACATACATGCATGCACATATTCATATATTCGTGTGTGTGTGTGTGTAAGTGGATAAAAGAATAAAGAGACAGATGAAAGGGGATTTTTTACTTTGCTCTACACACACTTTGATGTTGTTTGTTTTTTAATAATAAGCATATAATTATGAATACTTTCAAAATTATAAAGTAAAAAGACACAAGAAAAAACTAATTAAAAAAAGAAAAGAGCTATAAATATACAGAAATATGTATATATGAGAGATGTATTCAAAATACATATTTTATATGAAAAAAGCAGAATACCATGATGTTGTCTTATTTATGTTAAAGAAAAGGAAGAGCAAACTGTGTGTTGAGAATGATGTTGAGGAGAAAGTTTTATTTTTCTTCTATATACTTCTGTGTTAAAGTTTATACAGTAAGCATGTATTTATGTACTATTTGTGTTATTTACAAAAAATGTTTTTTGTATAGAATTACCTGATTTTTTTTTTTAACTAAAAAGTGAGTCATAGAGAAAGGGTTGAGGAACATTTCTTTTTTTTTTTTTTTTTTTTTTTTTTGAGACGGAGTCTCGCTCTGTCACCCAGACTGGAGCGCAGTGGCCAGATCTCAGCTCACTGCAAGCTCCGCCTCCCGGGTTCACGCCATTCTCCTGCCTCAGCCTCCCGAGTAGCTGGGACTACAGGCGCCACCACCTCGCCCGGCTAGTTTTTTGTATTTTTAGTAGAGACGGGGTTTCACCGTGTTAGCCAGGATGGTTTCGATCTCCTGACCTCGTGATCCGCCCGTCTCGGCCTCCCAAAGTGCTGGGATTACAGGCTTGAGCCACCGCGCCCGGCCTGAGGAACATTTCTTAACTATAGTATCTAAAATCTATTAAATGACTGAATAGGAAAAATCTGTTTGTATAGGAATCTCAATATTAACCAGATGAGTCACTTGCAAACTTTGGCTGAAATCATTTCTGATACTTTCTTTTCTCAACCTCCCTAAGATATTAAGTCCTTTATTTATTTCCTCTTTTAATTTTTATTTTTTCCTTTTTGAAACCGGGTCTCACCGTCACCCAGGTTGGAGTGCAGTGCTGCAATCACAGCTTAGTGCAGCTTCGACCTTTTGCGCTCAAGTGCTCCTCCTACCTCAGCCTCCCAAGGAGCTGGGACTACAGGAACATACCACTTTCAGCTTTTTTTTTTTTTTTTAAGTAGGGATGGAGTCTTACTGTGTTGTCCAGGCTGGGCTCAAGTAATCCATCCACCTTGGCCTCCCAAAATGCTGGGATTATAGGCATGAGCCACCATGCCCAGCTAAATCCCTTATTTCAACATTATATTTTTCATGTTTAATATCTCTACTTAGATCTTCTTAATTGCTTCATGTTTTCAATATTCTCTCCATCCTTGATAAAGGTATTATGAGTATTTTAATCTTAAACATCTTAAGAAGCATGAAGTCTTATTTAGTCTTATTCAATTTGATTTATTAGTTTTGCTTTCTCATGGATAGTTGAATCTTTTTTTCATAGAGCTTGCATTTGTACTCCTTAGATGTCTATGTTTTCCTGTGTGTTCCTATTTGTGGAATCGCCATCTTCCTTGGCTGGTGATATGTACCTGAAGAAATGGATGATGGCTTGGATCCTAGCTGACCCTCCTCTTGATGAAAGTATACATGTGTGTTAGAGGGTGGCTACCATAGGGAAAAGAGCCTCTGATTTTGCATTCTGTAACCTGCCTTTCTTTCTCCCCAACCTGTGCGGAGCACTGCTCTTTTCTGCGAGGTGCTTCTTCCTCTCATAGCTACTCAGCAGGAACTCAGTGATGATGCTAGGGAGCCATTTAGTCCTGCATTGGGTGATTATTCTATACTTCCGATTCACTTAGAGTCCCATGGTGCCTAGATAAACTGACTTCCCTGCCTGGTGCGAGGCTGGAGCTTATGTTTCCTGCCTACCCCTCGAATCAAGTATGGCAAAGTAAGCAGTGAGTTGGCTAGTAAATGTGAAGCAAGAGAAGCCCAGAACTACAAAGCTTTCCTCTGGGTTCTGTAGGGTTTGACTTACCTTCTGATTCTCCATGGGCTTTTCACAGTCTTTGATTTGAGTTCCAGGATCCATCAAAGACCGTTTTAACTTTGTGGCATCTCCAGGTTTTGGCTCAAGGGAAGCACAGAACTCCCCATGCTTATTCACAATTCTGCCCACTGTATTAACTTCAGCTTGGAATGTATCCACCCCTAAATCTCCTCCTTTATATCTTCCATATACTTTGGGTCCAGCTATGCTGTTCCCTCAGGGAAGCCTGGCTCATAAATTAATACACATGTCTCCTTATACTTTTCTATCATGATAGTGACAATTGGGATTATATAGAGATTTCTTCAATACTCAGCTATATCTCCCAAGAGTTCGAGGCTGCAGTGAGCCATGATTGTGCCACTGAACTCCAGCCTAGGCAACAAAGCAAGACCTGCCTCAGGAAAAAACAAACAAACAATAATCAACTATCTCTCTAGCTGCTAAGGTTCACGAGGTCAAGGGATATGTTTGTCTTTCTTGTTTAGTGCTTTATTTATGGCATCTCACACAGTGCATAGACAATCATGGAGACTTCATGAATATTTTTAAATAAAAGAGTAAAGGGAAGGAAGAACAAAGGAAAGAGAAATAGATATATTTTGTTAAACTGTAATGTAATGCATATTTATTGGACAGCAATCTACTTCTGATTTATAGTCGCATCTGTAATATATAAAGACAGACCCACATACGCACTTAATCCTCGGTGCTAAGAAACATATGGCCTTCTTCTTTTATTAACATCTTGATATAGACCAAAAGTAAATGAATTTTCTGGAGGAGAAACATAATACATTATAAGATCAAATAAAAATTAATTCTGGATTATCCACTGGGATAACAGGGTCTCACCTGTTATGAATGATAACAAAGAATTAATGAATAATAAAGTATCAACTGTGTGTAAAACTGTTATGAATGGGCTGTGTTTGGTGGCTCACACTGTAATGTCAGCACTTTGCAAGGCTGAGGTGGAAGGATCACTTGAGGCTGGGAGTTCAAGACTGGAAGAGGTAACATAGCCAGATCTTGCCTCTACTAAACCAAAACAAAACAAATTCCCTGGGTGTAGTGATGCATGCTTTCTCAGGAATCTGAAACAGAAGGATCCCTTGAGCCCAGGAGTTTGAGGCTGCAGCAAGCTATGATTGCACCACTGTCACTCCAGCCCGGAAGACAGACCCAGATCTTGTCTCTAAAGAAAAAAAAAAAAAAAAAACTATCGTGAATGAGTAAGAGATTGTAGAATTCCCAGGATTTAAAGACTTTTTTACTTACAAACCTTAAAAATGTGTGAAACATTTAGCAAAAATCAAACTTTCTTTTCTGAAAAAATGACCACTGGCAAGGTGTGGTGGCTCACACCTGTAATCCCAGCTATTTGGGAAGCTGAGGTGGGAAGATTGCTTGAGGTTAAGAGTTTGAGACAACCCCAGACACATAGCGAGACCTCATCTCTACAAAAATTTTTAAAAAATTAGCTGGGGGTGGTGGCACATGCCTGTGGTCCTAGCTACTCAGGAGGATTGCTTTAGCCTGTGAGGTCAAGACTGCAGTGAGCAGTGATCGTGCCACTGTACTCAGGCCTGGATGTCAGAGTGAGACTCTGTCTCAGAAAAACAAAAACAAACAAAAACAAAAACAAAACAAAACAAAACAAAACATGCCCACAGAAAACCAGTGAAAGCTAAATACTCCTAGAGCAGTGAAGAAAAAAAAGAAAATACTGGACACTGTGGTTCATCCTGTTTTCCTAGCACTTTAGGAGGCCAAGACGGGAGGATCACTTGAAGCCAGGTGTTCGAGACCCATCTGGGCAACAAATGAGACCTTGTCTCTACAAAGAAAGAAAAAAGGAAATAATAGGCACACTTTCGAGATCCTTTTTCTAAACTCTTTAACAATTAAATGACTTGCTATCTATTCTAACATAGAAATGAATTCCTTGGATCATTGTCTACATGTTTTCTAAACCAGATAATATGCTCATTGGCATGTTTCTCTGGTTCTCAGATGCTATTAATTCCTAAAGGCTTTTAAATACCATATGGTGTCAATACATAAAATGATGTTATAATCTCAGATTATATTCTCTCTGGGGCCCCAAGATAGGGTAGGAACACTTGATGTGTGCAGGGTATCCACTTATTTAATCTAATTCTTCCTCTCTGGTGCAATAATTTAATCTCATTGACACATATAGCTGGAATGAACAAAGCTTCTCTTGTTACTTTGACGTAAGAGAATAAATTCCCCCATTTCCCCTTCTCATATCTATTAAGTTCTCTAGAGTTGTCATTTTTTTTTTTTTTTTGAGACGGAGTCTGGCTCTGTCGCCCAGGCTGGAGTGCAGTGGCCGGACCTCAGCTCACTGCAAGCTCCGCCTCCCGGGTTTACGCCATTCTCCTGCCTCAGCCTCCCGAGTAGCTGGGACTACAAGCGCCCACCACCTCGCCCGGCTAGTTTTTTATATTTTTTTAGTAGAGACGGGGTTTCACCGGGTTAGCCAGGATGGTCTCGATCTCCTGACCTTGTGATCCGCCCGTCTCGGCCTCCCAAAGTGCTGGGATTACAGGCTTGAGCCACCGCGCCCGGCCTGAGTTGTCATCTTAATTTGTGATCTGCCATTAGAAGGTGATGTTAATTACTTTATAACAATATAAACAAGAAATTTTTTATCTACAAAATCTTGGTTTTTCTGGGTGCTAATGTCTTACACAATATAATTTATTTTCAGTGCCAATTTGTTTTGTTCTTTTTGTTTGCTATCGTGCCAACTTTTATTGCCTCATGTAAAATGCTCACTGTGGAAGTTATCAACTACCAATTAAGAGAACTCCAAATGCTAGGAAGGAAGATGAAACAAAGCTCTCAGCAGGCAGGGCTTATACTGATAACGGGAAAGTACTAAATTAAGACTAATTCACACAACTTCAGAGCATGACTCAGAAGTTCATGAGTCATGAGCTTTCATGGAGCAAGGGCAGGCAATATACAGGGAACAGGTCAGTGTATACAGAAACAGGCTGAACAATGCACAAATCAGTAATAGATTTCTGAGTTGCAAAGATGCGTATTACAACTGGGACCATCATGTCCATAAAGGATAATAATTCCTGTGGAGAAATCAGCGTTTTTCAAGTGATGCCAAACAGAGTACATTGTAAAACAGAAGTTCAATTTATTTTGAGCTTGTCGCTGTGACTATGAATTTCCAGTTTGAAAGGAAGATTTTGGGAGTGCTTCATGAAACAACTGGGCCATAGCTACTTGAAGCCATGCTATGAGGAGAGAAATAAAAGCAGGGTACTTTGTGCCAAGTTACCTGTGCTTGTGGGCTCATTCTCAATATTTTCCTTGCCATGTAATTGGCCTAAGTCTATGATTATCCGACTCACTCTCCATCCCTGCATTGTACACCTGCAATCCTTTTGGTGTGAAACTCTATTTTCCAATATGTCTTTTTGTCACACTATGGACCATATTGCTTGTTCCCACCCTTGGACCCATGTTCTGCCAGCCCTGCTAGGGAGGTCACAGTAAACCTAACTTTCTCTGGGATTTTGATTTCCCCCTTGGTTTTCGGCTTGCCTGCCACTGCCTTTACCCTCAACCCACGTACATGCACACAAAAATTTTTCACTTTATTTTCCAACTACTTGAGGTGTGTTACCTCCCAGCCAGAATCAGTGGTGGACTTGTTACAGGTTTTACTACACAAAGTCTATTGGGTGGAGGAAATATACTGAAGGCCGTTGATTCCTAGGTCAGTGGGAAATAAAATAAGGATTCGATGAAGTGGAAACTGTGAATATGATAAGTGGGAATAGAAGTAATCAAGGGATTTTGTTTTTTAATTTTTAAAATTTTTTTGTAGAGATAGTGTCTCACTATCTCTCACTGGGCTCAAGCTCAGTCTGGTCTTGAGCTCCTGGGCTCAAGCAATCTTCTCGTCTTGGCTTCCCAAAATGCTGAGAATACAGGAGTGAGCCACTACATCCAGCCAGGATTTTTTTTTTTTTTTTTTTTTAAGAGGAGAGTGTCAGATGAGGTAGGATAAGTGGTTACATAATCAAAGTGACAAGAAGACCCAGAAATGATGAAAGTACAAAGTGAGAGAAGAACTTACTTGGTGGAAGGTTGTAGGAACACTGGTCTGAATTTTTGGTGGGAAAACACAGAAAACAAGAAATAAATGGCGACTTCTAGTCCATTATTCTTCTTTCATTGAATTATTATGTCTGTGAGGAGGACAGATTGCAGGTGGTATGAGATAGTGGCACAAAGAGCAGATTCTGTATTCAAACAAACTCAGCTCCCCTGGCTACTATTATACGAACTTGGGTGGATACAAAATCTCTCTGGGACTTGGAAAGCAGACCTAGTAGTTGTAGCTACTTCTTTGAAATAGTTCTCTATGTTCAATGTCTTCCTCTACCTCCTAAACCCCCTGCCATCAGGATTTTGGCCCCTTCATGCCTCCACTGTTACTGTGGTCACCAATAACATCATGCCACCGAATGCCACACTCCATTCTCAGGATTCATCTTACTTGACATATCAGCTGCATTGACACAGTTAAGGCCTTCTTCCTTCTAGATCCAGGATTGTCCAATTTTTTGGCTTCCTTAGGCTACATTGGAAAAAGAAGAATTGTCTTGGACTACACATAAAATACACTAACATTGACGATTGGTGATGAGCTAAATGGCAAAAAAAATCTCATGATGTTTTAATAAAGTTTATGAATTTGTGTTGGCCTCATTCAAAGCTATCCTGGTGAGTTGGACAAGCTTGTTCTAGATTTACTTTTACTTTTTCTCTTGGCTTCAAGGACACTATACTTTCCTGGTTTTCCTCCCATGCCACTTGTTGCTGCTTTTTGGGTCTCCTTTTGCTTGCTTCTCCTCTTCTCTCCAAATGCTCAGTGTTGAAGTTCCTCAGAGTTTAGTTCTTTTTCTTCTCATCTACATTCTCTTCCTTGCCATCTCAACCAGTTATATGAAATTACATTCTATATCTATGTCAGACTCTCAAATTTTTATCTCTAACCCAGACCTTTTTCTTAAACTTCAGACTTACATGCTAAATTGCTAGCTGAAAAACCTCCATTTGGATGACTAATGGATACCTCAAACTTAACACATCCCAAATGGGACTTCTAGTTTTCTCCCCATAAAGTTTTCTACTTTCAGTCTTCATCCTGTCATTTAATAATGATTCCAGGCCAAACTTCTGGAGTCAATCTTTTATCTGCTCTTTCTCTTATATCCCACACCTAACTCTTCTGCGCTATACCTAATCCTGTTGCCTCTATCTTCAAAATATACCTGGTCACTTACTACTTCCTGTGGTCCCATTCCAGTTCAAAAGTCATCCTTTTCACCTAGATTATTGCAACGATTTCTTAACTGATCTACCCTTGCCTTACTGCAGTTTATTCTTTATAGAGAGTCAGAGTAAGCATAAGTCAGATTGCGTCAGTCCTCTGCTTAAAGCGTTCCAGTGACTTCCTATCCCACTCAGGGTAAACGCCAATGCCTACAAGTCCATCTTCTCTACTCCTCACCCCAAGTATTTCTCTGACCTCATCTCCTTTTTCTACTTTCTACCTCCCTTACTCATTTCTGACCAGTGAGGCTTACCCACTCAGTGAGGCTTACTATGACAATCTCATTTAAAACTACAACCTGCCCCCACCTCTGGCACCCTTGATCCTCCCCTTAAATTGCATGATCCTCCCCTTAAATGGCTCTATTTTTCCATAGCACTCACCACCTGCCAAAAGAACTATATATATTTATTTTATTTTATATATATAATTTATATATTATATATATAATTTATATATTATTTATATAATTTATATATTATTTATATAAAATATTATATATAAAATAAATATTTTAAAATATAATATATAAAAATGTATATTTTAAATATAATATATATTTTTAATATATATATTCTCTCTCTCTCTCTCTCTCTCTATATATATATATATATATATATTTTTTTTTTTTTTTTTTTTCTTAGAGAGACAGGATATCACTCTGTTGCCCAAGACAGAGTGCAGCGTGTAATCGTAGCTCACTGCAGCCTGGACATCCTGGCCTCGTTCTCCCAAAGTGTTGGGATTACAGGCATGAACCACCGAACTCAGTCTCTCTCTTTGTCTGTTTCTCCCTTTCTCTCTCTTATGTATTTATTTATTTATGAGACGGGATCTTGCTCTGTCACCTAGGCTGCAGCCTCAAACTCTTGGGGTTGTAGGCCACCACACCCAGCCTATAATTTGTTTATTTATTATCATTGCTATTTATTATTTGACTTTTCCCAGTAGAATATGAGCTCCAACAGGACATGAATAAAAATTGTTTGGTTCACAGATGTATCTCAAGCACTCAGAACAGTGCCTGACACACAGTAGCCATTTAATAAATATTTATCCATTTGAGTAACTGGATGAGGTATTGGTTTTTGAGTATTAAACAACATGTCCTGGAAGTCCTGGACTTTACATTAATGCAATGCTTGCTCTATAGGACTAAAAATGATAGTGGTGAGCAAATCTGTAGAGTAAGAAAACTTTCATGCCCTCACCTTTTCCTTTTCCAATCTCTTTTCCTCAATAAGCTGCTTAATTTTGCTTTCTTAAGACCCAGCTGGCCGGGCGCGGTGGCTCAAGCCTGTAATCCCAGCACTTTGGGAGGCCGAGACGGGCGGATCACGAGGTCAGAAGATCGAGACCATCCTGGCTAACACGGTGAAACCCCGTCTCCACTAAAAAAAATACAAAAAATTGTATTTTTTTAGTAGAGACGGGTCTCAAAAAAAAAAAAAAAATACAAAAAAATACAAAAAATTAGCCGGGCGAGATGGCGGGCGCCTGTAGTCCCAGCTACTCGGGAGGCTGAGGCGAGAGAATGGCGTAAACCCGGGAGGCGGAGCTTGCAGTGAGCTGAGATCCGGCCACTGCACTCCAGCTTGGGCGACAGAGCGAGACTCCGTCTCAAAAAAAAAAAAAAAAAAAAAAAAAAAAAGACCCAGCTAACCAGAGGCTCTATGGAAAGAGTAGAATAAATTTAATAATCAAAGAATTTGTATGCAGCAGAGTATTTATATTTTAATTATTTGATAGTGTGTGTTATTTTCCAAAAGCTTTCCATTTGAGAAATACAAGTAATTTGTCTCAAACTACATTTGGGGCCTTCAATGAGCTGAATTTAAAAAGACAGAGAAGTTTTTATGAACTCTATTAAATCAGATCAGTGGCGGAGTCTGATTCACTTGCAACAAAGAATGGCCTTAAGTATAAAAATATATTTAAAGAAAATTGGTCCAAAGAGAGTTCATAATTTTAAATACTTTATTTGTTGATAAATAGCCTGACAAAATTCAGTCTACTTTGAATAAGCAGATCCACAGTTTGACATCTTTCCTGTTATATAAACTGGAATAAATTCAGTTCAATTTCTTCAAAAGTAGGAAGATATATTAGGGAGTCACTGATCCATAACACGAAGAGCTTCTCTGAGAACAGTGATCTTCACCGTTCATTGGCTCTAATTCATTTCATTGAATTTTCAGTTATATAAGTAAAGATTCTAGCTGTAGATCAAAATAATGAATAAGAAAGGTAAGCATTATACATACCCATTGAGATTGTTATATTTTTGATTTATTATTGAACATTTCTTGAGACCTATTATATTATAAGCAATATGTTAGAGAAGTAAGATACAGCTCTTGGCCTCAAGTAGCTATAGAGAAAATTGAGATAAAATATGAAAGATGCTGCAAATTAAATGTGCACAGATGCTATGTAAACAAAGATGAGGCATGACTGCCTCTGATGAAGGGGTCAGAGAAGCTATTTTCTGAATTGAGCTACAGAATTGCGAGTAGAATATTATCAGGGACAAGAAAGGAGGACATTATGGGCCTAGGAAAGCAGCAAATAAACTCATAGAAAGTATGGGAAAGACATTAATGTGAATAAGTGGAGGGTGAGGGGTGGATTTGTAATTAGGAATCAGAAGATGGTATAACTGATGAATTGATTTGTTAGTTCTTTGGGGAAAAAAATTAAGTAGATACACTTGCATATAATTCAATCAAGAAGAGAAAAAAGCACATATATTCTAAATAAGAAAGTTCTAGAAAATAATCACAGACAAAAAGGACACACAAGCAATCTTATGAGATTACTTTGTTCAGTTCTCAATTCCATGTAAATAAAATTTGAAAATCTAGATTAAAGTGATAATTTTGGAGGAAGATATAATTTACCAAAACGAATTCTAAAAGAGTTAGAAAGCATTTTTAGTATCCTCAAAGATAATAAAAAATATTGTATAGCACTCAAATTTCATTTTTGATAAAAATTTAAAATAGAAATAGATGGATACTTTTATGACATAATAAAATATATCTGCTTCAGCACCAATACCAGGATTATGCTTAATGATGAAGCACTAGACCAAGTTGCATTAAAGTCAGGATTATCCACTGTAATTGTCATTATTTAATATCAAACTGGACATCCTAGCCTATTAGACAAAAGGAATAAATTAGAGTTATAAATATTAGAAAGGAGAAAATAAAGTAACCAATATTTGTAGATAATTTGATTGTCTTTCTGGAATGTTCAGGAGAATTGCTAAAACACAAAAACAAACACTTTTAAAAGCAATAAAGAAATCAGTAAGTTTTCTGGAACAAAATCTGGTTGTCATTCAGAGAACAAATAGAAACATTTTAGAAAAGATTATTTAACACAATTAGAAAAACTTAAATATCTAAGAATAAAGTTTATGTGCTATGTATAAGATGGATATGAAGAAAACTTTAAATGTCTACTGAAGGACTTCCAAAAATATTAACAAAACGTATTATGTACTTACATAATAAAACGAAACATCAATCATATCACTTTTCACCAAGGTATAATTCATAAATTCAGTATGATTCACATAAGACATAGGAATTGAAACTGGACAAGATAGTTCTCAAGTCTTCTGAAAAATACATAAAAATGAAAAGTAACGGGAAAATAGAATTGGTAGTGGGGGTTGTTAATAGTTCACAGGATATTAGAATGCTTATAAAGTTACAAGGACTAAAACAATGTGACAGTCATGTGACTAGACGTATCAATGGATAAAGTAGGAAGCCCAGAAAAAAAAATGTGTATGTTTATTACATACTTTGTATAGCAAATGATAGTAGTGGCATTTTGTATCAATGAGGAACATTATTCCAAGGTATAAATAATATTAGGAACATTTGGTATCCATCTGAAAAAGGTCAAGTTCCTGCAGACTTCATACTTTATATAAAAATAAATTCCTGATGTTTTATAGTTTGAAAAGTTGAAAAAAAGCCCACAACATACCACGATATCCCCACCATAAAATAAATGGGATATCAAAATTCGATTGTTTAAATTCAATTGTTTGTTTAAAATGTACATTACTGTGTGGTTAATGAAATGACTGAAACAGCAGCAAGTTTGCATAACTAGTTAGTTATTTTTACATTTTAGTTCTGGGATTTCAGCTTTACTATCCATACCCAAACTGGTTACAGTTTGTCGCTCCCTCATGGTAGTTGCTCATATCCACCTAAATATCGATGAGGAAGATTCCTGGTTTATGTTTGGCAGCAGCAATTCCAGGATGCTGGAGCCATTTTGTGAGCTCCCTCTGGGGAGACTGGAAGCAGAGAATATTTCCACAGACAGAGCTGCCTGCTATTCTCTTCCCCAGCTTTATTATCTCCTTTGTGCTTCAACCGACATTAACTTGGAATAAGAAATTCAGTCGGGCCGGGCGCGGTGGCTCAAGCCTGTAATCCCAGCACTTTGGGAGGCCGAGACGGGCGGATCACGAGGTCAGGAGATCGAGACCATCCTGGCTAACACGGTGAAACCCCGTCTCTACTAAAAACTACAAAAAACTAGCCGGGCGACGTGGCGGCGCCTGTAGTCCCAGCTACCCGGGAGGCTGAGACAGGAGAATGGCGTGAACCCGGGAGGCGGAGCTTGCAGTGAGCTGAGATCCGGCCACAGCACTCCAGCCTGGGCGACAGAGCGAGACTCCGTCTCAAAAAAAAAAAAAAAAAAAAAAAAAAAAAAAAAAAAAAAAAAGAAAAGTTGAAAAAAAGCCCACAACATACCACGATATCCCCACCATAAAATAAATGGGATATCAAAATTCGATTGTTTAAATTCAATTGTTTGTTTAAAATGTACATTACTGTGTGGTTAATGAAATGACTGAAACAGCAGCAAGTTTGCATAACTAGTTAGTTATTTTTACATTTTAGTTCTGGGATTTCAGCTTTACTATCCATACCCAAACTGGTTACAGTTTGTCGCTCCCTCATGGTAGTTGCTCATATCCACCTAAATATCGATGAGGAAGATTCCTGGTTTATGTTTGGCAGCAGCAATTCCAGGATGCTGGAGCCATTTTGTGAGCTCCCTCTGGGGAGACTGGAAGCAGAGAATATTTCCACAGACAGAGCTGCCTGCTATTCTCTTCCCCAGCTTTATTATCTCCTTTGTGCTTCAACCGACATTAACTTGGAATAAGAAATTCAGTCGGGCCGGGCGCGGTGGCTCAAGCCTGTAATCCCAGCACTTTGGGAGGCCGAGACGGGCGGATCATGGGGTCAGGAGATTGAGACCATCCTGGCTAATACGGTGAAACCCCGTCTCTACTTAAAAATACAAAAAATTAGCCGGGCGAGGTGGCGGGCGCCTGTAGTCCCAGCTACTCGGGAGGCTGAGGCAGGAGAATGGTTGTGAACCCGGGAGGCGGAGCTTGCAGTGAGCTGAGATCCGGCCACTGCACTCCAGCCTGGGCGACAGAGCAAGACTCCGTCTCAAAAAAAAAAAAAAGAAATTCAGTCAATCTCTATTTGAAAATGAGGCTGTGTGAAGGTGGTAACCCATTGTCAATGACATTAGGTTGAAGATAATGGTTTCTTATGAAGTATTGTGGAACTTTATTACAGAAAAAATAATGAAGGAGTTTAAAAAATATTCTTGAAATGGGGAAGATCTTTCTAACATAATACCAAAAAGATACTAAAGAGTAAAACAATAAATTAGAGTAACTTAATTAAGTAAGGCAGACCTCATTATATACAAAGTCTAAAGAAAATAACCTAGTGAAGAAAAATATTGGGCACTAAAAAAAATGGTTAATTTGTTCAACATATAAAGAGTATTTAAAAAATTTAAAACCAACAACATTCTGACAGAAAAAATTTTAAAGGATAGGAACACATGGTTTACAGAAAACTGAAAAACAGTACTCTGTGTGTGTGTGTGTGTGTTGTTTAGACGACAATTAGAAATATATTTTAGAGGAGACACTATTTCAATGCCCTCAAAGCAGAGTAAATACCTAGGAATATACTGTACATGATATGTGTAAGATTAATATGAAGAAAACTTTAAATCACTATTGGGAGACTCAAAAAATACATCAACTAATAGAAAAATATATTGCACACTTAGATAATAAAACTCAACATTGAATATGTCACTTGTCACTGAGGCATAGTCTATAAATTTAGTATGATTCAAATAAAAAAGAAGAATGAAATAGAAATGTATATATACATATGTATACAGAGACTCAACTCAGTATGAGTGAAATGAAAATTAAAATAGAACTGATATTTTATGTTTTACTTAAAAAATATACATATAAAAATGTTTTATCAAAACATACAAAAATACATTAACAGAAAAATATATTGCACACTTAGATAATAAAACTCAACATCAAATATGTTACTTGTCACTGAGGCATAGTCTGTCTATAAATTTAGTATGATTCATATAAAAAAGAACAATTACATAGAAATGTATATTTATATATGGATATGTATATAGGGACTCATTAGTGAAATGAAAATTAAAATAGAACTGATATTTTATGTTTTACTTAACAAAATGTACATATAAAAATGTTTCATTGCATACTATATAGGCACAAGTGTGGAGAAACATGAGCTTTTGTTTTTTTTACATTTCTACTGAGAATATAAGTTGAAAAAACCTCTATTTGTCAAGAATTATATATGCACATATTATTTAATCCAGCAGTTCCAGTTCGGGGGCTCTATTCTACAAATATAGTTCTTAAACAATTTATATATACATTATTCATTGAAGTATCATTTATAATTACAAAAGATTGAAACAATGTGTCTATTCATAGGGAACTGGTAAAATAAATAGTTGTGGATGGAATATTATGCAACTTTAAAAGACGATGGGTAATCTACATACTGACAGAATTTCCAAGATAAATCATGAAATGTAAAAAGCAGAGCATAGAATGGTATAAATAACTTACCTCTCATTTTCATTAAAAAACAAAATATGCATATATATTTTATAAATATATTTTCTATTTATACTTACAATGTCCCTCAGAAACTACACAAAAAAATTGGGAGCTTTAGTGTATTCTACATGTGGGACTAGATTGTTGAGGTTCAGGATTAGGAGCAATACTTTTCACTTGTCTTTTTTTTTTTCATTTTGAATTTTGACAACATGACCCATAAAAAATTGCAGCGTAAAAAGGGTTTTATTAGTAATACAGTTTATAAACTATTGATTCCAATTCAGATTCTTGATTTCACAAAAGAAGAAACCAAGACCCAGAGCAGTGGTGACAGAAAACTGCCCATCTTTCCGTAGGCAGGACCAGAGTTGCATCCTAGATTTTTTTCTGCCTCCTAGTTCAGGGTAGGATCCACAAAACATAAAAAAACAAAAAACAAACAAAAACTCATGTAATTCGATATTATAAAGAAAGACAACCAAAATCAATAGCATATTTTAATTTTAGGTTATGCTATATGGTTTGATACAATACATTCTGAAAATGTTGTCATCTTTTGTCCATGACAATGTTACTTATTTGACAATATTACTTATTTCGTGGTCTTGAGTAGCTCTCTTCAACATTAGTCATAAAAACTGAGACTTCTTTCTGTCTCACAGCTTCTCATTTGAGACAAAGATCTTTTATTTGTAAGAAGTCAGAAAAGATTACCTGTATCTGTGAAACAGCGATTTCCTCCATGCCATGCTGTAAGACACCATTTCCTTTAAGACTTGGATCTAAATTCTTCTCAGACACATCAGCTTTCCTTTCTTTTCCTGAATTATTTCCTCTCTGATTATGCCTTAATTCTATGTCACCTCAACTCTTATAACCATAATTAATACAATGTATCCTTCCGTTCAGTTAAATGTGAAGCTCTTACCATATTCCAGGCACTATGCTAGGGACTTGGGACAAAAAGGTCATCGTTTCTGCTTTCAAGAAACTCAGTTTAATCAGAGATACAGATCTACCAATTTAAAAATTATTTATTTAATACTTACTATGAGCCAATGACTGTTCAGACTGTTGGGAATATAGCAGTGAAAAAACTTACAGAAATCTTAATGGCTGAAAATTAGGAAAATTTGATAATGGAAGAAGGGGTTATTTTGATTTTCTAGGTGTCAAAATTATTGTGGTTATATAGAAAATGTTATTCCTAAGAAATACCTGATGAACTATTTAGGAAAGAACTCTCAAGACGCATACAATTCACTATCAAATGATTCAGGAAATAATTTTTTGTTTCCTAGAGTTCATAGTCTTCTTCAACAGGAGAAACACATTCAAATTAACCCTTTTGTCCCAGTCTGGTGGCTCCTCTGTAATACCAGCACTTTGGGAGGCCAAGGCAGGGGAATGGCTTGAGGTCAAGAGTTCGAGACCAGCCTGGACTGTCTCTATTTAAAAAGCAAAGAAACAAAAACCCAAATTAACTCTTAAATCTTTTTTGAGTTCTCCTTTGTGAATAAGTGGTTGTATTTGTGAAAAAAACGCACATAAATTGAAGGTATTATCTGTACTTATTTTATAAAATGTGAAAGTTTGCAGCTATATCTATTTCTGGATAGATGAAGCAAATAGTGACAGCATGTTAGCAATTATTGACTCTGCATGATGAGGGTTCATAAGATGGCTCATTGTACAAATCTTTAAACTTTTTTGTATGTTTGATACTTGTCATTGAATAAAGAGTTCAAAATTCTATCCACTGGAGTGTACATTCTCGTGATAGGAGACAAACATAAGAAAATAAATAAGTAAAATATATAACATGTCAGATGACACTAAATATTATGGGAAAATATAAAAGAGGAAAGGGAATGAGAAATGTAGTTTTAACAAAAACAATTTATAAATCTATATATTTGAATAATATTTAGAATTCCATAAGCACAATGACTGAAAGTGATTTCTACTGTGTGACTTACATAGAAAAAAAAACCCTGAGATGAGAATATTTGAGCAAGACCTTAAAGCATAAGTGGAAATTTGCTGGAACAACAAGTAGAGTGGGCGATGAGCTCTGCGAGGGAATTCTAGGGCAGGTTAATAGTAAAAATGAGTGGTTCCCACGCTCTACTAAAGAGATTCTGGTTCTAGAGTCTTGGAATCTGCATTTTTATAACACTCCCCATAATTCTAAGGTGCTCCAAAAATTGAGACTCTGTAGTGTGGAAGCAGGGGAAGCCTGTGGGAAAAGAAAGACTAGGAAAAGTGGTTGGAGGTATAGACGGTTGCTAGGCAGAAAAGAGACTTTATAACATGATAAAGATTTTGGGATATTTTCTGTAGGTATGTGGGAACCACTAAAGGTTTTTTGTTTTTTTTCTTACCATGAGAGTTACATGAGTAATCACATATGATTTTTAGAAAAATAATACAGATTGGTGAATGGAAGAGGGAAGCTACTAGAAGTAGAGAGACCAGTTAAGTAAGGCTACCCTAGCAGTTAACATAAACTTAACTGCTCTGGAACTTTTTAATAGAGATATTTGGAGGGAGAATGGGCAGATATTAATGATGATGTGAGTAAGAAGGAGAATTTCAAATCCCCTGATTTTGTAAGCCACTAACAGACTTTTAAAAAGTAGAAGACGGCTGGGCGCAGTGACTCACACCTGTAATCCCAGCACTTTGGGAGGCCAAGACGGACAGATAACTTGATGTCAGGAGTTTGAGACCAGCCTGATCAATGGTGAAACCCTGTCTCTACTAAAAATACAAAAATTAGCTGGGCGTGGTGGCACTCACCTGTAGTTGCAGCTACTTGGGAGGCTGAGACAGGAGAATTGCTTAATCCTGGGAGGTGGAGGTTGCAGTGAACCAAGATCGTGCCACTGCGCTCCAGCCTGGATGACAGAGCAAGACTCCCTCTGAGAAAAAAAAAAAAAAAAAGAAAGCAAAAGATACCAAGTGGAGGAAATAGAGAATATAAATTAACTTGCAGTTTCTGAAGAACTTTTGGTAGATGTGTATGAATTTATCCAGAAAACAAAAGAAAGTGCAACTCTGATGTTTGAGCAAGGGCTTGGGACCAGAAGCAGAAATTTTGGACACGCTAGTTTACATGTGGTAATTGGAGCCCAGGGCACTGGTCTTGGTGGGAAATGACACAAATGCTCACAGAAGATGCTGGCAAAAAAGTAAATATAAGCAGTATTTAAGAGCTGGTTGGGGGAAGAAGAGGCAATAAAAGTCACTCATTATTTTATGCCAAAGAGTTTAGCAATTCCTTAAAGATAGGACCGTGTCTTTTACTTCCTTTACATACAATTTTCAAGGTGTTAATGCAGTATACACAACAGGTATTTAGTAATTGCTTGGCAGGCTGTTGACCGGATGGCATGTGTAAGAATCGACCTTTTGTCTGTTAGCAATATGACCAGAGTCTAGATAAAGGGCTTAAAGCCTAGTATGAAAGGCCCATATTATGGTTAATGTATCAAACAAAACAAAAATATTAAAAACCAATCTTTCTGAGTTGTTTTATTCAGTACTAGAACTCAATCTAAAGTCTAGTTAAGTTAAAAAAATAAAAAAGGAAAAAAGACTATTTAGCCATAAACTCCTTTTTAAAGTGAGAGACATTTTCCAAGTAGCCTGAGAACTGCATGTTAGCAATTCTGCAGACATTTTACTCTTTTTCGCCTAACACTTCAGGCTCTTTTTCTCACACTACAACATTTGTCCTGATCACTTACAAAATATTTAAAAACATTTGCCTTCTGTGTATGATACCATTTATATAAATCTTATCAACTATTAATGCTTCAAAAATCATACTATAAACCATTTCATACCCTTGTAAGAAAAAGATATTTTCCTGACTACAATGACTTATAGCTAGTCCTAGCTTATTTTAGCAGCCAGGCTAATTGAATGAATGACACCACACACATTCTCTCTCTCTCTCTCTCTCTCTCTATCTCTTTTTTAACTTTTTTTTTTTTTTTTTTTTTTTTTTTTTGAGACGGAGTCTTGCTCTGCCGCCCAGGCTGGAGTGCAGTGGCCGGATCTCAGCTCACTGCAAGCTCCGCCTCCCGGGTTCACGCCATTCTCCTGCCTCAGCCTCCCGAGTAGCTGGGACTACAGGCGCCCGCCATCTCGCCCGGCTAATTTTTTGTATTTTTTAGTAGAGACGGGGTTTCACCGTGTTAGCCAGGATGGTCTCGATCTCTTGACCTCGTGATCCGCCCGTCTCGGCCTCCCAAAGTGCTGGGATTACAGGCTTGAGCCACTGCGTCTGGCATTTTTTTTTTTTTTTTTTTTACTTTTTAAAAAATTTTAGATACTTTTATTTCTCCAAATTTGTTACTTAGCAGTAGTGACTGAAATAAAAAATATAATTGAGTCCCATCTTCGTCATCATGGAAACGGCTTTAAGAGAAAACTGGTCAGATTAATATTATTGCTTCCCATTTTCAACCAGTAAATAGTTGCCGCTGATAAATTGGCAGTCAGGAATCTGTCAAGAATGCTCAAGATATGTTATATAATACAACTTGCCTCTTCACAGGGGGTAAAATCCTAGGAAATAACTTATGTGTACATCTTGGTTTCATCATGCAAGACAAGCACAAAAACTTGCCTCTGAGAACACTGGACCATCCACCCGTGGAAAACGCTTTGCCTCCTTCATCACAAGCAATCCTTCTCTAGCAGTCTTCCATCAGTAACCAAGCTTGCCTGTGTACATGATGTCAATTCCTTTGCGCCCTGATTGCATCATCATGTGGCAGCCAACCATGTCAAATGGATAGGAAGTCAACCCAGCAATGGCAGTGACAGTCTGTGCCATCATCCAGCTGATGACGATGTGAGTGTTCTTGGGATCCGGAAGCATTCCCTTTGCAGTGTCATAGATACCGAAGTAGGCAGCTCAGTAGATGATAACACCCTGCACAGACACGTTAAAGCCTTGGTACAGGCCCTTACTCCCATCAGATTTGTAGATCTTTTTTTTTTTTTTTTTTTTTTTTTTGAGACGGAGTCTTGCTCTGCCGCCCAGGCTGGAGTGCAGTGGCCGGCTCTCAGCTCACTGCAAGCTCCGCCTCCCGGGTTCACGCCATTCTCCTGTCTCAGCCTCCCGAGTAGCTGGGACTACAGGCGCCCGCCTCGTCGCCCGGCTAGTTTTTTGTATTTTTTAGTAGAGACGGGGTTTCACCGTATTAGCCAGGATGGTCTCGATCTCCTGACCTCGTGATCCACCCGTCTCGGCCTCCCAAAGTGCTGGGATTACAGGCTTGAGCCACCGCGCCCGGCCCAGATTTGTAGATCTTAACCAGGTAGTCACCGAGGCCTCGGAATTCCCTTTCAGCTCGTTTTACCCACATCGGCTGCTAGACGGGCAAAATCAAGAGGTTACATATACCACAAGGATGTGGCCCCAGCAGCACTGCCTGATGCCAGATTCCTTTCAAAGTAGTGCCAAAACTGGGTCCTCTTGTCCACACCACCCAAGAAGATCTGCTTGTATTTGTCTTTGAAAGAAAAGTTAAGAGCCTGGGTGGGGAAATATCTGATGACATTGGCCAGGTTACTACGCCAGAAGGACAAGACTCCCTGCTCCTTGAGAATATGGACCTATATGGTCTATAATGCCCTTGTATTGCTTATCTGCAATGATCTGCTTGCTGGCATGCTGCACCAGCAGCAGCAGCTTGAGCCGCTTGATGGGAGCTACTGCCGTCCTGGAGATGGCTGTGGCCACTCTACCTGCCAGGAGGTCCTTGAAAGAAAAGAGGAGGCAGGCTACTGCCAGACGGGACTGAGCTGGGAACCAGCTTTGACACGGGGGCTGCGGGTCAGTTTGAAACTCTTTAATTGTAAGTTGTGTGACCATTGCCTCATCAGACCATACAGTAAACCAGAGTGAATAAAAGACCAAAATTCTGCATGGATTATTAATTGAAAAGAGGAAAACTAAAATTATTCAAAGGAAAGATTAGCAAAGGTTACTCATAGTACAGCTGGATGACCTTCAAACCAAGATCATGTAGATGTGTTGAAAGAGGTGGGAGAAGAAAAGCATAATATTTATTGGACCTGATGGCATCTCACAGGATTCAGGTTCATAATTTCCTAAGTGACTCAGCTGCCATTGCACAATCAGTGCTCTGAAGGACCCATTTCCTCAAGACAACTCCAAAACACTAATGGTGTTTTGCTGACCTCTAAATTGACCTCCCTCTCCAGTTTACCTAAATACATTCCAGATTGCCGTGTTTACCTGATGGATTGACTAATTTCTATTTCATTAAAAATATCTTGAAAGCCCTTACTACACACACTGATTCATTTAATTTTCTTCTGTAAGTCTAAATAACTGTAGGAATCTGAGCTATTAGCCCTTCCCTATTTCCTGTGTTATTTTGAGCTTCTTCAAAAGATTTCTGTTTTGGTCGTGTGCTGAAAATAAATTTCAGTCAAATAATTATTCTTTATTCAGGAAGAGGCTGAAAATATGGGGAACTTAAAAATTAAAAGGAAAAAAATAGAGCAAAGCTGTTGTAATCCCCAAAGGCAAAAACTTCAATCCAGAGAAGTGGATTCCTTTTCAATTTACAACAAAAAAAACCTTGAGAAAATAAACATCGTGGCTTAGACAAGTTTCCATCGCTAAAAGTTGTTCTATGCTAAGAAAATCAAACCACAAGTATGTGTAAGAAGTGACAGGGGGACAGGGTACTGAGAGAATGAGTGAACATTAGTGAACATTCTGAAATTCATTTGGCCAAATTCATAAGATTTTGGTCACTGATACATAAATAATCTTATCAGGAACTAGGAAAAAAAGGTAATTTTATGCTTCCTATTGTAAGGATAGTGTTTCTAACTTCCAAGAACTCAGCGCTAAGTGGATCTTGGTTATGAATGATAATTAATGAGTTACAGTAAAAAGCATGAGTTGTATTCTTTTGTGACTTTACTTCCTTGGGAAATATGCATACTGACTAGCACTGTGTCTGTTTACTCATTTATCTTTCCTATGTTAATAAAATTTAGGATGTTGTCACTAGAAGCGAGCAGTTGGTTTGCTAATATTCCTTTTGGAAATATACTATGTTTAGACAAAGTTTTAAAACAATCAGCATCCGGACCAAACATCTGATAAACTATAAAGCAGGAATAGGTACTTTAATTTTAGAGTAACGATGACTTATTTCCTCTCATTGCAGGTCTGTGGCTTCATGTTTCTAGGACTCGATAGTGAGAGGAAAGAAGTTGCAACTGGACTTTGTACAGACTGAAGAACAATGCTTTAGTAAAGGAATATTATCAGAGTCGCAGTATCATTTAGTTTCTTGGTTTAAGGAGCCCAAAATAAGTTATAATTTACTGAAGGAGTTAACTGCTTCTTTTGTATGTCAAAAGTATGGTTTAGAAACAACTTATCTCTGTATTGGAGTCAGTGCAGGAAATCTGTGAAAGTTTGTGGATATAGTGTAGTAGTTTTTGATGATATTTCTGTAATTTGTGTTAGACAAACACTTCCAGGATATTTACATTCATCTTTTTTTTTCTCCACCTAAATGAACATAGGGGTTTCTACATTTGGCTTGAAGGAAATGAAAAACCATAAAACTACATCATTGCCCCTCTGTTTTGTTGTTGCTGTTGTTTCTGCATTCTTTTCAACTCTCCAATAAAGACTATTAACTGGTGTAAATGTTAATTTCTGCCAAAACAGTTATTGTGTTCATCTACATCTAACAGACTCTAGTCAAACGATTGTGTGAAAATTCTAGCCTCTATTGTTTCTTTATTGGGAAAGTCTTTGAAAATCAAAAAGGTTTTTATGAACTTCAAAAAGGTGTGATGGCTATTTGTTTGAACTCCTGTGAGAGAATTCTCCCACAGATTTGCAGAACACAGTGTTGTGATGTTAGAAACTCAAATGCTTTTCATACAGGATGTTAGGGCATGCACACGTGTCTGCTGCTGTGATGTGGGAAGCACAATACCTCCAGGTTTATAAGGATGTCAGCTATAAACAGGATGCTAAGTAGCAGCTAAGGACACAGTGCGTCTCCTAGAGGGAGGAAAGATCTGAAGGCATTATGGCAGTATTCTGCTGGAGTAAACATAAGAAACATATATTCAGATCTTTTTCCAAAGATGGTATATATGTTCTAAATGTGTCCCAAACATAAAATTCTGTTGTAGGCAACAGACTTTAATACAACTCTATAATATCCTTCAAATATTTCAAGCACAGGACACGTATTAGTATTTTCCAAGAAGTGCTTTATTTTATGATGACAAAAAAAAAAACAAACAAAATGACATTTGGCCTGCTTATTTCTGAGTTGCCTTCTGATCAAAGATAGTGAGAATTTATAATTCTCTGCTATAGATAGAAATAACTTTTTCACTAATTTAAATACAATGTTTTTTTCTGTATGCTAATTTTACAGGAATAGGTTGGGTGCAATGACTCACATCCACAATCCCAGCATTTTGGGAGGCCAAGATGGGAGGATTTCTTGAGGCCAGGAGTTCAAGACCAGCCTGGGCAACATAGGGAGACCCCAACTCTACCAAAAAATAAAAATAAAAATTAGCCAGGCACGGTGTTGTGTGCCTGTAGTCCTAGCTACTCAGGAGACTGAGGCGAGAGGATACTTGAGGCCAGGAATTTGAGACCAATCTGGGCAACTTAGCAAAACCTCATCTCTAAAAAAATAAAGAAATTTATAGGAATAAGTTTATATGTGTATATATATATATTAGATAAATATAGAGGCCAAGACGGGCGGATCACAAGGTCAGGAGATCGAGATCATCCTGGCTAACATGGTGAAACCCCGTCTCTACTAAAAAATACAAAAAACTAGCTGGGCGAGGTGGTGGGCGCCTGTAGTCCCAGCTACTCGGGAGACTGAGGCAGGAAAATGGTGTAAACCCGGGAGGCGGAGCTTGCAGTGAGCTGAGATCCGGCCATTGCACTCCAGCTTGGGCGACAGAGCGAGACTCCGTCTCAAAAAAAAAATAAATAAATAAATAAAAAGATAAATATATATACACATTTATTTATTAAATAAATGATATTATTACAAGGTAAAAATTTTTATGATTTAATGTGGTTTATATTGCTATAACCATTGATCTTATAAAGATTTAGATTTTTATCATTTTGGAAAGATACAAACTGAACAGCACATTAATAATTGCCTTTGGTTGGGAGCTGGATGCTCAGGAAATCCAAAGCAAGACAGTTTAGGCAGTAAACATGTTCTTTATCAGTTGTCTCTATAAAATTCTTATTAATAATAAATAATCAAAAATTAGCCAGGCATGGCGGCATGTGCCTGTAGACCTAGCTACTTGGGAGGCTAAGCGGGGAGGATTGCTTAAGTCTGCGAGTTTGAGGCTGCAGCGAACTAAGATTGCAGTGCTGCACTCTAGCCTGGGAAACAGTGAAACTCTGTCTTTCAAAATTAATAATAATAGATAAATAAATTGTGGTCTCTGCATTCTTTTAAAGGGCAGAATCAGTGATAAATCAATGAGGGCATTAAGGAATCCAACTTTTCAAAGAAATGCTTTCTCATCTCCGTTACCCCAAATCCTTATTACTATTTTGTGCTTCTTCTTTCCTGTCTCTACATTTTAGCACAGTAAGCCTCCCTCTGCTCTGCCTCCTTGCAGTGAAACTGAAAGCTGTCAGGATGAACTCATAACTCCACTCCAGCTCAATCTTACTGAAATCTCCATCCATATTCTTGTTTGATTCCCCCACCTGTCTTCTTGGCCCATCTACTTTCTGCTTTCAATTCTTGCTCCTTGTATTGAATTTTCTTTCAAATGCATCTTCAACTTATATTCAAGATTCTCTGATCTTAAAAGAAAATGCAAGTAGCAGCCACTTCTGTATTTATGCTCTATTTTGCCTTACTTCTTTCTCTTCCATTATGTACTCAAGTCCCACTCATTGCTTTCATCTCCTTACTGCCTATTCACTATGCAATGTCCTGAAACCTGGCTTCAGTGCTTACATCTGCCCTTTACCTTGGTTCAGTTCTCACTAAGGTCATCAGCCAAGCACTAATAGTTAAAAATCTGGATTAAAAAAAAAATTTCAGTCTGGGTGTTACTAGACTTTTCTGAAGCATTTGAAGCTGCTCATTACTCGTACCTTTAAGTTTTTAAGCCCTTTAGTTTGGCAACAACTTACTTTTGGCTCTCCCCCTCCCGCTCTTCTCTTGATTACTTTTTAGTCTTTTTATAGACTCTCCTTTCTCCCAGATTTCTAAATACTGACTGTCTTCCGGTATCTGTCCTGTGGTCTTCTCATTCTTCATACTCTTCCTGAGTTATTTCATTTATCAACCATATGTGGTCAACTCTTGTTGCAAGTGGACCTAAATACATCTCCTAGGTTCTTTTTAGTAGATTACTGTAGGTGTAGAAGTTTTGAGGAAAGTGGGAGTTAGCTACACTCCACTATTATTATCTTGTGATTATGAAAGCAAATCCCAGACCAAATTCTGCTACATGCATAAAACATTTATTATCTAAATATTTATTAGAATGTAATCACAAAAGAAACGATTTGTACAACCTGTTCTGCAAGCCTGAGGAAATATTAAGATTCCAGAGGTAGTGGTTCTGTCACCTCTATCATCAGCGTCTGACAATCAGAGTCCTCCCAGTTTCACAGCTGACACTCACCTGTGGCATCATCCATACGAGTATAGGCTATTGGCCTTGCTTGTTTCTTATCCTCTGTTCAAGCATTCATAGGGATAGAAAGGGAGTGTTTCTAACACACTGTTCATAGCTTAACTTTCACTGGAAGCACATTTCATAGTAATAATTAAAAATCACTCATTATACCAATAAATACCTGTTTCTAACAATTACTGTAAGAATAATCAAAGAATTGGTTTTGATGGAGATCCAGAAAACAAAATTGCTTATACTAATAGGAGAACCTCTGGAGTTACTATAAGAATAATCAAAGAATTGGTTTTGATGGAGATCCAGAAAACAAAATTGCTTATACTAATAGGAGCGCCTCTGGAGAACAGGGTATTTGAGTGAGAGTCAACCATTCCTCTTGAACTGTGCATGCTTAAGTAGAGATGGGCAGCATCTAGCTTATAGCTTAATCTAATTCTACATAAAATATCACACTGTACATGTGGAAGTGTTTGAAAGTCAATTATAAACATCATAGCAACTCCATCCCTGGGTTTTTATCTTCATCTCAGAACATTCACTCCAATTCCAGGTTTCCATGCAAATGGTTCCATCAAAAACTCAATCTGCCAGAACTGAACTCATATTGTTTCCTTTCCTAATGTGAGAATGTTCCTCCTTCATGTTTTCTACTTTTGTGTGTGCGTGTGTGTGGTGTGTGATTAATTCATTACCCCTCTTCCCAGACTCTTATACACATGTGATCACTCAGCAAATGCTGTCAGTGTTGGAGCCAAAATGCTTCAAATTCCAACTCTGTCATTTTCTATGTGACCTCGTGAAAGTTCCTTAACCTCTCTGAACCTCAATTCCCTTATCTGTGAAACAGTGATAATAACATCTGTTTCACAAGTTTAGGGTAAGGATGAAACAAGACAAAGGAAAGTGCCTAACGTAAGGCTTGGCATGTGATAAAGGCTTATTTATGTTCATTTCCACCCTTTACTGCTTCTTCCACACCGTTGTCATCCTTCATTGACTGAGTTTGTGGCTTTAAACTGATTCTTAATTAATTAATTCAGCATTCAATTAGTCCGTCATGTGCTTCAAAGGCACCTATGCAAGGTGTTAGAAACACAATTGTGACAAAATAGACATTGCCCTTGTTCTAATGAAGGTACTTCAAAAAAAAATTATTTGAAACAGAGTCTCACTCCATTGACCAGCCTAGAGTGCAGTGGTGCAATTATGGCTCACAGCAGCCTCAGTCTCCGGGGCCCAAGCAATCCTCCCACCTCAGCCTCCCAAAGTGCTGGGGTTACAGGTGTGAGCCACTGTGCCCAGCCTAATGAGACTACATGTTAATGGGGAAAACTAATATGTAAAGATTAACAGATAAATGATTATTACAAGACAAAACAAGAAAGGATTATGAAGGAAATACATAGGCAACTGAATCAGAGACCAACAGAAGCTGGGAAGTGGGGTGGGGTTGTGATCTGTGGAATGATGCAGTCTAAATGTTGTTTATTTCCTGTCTACAAAAGGAAAAATGCAGATATTGAGATTAGGTATTAGAAACTTTTATAGCAGTTTGGCATGGCTGTAATAATTGTCGTGTGTGTTAGATAACTACGTCAGAAGAGTAGAGGCCATCACACTCCTGTTGCTGGTGGTGTGAGCTATGTAGAAGTCCTATGCACAATAGAACCATGTTCCAACTCGGGATATTTTAGTTTGTCAACTGTAAGCCAAATGTGTACATAATCCAAAATTTATTTTTTTATTAAAAGCTAATTTAAATTTAACTGTAACTCTACAGGAAAAATTACTGCAACTGGTTACTAATGAGAAAGTAATTATGAATTTTGAAAATACAATGTCTCTTGTTTCATTTTGATCAGTTGAAAATGAAAATTTCTGCATGTACTGAATGATCTTTTTTCATTCATATCAGCATCCTCTAAGATGCTGTCTCTACTATTAATGTAATACCAATAAAACATAGAAGCAGTTAAAATATATACTATCTTCTGCAAGCAGAGTTGTCATCAATTCAACCTAGATTAGATCAATTAACAGGCAAAAAGCAAGCTCATTTGTCACGCTAAAAACTTTAAGTATTAATAAACACTATGTTTAAAGTGTGTTTAAAGGCTTTTATTGTTGGGAGTCACCATTTCACTAATAATTTTTGTTTAGTCATGATAGCAAATCAAAAAAGTTATGAGCAGAGTAGCAATTTTCCATATTTATGGCCTATATGCACACTTTTAGTGAACAGCATTACCATTTTTTATTGTATTTTGTTTTTCTACCCACGTTAGGCTTGTTCTTATTATATTTACTAAAACTGTAACCTTAACGCTTGATGAATTTAATAATAAAAAATTGGGACTTTATTTTGAAAGTATTTTTATTGCATTTTTCTACTAATTTACTTTTATTGTATTTTATAAAACTACTAGTTCATGATGAACAGGAAAAATAAATAAATCTAGTCTTTGCCAATTGAGAAGCAATTCTGTAGATGAGTGGTTGGGGAAAGTGCTCTAGGGAAGGAACAATAAAAGAATGAAAACTGTAGTTTTGTATTTCCAAAATGCCTCAAAAATTCATGCCTTTCTGTGCTTATTCTCACAGTTATGCCTTAGTTTAGTCTCTAATCACCTATAACATGGACATCCAAAAAACACATGATCCCTGGGAATTTCTTCGTTGTTTTCTCTTTCTCCTCATGTCTTTTGTTTCTCTTCTACATCTATCCTGGAAACAACAACAAAAAGAGACACAGACCCTTCTCTAAAATTATGGAACTGTTATTGTTTGTATAACTTTAGGGTATTTTTTATAAGCTGTTTTAATTTGTCAAGTTTTTATATATGTGTAATTTTTTAATGTGCACATGTATATCTGTGCTATATGTCTCTCTCTATATTTGTAGAAAAGAGAGAGAGAATGACAAAGAAAGAGAGAAGAACAGAGAAAACATCATCATCTCCTAGACAAAAGTGAAAGTTCTGTACAGGTATGAATTATACCATATACTCAGTACTTAAAGGACCCTTCACATAGTAGGTACTCAATAATTTCTTGCTGATGGCAGTGCAGTGGCAAGCCTAACAATGCATCCCCTCCAATTGATTCTCTTTTTCTGTCTCATTCTTTGCATAACAGTAAGTACAATTTTATTAAAGCTCATTATTTTTGTGGGGAAAAAGTTTTGGGAACTTCAGTTATTGACTCAGCTAACCACAGGATGTCTCTGCAGAGAACAGACCACAATGGTCTGGTGGTGAGCTTGCACAGTCATGTGTACCCTGGGACCCTCCAGATCTCCCAGTTACCCTATGTGACCTTTCATCAATTCATTGCTGACTTGATAATGGATGAAATATGTCTTCACTTTTATTAATTTCTAGGCCCTTAAAAGAAATATAATAGACAACTTACCCTCCTCCCCACCAAAACCCCTCATATTTAACAATTATAGTTTCATAAATAGAGATATACAATTTAAATATGTAAATAAAAATGAGAGAAAGAGTACATTAAATGTTTGCAGTGTGAATCTTGTCTCCAAAGTCAAGACCTGATGAACTGTCTCTTTTCCAAAATCAGAGTTCACAATTCTCATAGTAATTTAGCTATCTCAGAGAAGGACATTCGAATGTCCATTTGCTGCCTTTACTGGGATTTAACAACAGTACTTTTTTCTCTCCTAGAAAGTAACCTATGCTTGAAAGAAACTGTAGAGGCTCTTTCTCATGGAGTGAAATAACTACCCTCAAAATAAATGATCAAAAGGTTTACAAATTTAGGAATAATATCACATTTAGAAATAAAGATCCAAACTTCAATATTATCATGTTTCAAAAAGCATTTTTTTCTTTTGCATTTTTTATTTTATTTTTAATTACACTTTAAATTCTGGGATACATGTGCAGAACGTGCAGGTTTGTTACATAGGTAGACATGTGCCATGGTGGTTGGTTGCACCCATTAACCTGTCATCTACATTAGGTATTTCTCTTAATGCTATCCCTCCCCTAACCCTCCACCCCTCAACAGGCCCCAGTGTGTGATGTTCCCCTCCCTGTGTCCATGTGTTCTCATTGTTCAACTCCCACTTATGAGTGAGAACATGTGGTGTTTGGTTTTCTGTTCCTGTGTTAGTTTGCTGAGAATGATAGTTTCCAGCTTCATCCATGTCCCTGCAAAGAACATGAACTCATCATTTTGTATGGCTGCGTAGTATTCCATGGTATATATGTGCCACATTTTCCTTTTCTAGTCTATCATTGGTGGGCATTTGGGTTGGTTCCAACTCTTTGCTATTGTGAATACTGCTGCAATAAACATACCTGCACATGTCTCTTTATAGTACAATGATTTATAATCCTTTGGGTATATACCCAGTAATGGGGATGCTGGGTCAAATGGTATTTCTGGTTCTAGATCCTTGAGGAATAGCCACACTGTTTTTCACAATGGCTGAACTAATTTACACTCCCACCAACAGTGTAAAAATGTTCCTATTTCTCCTCATCATCTCCAGTATCTGTTGTTTCCTGACTTTTTAATGATTGCCCTTCTAACTGGTGTGAGATGGTATCTCACAGTGGTTTTGATTTGCATTTCTCTAATGACCAGTGATGATGAACTTTTTTTCACGTTTGTTGGCCACATAAATATCTTCTTTTGAGAAGTGTCTGTTCATATTTTTTGCCCACTTTTTGATTTTTTTTTTTTTTTCTTGTAAATTTGTTTTTCTTTGTAGATTCTGGATAATAGCCCTTTGTCAGATGGATAGATTGCAAAAGTTTTCTCCCATTCTGTAGGTTGCCTGTCCACTCTGATGATGGTTTCTTTTGCTGTGTGGAAGCTCTTTAGTTTAATTAGATCCCATTTGTCAATTTTGGCTTTTGTTGCCATTGCTTTTTGTGTTTTAGTAGTGAAGTCTTTGCCCCTGCCTATGTCCTGAATGGTATTGCCTAGATTTTCTTCTAGGGTTTTTATGGTTTTAGGTCTTACATTTAAGTCTTTGATCCATCTTGAGTTAATTTTTGTATAAGGTGTAAGGAAGGGGTCCAGTTTCAGTTTTCTGCATATGGCTAGCCAGTTTTCCCAGCACCACTTATTAAATAGGGAATTGTTTCCCTATTGCTTGTTTTTGTCAGGTTTGTCAAAGATCAGATGGTTGTAGATGTGTGGCGTTATTTCTGAAGCCTCTGTTCTGTTCCATTGATTCATATATCTGTTTTGGTAATAGTACTATGCTGTTTTGGTTACTGTAGCCTTTTAAAGTAATTCAAAAATAGCCTAATAATTTTTGGTGGTATGAAGTTCTCAGAAAGGAGACTTTTAGAAATTGTGCCTAGTGATTAGTTCAAGCTTCATTAAATTTCAGAACCAACTTCTCCTAGGGCTGATTTCAGTATCTTTAACATTCACAGCATGACTCTTCTATATGCTGAGTTATGAGGGTAAAGCAGTTTGCAAGAACACTTTCAGGAAAAGATGTGGAGGGAGGAGATAGGCATTGGGTTGCAAATGTTTTTCAGTTAATCAAACCCAAACCAGGTTCCCTTAATTTTTCAAACCTTGTATATTATAAGAAAATTTAATCCACGTGTGTCTTACTGACTTATAATAAAATAAAATCATGGAATTTTAAAAAAAACAGCTGTTTAATGTCCAAAAAGTTATTTTGAGTTGCATTTCTCCATCAGAAACTGATTTGAAGATCAAAGACAGAAGTTCAATTTGAAACTCTAAACCTATTCTTCTGAGGTGAATGTTTAAAATCCATCAAGAATTGTCTCTCTTAAAGAACTCTTAGAGAATTGGGGAGACATTTTGCTCATTTAAGTCTGCTCGACAATAGGACTTGGTGTGACTTACTCAGGGACATATTAAATGACAAAAATCTTTTGTTTCAAAAGGCAACAGGGCAAAGACAAAGTTGATAAGTGTTATTAAAAGCTTCTCCATTTTGAAAGATCAACTCAGTTCACCAAATACTAATTAAACATATAACATTGTATTAGTCAGGCTTCTTCAGAAGATATATATCTCTATGTATATCCTCTCTATATATCTATATCTATATATGTACCTTCTATATATATTCATATATATATGGAACATCCTTTATATATATATATTATGTATATATAAAGGATGTTGAAGCATCCTTTATACATATATGATGTTCAACATATATATGCATAAATATATATGTATGTTGAATATCCTTAATCTGAAAAGCTGAAATTTGAAAGTTTCCAAAATCTACAACGTTTTGATCTCTAACAATGCTACAAGTGGAAAATTTTACAGCTGACATCATGTGATGGGTTGTAGTGAAAATGCGTGGTGTACCACACACAGTTGATTCAGCATCCTCAAGGAAAAAAAGACCCTCCCAGTCCCCTTCAGCTGCCATGTTTTTTCTGCACATGCCCAAATTCCCCCATGTAAGCACACATGCAAAGGGTAATAATATGATACATGTGCAGGCTGGATGTACCAACAGCTGGTTCTCCACAGTGCTTTGCTTGGGGCCTAGACTTACATGCATTACTAACTGTGGGTTTTTGTTTGTTTGTTTTTTGCTTATTCTCTGCTCTGCAGTATAAAATTATTTTTATACATGTCAAAAAGGCCTGCAGATACCCCATGGGTAATAGTGGTAAGAAACAAGGACGCAAGCATTTACATTTATCTATAGAAACTGGACAGTGGCATAAGTGTGAAATGTCTTCCAGAAGAGTATGGAGAGGAAATAACCACCATATGTGACCTGAAGAAACAGAAAGAGAGACTATTGAAGCTCTATGGTGAAAATGATGAACAGAAGTTAGTGAAAACATAGAAAAACACAGCATGAAGCTGAAAATGATGATCTCAGTTGTGGATTGAAAGTATGCATACATCAGCATTGCAATGAACACATGCCACTTAGTGGTATAGAGATCATGAAACATGTAAGGATTTATTATGATGAACTGAAAATTGAAGGGAACTATGAATATTCAATAGGCTGGTTGCAGAAATTTAATAAAAGACATGATATTGAATTTTTTTTTTTTTTTTTTTGAGGCGGAGTCTCGCTCTGTAGCCGGGGCTGGAGTGCAGTGGCCGGATCTCAGCTCACTGCAAGCTCCGCCTCCCGGGTTTACCCCATTCTCCTGCCTCAGCCTCCGGAGTAGCTGGGACTACAGGCGCCCGCCACCTCGCCCGGCTAGTTTTTGTATTTTTAGTAGAGACGGGGTTTCACCGAGTTAGCCAGGATGGTCTTGAACTCCTGACCTCGTGATCCGCCCGTCTCGGCCTCCCAAAGTGCTGGGATTACAGGCTTGAGCCACCGCGCCCGGCCATGATATTGAATTTTTAAAGATTTGTGGTGATAAAGCATCTATTGATCATGAAGCAGTGGATAAATTCAATGACAAATTTGCCAGCATCATCACTTGTGAAAATCTGATGCCAGGGTAAGTTTATAATGCTTATGAAAATTACTGTTGTGGTCCATTTCTCCATCAGCCAGGAAGGATGTTGGTGTTGAGGTTGACATATCTATGAAGGAAAGTAATTACTATAGTTTTCAGTGCTTTGACAAAATTTCAGATGTGTGATATTCTGGCCAAGCATCTGTGATTTCATGTTGTTGGAGCATTTGTTTCATCCCTTAGGCTTGCAGCTGTGGCTGAACCAAGAAAGAAGACAAGTGCAGATTTCCACAGAAATAATGATTCCATGGAAGATTTTCAGGAGATGAGGAAGGCTGGCATCTTTCAGAGTACAAAATGATATTGGAATATAAAGAATTTATTGCTGGCTGTGGTAGCTCACACTTGTAATCCCAACACTTTGTGAGGCCGAAGTGGGAGGATTGCTTGAGCTCAGGAGTTTGAGATAAGCCTGGGCAACAGAGTGACACCACATCTCTATAAAAAACTAAAATACAGGCCGGGCGCGGTGGCTCAAGCCTGTAATCCCAGCACTTTGGGAGGCTGAGACGGGCGGATCACGAGGTCAGGAGATCGAGACCATCCTGGCTAACACGGTGAAACCCCGTCTCTACTAAAAATACAAAAAAACTAGCCGGGCGAAGTGGCGGGCGCCTGTAGTCCCAGCTACTCGGGAGGCTGAGGCAGGAGAATGGCGTAAACCCGGGAGGCGGAGCTTGCAGTGAGCTGAGATCCGGCCACTGCACTCCAGCCCCGGCGACAGAGTGAGACTCTGCCTCAAAAAAAAAAAAAAAAAAAAAAAAAAAAAAAACTAAAATACATATAGATAGACTAGGCATAGTGGCTTACGCCTATAATTCCAACACTTTGGGAGGCCAAAGCAGGAGGTTCATTTCAGCCCAGGAGTTAAAGAGCAGCCTGGGTAACACAGGGAGACCCTGTCTCTACCAAAAATTTTAAAAATTAGCCAGGCACAGTGGCGTGCACCTGTGGTCCCAACTACTTGTTGAGGGTAAGCTGGGAGGATCGCTTGAGCCTGGGAAGTCAAGTCTACAGTGAGCCGTCATTGCACTACTGCATTCCAACCTGGGCAACAGAATAAGACCCTGTCTCAAAAATAAGTGGGGTGCTGAATTTCCTAGAAGGGTAATTCTTAGGGTTGAATTACCTAGAAGTTTGTCACTGACCTGTGTTCCTGAACTATAAAACATAAATATGTGGGTTAAGAAATAGTTTCTCTTGATAAATAACAATGAACAAATTAAGAACAAAATCATTGTTCTGGGGTTGTTGTCCCAGAAACGCACTGACTACAGCTGATTAGGGTCCCTACAGAAACTAAGGATGCCAAGGACAGAATAACTGTGCTGGGATGTGCTAATGCAGTAGGCACACATAAGTATAAATTTTCTACAACAGGCAAAAGCTTATGGCCTCACTGTTTTCAAAGAGGGAATTTTTTTATCAGTCCATTATTATGCTAACAAAAAGGCATAAATCAACAGGGACATCTTTTATGATTAGTTTTACTAACATTTTGTTCCAGCAAATTGTGCTTACTGCAGGGAAGCTGAACTGTATAATGACCACAAGATTTTGTTATTTTTGACTCTGTTCATCCTACATGTGAAATTCTCATAAAAATAATGTTTATGTTATATACTTCTGCCCAACTATGACTTCATTAATTTAGCCCTATGATTTGTGTACCCTTAGATTTATAAAGAGTAAATATAAAATCACTTTCTTGAATAGCATGTGAGTGGCAGTGAACAGTGGCATGAATGTGAACAATTAAAAAAAAAAATTACCATGAAGAACGCCTTATATTCTATTGCCAATGCTTGCCTCACAGTGACCAAAGACACAGTTGTGTGTACCTGGCACAACCTCTGGCCTGAAACTCATGTTTAGGGATGATGATGAACAAGATGATGACTTTAAAGGATTCCGTATGTCAAGTGAGAAGGAAATAATGTCTTACCTCCTTATATACAGAAAAAAATATTTTCAGAGTCCATCAATAAGCTGGAAGAAGTGAATACTGAAGCTTTTAACATCAGTAATGAGGCTTCAGTTGTTCATTCACTGAGTGGTGGTGAAATAGCCACAAGGTTCTGAATCAAAATGATTGTGATAATGGTGATGATGAAGATGGTATTAACACTGTAGAAAAAGTGTCTGTAGGTGACGTGATAAAAATGTGTGATGTGCTTATTGAAAGACTAGAGCAGTGTGCCTTCTTTTTCATTATTTTATTTTATTTGTATTTGTAGAGATGGGATCTCACTTTATTATTTCCCAGGCTGGTCTCAAATTTTGGGCCTCAAATGATCCTCCTGTCTTGGCTTCCCAAAGTGCTGGTATTATAGGCATGAGCCACCACACCAGGCCCAGCATTCATTCTTCTTTTTCTTCCTTTCTGTCTTGTCTTTTAAAAAATTTTTCCCACAAACAGTCATTCCCAACCACTGTGCATTCTTAACAGAACAAAAAATCATGTCAGTTTATAAAGTCAAAGAGAGACTTCTAAAACAAGAATGTTGTTAATGAAGTAGATGACTGCAGGAAACATCTACTGGAGAAAAAAAAAAAAGCCATCCGGCAAAATGCCTCATCATCCATGGATAATTAAATTCACGGTCCCTTAACAGCTTCTGATGTTTATTCTCACCTAAAAAATAAAATCCATTGTGCAGTATCCTTTTAATCAAAACACAGCATCATGGATGGAGACTGAAAGCCTGCCATTGTTGACTGTTGCTGCTTAACAGCTGATACAGGTATTCTGCTGATGCCTCTGTGCTGCTTAGTTTCCCAGAACATATTGTTTTTTCACTGTGTTAATAGTATGTCATATTTTTCACTGTTAACTAATTATGTGTGAGTAAGTGTAAGAAAATAATTGCTTATCAGTAGCATATAAATTCAGCATCAGGAATGATGGTGATGCCAAAGAACCATAGATTGTCTATGAGTGGCTGAGATAGTGACACTGGTGCTAGACAGGTTCAGTGTGTACAAACTTTGTTTTATGTGTGAAATTACTAAAATATTGTGAAAATTACCTCCAAGCTTTATGTATAAGGTACATATGAAACATAAATGTTCTATTTAGACTTGGGTCCCATCTCCAAGATATCTCACTATAAATATGCAAATATTCCAAAACCTGAAAAAAGCCAAAATATCTAATATTTCTGCTTCCAAGCACTTCACATGAGAATTACTATATATATTTATCCTGTTGCGACAGTTAATACTGAGTGTCAGCTTGACTGGATTGAAGGATGCAACATTGATCCTGGTGTGTCTGTGAGGGTGTTGCCAAAGGAGACTAACATTTGAGTCAGTGGGCTGGGGAAGGCAGACCTACCCTTAATCAGGTGGGCACCATCTGCTGCCAGCCAATATGAAGCAGGCATAAAAACGTAAAGTTACAAAATGGGCCTAGCCTCTCAGCCTACATCTTTCTCCCACGCTGGATACTTCCTGCCTTCCAACATTGGACTCCAAGTTCTTCAGTTTTGGGAACTGGACTGGCTCTCCTTGCTCCTCAGCTTGCAGACATCTTATTGTGGAACCTTATTATTGTGTAAGTTAATGAAGAGAAGTTTATTAAGTATTAACTTACACAATCATAAGGTCCCACAATAGACTGTATACCTATGTATGTGTGTATGTGTGTGTGTGTGTGTATATATATATATATATGAAAGGGAGTTTATTAAGTATTAACTTAATAGGAGATATATAGATATAGATATAGATATCTATATATATATATATCTCCTATTAGTTCTGTCCCTCTAAGAGAACCCTGGTTCATACAGATTTTGGTACCAGGAGTGGTTCTAGAGAAACAGAAAATTAAGGATGGAGTTCTTTAATTGGTTTTGGAGCTTCAGGAGTTTGCTGCTTAATATGTTTAGACTCATAAGTGCTAAGGACTCTATTTCTAATAGTATGGATAACACTGATAGTCCTCGGCATGAACTGTTTAAAGAGTTATGCAAAATAAATGCATTTGACACTCCTAATTCATTGCTCATGAGAGGCAAGGAGTTTAGTGACTCTATACATAATACCTTTGACCATATATGGAGAACCAAGGAACATAAGGAAGCTGGTTCGTTACTCCTAAGTTCAGTGGACAACTGACTAAAGAAAATGATGAACTCAGGGATTCTGTCTCCTGGCTTCAGAAGCAGATACTGAGCCTCAAATCTACTAAGATTGCCCTGAGTGAGAGTCTTATCTCCTGCAGAGAAAGAGCTGAAATTGTGGGAAAACAGACACAAGCTCTTATCATGTGAGTGGCTGACCTGCAACAAAAGATTCATGCACAGCCTCATCAGTCTATTGTTAAACTGAGGGCATTGATTGGAAAAGAATGGGACCCTGCAACATGGAATGGGGATATGTGCGAGGACCCTGATGAAACTGAAGACTCTGAGTTTCTAAACTCTGATAAACCTTTTTTTTTTGCCTGAATTAACAGCTTCCCCATTCCCAATAGTGGTAACATCTCCTCCCAGACCCACGCTGCCTGCCATCAGTCTTTCCACCTTTGTCTGAGGAGATAAACCCTGTGCTGCCTGAGGCAACAGTGATGGCCTCCCCTGAGGGAGTTGCCAGGCAAAATAATGTTGCTTCTCCTCAGAAGCTACCCTCAACACCTCTGTTTGCTTCTTCTTCTTCTTCTTCTTCTTTTTTTCCCCCCTCTGTTTGCTTCTAAACCTATAACTATACCTGTAACTATACCTCTAGGGGCCTGACAGAGGTGAGGTTGAGAATGTGACCCATGAGGGGGTGTGCTACACTCAAAAAGAACTGTTTGAGTTCCCTAATTTATATAAACAGTAATCTGGAGAACAGGCATGGGAATGGATATTAAGGATATGGGATAATGGTGGAAAAAACATAGAGTTGGATCAGGCTGAATTTATTGATTTGGGCCCACTAAGCAGGGACTCTGCATTTAATGTTGCAGCTCAGGGAGTTAAAAAAGGTTCTAATAGTTTATTTGCTTGGTTAGCTAAAATATGGATTAAAAGATGGCCTACTGTGAGTGAGCTGGAAATGCCTGATCTCCATTGGTTTAATGTAGAGGAAAGGATCCAAAGACATAGGGAGATGGGGATGGTGTAGTAGATTGGTCACTTTAGACCTACTCATCCCAGCTGGAAAGGTCCAGAAGATATACCCTTGACCAATGCCTTCTGAAATAGATTTGTTAGGGCAACACCTGCACCTTTGAAGAACCCTGTAATTCCTCTTCTCTGTCTGTCAGATCTAATGGTGGAAACTGCAGTCACTCAACTACAAAATTTAAATATAAAGGGAATAACTGGATCCCAAGGTGACAGGGGCCAAGTGACGGCACTCAGTGATCAAAGGCAAGTTGGGCAAAACTCCTGTAATGGACAGCAGCGGCAAAGCAGCAATCAGAATAGTCTGACTCGTGGAGACCTCTGGCATTGGGTAATTAATCAGCGTTCCTAGAAGTGAAATTGAGAGTTCCAACTCAACTCTCCTGAGTCTCCAGCTTACTACAAGAGAGCCAGTCTGAGTCCCAAAACTGAAGAACTTGGAGTCTGATGTTCAAGGGCAGGAAGCATCCAGCTGGGGAGAAAAATTTAGGCTGAGAAGCTAGGCCCATCTCATCACTTCACATTTTTCTGCCTGCTTTGTATTGACTCATGGCTGATTAGATGGTGCCTACCTGGTTAAGGGTGGGTCTGCTTTCCGCAGCTGACTGACTCAAATGTTAATCTCCTTTGGCAACACCCTCACAGACACACCCAGGATCAATATTGCATCCTTCAATCCAATCAAGTTGACACTCAGTATTAACCATCACAAGTCCACCCCTTGTCAACCAGAACCCATACACATCTCCTGAGATCATACATAATCTTCAAATAAAGACAATAATAAGGTCATAATTACACCTAACGTAATACAACTATCCTTCACACAACTGGAAATGCACCAATCCCCAACCCAAATAATATTGCATAAAGTTAACAATATTTATATGCTGATACGAAGTCAATTAATCACATGTCACATGATAAAGGAGAAGAAAATAAAATGAAGATATTTTCTTAGTACAAATGTATACATACACAAACATGTTTTTAACAAAAGAAGGAGGAAATACTCATGACAATTACAGTCCTCATTTCAGCAGCTGGTCACGTGGTCGTAGCTGATATTGATTATTACCTTCTTCTATTACCCATTCTGTATTCCCTTTGCCTTCAGCAAGCACCACAGCAGGTCTTATTTTTTTCCTGTTGGAGTGACCCAGACTTTCATTACTGAGAGGTAATGAAAGTAGTCCTGCCTGCATGTGGCTGTTGCAGTTTCCCATTGACCTTAATCACAGGGCATGGTAATGCTAAGAGACACCCTAAGAGATCTCTTGTATTCCATTCATACTCTTCCAAACCTCTGTTATAGAGTAGTAGATTGATTTCATTTTGATAGTCTGGGTCAATCACCCCAGCCAACACCGTAACTCCCTTCTTAACCTGTTGACTTAAAGGTAGGAGGAGCCCGAAGTGTCCAGATGGTAATCTTAACTTCTAGTTTAATGGAATTGTTGTTGTGTCTCCTGGTGGCCACATTCTTTCCTCTGGAATTAAGACCTTTAGGCCAGTAGAATTTAATGTCATGGGAACAAGAAGCAAAAATTTTGCTAGTGGATTACTAGGGGTGATGGTATGTGGCTCCACTTCCACTTGCACCCCTTGATTCCTGGACCTGTGAATCCTGGCTTTTGGAGAAACAGTACCATATATTGGTCACTGTTTCGGAGCATACATGTCCTTCTGGAAAACTTTGCCCCAGACTTGCAAAGTGTTGTCACCTAGTTGATATTGTAATTGTGATTTCAAAAGTCCATTCCACTATTCTATCAATCCAGCCTCTTCAGGATGATGGGGAACATGGTAAAACCAGTGAATTCCATGAGCATGAGCTCGCTGCTGCACTTCTTTAGCTGTAAAGTGAGTGCCTTGGTCAGAGGCAATGCTGTGTGGAATACCATGATGGATATTCCACATGGATAAGGCATTCCATGAGTCCACAGATGGTAGCCTTGGAAGAAGCATTGCGTGCAGGATAGGTAAACCCATATCCGGAGTAAGTGTCTATTCCAGTGAGGACAAACCTCTGCCCTCTCCATGATAGAAGAGGTCAAATATAATGAACCTGCCACCAGGTAGCTGGCTGATCACCCCAGGGAATAGTGCCATATCGAGGGGTCACTTTTGGTCTCTGCTGCTGGCTAATTGGGCACTCAGTCATGGTCATAGCCAGGTCAGCCATGGTGAGTGGAAGTCCATGTTGCTGAGTCCATGTGTAACCTCCATCCCTGCCACTATGGCCACTTTGTTCATGGGCCCATTGGGTGATGACAGGGGTAGCTGAGGAAAGAGCCTGAGTGATGTCCATAAAACAGGTCAAATTTGTTTGGCTTAGGAAAAAACTGAGGTAAGTTTTTTTTTTTTTTCTTAAGGTTATAACATCCATGTATTTTTCTTTATGTGCTTTTAAAGTCCTTGTGACAGTGAGTTACAGGGCTTGGATTCCCGGGTCTAAAAAAGACATTAAGTCTTGCTAAATCTTAAAAACTGACAGCAATTAAAGCCTCATCTTCAGGCCCAGTAGAAGATGCCAATCAAAATAAACTGCATTCCTGAGACACAGGGCCAGAAATTAAAGCTATTCAACTCATCAACCCAGGGAGTATGACAGAAGAGGTAGGCATGTGAGATTGTAAAGGCTGATTTTGAGAGATAAAATAAGTTCAGTTTCTCTATAAACATAACCACTAATATAAAAGGCACACAGGTGCAAGACCAACTTATGGGCCCTGTGTCAGATTAACAAGGTTCTTTTGAAGTATTAACCAACACTTCAATAAAGCCTACAAAGGCTATAAAAGGCTTATGGAAGTTATATCTTATGGTCAAGATTAAAATTTTATAGATTGTTTATATAAAATTTTGAAACACAAATTTAATTGGCTTCATGCTGCTTTTATTAGGGCTTATTGTTTAGAAAATTAAGTCTCCTATCTCAAAGAATGAAGGCTTTTGCTTTTTTTGAAATCCTTGAGTGATTAAGTTGGTTAAATGGACTGACTTATTTGACAGTGACCTGTGATCCTATGTCGTGATAGCAAGTGTTTTAAGCCTTTGATATTTGACAAACTTTCCAAAATCAAATTATAAATTATGTCCTTTTTTGACCTAATTAATCCTTTAAGATATTAGGTTCCCTAAAGTCCAAAAATAACATATTTAGTTTATTTGTTATACAAATCATACAGGAAGCATTGTCAAATATGAAATGGTGTTTGGCTTTCTTTGGGCTGTATTTGTATAAATATGTTATTGGTATGTGTTCCAAAATTATGGGAAACTCCTATAATTCTGATATGACTTGGTGTATGTTATCAGTAAGAATTATAATTGTTATATTAAATTATTGTGTGCCACAGAGGTAACACATTTCCTTGTCAATAGTGTCTTTGACTGTGGCTGCCCTAAAACTTTTTGTCATCCACAGATAATTGTTGTCTTGTTTTGGTCCTCTTTAGAAGGTGGTTTTATAATCAGCTATAAAACTTTAACAGGTGCTCTCGAATGTAGGTTTTAGATAAGACTGGAGATTGTGACATTAGAACAGAGGAAAAATTTTCAGGATTCATAGATAGATGAAATGTTCATGAATATCAAGGAGAATAGGAATTAAGTGTGTGGACTGAAGTAATAGACTAAAGTAGTATTTTTGACCTTTTGTTTAAAACATTGCTTTTTTTTTTTTTTTTTTCAGAGTCAAGGAAACCTTTCTTTTGAGCTATTTAAAGCTTTTAACAATTAAATAAAGTATACTTCTGTGAACAAAATTTGGAGCATATTTATTTCTCTCTACCTGATTTCTCTAGAATTTAGAAACTATTTGTGATTATTTTTAATTTATGGTAATATAGTTATGTTCATAAATGTAATGAGTCTGTTTTCATTTGTAAAAAGACACAATTGGAGAAAGTGCTTATTTTTCCAAGGCTTTGACTGAAGTAATGTGTTTTCCTTTAAGAAATCAAACTTGACTTATACAGCCAATAAAAGCCCCATGGGAAAACTGGCCACATACCTTGTCTACACAGTTCCTGTACAGAGTTCCTGACATGTGATAAGTAAAGAATGCCACTTTCTGACAAGTTCAGGAGCCCCAAGTTATCTTGGGACCTCAAGAGGAGGGGAATTCACCCAACTCATAGGTATTTGGTGGTACAAATCCACGGCTGGGCTTGGTTTTAGGAAAGTCTTATCTGAGATTCCTTCTGTGGAACAAAGTTCCATAAAAACCAATTTTAAAAGCCTATGTGAAAAGTAATTATTCTTGCTGCACTTTATACAAATCATCTGGCCAAGTATAATAAAGCAAATTGGCCCTAACATGATTTGTCTTTAGTAAAAATGGGAAACTGGAGGGAGAAAAATTTTGTTTCAAAAACTGTAGTACACCTGTTTGTTAGATTCTAGTCTTGCCTAATGTTTTTCAAATTTTATTATTTTCTACCATTTGGAATGAATTCTAATTTTTCCTGGCTACATAACTCCAGAAAAATATTTTCAATTTTTTTCTTCTTTCTTTTCCTTTTTCCTCCATTTTTCCTAATTTGAAATCACTGAAAATTAAACTGTGTTTTATTAAAGTCCTGAAAACTGAAGCTAGACAACTTAAACTTTAGAAGAAAATAATAGCAACCTGATGACATACATAAGCCACTTTCATACCTGCCTGCTGATGTATGGACTTTAGAGTAATGTGGCCTATATCAGTTTTCGATTTTCCAGGATTGTTCTTTTGTTTGTTGTTGTTTTTCTCCCTTCCTTCCCCTATTTTGTCTTCGTAGGATATGAGACTTCACAAGCTGCTAAAATGAGCTTTCCTAATAACTCAGGACTTACCTGTTTAGGAATAGACCATTCTAGCAATAAGAGATCAGACAGAAGCTGAGACCAGAAATTCATTTTCTTCTAAAATGCTTTCTCCAAAAAATTAAAAAAAAAGGGCGGGGGGGAAATTATGAAAGGAAAGTAAACATTGGGGCCCCCAAATCACTAAGCTAAAGGGAAAAGTCAAACTGGGAACTGCTTAGGGTCAAGGAAACTTTTCTTTTGAGCTATTAACAGCTTTAACAATGAAGTAAAGTATGCTCCTGTGAACCAATTTTTTTTCAAATGAAGAGACTTGTATACAAATAACTATATTGCCGTAAGTTAAGAATACTCACAAATAGTTCCAAATTCTGAAGAAATCAGGTAGAGAGAAACAAATATGCTCCAAATTTTGTTCATAGGAGTATATTTTACTTAATTGTTAAAAGCAGTCAGTAGCTGAAAAGAAAAGTTTCCTTGGCTGAAACAGGGCCAATAGCTTTTGACTGTTGATTTATTCTATTCAAAGTCATCCCTCCATTCACTGAGATAAATGCATGTCTGGTTGCCTCCTTTGGAAAAGCTAATCAGAAACTCAAAAGAATGCAACCATTTGCCTCTCACCTACCTGTGACATGGAAGCCCCCCTGCTTCTGGTTGTCTGACCTGTCTGTATGAAACAAATGTACATCTTACATATATTGATTTATGTCTCATGTCTTCCTATAAAGTATGAAACCAAGCTGTGCCCCAACCACTTTGGACACAAGTCATCAGGCCCTTCTGAGGCTGTGTCGTGCATGCAAGTCCTCAACCTTAGCAAAATAAACCTCCAAGATTAACAGACCTCTCTCAGTTATTAGGGCTTCAAAAAACGTATATGATATAGAAGTTTATTTTTTGACAGGAGAAATATGAAAAAGGATAATCAATATCTAGACTAAAATGCATAGGTGATACATGAAAATATAGGCTAATGAGGGAATTAGGAATAGGAAGAGAGTGCAAGCATGGTGGGTGAGAAGGATGGGTGCATGAAATATGGGTCAGTATAAGCAGTACAGAATTATTTATATCCAGCTACCTTCTTGTTGGAGGACAATTTCTGACAAACAGTTATTACTTTGAATCAATCTATCCTTGATAGAATTTACAAGGTTTTTCTTTCCTTTTGAATTCTCAGCATGTAAAAATTGTATTAAAGTCTTCTATTTTGTCAGGTACAAAAGGTTGCTTGAATTTTCCATTGCAGACTAGAAATCATGAACCTTAGAAGCCTGGGCTCACATGCTAGGATTCTTCCTTCCTGGGGATCCCTTTATATTTAATTTGCTTCATTAGTTGTTGCTGCAGTGAGAATTGGTGAGTGATAATACTGACCTTATAGGATTTTTATCAAGACAGGAGCACCTTACATAACAGCAGGCACGTAGAAAATAGTCAACAAAGGGCAACTGGAAGAAGTTATTACTTGTAAGGTGACCAATAACAGGATATAAGAGAACACTATGAAATGACTCAACACACCTTGACTTTACTTCTTTACTACAGAAAAAAAGAAAAAAAGAACACAGGAAGAACAAGTGCTTCCTTGCTAGGAAGTAAGTTATAATGGTCACAAACACTGTGTCTACTATGCTCTGCTCTGTGAAGAATAATTTTTTTCTTCTTTTCAAAAACATCTCTTAAATGTTAACAGTGTTCTTCTCTTCTTATGCACACATATCAATGGGAAATTCATACTTAGAAAAACTGGCTCCTTTCTGATATGAAGAGTCAAACTTTTGACTCTAGTATATGAGTCATTGGAGGATGACCTTAAATTTAATGAAGGCAGAGATAGGAAGAAATTAAGAAATTTATTAACTACAAAAATGACGTACTTTCTGGTTTTACATGCCTTGGCATAATATATTAACTTATTTTCTAGAATGCATTGCTTATTGAACTTAATTGTTAAAAGCTGTATCACTACTGTTAAAGTGATACTGTTAAAAATAGTATCACTACTATTAGGACATTGATTCCTATGTAATCTATACTCCTATTTGTAACATCACTGTAAAACCTTGGATAATTACTTACTATCTCTGACCATTAGTTTCTTGTCTGAAACTTAGAAATAAGAATACTTATCTAACAGTGTTATTGGGGATACTAAATTAAATAAAAATTTTAAAAATATTGAGATTGTTTTGCATGTCTATAACTGTTTGAAAATGAGATGATAGCCTAAAGTTCTGTTAACTTTCCTGGATTCTAATTTAGCAGATTGTCAAGAATGCAATTCAATGGAACATTTAATATTTTGTCTCCATGATGGTAAAGTCAAACAATTATATTTCTTTAATAAACTTCTATAAGATATGTTTATTTATTGCTTTGGGAGATATAATCCTGTTTTTAATTTTGAAGTCTTGAAAAAACTAAAATAAACAAAGGATTTTGAAGAGAAATCATGATTAAGGAGATAATAACATGAAAAAGAAAATAAGATATTTTATTTATGAAGTAAATTTAAGAGTCAATGCAGATCATTTTAAACCCTGACCTACAGAAGTATAACAAGTATTTGTAGGGAAGAAATATTTTGACAGTGTATAAAGCAGTAAGACGAGTTTCTTTTCTGTCACATAAATGCCAAAAGTCTTCTGATGATGAGAATCACAGTATAAAGCTGGGTGGAAACCAAGGACATACTCTACTCCAGGAATAGTAGACTTTATCTTTCGATATCTCTCCTGTCCCTGACTGCTGCAATGAGGTGTTGAGTACTAGCTAGCTATATAGAGGAAGTTAGGAGGTTGGGGCAAAGAATTTATTTAAAAAGATGCTCTATTGAAAATCTTGGGTCATTACCCCAATCGGTAAAAAATGCATTAAACTCATCTATGCTGGCATCAATATAGTTTGAAAAAATGTAGATTACCAGGCTGATTCGATTCACTAGGAAGCATTGAGTAAACATCTGTGTGTGGCACTATACAAAGAAAACTAAACAGAAATGTCCTGCTTCAAGGGTATAATTATAGGCGATTTTTATGAAGGCATTGATACATCCAGGAAGTCCACAAAAGCCTACTGGTTCCAGTTTTCCTAAAGTGTGAGAGGATTCAGGAAATAAGCTACTATACCCTATAAAGTTAGAAGGACCTTAAGACATCCAGTGAGACTGCCAGTTGAGGACTCTGGTTCAGATCGAAAAAGATCTGGCAGAAACTGACTGCTAGAAAAGGGACTGTTGAGGCTCTTTTTCGAATCCATGTTTGAGAGGGCAAATGATAAGCACCCCCTTTGGCTCAAAGGGGAGAGGCAGAGTCCAGGATGTCTAACATTCATTAGGCACTAGATACGGAACAGACCATGTAAGAGATGCATATTTATTCATGTGAACGAAGTAGGTAATGTCTTAAACATGCTACATAATTTGAAACATGTTGAAGACAGTTTTTGAAATAATGTTTGATTTAATAAATGCTAACAAAAAGGAGTATCTTCAAATGGGGGAGGGGTGGAGGAAGAAGACATATTTTCCTTTGTGTTCTTATGTTTCTCTAGGATCACAGAGAAGTTATGTTTTAAAGATATGCAACATAAATTTTTTTCTGTGACTTCTTAAATTGAAACAGGAAAATGACCTTCAAAGAATTTCAAAGCAGAGAATGAGGTATTAAGATACAATAGTTTCTATTGCTGTTCGTTTCCAAGTATGTAATGCAAAGTGCATCAGCACCATGGAAGAGGTCCTTCTTAAGAAATCTGCTAGCACATTCGTTTTTCAAATAGGTAAATTGTCTGACTGTTCTTAGATACATTTATTCAATAATGGAAGTAGAAAATCTTGAATCATTTATTTTTATACAGGCATATTTCTCAGCAGTTTGAAAGGACTGTTTTAACCTTGCAAATATGACCTTAGTTTTCCAAATAACCATAAAATTATTTTTTCTTTGCTGTCACTCATAATTACTTGCAGAGAATCAAATAATTGTTCAGGTTGTTATTGCTTCTTAAAACTACAAAATAAAAGTATCCAGATCGTTTTAGTTCAGAGATGTTACAACTCTGATAGCTTTGATTATTTTCTCCTAAAAGTCAGTCAATTGAAATTATGGAGCTCAAGTCAGTGAAAGTATTTCCATGAGTAGTGAATTTTGCTTCAGGAGATGAAACGCCAGTACTTCCGTAAAGAAAAGTAATATGAATCAATACCTGTGGTGCAGGTGTGCTTGGCAGGCAGTAATATATAACACCACATGGTGTCCAAGTTCTAGAACCCCTTATGAGAAGAGTGGCTGATAATACAGAACAAACCTCATGCAGAGATTGCTACTTAGTAACATGCTGAGCCATTATCTTGGCTGGGGATTTCTATGAACCAGAGTGACCCAGGAGTTGACACGGTTCAGTGTGTGTGGAGTCCTAGATGATAAATGTTCGACCTGGTCAGCTGTTCAGGCTCCACCCAAAGACCTGCTGAATCAGAACCTGAATCACCAATTGATGTTTTAACAAGCCCTCTAGGTGATTCTGTTGCAACTAAAGTTTGAGAACCACTGCCCTAGACAGAAGCACAGAGAAGGAGCATTTAATTCATCCTTGGGCAGTCAGGGAGGCTTCAAAAAAGAGTCACTAATTTTGATAGAAATTTGTGAGGGATGAGAGGAAGATCAGAATGACTGCAATACAAAGAGCAAGCATTTAAGAAAACATAGAGAGAATTTGTCCTACAAAAGATGTAGTTATGAAAATGGAATATTAAGTGTGTAGGCAAAATAGTGGGAAAGATGAAAAATTGTTGCTGACTTTGTGTGCCATGAGAAGTATCGGCATCTTTGAAGAGCCACTTAAAGAGGAAGGAGGTTGTAAAAGCCAACATAGAATTACAAAAGAGAGAATGGATTCAACAGTTTCTTATGAGGTATATAATTAGCAGTGTTTGGTTTTTGATGGAAAGAAGAGGAAAGGGATAACAGGATGAGAACCAGTTTTCCTAGATGGAGGAGAAGAGGAAGGTATTGTCACCAAATGAGATATGAAATCAAGAGGAGAATATGTGTGCAGTGCATGCACATGCACTCATTTAGACATACTGAGTTTGCAAATGCTATAGGACCTCTTAAGGTTGATGTTCATTAGGAGACTAAATTTTATGTCTTAAGTCCTAAAGAGAGTGTAGGTTGTAGGTTATACAAGTCATGAGAAAGGGCAGGATTCCTTAGGACTGCAATATGAAGCTATAGAAATTTTGTTTTGCTTAACTACTTTCAGCTCATGGATCCTCTTCATGATCTGAAGGAACTATTGAACCTCCTCCCAGAGAAAGGCACTCACAGGTAAAACTCTGCCTCCAATCTCTGTGTTTATGGACCTCTGAGTGAAGCTCATCCTTTCATATCTAAGGACCCAGATGAAGAATACTTGATGTGTAGTTCCAGTTGCCATGTGGTTTCAGAAGCCTTAGAAATCATGATTAAAATAGTACTAGATCGAGGTTGTGTAAGATAATGCTCAATACAAGTTAGATAACAATAGCAAAATAAGTGTTAAGTATTTCAATTTTCCAAAAATGAACCTGAACCTTCTCATTTCCCTCTTTCTTTAATCTCTCCACACTATATGCCATATTCCAGCTAGGAGAAACAAAAAACAAACAAACAAGAAACAAAATAAAGCAAAACATATTCATAATCCCTCTGTCCATAAAATCCAAATCTCTTTGCTCTACATCCTTAAGCTGGCTTTGTTTCTTACGTATTAGATTTGGGGATAGTATTGTCTAGTATAGTTTTTCCTGCAGTATATAGAGGAAAGGTCATGGGCAAATTCATGCTATTTGAAACCATGATTTTGAATCTAGGCTGTGTAATTTGTGAATTATATTACCTAAACTTTAGTATCTTGGTTTCTGAAACTCAGTTTTTTCATCTATAAAAAGGGTTAATGACTCCTATTTGGGAGACTAGCAAATTGAGATTAATAAATTTAGATTTTGCAGGAACATTAAGTAGAGTGCACTGTAGACAGCACGTCTTCTCCTAAATCTTAATCAAGGCCAGGATCTGAGAGAAGTGCTCATGAGAATTGATAAAACATTATTAGGTTGCTGAACCATTCCAGGACATGTAAAAAAATGAAGAAAGAAAATATCTACCAGCTCTCTTCTCAGGGAACATGTTTGTCTTTGGTTGGAAGGAAATACTTTGATAAGCCGCTTGGAGTGTGAGGTGAGACGCCTCCTTCCCCCAAGGAGTATTTTGAATAAAAACAGATGGTCATTAAACTGCCTCCCTCAGAGGGTGGGTCCAACATAAAAGAGGAGCTTTAATTTGTAAAGTAGGTTTTGCAGAGCAGAGCTGAGGCCCCATCACTGGCTTTAACCTACCCTACCCTGCCCCCATGAGACTAACAGCTTCTTCTCTAAATAAATGTTAAATAAAAAATTTTAAACCTATTGAATTAATATTATGCAAATTGGCTGACCACCCTGCATTTCTGAGTGCTTGTTTCCATAGTCTTAATGTGGCTAAAATATTGGGGTGAAGTTAGTTGTGGGAGTTCAGTTGAAATAGAGAGCATAGATTTCATGTATATGACCACGTAGGTTTCTCCCCAGATGGTGCAATTGATTTGTCATGCTTTGTTGAAGCAATATTCTAGGGCTTGCTCTGATTTTATTGTGAATCTTGAAAGCATTGACATGATGTTCCTAGAAAACGTTAGGGACCTTAAGAACTCTTAAGAAGTGAGGGTGACAAGACAGGTGGGTTTGGTTGTGCTAAAGCAGTCCTATCTGTGATTGGTTCTAATTTTTATAATTCTGAATAGAATATTTTTGTGAGAAAAAAAAGGTGTAAGGTTTAAAATGTTTGAAAATCCACTTGAAAAATTTGTGAGGTTTACACTCCTGTGGAACAAACAAAAACCATAACATAATTTTCACAATTTACATCATTGATTTCACATATTTATATTTGTTTTAGCTCGTTTTTGAAAGTTTAATTGCCCCTTCAGCTCTCTCCCTCCACAGGCCTTACCTATGATAGTTTCCTCTTCAACAAGTAAACAACAAAGCCCTGCCTCTTTTTTACAGATTGTGTGGCAAATGCATGAAATTACAGAGTGTAGTGTTGGCTTTCATTTTTTTGAACTCTTTTCTGAGTTTTTGGTTAGCTTTTCTCTGTAGTTAATTCTTCCCCTTAAAGTTAGAGTGAACATCAATATTTTACCAGTTACTTTCATGTCTCACCTGTCTTCCTGTTTTTCTGACTAAATCCCACTTTGTGTCTGACCAAGCCACGTGGCTGTGATGGAGGGGAAAGGACTACTCTTCTCCATGTGGAGGATGAGACCCAGAGTGACATGCACAAATGACAGAGTGGAACTTCCATTTCTGGGAGGACCAATGGATGTAAAAAACGGAGATATTCCTTGATTCTTTTTTTCTTTCAAAGGAAGATAGATATGTTTAACTTGTGAAAGAGAACATGGACAGGTTTCAAAACAAGAGATTTGTTACGTTTACTATAGATTCACTACAAAAGGTGACAAACTACCAACTGTAAAATGGGGCTTAAATCTTTGGTGATCAGAACATCATCTCAGGAAAAGTATGCTGTGGAATGTGTGCTATTAAACCCTCTCACAAATTACTGTGAAGATAAGAACTTGAAGGAATATAAGACATATTGTAGTATATGGCTTCTAAATTTACTACACTCTTATCCTTCAAAGTTCCTTAAATGAACTTTAGAACTGTTTTTGAATTAGTGCCTGAGACAAGAGGTACCATGGGCCAATGTATTTTCCTTTTAATTAGGGAACACACATAATTTAGAGAAATAAAGGTGAATCTTAGAAACTCTGTTTAATGGTTTTTAGTTACAAACTTCCATTTTATTAAAATTAGCTTGTAATAAAAAGAGAAGCTACTTGATAGTATAAATTAGTTGCCTTAAATTGGTCTCCTTTTATTTTTTCATCAAGTTATAGAAGGAACTCAGTAAAAAAGCAGGAACTTTCTTGAATTTCCAAGGGTAGATACATTTGGAGGTATTATTGCAAAGGATCATGGGGAAGAGAGAAGGCCTATGGTAGTGCAGAGAGGAACTGTGATATAGGAAAACATAAAAGACAAAGAAGTGGAAAAGTCCCACTGTTTTTAGCCAGTTCCAACAAGAACTAATGAAATTTTCTCTGAAATACCCTACTCCATCCCCGTGCACCCAGACACACAATCCAACGGTTTCCATTAAAACTGGAAGTTTCAGAACCATAGCTAATCTGCAATGTAAGCACATGGAATCAGAAAAGCTAATGGATTCCATAGTCATCAACCACCCTCCTGCTTTGGATCACAGACAAGGGAGGCATGGTTTGAACATGTGAAATAGATGTAGAGATTACATAATGCAGCTTTAAATTGTAGTTCATTTTAAACAGACCACTATTAGGAAAATTGTGTGTGTGTGTGTGTGTGTGTGTGTGTGTGTGTCTGTGTTTCTAAGGGGAATGTGGTTTGAAGAAGTACAATTTATGTGATCTGGGAAATCCTTACAAATGAATTCCATCCCACCCTCTCAAGAAAATACTATGATTGTGGCAGCTACCTGATTAAGCTGTATTCTATTACTAGTCTATGATGAGTATCACTCTGCTGCTTGTCTTACATACCGGCACAGTAAATAATAACAAGAAGCCGTTAAAATAAGTATTTATAGTTAAGTCTCGATCGGTCACACAAGAGGGTTTTTGGTTGTATTGAATGGAAATAATTGTTTCTCTAACACACTTTCAATAGTATTAATAAGACCCACTTAACTAAATGTCGTATCTTATGTTCTGTGAGGAAATATCTTACCTCAAAGAATAGTCTAGAGTGTCAAGAAGGAGTGCTAGAAGAACCTGGTTCTCATTTCTTAAATTTTCTCTTATGGTACTTATCAGTGCTATGAGTATTCAGAGGAATGTCTTAGTAAAAAGGGTTGACAGCGCTCCCAAGAAATCAGTGAAATAATGAGACAAAAGCATGAGTCAAATAGAGTTGGAGGCCACTGATGAATAAGTTTCAGAATACAGAAGGCTTCAAGTAGTAGAAAAAGTTTCTATTTATCTTTTTTAAAGCTACTGTATATACAAATTAAAACTAAACTACTCCTCTCTTCCTTGGTTTCAATGACCATAAAGCAAAAGGGCATATACCAGATTTGCCTTGGTTGCTACAACCAATTTACTGTTTCAGAAGATTTAGAATCTTCTGAAATACAATATTCCTAATTTTTCCAAAGATTTTCATATTATGCATTTGTCTCCAGGAAATTTATCATATTGTATCAATTTCACAAAATACACTTCTTTCATAATCACTAATTTCCACAGTGATATACGGAAAGATATAAGAAAATATGCTATTTTCTGGGCAGGCGCTGTGACTCATGCCTGTAATCCCAGCACTTTGGGAGGTCGAGGTGAGTGGATCACCTGAGGTCAGGCGTTCAAGACCAGCCTGGCCAATATGGTGAAACCCCATTTCCACTAAAAATACAAAAATTAGCCCGGCATGGTGGCATACACCTGTAATCCCAGCTACTCAGGAGGCTGAGGCAGGAGAATTGCTTGAACTCAGGAGGTGGAGGTTGCTAGTGAGCCGAGATTGTGCCACTGCACTGTAGCCTGGGCAACAGAGTGAGATGTTGTCTCCAAAAAAAAAAAAGCTATTTTTCAATAGAAAAACAATGATAATTTTCTATATATGCATCTATAAACCTATAGATGCATATAAATATTCAGTTCATAGTCTTTAGTTCAAGAGCATACAGTTTGCTGTCCATATCTGTGGGTTCTGCACCCATGCATTCAAACAATTGTAGGCTGAAAATGTTTGGGGAAAAAAATGGATGGTCACATAGACTTTCATGTCATTCTTTTCTTTTTTTTTTTTTTTTGAGACGGAGTCTTGCTCTGTCGCCCAGGCTGGAGTGCAGTGGCCGGATCTCAGCTCACTGCAAGCTCCACCTCCCAGGTTCACCCCATTCTCCTGCCTCAGCCTCCCGAGTAGCTGGGACTACAGGCTCCTGCCACCTCGCCCGGCTAGTTTTTTGTATTTTTTTTTTAGTAGAGACGGGGTTTCACCGTGTTAGCCAGGATGGTCTCGATCTCCTGACCTTGTGATCCGCCCGTCTCAGCCTCCCAAAGTGCTGGGATTACAGGCTTGAGCCACCGCGCCCGGCCCCATGTCATTATTTTCTAAACAATACAGTATGACAACTATTTACATAGCGCTTATATTGTATTAGGCACTTTAAGTAATCTAGAGATGATTTAAAGTATATAGAAGGATTATGTAGGTTATATGTATATAGTACAACATTTTATATCAGGGACTTGATCATCCATGGATTTTGGTATTGGCAGGGGTCTCCTGGAACCAATTCCCCAAAGATATGAAAGACAAGTATACTATATTTTAGAAAGTTTCTTGTAGTTCTCTCATTCTGAATTCAAGATATATTTTTAATAGATAAAATTTTATAGCCCGTTTGACTCTCAATATTACTTAGTATATAAAATCTTTTTAAATCCAAAGTGCCCATGAAAAGGAATATTTACAATATTTTTTTTTTTTACGGTGAAAAGACATATATATATATATATATTTAGAATTAGCAAGCTAGACTCAGTTTACATTATCCCAATTTTGCTAGCAACATCCAAAGCATTGATATCAGGAGCCAGTTCAACATATGCCTTCTTCTCTCCATCAGGCCAAATCAGGGTGTTGCTAGCAACAACTAGCATCTTCTTCACTATGAGCTTCTTCACTATCTGTTTGATCTGGTGCTTGTTGGTTTTAACATCCACAGTGAATAGAAGTGTGTTGTTGTCTTCTATCTTCTTCATGGCAGACTCAGTGGTCAGCAGAAACTTGATGATAGCATAGTGGTCAAGCTTATTTCTCCTGGGGGCGCTCTTCTGAGGATATTTGGGCTGCTTCAAGAGTCATAGTATCTTGGGCTGCGGCAAGGTGGGTGACATGTGGATCTTCTTTTTTGTGTGTGTGTGTGGCTGTGGACACCTTTCAACACTGCCTTCTCGACCTTTAAAGCCTTCGCTTTGGCTTCCGCTTTAGGAGGGCGGGAACTTCCTTCGCTTTGGGCGCCATCTTGTGAAATGGGTCCAATGCTTTAAAAAAAAAAAATCTACAACTGCTTTTAAAAAATGCATTCCTAGTTTCATCTCAAGATATAGAAACATGTCTTTTTTGTTCTCTTACTCCTGGTCATATCAACAGTTCAAGGGGCTGGGTGGGGTGGGAGTGGGACCAACATTGAAGATGAAGAAATTCTCACCTGTGTCTGTTTGTCATCTCTACTTGTATAACAAAAAGTAAATTGCTAGATAAGTGAGTACTTAGGTATTCTAATTTGGAATGGACTGGCATTTGGAAGTAAACTGTATCACAGTATAGAAAGTTTTAAATTTGTAGCTCTCAGTCTTATTCATCTTTCTGTCTTGTTAATTCATTTTTTAAAACCTATATTGTCTGTGCTTAGATTGTGAGTTTTTCAAAGAAATGCTAATTGCTTAATGTCTGAAGAAACTTCATCTCTCAGAGTAATTTCAATTTTCTTTTGACTATGAAGTTTCTGGTAGCAGGAAGGCTTAATTTGGCAAACTCTTGCATTTTAAAAGTTTAAAATGAGAGAAACAGAAGGCCACCAAAGAACCATTCTGAAATAGAAATAAGTTCTAATTAAAAAATTATTCATTCTAGCCCCTAGGATGAAGACAAATTGCAATTAGGTCTTGTAATGGAATAATTGCAAACATATTTTCTCCAAATACCTAGGAGAATAAATGATTTTTCCAATAAAATATTTTATCAATAAGCAGAAGCTTTCAAATACATATGTGATATGTACCTTTATCAAATGATTGCTTAATAGAGTTTTACAGATCAGCTGAAAGATTTTAATCAATTTATTTTTTGATTTTCAAATAATTTTTTTTCTTTAATTTTGCCTGGGAAATTGTTTAAATGAGCCAGTATTCCACAAACCATAGTGAAACAAAAGAAGTTGGCATTTTAAATAAGGCAACAGGCTTTCATTCTATGAAACTTCTTATACTGTGGATTAATTTCTTATACTATGAAACTTCTTATACTATGGATTAATTTTGCTTTCTTGAAATTCTAGCTATCTTGGTTTTCACAACACAACATTTTTCTTGGATCTCCTGCTTCCTCTGTGGTCTTCATCTTTTTTTGTTTGTTTGATCTCTTTTGTCCTCATCCTCTTCCTAATTTTTAAATGTAAGTCTTCCTTTCAGGGTTGGATCTTTGTTTCCAATCTTTCCCACTTTGCTGCCATGTGCCCAGGCTCAGTCTCTCTTCTAAAACATGGTCCTTTGTATTTCTTCCTAATGTGTTGAAAATCAAACTCATCACATCTTTTTCCACAAGTTTCCAGGCTCTGTTTGTAACAGAACCATTTCCTCAGTCATACTGTCTCTTTAAGCATCTGAGATGTCTTACTTTTCTTCTAGTTCCTAGGTCAATTACCCCATCACTGCAGCCATGGTTCTCTCTTCTGTTTCTTCTTACTTACCCTTGTTTCAGGCAGTCATTTTTCCCTTGCATAATATAATGAAATGTAATTGATGTCCCTACCTCTTGTCTCTGTCATGATGAATTCCATGGTAATACTTACAAATCAATCTTCCTGAAGTATAGTATTAGCTATGTCAATTCTCTACCAAAAATCCTTACTAGTTTGCCATTTTCTGCTGTATAAAATACAATATTCTCATCCTAGCACACAAGTCCATCCAAATACGGGCCTACCATGTTCTCATCCTCTCACAGTAATGTGTATCTCAGCCAAACTGGTGTTGGTATTCCTAGGACTAACTTCGTGATTTCCTAACTTTTTGCCTTCATCAATGCTTTTCCTTTAATGAGGACTTTCCTACCCTATCATCTGCCTCAAGTTGTTAACATAGTGCTTAATTTTCAAATGCTACCTTACACAGGAAGCCTTCCTTCAACTTCTAGCCAGGCACAATTCCTTTTGTTTCTTTTATCTTCATCTTCCCAGGGCATTGTGCTTGTATGTTTCTAGTGGTACCAACCTTGTTCCACTTTAGCTATTTGAGGATGTGTATATTGCAATTCCACACATTTTTAATTACTCATCTGTAAAATAAAATGAAAGGCACCTATTACAGTGTAAAGTCTCTGGGGGAAGGACCGGTTTATTCACACGTGTCTTTGATGTAGCACACCGCAGGGGCCTAGGCAGTAATAGATGCTTTAATTACTATTGGTTTTACTGAATTGTGAAGACAGCAATAATATTTAGTACATGTACATTTAGACATAAGTTTGCTCTGCAGTTATTTGAGGCATCTTAGAAAACAATCTAAGATTTAAGTCCTAAGGGATATCGTTTTTCAGATTTTAGAAGTCAGGATGGTTCTTTGGAGTTTTCATTTTTTCTTTTAATGAAATGAAAATAAAGCTGATTTAGCGGAGCCGGCGTCTCCACCATGTTAGGTCTGAGGCGGCTGCCATGGGCGCGACGGATACCGCGGATCCCGCGACAGCCCACGTGGGGTCCGCCGCTCTGCTAGCGCCGGGAGCTGCGGTGACACCATGAGCCGGGGCACCGGTTCCCTCCACAGCAAGATCAGCCGGATCTCCAAGGCAGAGATCTGCTACGAGGGCATCCTCTGCACCACCGACACCTAGAACCCCACCGTAGCCCTCGCCAAAATTCCATTTTCTGGTACAGAAGATACATCGTCCAATACCACCTCGAGATGAAGTATTGGAATATATTGTGTTCAATGGGAGTGACATTAAAGACCTCACTGTTTGTGAGCCACCAAAACCACGGTGTTCTGTGCCTGAAGACCCAGCTATCCTTCAGTCCTCACTAGGCTCATCAACTTCTTCATTCCAGTGAGTGGGTTCTCACGGGCCTTTTGCCAAGATGCCCATACACAGTCAGTTCAGTCCAAACTCCTTAGCTGGGTAGGAGTTTCGTGCTGTTGGTGTTGCTGGAAGCTCTTTGACATCGTTTGGAACAGAAACATCAAATAGTGGTATCTTACCCCAAAGTAGTGTGGTTGGCTCTGCCTTAACACAGGATACAAGATCTCTAAAAGCACAGTTGTCTCAAGTTCCCTCAAGCCCTCAGTTAGACACTTTGAGGAAAGCTCAACCATGGAACAAGCAGTGAAGACTGTCTTGGCCCATTTACCTGCTCCAGCACCTGTTGGGAGAAGGAGCCCTGTATCAACTAGGCCTTTGCCATCTACCAATCAAAAAGCAATAGAGAATCAAGAGCACTGGTGAGCTGAAATACACAATGTTTCAAGACCAGAAAACGAGCAACTCAGAAATGATAGCAAGAGACAAAGAGCTCCAGGTGCTCCTTCAGCTCCAAGGAGAGGGCGTAGGGTTCAGCGGGGTACCAGGTATTCTACGAGATGGACCAATGAAATTTGGGAAAGGTTTTGACTTTGAAAGTGCAAATGCACAATTCAACAAGGGAGAGATGGACAGAGATTTTCATAATAAACTTAAAAGAAGATAAACGTGAGAAACAGGAGGAGCCTGTAAATGGTGAGGATAAAGGTGACCCAGGAGTTGATACCCAAAACAGTAAAGGAAATGCTGATGAAGAAGATCCACTTGGACCTAATTGCTAGTAGGAAAAAACTAATCCTTCTTTGATAATATTTCTTGTGATGACAATAGGGAACGTAGATCAACATGGGCTGAAGAAAAAAGATTAAATGCTAAAACATTTGAAATCCCACTTTATCCAAACCCTGGCCATGGGAGATACAGAGGCAGAGGAATCCTTGGCTTCTGTGGTGGCAGAGGGCATGGTGGGGCAGATGTGGCACTTTCACCATCCCTGGAAGATTTCACAGTGGATTCGGAGGAGGTCATGGGGGCAGGGAGTTTTCGGATTTCGAATATAGGAAAGACAACAAAGTTGCTGGATGGTCTATAAACAAGTCTCTGAAAATAGGTGAATTTTTAGCTCTTCATGGTCCTGAAAATTGATTTTAGTCTTTGTGAAGAATGAAGTGAATTCGCTGTACATTTGTCATCAGCACTGGGTTTTTGTTTTGTGTTTGTTTTTCTGCTTAATTTCAAAGATAAAATGTAGTTACTTTTTGGAGTGGGGAGGAGAAAGGCTAATCTTAAAAAATAAATATAAAATATATTTGGAATAGCACAAAGTTACGTAATTTTTTTTTTTTTTTTTTTTGAGACGGAGTCTCACTCTGTCACCCAGACGGGAGTGCAGTGGCCAGATCTCAGCTCACTGCAAGCTCCGCCTCCCGGGTTCACGCCATTCTCCTGCCTCAGCCTCCCGAATAGCTGGGACTACAGGCGCCGCCACCTCGCCCGGCTAGTTTTTTGTCTTTTTAGTAGAGACGGGGTTTCACCATGTTAGCCAGGATGGTCTCGATCTCCTGACCTCGTGATCCGCCCGTCTCGGCCTCCCAAAGTGCTGGGATTACAGGCTTGAGCCACCGCGCCCGGCCAAGTAATTTTTTATGTACAGTTAAGCAGTACTTCAGTGGGACTTATAAGTATTTTTTCCTCACTAAAACTGTATTTTTTAAATTACTAAATCATATTTGGCAATTGCAAGTTGCCTGCAAATAGGACTGTGATACTGTGTTTTGGGCCACAGAAGGTTGTGTGTATGCATGTGTGTATCTTTCTCCTTTCTTTTGGGGAATCCTATAATATGAGGTAGCTTATTTCATCAATTACTTAGGATGCTGGATGGTAGAGAATTTTCAGTCAACTAGGTACACACAGTAAATACAGTTTCTTAGGCAAAGGTAACATTTTATATAGTTGTAAAATTCCATTATATTCCATTGCCAAAGAAACATTAAGAACTTCGTATAGCCACATAAAAAGCAACCAAATTTTTAAAGAATAATCATTTTAAAGTCAGAAAAAAAGCTGATTTTAATATTTATGCTCAGGGCAATATCTGTCTTGGTATTCAGAAAGTTGTGAAAATACAAAAGGAGTTTTTGTGTCTTCCTTCCTATTTTTCTTGCATCAGATCACTTTGCCTCATCTTCTCATCTATAAATTGGGGAATAATGTTATCTACTTCATAGGGTGGTTGTGAGATTTCCTTGAATTAATATATGTGAAGCCATGAGCACAATGCCCAGCATAAGATCATTAACAATCATCAGCAAGGAAGAAACCTGAGAGCAATTGGATTGAACCTGTCTGCAGTCACGCGCAGGTTTTTCTTGAATTCTTATCTTCATCTAAGTCCTTGGATCCTGCATATGTGAGCAATAGTAGCTAAAGTGAACTGTGATTATCTCCTTCTTTCAGCTAACTTCAATCACTGCTTCTGAGTGAACATTGCAGGTTGTGTTTGGTGAGGGATTCAAGGCCTCTATGCTTCACGGTGGAGCTAATCAAATTCTACATCAATTGCTTAATTAAGATTATGAAAAAATAGATAAATTTCACTTGAGAAAAGGACTAAATCTGATTTGTCCATCCGTGTACCACAGCCCATGGCACACTGCCTGGTGTATTGCAGGCACTCAAAAATTTTTTGTTGAATGAAGAAGTCAGTTAATGGAGTTAAACGACTAAGACATGACTTGTTTTTCTTACCTGTAGAAGATCTCCTAGAGATGAACTCCCTTTTTTGAGAGCAATTAGCATATAGTTGATTTTATTATGAAGATAAATGACCCCTTATTTTATAGTAATTGATTTCTTTGCAATAGAATCAGTGTAAGTAATTGGGAATAAATTCTCGTTAATATATGACATTGTTAGAAACATTCCATCTTGCTTGCATGAAAATCATCTAATGGGATTAAATGACATTTTGCAGGTGCTTGCTATGCGCCAGACACAGTTCTAAATGTTTCAAAAAATAAAATGTGCATTTCATAAGTGTGGTGTGGGATCCTGGGTTGAATCCTGAAATGGAAAAAGTATTAATGGAAAAACAGGCAAAATCTGTATAAAATCTGGAGTTTGGTTAATTGCAATGTATCACTGTTGGTTTCTTAGTTTTGTCAAATGTGCCAATGTAATGTAAGAGAGTAATGTTTGGGGAAACAGGTGAGAGGTATATGAAAACTTTCTGTATTATCTTTGCTACTTTTCTGTATACCTAAATTTATTACAAAATAAAAAGCTTATTTAAAGCTATGTATTCATTTGTTTAATCCTTAAAACAAGCCTATGATACAAGTATCATTGTTGGCTCCTTTTACAAGTAAAAATTCAAAGTATAGACAGGTTAAGTTATTCCTCGGGTCAACAGCTGCTGTCAGTGCCAAGATACTGGCATTTTATTCTAGGTTGCAGTGGTCCCCAACATTTTTGTCACCAAGGACTAGTTTCATGGGAGATAATTTTTCCATGGATGGGGGAAAGGGGGATGCAGGGATGGTTTTAGGATGAAACTGTTCCACCTCAGATCATCAGACATTAGTTAGATTCTGATAAGGAGTGTGTAACTAGATCCCTCCCATGTGCAGTTCACTATAGGGTTTGCGCTCCTAAGAGAATCTAATGCCGCCACTGATCAGACAGGAGGCAGAGCTTAGGTGGTAATGCTCACTCAGCTGGCACTCACTTACTGCTGTGTGGCCCAGTTCCTAGCAGGCCACAGACAGGTGTTGATCTGTGGCCTGGGAGCTGGGGACCCCTGCTAGGTTGTACACTTTTTAAACAATATGCATTCCTTTATCTCCTGACTCTAGTAATCAAGAAGTCATTCATGAAGCAGATGTAATCAAAGCTCAGTAAATAATTCTATCTTCTGAGACTCTAGTCATATGGCCAATGATTGACCATTTTTGTTGCAACGCTATTCCCTATGAAACTTAGGCTAGATGCTGTTGATTCTTGATTTCAGAATATCACACAATCAACCACTACCATGACCACAAATTCTAAGTTGAGTGCATTGTAATTGATTCTCATGATCATATCTTAAATTCCTTAACCCAAGACTGAAATGTTGAATTCTGTAGTCATTTGGGGGTTGTCGTGAAAGCCACTGTCCTGTCTCCCTGTACTGGTATCCACACTACGCTCTGTGTGGGTCATATCTGCAAATGTCATGCATTGATGCTTTCCCTGTCAAGCTGTTTATAAAAAATACATAGTTTCTCAGCACACCAACATGGCACAAGTATACATATGTAACAAACCTGCACGTTATGCACATGTACCCTAGAACTTAAAGTATAATAATAATAAAAAAATAGTTTCTGAAGAAAAATTGAAGAAAGACGCAGAGAAGAAAAACGCACTAAAGCAAAAACTCTCCAGAAAAAGGTAAATAAAAAAATTCCTCATAAACTTTAAAGACTAGAACCAGAACTTTAAGCTTAGAGGTAGCTAATATGTTCCAAATAATCTTATTGTACATAGCAATCAAAAACCTCTTTATTCTTTAAAGGGTATTTCTAGCTGCTTTCTTACACCCTTAAAAACTTTATGTCTTGCCTGCACAGCTGCAACTATGACCACAGGCCACTTCTTTTTCTCATTATATTGCCCACCTATTTGTAACAATATCCTTTATTGTTTCCTTAACCACAAACAGCACTGTGGGTGAAAGAAATTATTGCTCTCTTATTTATTTCAATATGACAGATGAAAATGTGTGGGGGAGGAGCACGAACAGGAAGAGAAAGGATTTTTTTTCCTTCACTCTTTGATGCTACTATTTCAAAGCACAATTATACTTTTTTCTCGGTTTTGTTTGGTTTTAATTTGACCAATGAACATTTACAAGATTTGCAATGTATAGGGAAAAATGAAATTATTTATGTTTTTAAAAAATCTATGTGCAAGTTCAAATTTTAATTTATCTAGGAAGACTGTATTACTTCTCCATAGATTCAGATTATTGATTAAAATATTTAATGCATTTCTGCTGGACTCATTTTTCTTCTGAAAACACTTCTTGCTTTCACCTAAAATATGGTGAAAATAAATGCTTATTGTAAGTTTTAGGAAATTTCATTTATCCCTAAGAAATATATTTCTTGTTATGCCCTTGATTTATTATTTTTTTGAACAAATTACTTAATAACTTTTAAACTTGGATATTTATAGCTATATTTTCCTTTGATTACATGTACCTAAGAAGATTTAATTTAAAAAATTGGAATAAAATTATAAAGAAGCTCACTGGAAATCAACCAAAATGGAGTGTAAAATGTAAGAAAAGAAAATCTTTGGGCAGCAGGAGAAACAACCTATCTTGATCTTGGTGTGAAATTTTCTGGTGCTGCTGCCAGTCCTGTTACTGTGGCCCCAGAGTCCATTAGTTCTGTTCTCTCCTTACCTTTCCCATTACTTTCCCTTCCCTGTCTCTGTTTCTCCACTTCTAAACACACACCACTGGCTGAAGTGGCGTGCAGGGAAAGGATGGTGTATTTCTGTTTGTTTTCTCTCTGCATTTTCTATTTTCTGACCACAAAATGGCTAAAGATCCCTCATATAATCCAAAATAGTTTAAAAATTTTGTTTGTAATGTTTTTTGTCCAGGATAATGCTATTGGTTTGCCCAATTTTTTTATACTGTTGGCTATAAGCTCATACAAATTATAAATGTCCTTCATAAATACATTGTGAACTTTTTTCTCTTAGCACTTAGTATAATATTTTGCTACAGTCTGTTATTAATATACCATTTAACATACACATATACATTTGCCAGCCATTATCATTGTTACCTATGCTTGACTGAAAAATATACTGAAAATATTAGTCTACTTTTCCACAGGCTCATTTAACTTGCACTGTTATATTTAAGATATATGCCTATAACACCCCATCTCCCACTTGACACTTCTAAGCCCAACCCACTTTTTACTGTCAGCCATGAGTTCTGCATCTTCCATGAAATGTCACTGGTCCATTCCAGCTCTTGTTGCTTGTTCCTTCTCTCCTCCCCTTTTATTTCTGGATTCTTGAGACCTATACTTTAATGTCAATCTTTTGGCTCAAGTTATTAACCTTCAATGGCAGAGTGGCAAATGTAACTCTTTTATGCTACATAACATAATATCTGCTTGTTTACTGCTTGCATATTCCAATCTAAATTTGAATTGGCATATGATCTTATTGTCAATATATGACTAATTTGTGTAATATAGATATTAAAATTTATATATGCTTTATTTACCTCACAAAAATCTGTATATGCTCAAGCTAGATCTTGAGTTTCATCAAGGTGGTGACCATGTTTTATATTTGTTGGTGTTCTCTGTTCCCTAACAGTGAAAGGGGTCAGTATATTATGATCGATAACTATAAACCCTCTATGGACAGGAACAAATTAAGAAAAGATATTCTACTTGTTTACCTACATGGTAACTTAGAGTTGTTTAAATGTCTCAAATAGAAACATAAACAATCTTGACTCAAATTTTAAAATTATTTTCTAACGAATGATGGAAACCACAAACTATAGGTAGAAAACAGCGCTGAACCTCTTAGTGACTGACCGACAGGAAAACAGGTACCAGAAAGAATGAAGACTTTTACATCAGGTGTTTTAGAAGCGATTCGTGGTTATCTGAGTAGAGTTATGATACCAGGGCGGTGTGTTCATTCAAGGCTGATAAGAAACCTTAACTTGACAAGATAAACAAGAGTGAATCAGCTAAATGACATTTGTGATTCTGGCATATCCTCTGAGGATGAAAAATAACCCCTGTCTCAGGGTCAAAGTAATGACTCAACTCTTAGAAATTGAGGTGGAAATATCCAGTTTTGGGAAGAATAATGTTTCACATTCCATAGGCTATCCTCATTTAAGTGTAAACAGCTAGAGTAAATGATTGTGGGCATCTGAGCTGTGACTAGGAAGTAAAGAAAGGTTATAATACACACAGCTTCAGAAACATTGTCATCATCACAAAGAGCCTTTGGACTTGGAGTTTATGCCTTTCTGTATTCTAGGAGCTGTGGAAATATAGTCCAGGAAGGATGATTTCAAATTTAGATTAGAATATGCAAGAAGCAAACAAGCAGATATTGTCTTATGTAGCATAAGAGAGAGTTACATTTGCCACTCTGCCACTGAAGGTTAATAACTGGAGTGTGGATGACCCCATAGAGAAAAGTGAATACATTTTCCAAGCATTTCATTCTGGTTGTTGCAATGATCTATCAATGGCAAAGTAAATAGTTCTGTCACTACACTTGCCTTACAATGCCCACACATATAATATAGTGTTATTCTTTATGCCAGATAATGTTCAAAACTTTATTATGTATCTGGAGAACTTGAAAAATCACTTGAACTGTACATTTTCAGAATTACTTTAGTATTTCACTGCCTTTGTTAAAAGAAAAGAAGGGAAAAAGAAAAAAGCTGCTCCATGTACATACATAAACTGATTGCCATTATCACAAAGGCAAGAGAATGAAAATACAAAAATCATACATCTGCATTCCTTGCTGTTTATTCTGTTATCAAATCAGCTGAAATGAGATACCTAGGTAGCTCATGGACATTTCCTAGGCAACCATCTTTCTTTATTCAACATTTTACCAAGGTCTTAGAATTCTTAAGATAAGCTGCAAAGAGTCAAATGCAAGCATAGGAGGAAAAAAAGAGAGAGAGAAAACAACTTTTGGTATTTTTAAGACCTAAACTCTGAGATTGCATAATGTTTTGAGGCAAATAACTCCAAACATCCATTCCACACATAGTTGGAAATGATCCCAGTTGGAAATGATGTGTGTGTGTGTGTGTGTGTGTGTGTGTGTGTGTGTGTGTGCGTGTGTTGGTGGTGGTGGAGATGGGTATGTAAAAGGGTTAGAACAAATTGCTTCCTTTAGTTACACGTTTCCTCAATTAAAGAATAATTGTTACTGTTTCATGTCTATAACTGTTTGCACCAGTTTTTTAAAATCACAAAGAATACTAAATTCTGTTCTTTCTAATTTTGTTTGACATAGACTTTCTACTGAGCTTTACGGTAGGGGTCATGTAACTGGGACAATCCTTTGCACAAAGAAAGTGCAAGACATATTTTATTTCTATACATCTTGACATCTTGCATCCCCTTCCAATTGCTGTTTCATGGCAGGAATTTTTCTTCCTTATCTTTATATCCTACCAATGCATATCTATAAATTATTATAATACCCATTGTGCAAGAATGATAATTACACTTTTGTTTGCTATGCCTGCAAGTATCTTCTCTCAAGTAGAATATTCCAAAACTATAAATGTAGTTTCCGTAAAAATAATATATATCATTTTGTTATCTCATAAACTTATGATAACCAATGTTTTAGTTAAAAATTCAGCTCCATTACCACAATTATTTCTTTTGTCTTTCTAGGTACTTGGTTCAGCAGTCACACCTAAAGATCTTGTATACTCTGAAATTATTAACAGTCACCTGGGTTTGAAGGTACATGACAAAGTATCATAATACCATCATTCAGAAAATTACTAAGAAGAGGCCAGGGGCTGTGGTTCACATCTGTAATCCTAGAACTTTGGGAGGCTGAGGCAGGCAGATTACTTGAGCCTAGAAGGTCACGTCCAGCCTGCGCAACATGGCAAAATTACATCTCTAAAAAAAATACAAAAATTAGCTGTGCATAGGCGTATGCCTATAGTCCCAACTACTGGGGAGGCTGAGGTGGGAGAATCACTGGGAGGATCGCTTAAGTCCCGGAAGTGGAGATTACAGTGAGCTGAGGTCATACCACTGTATGTCAACCTAGGTTATAGGGTGAGACTCTGTCTCAGGAAAGAAATGAAAAGATTAGTAAGAAGAGATTAATTATTTTGTGTCATTTTATGTAATTCTCCTTATTCAAGTCTCTATCCAGTATGAGGCTGAAAAAATTTCTGCAAATGAGTACATAATTTTACTAAAGTTACTAATTAACATGTATTGGTTATTGGGAAAGGGATGAAGAATTGCTAAATATTAAAACTTGGAAGAAGACTTTACAAATTTACAGTCTATTTTGAGTTTTTCACCAAAGAGAAAACTGAGAAAGCAAACACCATAAATTGAAGACCATGAAGTATAAGTTTTTTCTGACTTGAGGACAATGATTGGAGGCTAGGTGTGAGGCACAGAGGTTGGAGATCATGCTGGTAGGAAGGTCTAGGTGTCCCAAGAAAACAGTACTTGCAACAAACATTGTGCCAGGTGCGGTGGCTCACACCTGTAATCCCAGCACTTTGGGAGGCAGAGGCGGGCGGATCACCTGAGGTTGGGAGTTCGAGACCAGCCTGGCCAACATGGAGAAACCCGCCTCTACTGAAAATACAGAATTAGCCAGAAGTGGTGGAGCAGGCCTGTTATCCCAGCTACTGGGGAGACTGAGGCAGGACAATCGATTGAACCCCGGAGGGGGAAGTTGCAGTTGCAATGAGCTGAGATGGCACCATTGCACTCCAGCCTGGGCGACAAGAGCGAAACTCCATTTCAAAGAAAAAAAAAAAGAAAGAAAGAAAACAGTAAGTGCAACAAACATTGTGATGAAAACAAGATAATTTCCTGAAAATCTATAATATATGTCAATATAATATAATAACATCTCAAAAAAAAAAAAAGAAAGAAAGAAAACAGTAAGTGCAACAAACATTGTGATAAAAACAAGATAATTTCCTGAAAATCTATAATATATGTCAAGTGAGGATGCCCATGAAAGAGTGTAACAACGTCTGACTCTAGGCTAGGATACTCTTGATCATTCTTACATCTAGATGAGTTAATCAGAATTGGTGTGTGACTATTTTAAGGGCTAGAACCTGAAGGGAAACAGAGAGGACACTGCTGAAACTGAAATTTAGGGAGAAAGTCTAGGACTGTTCACACAATCTTTGCACATGCCTGTTTTGTTTTATTCAATTGTTAGTTGCAGATGGGTAAAAGATCTAAACTTAGCAAACAAGCTGCAGAAAGGAGAGAGATCCCCTCCTCTGCTTAGTTGATTGGCATGTGTTTAATAGATATACTGTAAGTAGCTAACATTTCAGTCATATGCAGAGACCTTAGGGAAGGGTTGTGACTGAGAGAGAACTTTTTTTTTTTTTTTTTTTTTTTTTGTCGAGACGGAGTCTGGCTCTGTCGCCCAGGCTGGATCGTAGTGGCCGGATCTCAGCTCACTGCAAACTCCGCCTCCCAGGTTCACGCCATTCTCCTGCCTCAGCCTCCCAAGTAGCTGGGATTGCAGGTGCCCGCCACCTCGCCCAGCTATTTTTTTTTTTTTTTTCTTTTTTTTGGAGACGGAGTCTCGCTCTGTCGCCCAGGCTGGAGTGCAGTGGCCGGATCTCAGCTCACTGCAAGGTCCGCCTCCCGGGTTTACGCCATTCTCCTGCCTCGGCCTCCGAGTAGCTGGGACTACAGGCGCCCGCCACCTCGCCCAGCTAGATTTTTGTATTTTTTTAGTAGAGACGGGGTTTCACCGTGTTAGCCAGGATGGTCTCAATCTCCTGACCTCGTGATCCGCCCGTCTCGGCCTCCCAAAGTGCTGGGATTACAGGGTTGAGCCACCGTGCCCGGCCGAGAGAGAACTTTTGACTGTTAGCTATGACTCACAAAAAATACAAGGCTCTCAGTTTTGTTCTACCCACATGTAAGTTAGTTCATACCTCAGATAATATAACCTTACTTCAAAGAAGGTGGTCTTGGCTTCAGGCATATATACATTTTTTTTTTTTTTTTTTCTGACTGCAAAGGCTTTGCACCTGTGTTTCTTTAATGCATGTGAGAAAAATACAAATTCCAAAGGGAATTATTCTCTGTTTTGCCATCCTAGTCCATCCCACCTTACCAACCAAGGAAACTACAAATTATCATGATTCTGAAATTCGCAGTTCCCCGGAATGCTTGACATTCCATGTTAGTAAGCAGAAAAAATAAAAAGAGGAAGAAAAGAAGTCTTTCCTGCTGGGAATGTGGTAGAAATGTTAGAATTCTTTCCGGAAGAAGAAATCCAAATCTACAAGAGCACATTGTTTCCATGTTTTTCTAGGCTATATTTTCAGCCTTGAAAACTTTCATCCAGAGCCTCCCGCCAGAATATGACCTACACCAGCAAGGCTGAAACTAGCACCTGTGAGAAGCAAATCCATGACTGTTAAAATATTCAGTCTCTGGGTGGGACAAAGCACACCCTTGTTTCATTGAGACTGTGCCAGGAAAAGACCACAGTCTAGCTGGCATTGCAGCCATGGCCAGAAATCAGTTTACCAGGCAACTTACTTAACAGAATTCACAGCATCTCTTGGACTCTTAAACACAGTTACACTGAACTAAAGTAAAAGATGTGGCGGCTTTGAGATTGGTAAACCTCTTTTCCATAGTATGCTGCTGATCTGTATTACTGCGCACACTGTCCTAATATTCCAATCTTCTCTTGGCTTGTCTGTTTACCCTCTAGACCAGTAACAGAAGTGAGTGAAAGGAGGCCAGCTTTAAGAAGAGTCAGTCAATATTACCATTCTCGATTTCTGGTAGTGCCTCAGATACATTGCATGTGGGAGGCAACTGACACAGCCTCACCGCCTAGAGCATCCTCAGGACTGTCAGGGACTGAGAAAAATGGGAGAGAGCCTGTCCATCAGAAGGTTAGGCAGTTACTCAGCAATATCTGAGTATTACCAGACAGAATCTGAGTCCTGGTGATGAAGGATCCTCCACATTCTCAAAATGAACTGCATAATATGAAATCTCTTAATTTTTAAGTGTTATAGTGTGCCAATGCAGCCTGTAAGTACTCAAATGTATAAACTGTAGGTTTCAACTTTTAATCCAAAGTAGTACCTTTGTCTAGTAGATCAATAGATCCCCCTCTTCTGCACTAATTTAGTAAATTAAAGTGAACTGAAGCCTATATATTTTACCGACATGTATGTGATGTATACAGATGTGGCCATATGGTACTATTTTGCTTATATCTTCACTGTCGATAAAAAAGGCTTTTGGATTAAAGGTAAAGTAGACATTGAAAAAGGGAGAGTAAAACACAATATGGATGAGAAATTTATAGAAATGATTGGCCTTGAAGTGTTTTAAGTTCTCTTACTTAGATATATCATATCCCGGAGAATGGAGAAAACATAAAATGTTTTCTCAAACTGCTTAATCCACATTTGAATGGATGAATAAATATATATCTAGGATGCTGGATATAATTAGACAAATTATAACAGTGGTTACTAAATAGTTCCAGCCCTTGAAGAAGTTTTCACAGGTCTGGTGAGAAATGAAAAAAATAGATAATTATAGTGTATGGAGTATATAAACTTATTTGTGCTTGGACAAATCTCACTACCTGTGGGATTTTTAGCCAGTCTCTTCCCTCTTCTGTAACCTCATTTGTAAAATGAAAGTTTAGAATTCAGTGACCTTATTTTTGTTTTCTATTGCTGTTATAACACATTACCATAAACTTAGTGGCTTAAAACAACATAAATTTATTATCTTATGGTTCTGAAGGTCAGAAGTCCATCATGAGTCTCATGTGCTAAAATCGAGATGTCAGCAGGGCCACATTCTTTCTGGAGGCTCTGACCAGGAATTGCTTTTCTTGTTTTTTCCAGCTTCTAAAATCTACTTCATTCCTTGGATTATAGCTTCCCTCTATCTTCAAAGCCAATAACAGTCAAGTCTTTTCTTTTTTTAAAAAAAGTATATTTTGTTTTTAAATTGACAAATAAAAATTGTATATATTTTAGTATACAAAATGATGTTCTGAAATACATATATACTGTGGAATGTTTAATCACATGTATTACCTCACATGCCATTTATTTTGTGGGAACACTTAAAATCTACTCTCTTAGCAATTTTCAAGTATACAATTTTGTTATTAAGTATAATCATAATGATGTACAGTAAATATCTTAAACTCCTCCTGTTTAATTGAAATTTTGTATCATTTGTGAAGTCTATTTTATGTCCTATCACTTTGTAACTCTTCTGCCTCCTTTTTCTCCTTTTAAGGACCATTTTGGTTACATTGGGGACATCTAGATAATCCAGATAATCTCATTATTTTAAGGCCCAGGTGATTAGCACTTTAAATCCACCTGCAGATTTAATTCCTCCTTATTATGTAACATAACATATTTATAGTTTCTGGAGAGTGGGACGTGGACATTTTTGAGGGGCCATTTGTCTGTCTACCACATCATTTCAACTAATTTTTAGATTTTTCTGTCTTGTGAATCTAAGAGATAATGTCTTGTTAAGCCTGACTTGTTATGAAGGAATGAGACAGGTTTTAGGGAGGTAAGTGGGCCTGAAGTTTGCCATAATTTATGGCATCCTCTTAGGGTCCCATAAAATGTTCTATTCACCTCACGCCTAAGATGGCCGAATAGGAACAGTTCTGGCCTCCAGCTCCCAGCATGAGCAACACAGAAGACAGGTGATTTCCGCATTTTCAACTGAGGTACTGGGTTCATCTCACTGGGGCGTGTCAGACAGTTGGTGCTGGTCAGCGGGTGCAGCCCAACCAATGAGAGCTGAAGCAGGGCGAGGCATCGCCTCACCGAGGAAGCACAAGGGGGAAGGGAATTCCTTTTCCTAGCCAAGGGAAACTGAGATACACAATACCTGGAAAATTGGGTAACTCCCATACTAATACTGCACTTTACTAAGGGTCTTAGCAAACGGCACACCAGGAGATTATATCCCACACCTGGCCCACAGGGTCCCACACCCACGGAGCCTCCCTCATTGCTAGCACAGCAGTCTGAAATCTAACTGCAATGTCGCAGTGGGGTTGGGGGAGGGGCACCCACCATTGCTGAAGCTTAAGTAGGTAAACAAAGCCGCCAGGAAGCTCGAATTGGGTGGAGCCCACCGCAGCTCAAGGAGGCCTGCCTGCCTCTGTAGACTCCACCTCTGGGGACAGGGCATAGCTAAACAAAAAGTAGCAGAAACCTCTGCAGATGTAAATGTCCCTGTCTGACAGCTTTGAAGAGAGCAGTGGTTCTCCTAGCATGGAGGTTGAGATCTGAGAATGGACAGACTGCCTGCTCAAGTAGGTCCCTGACCCCTTAGTAGCCTAACTGGGAGACATCCTCCACTAGATGCAGAACGACATCTCACACCTCACACGGCTGGGCAAACCTCTGAGACAAAGCTTCCAGAGCAGGAATCAGATAGCAACACTTGCTGTTCAGCAATATTCTATCTTCTGCAGCCTCTGCTGCTGATACCCAGGCAAATAGGGTCTGGAGTGGACCTCAAACAAACTCCAGCAAACCTGCAGCTGAGGGTCCTGACTGTCAGAAGGAAAACTAAAAACAGAAAGGACATCCACACCAAAATCCTGTCACTACGTCACCATCATCAAAGACCAAAAGCAGATAAAACCACAAAGATGGGGAAAAAGCAGTGCAGAAAAGCTGGAAATTAAAAAAATCAGAATACATCTCCCTCTCCAAAGGAATGCAGCTCATCGCCAGCAATGGAATAAAGCTGGACGGAGAATGACTCTGACGAGTTGAGAGAAGAAGGCTTCAGTCGATCCAACTTCTCAGAACTAAAGGAGGAACTACGTACCTAGTGCAAAGAAACTAAAAACCTTGAAAAACGAATGGATAAATGGATAGCTAGAATAATCAGTGCTGAGAAGATAATAAAAGAACTGAGAGAGATGAAAACCATGACATGAGAACTACGTGACAAATGCACAAGCTTCAGTAACTGACTCAATCAACTGGAAGAAAGAGTGTCAGTGATTGAAGATCAAATGAATGAAATGAAGTGAGAAGAGAAGTGTAGAGAAGAAGAGTAAAAAGAAATGAACAAAGCCTGCAAGAAATATGGGATTATGTAAAAAGACCAAATCTACGTCTGATTGGGGTGCCTGAAAGTGAGGGGGAAAATGGAACCAAGTTGGAAAACACTCTTCAGGATATCATCCAGGAGAACTTCCCCAACCTAGTAGGGCAGGCCAACATTCAAATTCAGGAAATACAGAGAACGCCACAAAGAAACTCCTCGAGAAGAGCAACTCCAAGACACATAATTGCCAGATTCACCAAAGTTGAAATGAAGGAAAAAATCTTAAGGGCAGCCAGAAAGAAAGGTCGGGTTACCCACAAAGGGAAGCCCATCAGACTAACAGCAGATCTCTTAGCAGAAACTCTACAAGCCAGAAGAGAGTGGGGGCCAATATTCAACATTCTTAAAGAAAAGAATTTTAAACCCAGAATTTCATATCCAGCCAAACTAAGTTTCATAAGTGAAGGAGAAATAAAATCCTTTACAGATAAGCAAATGCTTAGAGATTTTGTCACCACCAGGCCTCCATTACAAGAGACCCTGAAGGAGGCCCTAAACATGGAAAGGAACAACCGGTACCAGCCATTGCAAAAACATGCCAAAATGTAAAGACCATCGAGGCTAGGAAGAAACTGCATCAACTAACAAGCAAAATAACCAGCTAATATCATAATGACAGGATCAAGTTCACACATAACAATATTAACCTTAAATGTAAATGGACTAAATGGTCCAATTAAAAGACACAGACTGGCAAACTGGATAAAGAGTCAAGACCCATCAGTCTGCTGTATTCAGGAGACCCATCTCACATGCAGAGACACACATAGGCTCCAAATAAAGGGATGGAGGAAGATCTACCAAGCAAATGGAAAACAAAAAAAAAGCAGCAGTTGCAATCCTAGTCTCTGATAAAGCAGACTTTAAACCATCAAAGATCAAAAGAGACTAAGAAGACCATTACATAATGGTAAAGGGATCAATTCATCAGGAAGAGCTAACTATCCTAAATTATGCACCCAATACAGGAGCACCCAGATTCATAAAGCAAGTCCTTAGAGACTTACAAAGAGACTTAGACTCCTATACAATAATAATGGGAGACTTTAACACCCCACTGTCAACATTAGACAGATCAACGAAGGGGAAGGGAATATACATTCTTCTCAGCACCACATCACACTTATTTCAAAATTGACCACATAGTTGGAAGTAAAGCACTCCTCAGCAAATGTACAAGAACAGAAATTAAAACAAACTGTCTCTTAGACCACAGTGCAAACAAACTAGAACTCAGGACTAAGAAACTCAATCAAAACCTGCTCAACTACATGGAAACTGAACAGTCTGCTACTGAATGACTGCTGGGTCCATAATGAAAAGGAGGCAGAAATAAAGATATTCTTTGAAACCAATGAGAACAAAGATACAACATACCAGAATCTCTGGGACACATTTAAAGCAGTGTGTAGAGGGAAATTTATAGCACTAAATGCCCACAAGAGAAAGCTGGAAAGATCTAAAATTGACACCCTAACATCACAATTAAAAGAACTAGAGAAGCAAGAGCAAACACATTCAAAAGCTAGTAGAAGGCAAGAAATAACTAAGATCAGAGCAGAGCTGAAGGAGATAGAGACACAAAAAACCCTCCAAAAAATCAATGAATCCAGGACCTGTTTTTCTGAAAAGATCAACAAAATTGATAGACTGCTAGCAAGACTAATAAAGAAGAAAAGAGAGAAGAATCAAACAGACACAATAAAAAATGATAAAGGGGATATCACCACCGACACCACAGAAATACAAACTACCATCAGAGAATACTATAAAGACCTCTACACAAATAAACTAGAAAACCTAGAAGAAATGAATAATTTCCTGGACACTTACACTCTCCCAAGACTAAACCAGGAAGAAGTTGAATCCCTGAATAGACCAATAGCAGGCTCTGAAATTGAGGCAATAATTAATAGGCTACCAACCAAAAAAAGTCCAGGATCAGACAGATTCACTGTCAAATTCTACTAGAGGTACAAGGAGGAGCTGGTACCATTCCTTCTGAAACTATTCCAATCAGTAGAAAAAGAGGGAATCCTCCTTAAGTCATTTTATGAGGCCAACATCATCCTGATACCAAAGTCTGGCAGAGACACAACAAAAAAAGAGAATTTTAGACCAATATCCCTGATGAACATCGACGCAAAAATCCTCAATAAAATACTGGCAAACCGAATCCAGCAGCACATCAAAAAGCTTATCCACCCTAATCAAGTGGGCTTCATCACTGGGATGCAAGGCTAGTTCAACATACACAAATCAATAAACGTAATCCAGCATAGAAACAGAACCAAAGACAAGAACCACATGATTATCTCAACAGATGCAGAAAAGGCCTTTGACAAAATTCAACAGCCCTTCATACTAAAAACTCTCAATAAATTCGGTATTGATGGAACATATCTCAAAATGATAAAAGCTATTTATGACAAACCCACAGCCAATATCATACTGAATGGGCAAAAACTGGAAGCATTCCCTTTGAAAACTGGCACAAGACAGGGAAGCCCTCTCTCACCACTCCTATTCAACATAGTGTTGGAAGTTCTGGCCAGGGCAATCAGGCAAGAGAAAGAGATAAAGGATATTCAATTAGGAAAAGAAGAAGTCAGATTGTCCCTGTTTGCAGATGACATGATTGTATATTTAGAAAACCCCATTGTCTCAGCCCAAAATCTCCTTAAGCTGATAAGCAACTTCAGCAAAGTCTCAGGATACAAAATCAATGTGCAAAAATCACAAGATTTCTTACACAGCAGTAACAGACAAACAGAGAGCCAAATCACGAATGAACTCCCATTCACAATAGCTTCAAAGAGAATAAAATACCTAGGAATCCAACTGACAAGGGATGTAAAGGACCTCTTCAAGGAGAACTACAAACCACTGCTCAGTGACATAAAAGAGGACACAAACAAATGGAAGAACATAACATGCTCATGGATAAGAAGAATTAATATTGTGAAAATGGCCATACAGCCCAAGGTAATTTATAGATTCAATGCCATCCCCATTAAGCTACCAATGAGTTTCTTCACAGAATTGGAAAAAACTGCTTTAAAGTTCATATGGAATCAAGAAAGAGCCCGCATTGCCAAGACAATCTAAGCCAAAAGAATAAAGCTGGAGCCATCACGCTACCTGACTTCAAACTATACTACAAGGCTACAGTAACCAAAACAGCATGGTACTGGTACCAAAACAGAGATATAGACCAATGGGACAGAACAGAGCCCTCAGAAGTAATACTACACATCTACAGGCATCTGATCTTTGACAATCTTGACAAAAACAAGAAATGGGGAAAGGATTCCCTATTTCATAAATGGTGCTGGGAAAATTGGCTAGCCATAAGTAGAGAAAGCTGAAACTAGATCCTTCCTTACTCCTTATATGAAAATTAATTCAAGATGGATTAGAGACTTAAATGTTAAACCTAAAACCATAAAAACCCTAGAGGAAAACCTAGGTAATACCATTCAGGACATAAGCATGGGTAAGGACTTCATGTGTAAAACACCAAAAGCAATGGCAACAAAAGCCAAAATTGACAAATGGGATCTAATTAAACTAAAGAGCTTCTGCACAGCAAAAGAAACTACCATCAGAGTGAACAGGCCATCCTACAGAATGGGAGAAAATTTTTGCAATCTACTCATCTGACAAAGAGCTAATTTCCAGAACCTACTAAGAACTCAAACAAATTTACAAGAGAAAAAACAAACAACCCCATCAAAAAGTGGGCAAAGGATATGAACAGATGCTTCTCAAAAGAAGACATTCATACAGCCAACAGACACATGAAAAAATGCTCATCATCACTCACCATCAGAGAAATGCAAATCAAAACCACAATTAGATACCATCTCACACCAGTGAGAATGGCAATCATTAAAAAATCAAGAAACAACAGGTGCTGGGGAGGATGTGGAGAAATAGGAACACTTTTACACTGTTGGTGGGACTGTAAACTAGTTCAGCCATTGTGGAGAATAGTGTGGCAATTCCTCAAGGATCTAGAACTAGAAATACCATTTGACCCAGCCATCCCATTACTGGATATATACCCAAAGGATTATAAATCATGCTGCTATAAAGACACATGCACACGTATATTTATTGAGGCACTATTCACAATAATAAAGACTTGGAATCAACCCAAACGTCATCAGTGACAGACTGGATTAAGAAAATGTGGCACGTATATATCATGGAATACCCTGCAGCCATAAAAAAGGATGAGTTTGCGTCCTTTGTAGGGACATGGATGCAGCTGGAAACCATCATTCTCAGCAAACTATCGCAAGAACAGAAAACCAAACACTGCATGTTCTCACTCATAGGTGGGAATTGAACAATGAGATCACTTGGACACAGGAAGGGGAACATCGCTCTCCAGGGCCTATTGTGGGAGAGGGGAGGGGGAGGGATAGCGTTAGGAGTTATACCTAATGTAAATGACGAGTCACTGGGTGCAGCACAGCAGCAGTGGCATATGTATACATATGTAACAAACCTGCACGTTGTGCACATGTACCCTAGAACTTAAAGTATAATAATAAAAGAAAAATTCTACCCACCTCTGAACCTCTGAATGTATATGATACTGACTATTCTTTGCAACCAGGCCTTAGCTAGAGATCATCACCTCAATAGTTTGATTCCTGGCCAGGTGTGATGGTTCACGCCTGTGATCCCATCACTTTAGGAGGCCAAGGCAGGAGGATTGGTTGCATCCAGCAGTTCAGGACTAGCCTAGCCAACATATTAAGATCCTGTCTCTACAAAAAGTAAAAAATTAGCTAGATGTTTTGGTATGTTCCTATAGTCTCAGTTACTCAGGACACTGAAGTGGAGATGGCTTGAACCTAGGAGATTGTGGCTGTAGTGAGCTGTGATCATGCCACTGCACTCAACTTGGGTGATAAAATGAGACCCTCCCTCCCTCTCTCTCAAAAAACAAACAAACAAACAAACAAACAAAATGGTTGATTCCTGGTATTATTTAAATAGCAGGAAATTTTCAAGATAATCATATGCCATAAAGTTATCAGTTATTGGAATGAAATTTCAGAGTATGGGTAGAACTCATTCAGGATGCTTAAGCAGTTTCACACATGGTGGTCCTTGTCATTTGACAGTCTGTGTTTAGCCTTATCAAGTCTAGATGAGACCCTTCCTTACGGATAAAATGGGCGTTATATTGCTCCCTTGCTTTTAATATCATTGTGGTGAACATAGGAGTAATGTTAGAAAGAGTGAAATCTGCCCAATCCCCCTTCCCTCTGACTTTCAGTGACCAAAAGCACACTTTAGAGGCATTGTACGTGTTGTTCTAAAACAAAGCATAACTCTACTCAATCAGCCAGAGAAAACTCTGTTTTATGACTTGTAATAAATCATTTTTTTCAAACAGGCTTACCAACGTTCTTTTAAAACATTTTTACTAGAATATTTATGTTCTCAACTTTCAACAGCAAAAGTATTTTGTAAGCCCAGTCTGAAATGAAGGAGTGAGTGGCAAGGCATACTCTTTCCCTAACAAACAATAATTTAACTGGGTAAAATTATGAAAATGATCGCATAAAGTATTGGATATTGTCCTATGGGCATGTAGAAGAGGGAGAAATATTCATTCAAAAAATCTACTAAATCTTGGAAAGTTTGATAGAGTCTGTGACATTTGAGCCACAACATACTCCATTCCTCTTCTTTTCACTCTCTCCATCTTATGAAAACTGCCCCCCAGGAACCCTAATTCTGGGACCTGTGGAGAGAGGGAGCCCCATCATCTTTTGGCCTGGTGAGGAGTAGGCTGTTCATTTTTTTCATCTTCCTCAGCCCTATAATGCTGAAGCTTTATTCTACGCAACTGTGGCTGACAGGACTAGGTCTCTATTCCCCTACTCAAGCCTCGTTCATAGGATAGAAGCTGTACTCAAGCATGCCATGCCAATCACACAACAATGCTCCAATAGCTCCTGCCCCAGCTCACTTATAAGGTAAAGAATTCACTCTGGGAGAGGCAAGTCAAGAAGACTAGGGACCATTATATCATGTCCCCAGTGAGTGCACTCACTCATGCACCAGAAATGTCACTCTGTAGAGGCAGGTCCCTGTCTCTGCCTCCAGTTTTTAGGCAGTGGCACAGAGATTCTATTCAGAAGGAGAGATAGGTCTTAAGGACAAAGAACTCTGTAGCTCTACCTGAGGAGAATGACTTTAAGTGGAACAAAGTATGGAAAATTTCATGTTTTAAAAGGTGTTGTCTAAATTAATGGAGATTTTGTTGTAGAGTAATTAAAAGGGCTCTCATAGCTCTGTAATGCAAGTAGAAAATGCAAAATGACAGAGAAACCAGAAGTTTAACAGAGAAAACCAGAAAAAGAGACACCGAAGAAGAGCTCTCCTGGGATTACAGTGAATCCTGTGGGTAAGAAGTGCTGTGTGAAAACTCTAGACATCACACATTTATAAGCAATAGAGCAGGGAGTGGAGCAGACTTGGAAATGTTTCCCAAACAGCATACAAATCGATTAGCAAAGAGTAGAGCTTCATTGGCAGTAGGGGCTTAAGCACAACCTGATCAACCACTAATTTAATTATAAGCTACACTCACCTGGGGGCAACTCCTAGGAAGACAGTTTTAATAATAAAATAACACTCATTCTTTGCAGTGTAGACTATTTGCATGCCCCAAACTGTGCCTTCTCAGGAATTATCAGAAGTGTAAAATCAAAGCTATTAATCCCTGGTTGAACACAGGGCAGAAGTATAAACTTAAACTATGATAGTGGCTTCCAAGTCACACACACATGCAATGGTAAAGTGTAAAAATCTAACTGGCAAAAGGAACGTAAGCACAACTTTTAGTAATAAGTGGGTTATACTGTCCCAGAGGCAACCTCTAGGCAGCCAGGCTAGAAGACAGAATTAGAAAGAATATCTGATAGAGACATCAGAGGCTGTACACGGAGGGAATACAGATGTTCACAGGACCAGTTCAGTCAACTCATTGAACAAATAAATAAAGCACTAAGCAAACAGCAGCAAAATCAACCCATGATGGCAGTGGTGTGTGTGTGGAAATGCTGTAAGTGAAATACTGCCAATAAATAATCATATATATATATACACATATGTGTGTGTGTGTGTGTATATATATATATGAAAACTAGTTTTCAAAAATAAAAGTGAAACAACGACATTCCCAGAAAACAAAAAGCTGTGAGAATTTGTTGCTAACAGACCTGCCTTACTAAAGGGAGTTCTTCTGTCTAAAAGCAAGTTACAACAGACATTAATTTTAATCCACACATGCAAAAAAGAGTGCCAATGAAAGCAATTATGTAGGTAATTATAAAATAGCATATAATTGCATATTTATTCTCTTATCTTAAAAAGAAACTTTACAAAATTTGATGAAACAATATATAATTATATATTTGGACTCACAGAAATGTAATTTTCTATTGTGAAATAACCTTTGACAATAAGAGCACACAGGATGCAAGTGGAAGCAAAGTTCTGTTGGAGTAGGGAAATGGCAATAAATGGTCATTCAAATTCACAGAAAGAAATGAAGAGAATAATAAATAGGAAATAAGAAAGTTAATTTAACAAACATTTTATATTAATAATTATTTACTTGTTCCCCTTTATTCTCTCAGCTTCTTTAAGACATAAGATTACTTAAAGAAATATTTTACCAATGTATTATTGTGTTTATAACATATATAGATATAATAAGCATAACAATAATAACACAATACAAGGGGTCATAAATGGAGCTGTGTAAGAGTAAACTTCCTTTATTTCACTATAATTCACTTATATACATCTGAAGTAGGTTATAGGTTATTATGTATGTTGAAAGTCCTGCATACAAGAAAAAGAAAATAATTTATTAATATGTTATTAAAAATTCTCAGAGAAATACAGTATCACAGAGAAAATATCCATTTAATGTAAAAAAAGGCAGTAAAAATGAACAGAAGAACAAGAAAGACATGAGACATATAGAAAACTAAAAGCAAAATGGCAGGCATAAATCAAAACAAGTCAATAATAATAATAACTGTAAATTTATTATACAACTCATTCAAAAGACAGAGATTAGAGGTTGGGTGAAAAAATAGATCCAAATTTGTGCTATCTACAGGTCACATACTCTAGATTCAAAGATACAAATAAGCTGAAAGTAAAAGAGTGGAAAAAGATACCCCATGAAAACAGCAACCATAAGAGAACTGGAGTGGCTATACTAATATTAAACAAAAATAAACTTTACAACAAAAATATTACTAGAAACAAAAGGGTTATTTCACAATTAAAGATTAAATCCATGAGAAAGATGTAAAAATTATAAACACATATGCCTCTAAAAACAGAGTCCCCCAAATGCATGAAGCAAAACTGATAAAATTGAAGGAAGAAATAAATAATTTAAAATAATAGTTGGAGACTTCCATAATTCAGTTTCAATAACAGGTAGACAGGAGATCAATAAGAACATAAAATATTTGAACAAAACTATGAACCAACTAGATATGACAGATATCTATACAATATTCTACCCAACAATAGCAAAATACACATTTTTTTTCAAGTGCATATTGAACAAACTACACAATAGATCACATGCTAGGCTATAAAACAAGCCTCAGTAAATATGGAAAGAATAAAAGTATACAAACTGTTTTCCAAACACAATGTATTAAATTAGAAGGCAACAACAAAATTAAATTTAAAAAATCACAAAAACATAAAAATTAAACAACATATTACTAAACAGTTGGTCAATAAATCATAAGGGAAATTAGAAAGTTTCTTCTGATGAATAAAAATATAACACAATGTGCCCATCCTGGGCAACAGAGAAAGACCCTTTATAAAAAAAAAAAAAAAAAAAAAAAAAAAAAAAAAAAATTGCATGAAAATAGAGTTGAAAAATAATAGAATGAAATTAACAAAACTAAAAGTTTGTTCTTTGAAAAGATTAACAAAATGGACAATACTTTATGCTAAAGACAAAAGGCTCAAATAAAACAAAGAATAAAAGGGGAGATATTTTTAAGGACTTTTCATAAATAATGAGGATTATAAGAAAATAAAGGAACAACTGGTGTGCCAATAAGTTAGATGCTTAGATAAAACAAATTCCTAGAAAAACACAAACTATGAAAACTGACTCAAGAAGAAATAGAAAATCTGAAGACACATAGCAAAATGTTAAGTTAATACTGTAAAAGTTTCCCAAAAAGACAAACCCTAGCCCAGATGGCTTCACTAGCGAAAACTGCCAAATATATAAAGAATTAATGCCAATCCTCTACAAACTCTGTGAAACAAAAAAAGAAAAGGGAATACTTCCAAACTCATTTCAGGAAGCCAGGATTATTCTGATACTAGAAGCAAGCAAAGACATCAAAATAAAATTACATATGCTTTATGAATACAGATGCAAAAGCCATTAATAAAATTCTAGGAAATTTAATCTAGCAGCAGAAAAAAGGGATTGTACAACATGGCCAAATAGGATTTATCCCGGGAATACAAGGTTGAATTAACATATGGAAATCAATCGATCTGATTTGTTATATTAGTAGAATAAAGGGCAAAACCACATGATAATCTCAATAGATGCAGAAAATAATTTTGACACATTAATCCCCCTTTCATGATAAAACACACTCGACAAGTTAAAATTAGAAGCAAACTTTCTCAACCTGTTAAAGAACGTCTACAAAAAATAAAAATTAAAAATAAAAAAAACACAGCTAATATCATACTTAAGGAAAAAAAGATCAAATGCTTTCCCTTTAAGTTAAAAAACAAAGCAAAAATATCTTCTCTCATCATTTTCAGTCAGCGTTGTGCCATTTAAGACAATTAGGCAAATATAAGAAATAAAATGTTTCCAAATTGGAAAGGAAAAAGTAAAACTGTTTGTATTCATAGATGACATGACCTTGTCTACAGAAAATCTTAAGGAATTCACTTAAAAATGATCAGAGCTAATAAGTGAGTTCATCAAGGTTGCAAAATACAAGATCAATATACAGAAATCAATTGTATTTCTATCCATTAGCAATGACAATCTGCAAATGAAATTAAGAATACAATTGCACTCACATTAGCATCAAAAAGTATACAATTCCTCAGAATAAATTTAACAAATTAAGTTAAAATTTGTACACTGAAAACTGCATAAATTATTGAAGAAATAATGCAACGCAATTTCCATCAAAAGCCCCACTGACTTTTTTGCAGAAATTGACAAAATAAAGTTAATACGGAAATGCAAAGGACTCAAAATAGCCAAAAAAAAAAAAAAAAAATTCTTGAAAAAAACAAGGTTGGAGAACTCACACTTCCTGATTTTAAAACTTTTTCCCATACACAGCTGCAGTAATCAAGGCAACATATACTAGCATAAAGATAGACTTATAGGTCAATGGAGTATCATTAGAGTCTGGAGACAAACTCTTACATTTATAATTAATTCATTTTTGACAAGGACGTCAGACAATTCATCAGGGGAAGAACAGTCTTACTAACAAATGATGCTGGAAACAACTGAATATCCGCATGCCAAAGAATGAAGTTAGACTCTTTCCTTAAACAACACACACACAAAAATAACTCAAAATCAATCACAGACCAAAATATAAAGATAAAACTACACAATTCTTAGAAGAAAATTTAGGAGTACATTTTCATTTACTTGAATTAGGCAATGGTTTCTTAGATATGAAATGAAGGTACAAGTGACAGAAGAACTAATAGATACATTGGGTTACATCAAGATTAAGAACTTTCGTCCTGCAAATGATACCATCAAGAAATTAACAGTGGTGGTGGTGATGCTCAGCGCTACAGAGGACAATGGCTGGAAATCCTCTTTGTTTTCCTCAGCTCCTGGGGTCCAGGGACAGCCCACAGAGCCCCTGTGCCTGGCCAGCAGCCATCATGGAAATCGTTAGTTTCACATTTTTGTGGAAGAAGGAATTGCGGGCAGAAGTGGACTGCAATGCATTTTAAACCTTGTGGAAAGAGCTAAGCCATTGAATTGCTTCTTTTGAAGGAAGGAGTGGAATTATGCAAGATAGTGACACAGGTAATTTTTCTACCCTAAATTATTGTAATGATTCTTTCAGTACTTAATGCAAGATTTAGTGTGTATCTACCTGTTTTACTTCATGTTTTAGCTGTAGGTTGGAGTGAAATAGCTGTTCTGTCCTGCAGAACTGGGTTTCAAGGGTCAGAATAGTAGATCCAATAATTAAAATTTATGCTTTAACATTTTAGATCTGGTTTTTGATATGCTCTCTCAGTAAATCTAAGAGTGTCTTTAAAAATGTAAACCCAGAGGAATTTGAAGTTTCTATTTAAACTTTATTTGCAACTCCTTGAATGAGAAGATTGAATTTATTTATAGTTAATTGTACTATTCAGATTTTTGAATGTATGAGGCAACCAAAAAAATTCTATCTACAGCATGCTCTTAAAAAATATAAAAAGAAGATGAAAAGACAACACCCAGAATGGGAAACAATTATGGTAAAACCATATATCTGATAAGAGACTGGTATCCAGAATATACAAAGACCTCATACAATAATAAAAATACAACCCAATTAACAATTGACAAAGAATTTGAATTGACATTTCCTCCCCAAAACGTATACGGATAAAAAGATGTTCAACATCATTACTCATTAGGAAAATACAGATCTTTTCATCAGGGAATACAAATTAGAAAAATCTTGAGAGATCTTGTGACAGAATATTGTTTTTTATGAATATTCTTTTAGTTGGGAAGCCTAGGCGGGTAGGTCACTTGAGGTCAGGAGTTCAAGACAGGCCTGGTCAACATGGTGAAACCCCATCTTTACTAAAAATAAAATATTTGGCCAGACGCAGTGGCACATACCTGTAATTCAGCGATTCGGGAGGCTGAGGCATGAGTATTGCTTGAGCCTGGGAGGTGGAGGTTGCAGTGAGTCTGGATCGCGCCACTGCGCTCCAGCCTGAGCGAGAGATCAAAAGCAAGACTCTGTCTCTGGAGAGGGGATTGGGGAGTGTGGCTCAGAATATTCTTTCAGGAATATTCTTTTGAGAATGGTGAGTTTTTAAGTAAGTGTGTCCTTACTTTAAACTTATTACTCATTTCATGTTAGGATTTAGTTATATTGGAAAACTATTATACCTTTTGATTATGAAGATAAAAATCTCTCTTTCTCTATCTCTCTATATATACACATACATATATGTATACCTACATATATATCAATATAAATATAAGATATAAGATTTAAAATTTCTACTATAATCCAAATCTTATTCCCTAATTTTTATTAAATCTTCAGACTAAAGAGGATTTGCCGGTCATAAGTGGAATAAAATTTTATTTTGAAAGAACCAAAAATTTGATGATGGGAACTAGGAAAATACAGAGTATAAATGAGATTCCATATGATTTCATTATTTATAAAGAGTGAGAAAAATAAGGACATACTTGAATATGACTCTAAATTTTTATTAATTAATTAATTTTACTTCAATAGGTTTTTGGAATAGGTGGTGTTTGGTTACAGGAATAAGTGTAGTGATGATTTCTGAGATTTTGGTGCACTCATCACCTGAGCAGTGTACGCTGTACCCAGTGTGTAGTCTTTTACCCCTCACCACCCCCCATCCTTTCCCCTGAGTCCTCAAAGTCCAGTATCATTTTGCATCCTCATAACTTAGCTCCCACATATGAGTGAGAACATATTTGATGTTTGGTTTTCCATTCCTGAGTTACTTCACTCAGAATTATGGTCTCCAGTCCCATTCAGGTTACTGCAAATGCCATTATCTTGTTCCTTTTTATGGCTGAGTAGTATGCCATGGCATAAATATATCACATTTTCTTTATCCACTTGTTGATTGATGGACATTTGGTTTGGTTTCATCTTTCTGCAGTTGAAAGTTGTGCTGTTATAAACATGTGTATGCAAGTAGAATATGATTCTAAAACTAATTTGAAAGTGAAGCATGCCCTTGAAGGATATGGCATAGGCGGAGTTAAAAACAAAGGCCACTATGGTTGATAAGTAACTGTTATAAAGAAAAAAAACGACAACACTGTTTTTAAAACATGGAGATCTTGCCAGTTACATACAAGCCTTTCTTTTTAATTGTAATAGAAAAAAGGTTTTTTTCAAGGTCTTTTCTGCAAAGGCCTCATCAAAATATAGCCAAGCCTCTCTTGCTTCCCACTAGTATCAAATTAAATATTATCTAAGTTGGAAACAATAAGTGCTAAAATTAACTTCATTTAAGGTTTTAAAAAATCACTTTGGAATATTAGTGCTGTTCTATTTTTATCATTAAATATTACTCATTTGAATTATATATATAGTTAAATTTTCTACATAGATCAGAAAGCTATTTCTGTTACTATATCATCATCAAAGGATGGTAACAGGTATTAGAATTAGGACTAATTTTTTCAACCACTGAAGACATAAAACAACTCTGTATGCCTCCAGGAAATCTAGAACCCATGATTTATAAGAATCAGTATTTATGAGACTGAGTTTTCAAAATGAGTATTCTGCTCAGGTTAATATAATGGTAGAGAGATTAGTTGTCCTCCCCAATTTCCCTACAGCATTATTTAAAATTAAAATCAATATTTAAAGATTAATTTTACTTTGGAATGGTGTTACCATCACTTATCAAATATCTTTTCTTCTTCATGAATCTTTGCTGAATTCATAAGTCGCTGAGAAAGTTTTGGTTAGAAATATAAGCTCTTCTATTTCCTAAAATTTTCAGCATACTTCTTACTGTCCAGGTAGAAAATTTCTTGCAGTAGTGCTGCATGCAGATTAAAAGTCAGAAAAGGCTTCATGTTTTTTCTTTCATCTGAGCTCCACATACGCCAGCCTCTCAACAATATAGATCTTAAAATCAGATGGGCAGCCAAGTCATAGCACATATTCAGTAATACTTTCTGTTTATGTATTGATTATAAAAGTTTGATTAGGCCAGGTGAAAACCTAGGCCAGCAGTTACCCTTTCCAGATACTGACTTTTTCATGACAATTAATTTAATAACCAATACAGTATTTAATACTAAATACTGTATTCTGATGGGGATGTACTGACAAGCATACAGAATCAGAAAAAAAGGTATCTGGCTTGGGAGATAAACCTACTAGAGCATTATTTTGGCTGGTATGAACTTTCTCTTTAGGTGAATGCCAGGAAAACAGTACTCTGTCTTCCAAACTCTCTTCTTTTCTTCTGATTCACTATTAATATTTGAGTGACAGATTAAGTGAGCCTGAAATTTGCTCTCATCTCTACTTTGTATAATATGATTAAGCAACTAGTTGTCTCTGGTCAGGGGACAAACTCTTATGTTGACCATCTCTCAACTAAATAATCTAAGAGAGATTGTAGCAAGCACCAGTTGTTTTTGTCACATAGTATTATTTCATGCCCTCTCTTTCATTTATTTTTGTTTGAAAGAAAGGGAAGTAAAATAACACTACAGTGGTTCTCTGGGGAATCACTCTTTTCTATTTTCAGTGATAAGTGATGGTGGTGAAATTGATTTCACTATCTACTCCATTCTCTATTCCAGTGATCCCGGTTAAGCCATTGGCATATCCCAACCTTTGATAAATAATTCCATCAGAATCGATGAGATGTGAGGACATTTTGTGAGGCCCGTCAGTGGAAAATGGCTCCATTTTTTCCCCTGAGAGGCATGTCTGAGGAGGTGAAGTCAGGACCGTCAGAAGCAATGCTACCCGCCCTACGAAGAGAACCTAAAACTGCTAATGAGACCAATTTTGAAGCCTAAGGATAAAAATCATTACCACAAAAGGCAGAGGAGAGAGATGGAAATGAATGGGGCCTACTATTCAAGCCACTGGATAAAAGCTCACCTGGAATTAAATATATGTACCTGGACTTTTAAATTGCTAATGAATAGATTTGATTTATATTTAAGTCAGTGTGATTTAGGTTTTCTATAATGTACTTATGACACAAAGAAATATGACTCAGCTGGCAGGAAAATGAATGCTTTCACCAAGAATAATAATTTCATTTCTTTATTCACATTATCTATTTGACCACCAAGGAAACTTTTTACTTAGAAAAGTGTGTGTGTGTGTGTGTGTGTGTGTGTGTGTGTGTTTTCAATCGGTGTGATTTTGTGTGACTGAGAAGCATAAACAGGTGAAGAGTCACATGCAGGTAGGGTGTGGCACTTGTAACAAGCAGATACTTGGTTCCAATCTTCAGGCCATGAAGGGAATACCACTTTGGTGCTTTTTTTTTTTTTTTTTTTTTGATGCTTCACTTAACTGTTTGTTTTACACTGTGAATTTCTCGGATACTTCACAGTCTATTTTAGAGACTTAAGCCATAGTACACACAGCCTACCTCTGATGTCTTTAAAAGGACAAGAAACATTGGCAAGCTGCTTCTCCTAGTTTACATTTGGGTACTCCTTTATAGAGGGTCAGCAATGTCAGCTAAAGACCACAAATGGCAGCTGCCTGCAATTTCCCCAATTTTCTATAATTTCCCCTGGTCTTTGCACTTCAAATGAGCAAAGATTAATTCTTTACAAATGCTTTTTGTTTTTTTAAAAATAAATGCTATACTTATAGTCTATAATAAACACTAAGTTGTAGTCTTTTTCTTTTACCCCAGTAACTCCTACCATACTTATGTTGGACTTTCTGCGACAGCCACGCCTACCAGGCAAGTTTCCTTCCACCTTTATTTCTACTTTGGAAAACTGGCTTCCTCTTTGTTTCCTTTCTGTGGAACAGCATTAAAAAGGGCAATTTTCAGAACTCTTTTGGTTTCTTTTTTCTTTTGTTCCTACAATGAAAGACCACAAGTTTGTGTCTAAAGTTTCACAGGATAAGCATTTTTATTATTTCAAATCTGATTCTCTAAGTCAGACTTGAACTCTTTGCCTACACGTATGTGGCTTAAAGGAAAGAAGTCTTGGAAATTATTCATTTGATTTCAGCAAAGTGCAACTTGTGCCCAGTCTTTCAGCCCTTCCAAAAATGTCGAATTAGTGAATCAAATTACCTGGATTGGCTCTCTTTATATAAAGTCCTTTTTATCTTCTCTCTGTCCATCCTTTTATAAGTAAAATTGGCTCTGATGCTGCACTGAAAATATCCCCTCAGAGATTACCAATCCTAAAGGTAGAATCCAGTTTCTAGTCTTATTTTTATGGCACTTCTATTGGACTTTACAACAATTAATACAATCTTTCACATTAGCCATTAGAATGTAGAATCCTGTGCTTTGAATTTTTTTAAAAATCTGTTCTTCTCTTTTCCTTCATGGCCTCTACTTTTTCTTCTCACATCCCAAATGCAAGCATTTCAAATAGTTTCCTGTTTCATCTTTGTTTATTTCCTTTTATTTTCTTCGTTATTTTCTTCCAAGACTTCAAAAAGTCAATTCCGTGTGTAACTTCCAAATCCATATTAATCAGCTCCAATTATGCTGAGAGGCAAATCCTAAATGTTCAATGTCTGTTTGATCCCTCAAAAAAATGTATTTCTTAGGCCTCTCGTAACCAGTCTTTTCTCCTCCATGCATACCAACAGATGAGTTCTTTTAAAGCACAGTTCTATTCTTTTTTTTTTTTTTTTTTTTTTTTTTTTTTTTTTTTGAGACGGAGTCTCGCTCTGCCACCCAGGCCCAGGCTGGAGTGCAGTGGCCGGATCTCAGCTCACTGCAAGCTCCACCTCCCGGGTTTACGCCATTCTCCTGCCTCAGCCTCCCGAGTAGCTGGGACTACAGGCGCCCGCCACCTCGCCCGGCTAGTTTTTTGTATTTTTTAGTAGAGACGGGGTTTCACCGTGTTAGCCTGGATGGTCTCGATCTCCTGACCTCGTGATCCGCCCGTCTCGGCCTCCCAAAGTGCTGGGATTACAGGCTTGAGCCACCGCGCCCGGCCCCACAGTTCTATTCTTTTTAGATTCTCAGTTCAGTCTCTATCATTGTACACTAATACAATCAAAATTTCTTATCACAGCCTTTAAAAACCTCTACTACTTCTTCAACTTTATTGCTTGCTACTCCTCCACCTGAAAAATGAAGATGCTCCACCATTTATTGTCTCTATAATCCATGTTACATTTTCTTTTCCAGGAATAATTTCCCTCCATCTTCATCCAGAAACTGTCAGCTGTAATGCTACTGAAATAGCCAAGCCTTTATAAAGAATCCTTTCTTTCCCTACTTGCTTCTTTTTTCTGACCTCTCATTGGAAATTTCCTTTCTCTTTTCGACTTTTAGTAAACATTGCCTTGCACTGATATTATTTGTGTGTACGTGTTCTTGCCAAGAAAGCCATAGTTCCTCCAGAATGAGTAATTAATATTATTCATTTTCTTTTCTCTATAGTGCCTAGTGAAGGCACTGAATAGACACTCTAGTAAATCTTTGATGTTATTACTGATTATATGCAAACTTAGTGGGGATAAGGAACAGCCTCAACACTTGAAAACGTTTAATTTTCTTCATAGGCAAACTTCTCCAAATGGGAGGAAGAATTTTGTTCTCACTGAACGATGTAGTTGAAAAGCACTATACAGATATAAGGTATGTAATAACTCTATGTATTATAACATCAGACTGAATTAGTAAAGGAAATAAAATTAGCAAAGGAGATATAAGATAGGATATTTTCTCAATATGCTTTGAATCTAAGGACAGGATTTCACCTTTCACTGAATAGCTGTGTGGCATTGGTCAGATTATATAACCTCTATAAGTCTGTGTTTTTATTTGTAGAGGGAGTACAATACTCCATACTGATATTGTTAAGAAAAAACAGGACAGTACATATAAAGAGGTAATAGAGAGGACACGCTCCATACACAACAGCTACTATTGATATTATCATCAATGACGGATTACTTTTTCTTAGCTAAAACTTACATTCCCTTCTACCAAGCAAGACCCCTGAAACTTTAGATGACTCTCTGGGCATGATTTTTCCTTTCAGATTTATCACATGCTACATTTTCTGCTTTTATCAAATTGCTGATATTCTACCTTCCTTAGAAGGTCATAAATTCTGCCGTGATTCCCCTTTGGCAAATTGTTACAAAAGAAGAGAAAAATTATGTGTGTGTATACACACACACATATTTGTGATTCATAACTGTTCCATTTCTGTAGCACAGACCCACAAAAATGGAGGCTCTATTTTTATTAACTTCTAATAATATAGATGTTTTGATCTGTTCCTCTATATTATTACCATGTACACAATAAAACACTGTCTAAATTAGTAACAAGCTTGAGTGCACATTTGAAGAAGGAATCCTCATAAACTTTCATAATGGAGGCAAGTGCAGCAGGAGTAACTTTATGTATGCCGAATTGTTACATCAGCCATGCTTTATAGCTGTTTAGTTCTTTTCAGTTTACAAAACCCTGTCCTCACATTATCAACTTTAAATTTTGCAAAAATACAGTTACGATGGGAGAGAAGGTAGCATTATTTCAATACTATAAATGAGGAAAATGAGACTCCCAAAGATTAATTAGCTTGTAAAAAAATCACTTGGCTTGTAATGGAGAATCAGGTTCAGAACCGTCTTCTGACTTATAATTAAAGATATTTTCACTCAATCTCTCTAATTCTTAGTTTCCATGAACCCTAGGGTAAAATTAATCATGCTTCCCAAACAATGGAATTTTAAGACAAACTAGGTAAACTGCTAAAAAATTAATCTTGTTCTTACTAAATAACACAGTGATAAATTGTTTTCATGGTACCATCTATATTTTATGATTAAGCGAGTTTACAGCATTCTTAGCTTAACATATCACCCACTCAACTTTCAGTAACTTTGTGCTTTCTCCTTTCTTCTTTCATTCCTCTGGCATATGAACTGGTTGCAGCTAAGGGAGTTAATCAGTATAAGAGCTGTTAAAAATATATATTTGATGTAACCATGCTTTGCACAAAAACAAAAATAGGTGCTGGTAAATGGTACCGTTGTTCAACCTCACTCAAAAAGTTCTGGTAAAATAGATGAAAGATAGTAAGTACACTGGTAGTAATTCGCTGCAGCAGTTATGTAGATAAGAAGACATTTAGGTATGAATATCACTGATCAATATTATAATAGTCTATTAAAACAAAAACAGTTATTTGAGAGACAAAAATAGGTGATAGCATTTCTATTTTGGGTATTAGAATCAAAATCTAGGGGAGACACCTCTTTCTGTTTTTTCTAACAATTGGTTCTTAGGACTCATAACAAGCTAAGGTTATTTTTTGTCCAACACAAATATCATCTCATATTGCCTTAGTTTCCCTATTAATAAAATAGGAGTAATAAAACCTTACTTCATATAATTTTTGAAACATAATCACATATACCTAGTATATAATAAATATTCAGTGCACACTGGCTGATAGTATTCGCACCAGTAATGTCTTGCCCCTCTCTCCCAAACATTAAACACATGCTATAGTTGATGATAAAAATGGTCACAATTATCTACCCTTTCTTATATCCATGTCTTCTGAAATGTAACTTTACAGCTTCTCCCCAGCTGGCCCTGTAACTTGCTTTGACTAATAGAATGTAGCAGAAATGTCACTCTCTTCTTGTCTCTTGGAATCTCTGCCTCTTTCCTATAAACAAGCCCAGGCTAACCTAATGGAGAATGAGAGAGCAGATGGATCAGAGCCAAGTCACCTCAGCTGTCCTAAGCAAAGTCATAAACACATCAGATACAGAAGTACATTGGATAAAGCATCCAAGATCAGCAAAGCTGGCTCATAGTCAATACTCAGCTGATGACAGACGCATGAGGGAGCCCAGCCAAGACCTAAAGAACCACTCAGCTTTCCCATGATTTGTGAACTATAGTAAAGGGTTGCTGTTCTAAGCCACTAAGTTTTGAAATGATTTGTTATGCAGCAATATCTAACTAATACACAGAATTTGCTGGCCAAGAATTGTAAACACTATGGATTGGGTTTGTTTTTGCTTTTCCATCTTGTAGATGGAACTCTGGGGCAGAATGAAAGGCTGTCAATCATAATGTTGAGAATAAATGTTTAAAATCAGGTCCAGAAGGCTAAGTATTTTATTTGCTATGCTTAGCCAATAGACAGATGATTTTACCTTAGAATTCTGTGACTTGAGAGCCCATACTCTTTTTCTTACACAACCATGTAGTGCAGTGTATCAGTGTTTGCCTTGAAGTAGGCAAAGAATTTCAGGGGAGGGAAAAAGATAAGTTAGAGATTAAACATATTATATTATTTGGCTGTGTCCCCACCCAGATCTCATCTTGAATTGTAGCTCCCACGATTCCCACATGTTGTGGGAGGGACCCAGTGGAAGGTAATTGAATCATGGGGGCAGGTCTTTCCTGTGCTGGTCTTGTGACAGTGAATAAGTCTCGTGAGATCTGATGGTTTTATAAAGGGGAGTTTCCCTGCACAAGTTCTCTTCTTTTGTCTGCTGCCATGTGAAACGTGCCTTTCACCTTCCATCATGATCGTGAGGCCTCCCCATCCACGTGGAACTGGGAGCCCATTAAACCTCTTTCTTTTGTAAATTACTCAGTCTTGGGTACAACTTATTAGCGGCTTGAAAACAAACTAATACAACATTCAGGGCCCTTTTATTACGAAGAAAAAAAATTTACCGTTTGGAAACACTTCTTTTTGCTTGGAATTGCTCTGTTTTTAAAACTTGCCAATTCAAAAACTAAACTAAGGATCAACATTCAATTTATCTTAACCCAGATTTTGCTCAGATGACAACATCTTTTTAAGGAGCCTCCTTTGTCCAAGGCAGAAGAGAAATCAGGCAAGAGAAACGATAAGTAGAATTTAAAAAATAACCAATACTTTATTCTGAACTACAAAGGATGAACAAACAGCACTTAATTTTCTTTTTTCCTTTCTCCTTCCGGTGAGAAATAGGTTAAGGATTTTAATGCCTCTCTGAATAGAACCTATAAAAAATTGAAACTACTGTTTTCTTCCTAAATGTTCTTAAGACAGAGAAAATATACTAAAAATTAGGTGGTACTATTGCTTAATGTCTCTAAGGGACTAAAATAAGTGACCTGAATAATTAGCTAATTCTCTTTGAGTGTCTTTTAACTTTCAGCCAAACAGTTATGCTATTTACTGATCTCACCATAAATATTTCTTCAGAATAGGAAAAGCAAGATATCAAGTTCCAATTGTCCTTTCTAATAATAGATTTAACTCAAATATTTGTGGGTGGTTTAAAAATGTTAACCCACCTTAGATATACTAAACTATAACTTTGTATTTCTGTAATTGAACAGTTTACCTCTAAGGTTACTCTGAGTATCTTAAGATACTTCTAGGGCAAAATGTCATCCTCTGGGGGTTCTCCTTATGTGTTCCTGGTCTTCTCTGGGGTTATCTAATGTCTGTGGTCATGTATATATAATGCTGGCATTGAGAGAGGACTCTGGTCTTTGTGCCATCTATTGGTCTAGGTTAGCCTCTGTCCAAGGAGTGGCTATTGCACCTGAACTTGGCTGTTGGGCACCAGTGTCTGTGTCTCTGCCATGATCTCCTCACTCAATGTCATCTGTGTAGAGCCTGTGCTTCTTCCAGGCCTCTGCTCTTTGCAACACTGGTTGACATGCACACTACATTTTCTTTGACTCTCTCTAGCCCCTACTCAGTCCAGGAAGAGCTTTTATTTTCTTCTTGAATGTTGAAAAACTACTTTTAAGCAGCTCAAGGTCAAGATTATTAAAATCAGTTTTGGAGATGTAGAATAACCTGGTCTTTTTCTCCTTATAAAATAAAGTGATTAGAATGTTAGACGTTACAATTTTTTTTTCCTAAGAGATAGTCTAAATCAGTGTTTTTCCTGATGCCAATTTGAGGACTAGGACAGGTTTTTACCCGTCCAGTTTGAAATCAGACTGCATCGGACAATCCAGTTGATTTTTTAAAGCTACATTTATTAGTTTACAGTCTGTCTATCATTCTGAGGTTTTAGTCTTTTATATTTTTTACATTTTAAAATAGAATTGTGATAATAGATACAATTTTTAAAATGGCTTAACTTTGCCAATAAAAATTGGCAATATTAAGTCAGTTTCCAAAATATTTTTTGATTACTTGCTTGAATTATTTCCACAGATCTATAAAATCTAAATTTTCAGAAGCCATTGATTCAATCAATCATATTGAGAAAGCTTATATTAACTTGACAATAACAGTAACAAAAGGAATTCTGCATGGCGTGAGAAAGCTCCTTATTTCTTAACTTCGTAATAGCTATAGTCATAGCTATTTAAGATTTCCAAAACCGTAGAGGTGATAACTCTATCTCATACATTTTTAGGGTACATCAAATAAAATTGTATTAATAAACTCCCTAGCCCATCATAAGAACTTTCCAATAGTTCATATCACCTCCTCTTTTCCACTTTATAAATACAAGTTAGATATTAAATAAAAGCAGGTGCTTCCTCCTCAGATAGGCATCTTGTATTTCTCACGGGCTTATTTATATCTAGGTTCCTGAAAATTCAAATAAAACTTGACTTTTTAGACAAGTAAGCCACAATTGTGTTCATTATTTTATAATTATCAGAGATATTTTATCTTTTTTTGAAGTTCTTTAATAGAACAGTGAATTTTAATTCTTCAGCTTAAAATCTTCTGCTTTGCCTCATTCCCATATAGTTAAGAAGTTTAAATTCGTCAAACTATTGAGGAAAACAAATGAATCACTGCAAAAGGTAAGATTTGTTTTATAAATACACAATTGACTCCATCCATTTATTTATCCATCCACTCATCCATGCATCCCCATATCCTAATAGTCTAACATTTAAAATGTAGATTTTAGTATTTTTAGCCTTTTTCTTTTTAAAAAATTATAAGAAAATTGTGAACCGAATAACCACTAAAAGGCTTTTTCAATTAAAGTTACAGCATCTTTTAAAGGTAGGCCACATGTTTAAATTCACTATGTAATTGAAATGCACTCTAGTTAGACATACTTAAATGAATACACTGGGTCACATGAGAAATGTTATTTGGCTCAAGTATGACCTACAATATCTAGCCCTTGGCAAGCTGTAGAGACATGCTGTTTCTCAATGCTAAAGAAATTGGTTGTGGTGTAGCAGATTCAGTCAGACTAGAGAAGTTGTTGCCTTCCTTTGGCTATGAACCAAATCCCAGCAGATTAGGTAGCTGTTTTCCTGACATTCAGTGAAATAACCCTGTGAATTAGCTCAGCTGGCTTGCATTTATTTTGAGTATGCAGAGTATACTGATATAAAGTATCTAATGAAAGGTGAGTATGGTTTTATATTACATAAAAATTTCAGGCAACAAGAATATAAAAACTAAGCAGAGGTCATTTTAAACAGCACTAGTTACTCTTAAAGCTAAATGTTATCTCCTGGAAATTTTACTTATATGGATAAATTCTGAAATGTTTATTTTAATCACCTTTAATGCAGAAACCTTAATTTAATCTGACATAAAATCATTTACTTTTTCTCAGATGTTAGTAAGAATTTTAATTTCTTGTGTTAACATTAGCCATATACACCTGACCAGTGTTTTTTCTGTCACAGTAAAGAAATTAAAGAACTATATGATATGCTTCTACTCTTAATAAATTATAAAATGATAGCCCTCCTTTAAAAAGGTCTTCATGTTTTTTATGATTTGATAAGACTGGAATAAAATTTACTTTGGTGCTCCTTTGAGAAATAGTCTGGTGGAAAAATACATTTACCACCTCTTGTAATACAAAAGGGATGTGGACATTAAAAAAAAGTCTTACTCCTTAGAATGAAACGAAATTAATGAACATGATTAGAATAGAAGGATGAAAACTTAATGAAAAAACAATTTAACTCTGACAAACACCTGGCAAACCTGAGCATTTTGTCTATTAAATCTCCAGACAGAAGAAATTATTTTTTCTTTCCATGTTCAAATAGATAGCATTTCCTTCCCTAACCAAACATCTTAATTTAGCATAAACTTCCTCATACTAATTCAGTACCTTTAAATATTATTTGTCATGGTCAATGATACTGCTTTATCTACCTTGTTTTCCCACCAAAAATCTATGTGTGACATCCGGACATGTTTAGGGAATACATTTTAACTGAAGTTCCCATGGTCTGCATCATCTATTGTTTGAAACACAATAAACTGGCAGGGATTAAATCTATAACAAAATAAGCAACAGTTGCTTGGCATCTGGAAACACATGGTGAAATACAATTACTAGGTGTTTTGTAGAGCAAGTGACTGGCTTCCTCATAGAAACCTTATGTCTGTTAGTGACTAACACGGGTATACAATATTTCTTATTCAATATCCTTCACTGATAAGAGCTACACACAGTTTACCTCTTTTACCTCTCACTGAAAACCAGTGTCATCCTTCTGTGTCATCCTTCAAGGAACTAAGAAACTATCTTCTGCCTTCATATCCAATGGAAAGATATTTTGAGGACTTGGTGACCATATGCATGTTTCCCTCTTTCACAAATGTGACCAAAAAGAATACAGTTTCTTCTAAAAGGGTTCACAGGAAAAAAAATTAAGCCTTCATAAGGAAACTAGAGTATTATTATCAGACTCTAATATCAACTCGTGGGCAGGAAAACATCTTTTAAAAACTCAAGTTCTGAGCCAGATGGATGGTAAGGAAAAAAAAATGTATGTTTTCAAGTTTTTTGTGACTAGGGTTTCCATCTTTATAATTGCTTGCCTGCTTCCAAACAAATCCCACAAAAAACAAAAGCCCTTCCAAATGTTAGAATTAATAGCTGATATCTGTGGGATTTGTAGACATGGATCATAAAACTAAATAAATATCGATTAAATAAAATCTTGATTTCTGAGGAGAAAAGCATTTATCCATGTTATGTGTAACATAACCCAAATTATTAATAAATTAAAATTAAGGACATGGAGCTCTATATTTTATACCTTCTACCTTCCTACCAATAACTAAAATTCAATCTTCCATAACTAAAAATTCTTGTAGATTATTAAGGCAGGCTTGCATACGCACACACACAAAGAAAGAACAAATCTGACTTCTGAAAAAGAAGAAAGCCTTGATAATCAACTAAAACTGGAACTTTTACATATTTCAAAAGTTAAGAAGTAAAAAACACTACGCAGAAAAATCATGTGCCTCTATGTAACCTGTTTGAAAGCAGGACAGGAATTTGAAAACAAAATGCATTATGAAAATCTTGAAATTCTAGTTGAGAAATTTTCCATTGCACATCAGGTCTGTTTGCTCAAGATTGAATGCTAATGAGATCGGCATAAACACTAAATCTTGGTTGCTTTTTCAATCATTACCTAACAGTGAGTTTTGACTACTGAATGACTACAGAGAATGGAATATTATGCAAATTAGATGAAGGGAAATACAAATGGCAAACATATTGAATCATTTTCTCTTTGTAAATTTATTTTAATTTCTATTGCCTCCAAATGCTGTTTGATACACTATTTCTTTTTTTAAGTCATAATTATTTAATGAGCCACTAAAACATTTTCATCATTGATTTTATTTCAGAATAAAGTAGTTTGTATTTTATTCATCAAAACTATCTGAATAATAAACCAACTAGCAAAAATATCCCAGATTATATTCAACTAAAATCAAATGGAAATTGCTTCTAATACTTGACCTGCTATGTGATTTAAAAATTAATTTTTAAAAACTTGCACAAAATATACACCTATAATTAGAGGGAAGAACTTCATTAAATTAAGCAAAATAACAAGAACAACAAAAACTTAATAAGAAGAGTAGCATTACAATTGAATCAAAATAGGAAAGAGAAATAGAAATTATACTTGAAGAGCTTAGAGTTCACTATTAAGTTCTCTTTGACTATTGGAAAGCCAATAATTTTTTATTTTCAATAGAGTGGTTTTAACTCACAAAATAAGTTTTGATTTATAAATACAAGCATTTTACACAGAAAATATAGAATTTAAGTAGAGAAAACTTCACAATAATCTCAAAGAATTATCATTTCAGAACTGTGATTTGTTTCCAAGTCAATTTCCCATCTACATCATGACTAATTTTTTCTTCAAATGACATTCTTTCCCCTTTAACCAAAAACCTTTCCAGTATTAATCTGATTGACCTTCTCACTTTATGTCTTTCTTCCTTCCCTTTTATTCTAACTTGAATTACTTAAAATATTTATTTTTGGTCTCTGGGTCATCCTGAATATGACTGTAGACCATGTGGGAAATAGCTTTCCCCTTTGTGTAATGTGACAAGCATAACCAGTTAGCAGTTAACATATTACATATCTATTATGATGCAGGAACTTAAAAGTAGGAGGTGGTTAAGAAAATTAATTCTGAAATCAGAATGCTTTAGTCCAAATCTCATCTCTAACACTTACAGGTTTTGTAGTCGTGGGAAAGTTGAATAAAATTTTCAGCTTTTATTTTCTTATCTGGCAAAAGAGAACAATACAAATACTTGGCCTAAATTAAATTTATTGGTGATAGAATTAAAGCCTTTATGGAATTAAGCATCAGAAAGTAAAGCCAAGATAGAAAAATATATTATTGTGGCAGAGAACTGTTATTACATATTAAAACAGACTAGTAGGGTTTTTCACAATTTAATATATATGTATTGCAAGTCTAAGAAATAAAACCTATATTTGGTCCATTTTATACACACACACATATACACATACACGCACACACATACACATTCAGTTTCTTAATATATTGATTGATAAGTCAGAAAAAATGATTAAAATAATATAGTGCAAATGAACAGATGGTAGAGCTACATTTCGTATTATGCTTATTAAGCATGAGCATTTGTGTTCTCTTCTTCAAGAATATATTTGTAGCAGAAATTAAGATAGGAATATTTGCCTTAAACCTCATGGACAATGCAAATATGTAGATGCAAATTGATTTTTTATGTCTTATCTCTAGCATTTCTAAAATAATGTATCTCATTCATATACAAAAAAGTGTTTTCTTTAACAAAAATTACACAAGTAATTTTTCTCAGGATAACAAAAAAAAGATAAGCAAAACTGAGAAAAGTGTTACCAAAATTCCTAGGACCCTGAGGTAACTACTTCTAACAATTTGGTGTATCTTCTGTTTGTGTATGAATATATGTTTCATAAAAATGAGATCTAAATATACATATTGAGCTGGGCATGGTGGCTCACGCCTGTAATCCCAGCACTTTGGGAGGCCAAAGTGAGTGAATTGCTTCAGTCCAGGAGTTCAAGACCAGTCTGGGCAACATTGGTGAAACCTCTCTACCAAAATACAAAAAAAAAAAAAAAAAAAAAAAATTAGCTGGGCATGGTGGCTCACAGTAGACCAAGTTACTTGGGAGGCTGAGGTGGGAGGATTGTTTGGTGAGCCAAGCTCCAGTCTGCACTCCACTACACTACAGCCTGAGTGACAGAGTGAGACCCATCTCAAAAGAAAAATAATAAATAAATAAATAAACCTATACAATATAGTCTTCATTGGTGATTCCTCTGCCTAGCACAGTGCTTGACATACAGTAGAGCCTCAATATTTAATGAGTAAATGGGTAAATGAATAAATAAATGATTTCTAATAACAAATAGAGGAAGGTCCATTTAGAAATATTTGATTGTGTTTGTACAAAAAATTAGCATTTTTGGCCTCGCGTGGTGGTTCACACCTGTAATCACAGTAACTTGGGAAGTTGAGGTGGGCAGATCATGAGGTCAAGAGTTCAAGACCAGCCTGTCTACCATGGTGAAACCATGTTTCTACTAAAAATACAAAAATTAGCTGGGTGTGGTGGCATGCACCTGTAATCCCAGCTACTCAAGAGGTTGAATCAGGAGAATCACTTGAACCCCAGAGGCGGAGGTTGCAGTGAGCCGAGATCATGCCATTGCACTCCAGCCTGGGTGACAGAGTAAGACTCCATCTCAAAAAAAAAAAAAATAGTATTTTTATTGGAATTACTTTTATATTTAGATCAATTTGGTGGTGAAATGTGTATATTAGTATATAAATTAATGTTACATATAAATATATTAAACATATAAAGTATATAATATATTATATATTAGTTTATATATTACTATATTATTATACAAATATATTAAACTACATTAAGCTTTTCTTTCAACAGACAGAAAATATTTTTTCGTTTATGTATGTCTTTTATAGCTCACAGAAGAGGTACTCAGTTTTCTTCTAATATATTTCAGATATTTTGATTTTTCTGAGTGAAGTTATGAAGGAATATCATGGTTACCATAATAGTAATAGTGGTTATCTTGCTTTGTCTTTAATGTTGAGACATTTTAATATTTAATGTTGTGTTGTTACAGTGTTTCATTGTTGCAGTGTGATGCTGGCAGGTGGTTTCAAAATGTTAGAAATGCAAAATGCTTGTTCCGCAGTGCCTTAAAGAAATGGCACTCAAACATAAATTTAATTTTCTCAGCAAGGCAATTTTTACTTTCTGCAGAAAGGGTGCCCCTCGCAGATGAAACAATGGCAAGAGCACACCTGGACGGGGAGGGACAGGAGTTCTTATTCCTGACCAAGGTAGCCCCTACTGCTGTGTCATTCCCCTATTGGCTGGGGTTGGACTGCACAGTCTAAGTTAATTCTGACTGGCTATTTTAAAGAGGGCAGAGGTATGAGCCAGAGTGGTGGGATGAGTGGTTTGGTGGGAAGGATGGTTAGGAACAGGTAACTAAATGTGACTTAGGTCAGAGCAGGTAACCAAGGGTGACTCAGGTCAAAGCAGGTGACTGGGATGAGTCAGGAAGGAGCAGGTGACTAGGGGAACAGATGTGAACTACTGATTAGGACTGGTGGGAAAGTTGTTTACTGAAACTAGAAGTGAGGAGCTGAAGAGAACCAGGAAGTTAAACATTAAAATGGATAATTGAAGAATAAGAGAGCTGAACATACTGACATACTGATTATTTGAAGAGAAACTTGGGGTTCACTATATTTAACAAAAGATTTAACAAAGAATATGCTGGGCTCAGTGGTTCACACCTGTAATCCCAGCACTGTAGGAGGCTGAGGCCAGCAGAGGCAGACCACTTAGGCCCAGGAGTTTGAGGTAACATAGTAAGACTACCTACAAGAATTCTTACAGCAGGGTTAAAAGTGGTATTCATTAGACATGGAATTTATAGGCATGCAATATTCCAGAGACCATTGGAAAACTTTATTGATAATCTGCAAGTAGTTATTTTACAGAGAAAGAGAAATCCATACTAATTGATTAGGGAATGATGAAGGCAGATAAATATGTCCAAAGCTGTGATAAAACAAATTTCTCATCTCAACTTTGTGTGATCAAAATATCAGAAATGAAAAAAGTATATAAAAAGAAAACTTGATAACAAATTAACTATACATCAATAACTCAAGGACATGTAAAGAATAGAGACTCCCAGCCTGGGCAGCATGGTGAAACCTGGTCTCTACAAAAAAAATAGAGAAATTAGCCAGGCATGGTGGTGCATGCCTGTGGTCCCAGCGACCTGGGAGACTGAGGTGGGAGGATCACTTGAGCCTGGGAGGTCCAGGGTGTAGTGAGCCTTGATAGTGCCACTGCACTCTAGCCAGGGCAAGTTTCAGAGAGTAGAGGAGAAAAGGGAAAGCTTTCTAATTTTTTCACTAACACTATTTTAAATTTGATACCAAAGCTTGTAAAAGAGAATCCAGGAAATTAAAATTGTAGACCCACTCAGTTATGAATATAGATGTAAAATCCTAAAGAAATAATTTTTGAATTATTTCAGTTATGTATTAAATGACAATAATAACAGTAATAATACTTCATGAGGAAATAGGTTTACAAAAATTAAAAAAAAAAAAAAACTACCAATGCAATGTATTGGAACACCGATTAAGTTAAAAAAGAATATTATCCAGACAGATGTAGACACATTTAATGAAATTCAGAAATCAGTCATTAAAAAAATAAGCCAGAAACCTAAGAACATAAGGTAAATCCTAAACCTGATTAAGGGTCTTTATCAATAATGGAACAACAAACAGTACATATGATATTGCAACATTCCCATTGAAGTTAGGAAGACAAATTGTTTTGACTGTTCAACATTATACTATACTGGAGAGATTCAGCAATATAATAATTATAAAAATGGGAAGAATAAAAATTAGAAAAGAAAGAATAAATTATTGAAATATGATAGTTTACATGAATAAACCTAAGATTTTAATCACAAAACTTTTAAAACTTAAATAAATTTCAATGCTGTGATCGGATACAATACCCATATATGAAAATCATTTGGTTTCTTATGTGTTAGCAGTGGTAAATTAGAAAAGAAGAAAGTAATCTAAGATATATTTATAGATACAATGAAAGCTTTTTGAGCTTTGGAAGAATAATTTTAAAACTACTTATAGACATAATGAAGAGAAATGCAAAGACAGAAACAAGAATGACAAAGAACCTCCTGTGTTAAATATACTTCCAAATCCAAGATGCAAGATACATGAAGATAAGTAGTACGAGAAAGAGAATCCACAAAAGTAACAAAGAAAAGTTAGATTTACCCCAGTCTAAATGCAAATTGGGGAAAAAAAAGGATTTTAGAATATTTAAGATTAATTTTTAAACTCATTTACTCATTCAATAATAATTACTATGATTGTGCATATGCCTGTCAGGTGCTGTTCTGATTGTACATAGTATAGTGAGGAGAGCTGAGGTATAGCATGACTGCAAATGTGATCAGTGCTGAATTTGTGGGGATTTCAAAGGAAACAGAATTTTATAGTAATCCTGGTTAACGTAGGAATTGGTGAGTCAGGCCTTGGGTTTAATTTCTTCTGCCAAATGAAAGGATACATATAACTCTACAGAAAAAATCCGAGTTCCTTGTACTTGGGGATCCTTCTCTGTAGACAGCTTATTAATACTCCCATTCTGTTTGTTCCAGAAAAAAAATCAATATAAAATAACAGATACTGAAAGTTTTCCCTTAAGAATCTCCAACATTTGGAAAAGTTAAAATAAATGTACTTGTATTAGTCTCTATACTGATATCAACCTATTTTATTAACCAAGCTCAAGTTCATCCTTTTTACTATGCAATTATGGACTAGGTCAGGATCCTTCATTTGTCATATAAAGGAAACGCAACCTATTTTATTAACCAAGCTCAAGTTCATCCTTTTTACTATGCAATTATGGTCTAGGTCAGGATCCTTCATTTGTCATATAAAGGAAACGCAAATGTGGATGTTTAGAATGCAAACCCTAGCTTTTCCCATTCTGGTAAGCTCAGTGAGTGACAGCATTAGGCCTGAGCCAAAATGCAGGAACTTGCTTCTAAATAGCTTGACCTAAAATAAAGATAATAGAGGAGCTATTTTCTTTGGTTTCCTTTCACAATTGCTTTGGGTTTTTTGTTTGTTTGGATAAAAACACCAAAGACCATTCCACCATTTGGTCAAAATGTATTTCTTGCAGAATCTCTTCTTTCCCAGATGTAGGAAACAATCCTGTTTATGTTAGTGCAATAAATCTAAGAAATAAAGGAGCTGTTGTCACCTTCTTGTCCAGTTTATAGTAAAGATCAGTGTGAAGCTTACGTTCCAGAGGTGTATTCATTCAATTCTACAAGCACCCGTTTCATCTGGACTTCTTGATATTTCAACTAAGTAAAGTTACTCTTGACTCCTTGTGAGTGGTCAGAAATGTGGCTTTTTTCTATTAGCCTCAAAAGGATTCATTTATATCTCCTCTTAGTTCTAACATGCTTTCTCATCTAATATTTTTTTCTGATTTTTATAGTAGCCTTGAGAGATACACAAGTATAATAATTCTTATTTTACACGTGAAGAAATAAAATCTCCAAGAGATGATGTGGATTTTCAGTAGAGCTGAGACTTATGAATCTTTGCTTAGTGTTCTTTCATTAAGTTCATTTACTTGAACATTTATTTACCAACACATAATTATTGAGTGCCTAACTTAGGCCAAACTGTGTTGCAGGAACTCTACTGCCTATCAAGTTTGATTGTCACTGTTCTTTATAAGTATCAGAAAGATTATTAGTAACAAGAACTTCTGGTATTAATTGTGAAGAGAATATCCCTACTTTATTTTTTCAGTCTTAAAAACTAGTCTACATTATGATTACAGCTTGTTCAGACATGATTTTGATAATGCTTTCAGCCCACGTTTATGAGAATTTAAATATCAATATTTCTGATATTGACAGCAGTTAAGTCAATATTTGATAGCAAACATTTCAAACTTTTTCCTTTAATGAGGAATGAATTTGGCTTGAAAGGTTTTAAAGTCAGACCTTTGATTATAACTTATGAGCTGCTTTAAAATTTATTAATCCCCCAAATATTAGAAGCCCATAATTTACACTCTAATTTGCTCTAATATGCTGTTTGTATTCTCTTTCTCCAAATACTTAATATGATCAGTCCCTTTCCTATGAGACATTTAAAAAATCACTGTTTTCTACAAATATATACCACATTATTTATTCTATAACATATAGCAGGTATTCATTGATTTTTTGTTGGTGGTGGTGGTGGTAGTTTTTAGTGTCCTATGAATGCAAGGAAATAATACCACAGTGGGGTAGCAGGGAGGTAGTAGTGAGTCCAGCAACTCAACTTCCCTACTGCTTTTTATAGCCAAGAGCATCTCAGATCATTGTTCATATCCCAATAGGGCAGTTGCAATGTTCAGACACAAGGTGATTTTCTTTTTTTTTTATATTTATGCAGTTGTTCTACATCATTGATTGAAATTATTTTCCCTTCACTTTTGAATTACTATGGCATGTTTATATCAAAGATCAGTTGACCGTATATGTGTGGGTCTATGTATGTCTGAACCCTATTCTACTCTACTGATCTATTCTTCTATCCTTATGCCAATTCTAGAATATCTTGATTACTATAGCTTTATAATTTGGCTTGAAGTCAGATAGTGTAAATTTTTTACCTTTACTCTTCTTTTTCAATTATTTTGCTATTGTAGCTCTTTTGAATTTCCACATTAACTTGTCATTTTCTACAAAAAAAGGTTAATGGCCGGGCGCGGTGGCTCAAGCCTGTAATCCCAGCACTTTGGGAGGCCGAGACGGGCGGATCACGAGGTCAGGAGTTCGAGATCATCCTGCCTAACACGGTGAAACCCCGTCTCTACTAAAAAAATACAAAAAACTAGCCGGGCGAGGTGGCGGGCGCCTGTAGTCCCAGCTACTCGGGAGGCTGAGGCAGGAGAATGGCGTAAACCCGGGAGGCGGAGCTTGCAGTGAGCTGAGATCCGGCCACTGCACTCCAGCCTGGGTGACAGAGCGAGACTCCGTCTCAAAAAAAAAAAAAAAAAAAAAAAAAAAAAAAGGTTAATTGTGATTTTATGTGGATTGTATTGAACCCATAGATCAATTTGTGGACAATTGACATCTTAGCAATTTTGAGCCTCCTAATCCATTAACACGGTATATCTCCATTTAGGTTCACTTAATTTATTTCAGCATGTATTGTATCTTTATTGTAAAATTCTTGCCTATCTTTTGTTAATTTTTTAACTTAAGGATATGTTATAAATAATTATATATGTATTTATTGCAAATAATTTTTTAATTTAATTTTTCGAATTGTTTGTTGCTAGTATGTAAAAATACAGTCAATTTTTATATTAATTTGTATTTTGCCACTTTGCTAAGTTAACTTATTGGTTTTGAGACTTTTATAGATTCCTTTCCATTTTGTAATTAAAAAAATGATGTCTGTAAATAAAATTTAGTTTAACTCTTTCATTCCTTTTTTTTGTTTCGTTTTATGCCTTTGTGTTTCCTTATGACATTGTTTGCTACCTTCAATACAACTTTGTTTTTGTTTTTTAAAATTACTGCTATTTTACTTTTTAAGTTCCATGGTACGTGTGCAGGATGTGCAGGTTTGTTACATAGGTAAACATGTGCCATGGTGGCTTGCTGCACCATCACCCAGGTATTAAGCTCAGCATGCATTAGCTCTCTTCCCTAGTGCTCTCACCCCCTTCTGCCCTCCCCCGACAGGCCCCAGTGTGTGTTGTTTCCCTCCCTGTGTCCATGTGTTCTCATTCTTCAGCTACCACTTATAAGTGTGAACCTGCAGTGTTGTTTTTCTGTTCCTGCATTAGTTTGCTGAGGATAATGGCTTCCAGCTTTATCCATGTCCCTGCAAAGGACATAATCTTGTTGCTTTTTATGACTGCATAGAAGTTCATGCTGTATATGTAGCACATTTTCTTTATCCAATCTATCAATGATGGGCATTTGTGTTGATTTCTTGTCTTTGCTATTTTGAATAGTGCTGCAGTGAACATATGTGTGCATGTGTCTTTGTAACAGAATGATTTATTTTCCTTTGGGTATATACCCAGTAATGGGATTGCTGGGTCAAATGGTATTTCTGGTTCTGAATCTTTGAGGAATCACCACACTGTTTACCACAATGATTGAACTAATTTACATTTTCACCAATAGTGCAAAAGCATTCCTATTTCTCCACCACCTCATCAGCATCCGTTTTTTTTGTTTGTTTTTTTTTTTTTTTTTTGACTTTTTAATAATCGCCATTCTGACTGGCATGAGATGGTATCTCACTGTGGTTTTGATTTGCATTTCTCTAATCATCAGTGATGTTGACCTTTTTTTCCTATGTTTGTTGACTGCATGTATGTCTTTTTTTGAAAAGTGTCTGTTCCTGTCCTTTGCCCACTTAGTAATGGGATTGTTGTTTTCTTGTAAATTTGCTTAAGTTCCTTGTAGATTCTGGATATTAGAGCTCTGTCAGATGGATAGACTGCAAAATTTTTCTCCCATTCTGTAGGTTGTCTGTTCACTCTGATAATAGTTTCTTCTGCTGTGCAGAAGCTCTGAGGTTTAATTAGATCCCATTTATTAATTTTTGCTTTTGCTGCAATTGCTTTAGGCAAATTCATTGTAAAATCTTTGCCCATGTCTATGTCTTGAATGGTATTGCCTAGTGGTATTAAAGTCTCCCACTATTACTGTGGCGGGGGGTCTAAGTCTCTTTAAGAACTTGTTTTATGAATCTGGGTGCTCCTGTATTGGGTGCATATATATTTAGAATAATTATCTCTTGTTGTTGAATTGAATCCTTTACCATTATGTAATGCCCTTCTTTGTCTTTTTCGATCTTTGTTGGTTTAAAGTCTATTTTGTCAGAAACTGGGATTGCAACCCCTGCTTCTTTCTGTTTTCGATTTGCTTGGTAAATTTTCCTCCATCCCTTTATTTTGAGCGTATGTGTGTCTTTGCATGTGAGATGTGTGTCTTGAATACAGTACACTGATGAGTCTTGTCTTTTTATCCAGCGTGCCATTCTGTGTCTTTTAATTGGGGCATTTAGCCCATTTACATTTAAGGTTAATATCGTTATGTGCGAATTTGATACTGTTATTATAAAGCTGGCTGGTTAATTTTGCAGAATTGTTAATGTAGTTGCTTCATAGTGTCATTGGTCTGTGTACTTCAGTGAGTTTTTGTAATGGCTGGTAATGGTTTTTCCTTTTCATGTTTAGTGCTTCCTTCAGGAGCTCTTGCAAGGCAGGCCTGATGGTGACAAAAATCCCTCAGCATTTGCTTGCCTGAAAAGGATTTTATTTCTCCTTTGCTTATGAAGTTTAGTTTAGCCAGATATGAAATTCTGCACTGGAAGTTCTTTTCTTTAAGAATGTTGTATATTGGCCCCCAATTTCTTCTGGCTTGTAGGGTTTCCACTGAGAGGTCTGCTGTTACTCTGATGAGCTTCCCTTTGTTTCTCTCTGGCTGCCCTTAACATTTTTTCCTTCATTTAGACCTTGGAGAATCTGATGATTATGGGGTAGATCTTCCTGTAGAGTACCTTAGGGTTCTCTGTATTTCTTCAATGTGAATGTTGGCCTGTCTTGCTAGGCTGGGAAAGTTCTCCTGGATGATAGCCTGAAGTGTGTTTTCCAATTTGGTTCCGTTCTCCCTGTCTCTTTCAGGTACTGCAATCCACTATAGGTTTGGTCTTTTTACATAGTCCCATAGTTCTTGGAGGTTTTGTTCATTCCTTTGCATTGTTTTTTCTCTAATCTTGTCTACCTGCCTCATTTCAGCAAGATAGTCTTCAAGCTCTGATATTCTCTCTGCCACTTGGCTGATTTGGCTTACATCATGAAGTTCTTGTGCTGTGTGTTTCAGCTCCATCATATCATTTATGTTCCTCTCTAAACCAGTTATTGTAATTAACAGCTCCTGTAATTTTTAAAAATCATATTTCTTAGCTTCTTGGCATTGGGTTAGAACATAATCCTTTAGCTCAATGAAGTTTGTTATCACCCACTTTCTGAAGCCTACTTCTGTCAGTTCATCCATCTCAGCTTCAGTCCCAATCTGTACCCTTGCTGGAGAAGTGTTGTGATCATTTGGAGAAGAGGCATTCTGGATGCTGGAATTTTCAGTGTTTTTGCATTGATTTTTCCTCATCTTCATGGGTTTATCTACCTTTGATCTTTGACGCTGTATTCCTTTGGATGGGATTTTTATGGGGTCTTTTTTGTTGGTGGTGGTGTTCTTGTTGCCTTCTGTTTGTTTATTTTTCTTCTAACAGTGAGGTTCCTTTTCTGGAAGTCTCCTGAAGTTTGCTGGGGGTCCACTCCAGACCCTGATTGCCTGGGAATTGCCAGCGGAGGCCGCAGAAGAGGCAAGATTGTTGCCTGCTCCTTCCTCTGGAAGCTTCATCTCAGAGGGGCACTGACCCGATGCCAGCTGGAACTCTCCTGTATGAGGTGTCTGGTGACCCCTCTTGGGAAGTCTCACCAGTCTGGAGGCACAGAATCAGGGACTCTTTTAAGGAAGCAATCTGACTGTCCCTCAGTGGAGCTGGTGCACTGTGCTTGGGAAATCCCTCTCATCTGGACCAGCCAGACTCTTCAGAGCCAGCAGCCAGGAAAGATTAAGTCCACTGAACCTGAGACTGTGGCCGGTTCTTGCTTGTTGCATCAACAAACAAGACCCGGGCCCTAGGTAAGGAGTTTACAGTCTGTGATATTTATGGAGACAAACTATACATATACAAAAGTTTAAAAAGTTGTAATTAAAGTGTAATAAATGGGTATTCCTGAGGGGAGGAAGGATCCAAGAGCTAAAAAGAAATTATTTAGGCAGTTAGTGAGGGTAAGAGAGTCCTTGGCAAGGTATCCTGTCCTAACAAAAAGCAGCCCCCAATTCTTTTCTTACAAAAAGTAGCCTATAAAATCAAGCTGGAGACATAGAAAGGCAAGCCAGAAGGTGAATGCTGTCAGCTGTGCCAATAGAAAAAAGCTACCTAGGGGCCAGGTATGTTCTACGTGGATGCTCCATCTTTCTTATTATTTGTTAACCACATATATAGTAAAGAAACAGGCGGCCGGGCGCAGTGGCTCATGCCTGTAATCCAAGCACTTTGGGAGGCAGAGGCAGGCTGATCACGAGGTCAGGAGATGAAGACCATCCTGGCTAACATGCTGAAAACCCGTCTCTACTAAAAATACAAAAAAATTAGCTGAGCATGGTGGCAGGCGCCTGTAATCCCAGCTACTTGGGAGGTGGAGACAGGAGAATCGTTTGAACCCGGGAGGCAGAGGTTGCAGTGAGTCGAGATCATGCCACTGCACTCTAGCCTAAGCAACATAGTGAGACTATCTCAAAAAAAAAAAAAAAAAAAAAAAAAGAGGCAGACAATGTGGCACTGGCTAGGTAGAGGCCCCATCTGCATAATAAAAGATTAAGATGGGGCCAGGCACAGTGGCTCACACCTGTAATGCCAGCACTTTGGGAGGCCGAGGCAGGCAGACCAATTGAGGTCAGGAGTTCAAGACCACCAGCCTGACCAACATGGCAAAACCCCATCTCTACTAAAAATACAAAAGATTAGCCAGGTGTAGTGGTGAGCGCCTGTAATCCCAGCTACTTGGGAGGCCAAGGGAGGAGAATTGCTTGAACCTGGGAGGTGGAGGTTGCAGTGAGCCGAGATCATGCCACTGTACTCCATCCTGGGTGACAGAGCTGGACTCCATCTCAAAAAAAAAAAAAAAAAAAAACATTAGAGCGGGGTGTCCAGCTTCTATGTGAGCTATGTAAATGGCATGCCTAGTCAAGCCAATCCTCTGTCTGAACCCTATGTAAATCAGACACTGATCTCTCTGCAAGAGAGCTATTCTCTTTTTCTTTGGCCTATTAAACTCCGCTCTTGAACTCAAAAATAAAATAAAATAAAATCCCAGGGAACAATTTAATCTGAAAACAGCACTCATTATTGAGAAATAGTGCATTTTCACCTAGTTAGTGTTCTATTTAAGTGAATTTTAAGGCCTGAGGATAATCAGTATACATTTACTAATGAAGTTGCAACTTTGTGCAGTGTAATTAAGAATATAGAGTCAGGAAGTTGCATGTTGCCACCCATCGTGGTTTTGGGATGTGTCACAGATATTTTTGGAGTTTAAGTCTAAGTTAAGTATTGCTGTTAGAACATTTCGCAAAGAACAAATGTGATCTGGAATTCTCAAACATATCACTTTTTATACTCACTTTTTTTCTAATAATTCTGTATTATTTATCTTCTAATGTCTTTACTTCTGTTTTCTTCTTTCATTACTGGGTTAGCATAAGCTTTAGAAATAAATCAGGGTATTGCCAGGCATGGTGGTTCAGGCCTGTAATCCCAGCATTTTGGGAGGCTGAGGTGGGCGGATCACTTGAGGTCAGGAGTTCAAGACCAGCCCAGCCAACCTGGTAAAACCCCGTCTCTACTAAAGATACAAAAATTAGCTGGGTGTGTTGGCGGTTGCCTGTTATCCCAGCTGCTCAGGAAGTTGCTGCAGGAGAATTGCTTGAACCCACAAGGCAGAGGCTGCAGTGAGCCAAGATCGCACCACTGCACTCCAGCCTGGGCAACAGAGGGAAACTCTGCCTAAAAAAAAAAAAAAAGAAAAGAAAAGAAAGAGAAACAAAAAGAAAGAAATCAGGGTAAAAACTGAATAACAAGATTATTATACTGGATAAAATATCAAATTGGATGACTTCTAAGATTCTTTGATGGGAGAACCACTTCAAAATCAAGAAGTTTAGAAAAATAGTAAACTGATAAATATGGGAGCATACCTTCATTTGGGAAAGGAACAACATGTTTGATAAAATACTTTGTAGGACAGATAAAAAGATATAGAGAGATAGATATAAAATTAAAACTGTTAACAATGCCCGACAATTCTTTTCTTTTAGGCACATTTATTTACCATTCCATAGAAGAGATGATGAAGGATCCAAAAACATTATTTCAGCTGTCACTATGACTAAGTTACTGTTCATTATGAGACAGGTATTATGAGTTAAAATCGTATCATTTCTTCTGTTATGAGATAAGAAAACCGTATTGCTTACCTACTCAAGTTATATTTAATTCTCAATTCCAGGACGATAGCCCTGGAATAAGCTTATTAGACTTAGAGAAGATGAGCTTTTATCCTGGAAAAGATTACAGTTATAAAATATAGTGTTAGAAACTATAAGGAATTTTTTTTTCAAGGAGCTAAAAATAGCTATGTGGAATATACACAGGCTACTATTTTCTTCTTCACTTTGACTTTAGATCATTTTCTAATTAGTTGTTCTTCTCTCTGCAGTCTTTCTTCCTTCTTTTCTCATAAAAACTGAAAGAATATTTTAGTAAATATATATCATTTATATAAATATATATTTTATTATTGAAAAGCATGTTCCCAGTAAGCAAAAATCAAGACTTTGTAGGCATTATAAGCAAAAGTTGACACATTGTCCACTTAATTTAATATTGACTTAGGAAATGATATCTTTATGTTAGTGTAGATTGGAATTCCAACCTAATATGGAGTTTTGCCATGATAATAGGCCATACAAAAAGAAGAGAGCTTAATGTGCAGGAATATATGGAAAAATTGAGGGATGTTAGCATTAGAAATATAATACCAAAAAGGATAGAGCATCATAAATTTGTAGTGTAATTATAAGCTGACAGAGAGGAATGGTTTCTCTTACTGATTTGTTTGAACTTTTTATGTAATATACAAATTTTGTGTCAAATTTGTAAAGTTATTTTTTTTCCAGCTTGTTAGCTGATGGCAATAGTTCTTAAAAAAAAAACACAAAAAGCAATGAGATAAATAATTCTGTGTGTGTGTGTGTATGTCTGGGTGTGTGTAGTTATTAAGTATCCATTTATTACACTTGAATGACTACTTTTAAAACTTTTTATATATTTATAGTTTGTCTCCATAAATGTCATAGACTGTGAGCTCCTTGGTCAGGGTCTGTGTCTTGTTTGTTGGTGGGTAAACCACAGTTCAACCTAACCAAATCAAATTTTGATACTCGTCTCATCTACAACCCCATTCTATGTTTGAATTGTAAAAAAAAGTCAATAAGCATGAATTTAAGTCAACCATTTCCACTTGTTCAGTTTTCCTAGGTGAGGTTTTGGGATTGAAGTTATGTAAATATTTCTTTATAGAGTAGAAGATAAGCAGTCTGAGGCTGAGGCAATGGAGCTTCCTCAAAGAAGCCTTCATTGGAGGAGAGGTAGCAGTGGGTATTATAAATGAAAAATGTATTCCTTTTCTTTCTTTCTTCCTTTTTTTTTTTTTTTTTTTTTTTTTGAGTTGGAGTCTCACTCTGTCACCCAGGCTGGAGTGCAGTGGCATGATCTCAGCTCACTGAAAGCTCTGTCTCCCGGGTTTACGCCATCCTCCTGCCTCAGCCTCCTGAGTAGCTGGGACTACAGGTGCCCACCACCACTTCCGACTAATTTTTTTGTATTTTTAGTAGAGACTGGGTTTCACTGTGTTAGCCAGGATGGTCTTGATCTCCTGATCCTGTGATCCACCCTCCTCAGCCTCCCAGAGTGCTGGGATTACAGGAGTGAGCCACCCGTGCCCAGCTGAAAAATGTATTTCTTATTGATTTATTGATTGCTGATGAGTCATGAGAGTGGGGAAGCATTAACAATGAAGAAGCATCTATGATAACCTCAAGAATTCTATTTTTGCATAGAGACATGCTCAGGCCGAAAACAAAAACCTTTCTTTTTTCTTTTCTTTTTTTTTTGAGACGGAGTCTTGCTCTGTCGCCCAGGCTGGAGTGCAGTGGCTGGATCTCAGCTCACTGCAAGCTCCACCTCCCGGGTTTACGCCATTCTCCTGCCTCAGCCTCCCGAGTAGCTGGGACTACAGGCGCCAGCCACCTCACCCGGCTAACTTTTTGTATTTTTTAGTAGAGACGGGTTTCACCATGTTAGCCAGGAAGGTCTCAAACTCCTGACCTCGTGATCTGCCCGTCTCGGCCTCCCAAAGTGCTGGGATTACAGGCTTGAGCCACCACGCCCGGCCCCTTCCTTCCTTCCTTCCTTCCTTCCTTCCTTCCTTCCTTCCTTCCTTCCTTCCTTCCTTCCTTCCTTCCTTCCTTCCTTTCTTTTTTTCTTTCTTTGTCTCTGTTTCTTCTCTTTTTCTCTTTCTTTTCTTTCTCTTCTTTCCTTCTTTTCTTTGTTTTCTTCTTCCTTTTTAATTGAGACAGGGTCTTGCCTTGTTGCCCAGACTAGAATGCAGGGGGGTTATCATAGCTCACTGCTTCCTCCAATTCCTGGGCTCAAGGAATCCCCCTGCCTCAGCATCTCGAGTAGCTGAGACCATAGGCATGTGTTACCACACCTCGCCAACTTACTCAGACTGGTCTTGAACTCCTGGCCTCAAGGGATCCTCCACCCTCATCCTCCCAAACCGATTTCATCACAATAGTAGATAAACCTGATATTCATTCATATTTTTGAACTTATACTATGTTCTGATTTTCTGATTGATTCCCCTAGTTTCTTCCCTTTCACTCTCAGATATACAGTTTTGGTTGATGCTATTTGAAATTTGTTTTGATAAAAAGAAAAAGTTGGGCCAGGCGCGGTGGCTCAAGCCTGTAATCCCAGCACTTTGGGAGGCCAAGACGGGCGGATCACGAAGTCAGGAGATCGAGACCAGCCTGGCTAACCCAGTGAAACCCCATCTCTACTAAAAAATACCAAAAAAAAAAAAAAACTAGCCAGGCGTGGTGGCGGGCGCCTGTAGTCCCAGCTCCTCAGGAGGTTGAGGCAGGAGAATGGCGTAAACCTGGGAGGCAGAGCTTGCAGTGAGCTGAGATCCGGCCACTGCACTCCAGCCTGGGGGACAGAGCGAGACTCTGTCTCAAAAAATAAAAAAAGAAAGAAAAAGTTGATTTTTATAATAATGTATCCCCTTTTGCTTATGACAAATTCTCTTTCATGTAAACACTGATGTCTTCAAAGTTATATTTCAAACACTGAATCTCACTCCATCATGTATTCATATCATTTATTATTGATTGGTTCTTTTGGGAATTGTTTTAACCCAGGTCTCTGAAGCTAAACCAGTTTCCCCTTTTTTACATGTACATTATCTTCAACTAATAGAAAAGTCAAATCAGTTGAAGAAAAAAGTCGCTCTTTTTTACGACTGGAACCATGGAGGGTGTAGAAAAGAAGCAGAAGAAGGTTCCTGCTCTGCCAGAAACCCTTAAGAAAAAGCGAAGGAATTTCGCAGAGCTGAAGATCAAGCGCCTGAGAAAGAAGTTTGCCCAAAAGATGCTTCGAAAGCCTAGGAGGAAGCTTATCTATGAAAAAGCAAAGCACTATCACAAGGAATATAGGCAGTTGTACAGAACTGAAATTCGAATGGCGAGGATGGCAAGAAAAGCTGGCAACTTCTATGTACCTGCTGAACCCAAATTGGCGTTTGTCATCAGAATCAGAGGTATCAATGGCGTGAGTCCAAAGATCCAAAAGGTATTGCAGCTTCTTCGCCTTCGTCAGATCTTCAATGGAACCTTTGTGAAGCTCAACAAGGCTTCAATTAACAGGCTGAGGATTGTAGAGCCATATATTGCATGGGGTTACCCCAATCTGAAGTCAGTAAATGAGCTAATCTACAAGCGTGGTTATGGCAAAATCAGTAAGAAGCGAATTGCTTTGACAGATAATGCTTTGATTGCTCGATCTCTTGGTAAATATGGCATCATCTGCATGGAGGATCTGATTCATGAGATTTATACTGTTGGAAACGCTTCAAAGAGGCAAATAACTTCCTGTGGCCCTTGAAATTATCTTCTCCACAAGGTGGAATGAAGAAAATGACCACCCATTTTGTAGAAGGTGGAGATGCTGGCAATAGGGAAGATCAGATCAACAGGCTTATTAGAAGAATGAGCTAAGGTGTCTACCTTGATTATTTTTCTAATCTGGTCAGTTAATAAACAGTACCTGCTCTCAAATTGAAAAAGAAAAAAAAAAGTCAACATAATAGCATCACAGATTAAGGAAATTGCTATAGCTAATTTAATCTGTTGTTTGGATGACTAAATTCTCATGACAGCCAAATCAGCCATGCGTTTACAAATCATAGAAATTAGAGCTGGCATAGATAATGACCACCGTCTAGTCAATACTCTCATGCTGCAGTTAAGAAAACTGGAGCGAAGGAGGTAAAGTAGCTCATTCAAGTTCTCACTCCTAATCTGTGTCTTTTTTATGGATTGCCAATGGAAAAGTTAAACTAACATGCTTCTTTTCATTTATTCTTACTGAAATTACTTCTTTTACTCTCAATAAGCTTTGAAGAAAGGGAACCAAAAATGTCCAGAGAAGATGAATCATCACAGTGCTTTTCTGTCCTGTGGCTTTATTTCTTTGAATATTGAATTATGAGATTTCCATTGCTTCTGACCCTTTCTATTTTCCTGTAAATAGTGATGGTCCAAAATTGCCTTTTAAGCACTGAGTACCACTCCCTTTTACTCATCCGCATCTAATTATTTGTTTTTCTTTTCCTTTCTTGTCAAGTTAATAGTGTCTGTCGATATTTTTAGAGGGCAAATCATGTGTGAAGCAACACCATTTTTAAAGTTTCTGGCACAAGAGACGATCAGTCCAAATATTTATACAATACATGCTGTGCTTCATAGATGGCTGCTGATAATTGTATTGAGGCCATGAAGCAAGGTTTCCCTCCAAGGCATAGATTCAGATTGAAAAATATTTGATAGAGACAATCAAATTGGAAAGGATGATGGACTTTGTTGCAGTTAAGCTAGGAAGAGCAGTGGAAATGAGATCCAGATAACACTGTTACTGTCCTTTACTATTTGTGAGGACACTGAGGTGTATTTTGCACAAATGACTCAAATGCATTTTATTAGGAAAAAGACTCCTACAGACTATAGGGGTTTAAGAAATTTCATTTTTTCTTCATAGTAAAATGTTAAAAGACAAACACTTGTAAAGTTAAAGACTGGGCTCTATGTGATTTATGGCCAGAGACGAAGGGAAAAGAGAGAAGAACAGGCACCAACCAGCCAACATCTGCCCTCCAAAGAGTTTGTTTTTATTTTCTTAAAGCATTTGAGAAAATATTTGGCAGTTACTTTTTCCTGAATCGCTATGATGAAAGCATTGTGTTAACAAGTGTGTCTTGAATGAATAACACCTCATTGTTTGTGAGAGGGCAACCTATCTCTTTTACAGTAATTCAATATTTTGCCTTCAGTAATAAATGATAGCTTATTTTTGGTGTATCTCATTCTTTCATAAGTTTTATTTAACCATGCCTCGTCACCTTAATGAGATGGGTAGTGGATGCTCAAAGGAAACAGGCACCTAAGTCATCATATAACTTTTGCACTCTGTATGTCAGATTGATACTATGTTTCATGACTAGAGGCTGCAGTACTCTGTGGGTACTCTGCTTCAGTGAAAAACTTTATAAAAGTAATATTTGAATAGATTTAAGAAAAAATTTCGTGTACTTTATAAATCTTTACAGATAAGAAAATAAGTTCCCAAAAGGCCCCATGACCTGCCCGTTTTTTCCTAGCATTTCTGTTGATCACTGGGTTTATCAAGGATACCTTCATTTCTAGTATATTCTGAACGTAAGGGTCCATGTTAGGTTAAAAACTTTAAAAATACCTTCCTACTTTACTACCTATAACTGACATTTATTAAACACCAATTGTGCACTGAACACTATGCCATGTATCATCAGTCATTATAAACCTATAAGAGATATATACTTTGGCCAGGCGAGGTGGCTCAAGCCTGTAATCCCAGCACTTTGGGAGGCCGAGGCAGTGGATCACGAGGTCAGGAGATCGAGACCCTCCTGGCTAACACGGTGAAACCCCGTCTCTACTAAAAATACAAAAAACTAGCCGGGCGCGGTGGCGGGCGCCTGTAGTCCCAGCTACTCGGAGGCTGAGGCGGGAGAATGGCGGGAACCCGGGAGTGAGCCGAGATCGCGCCACTGCACTCCAGCCTGGGCGACAGAGCAAGACTCCGTCTCAAAAAAAAAAAAAAAAAAAAAAAAAAAAAAAAGAGAGAGAGAGAGAGAGAGATACTTTATTATTCTAATTTGGCAGACTACAAAATTAGGCTCAGAGGCCGGGCGCGGTGGCTCAAGCCTGTAATCCCAGCACTTTGGGAGGCCGAGATGGGCGGATCACGAGGTCAGGAGATCGAGACCATCCTGGCTAATACGGTGAAACCCCGTCTCTACTAAAAAATACAAAAAACTAGCCGGGCGACGAGGCGGGCGCCTGTAGTCCCAGCTACTCGGGAGGCTGAGACAGGAGAATGGCGTGAACCCGGGAGGCGGAGCTTGCAGTGAGCTGAGAGCCGGCCACTGCACTCCAGCCTGGGCGGCAGAGCAAGACTCCGTCTCAAAAAAAAAAAAAAAAAAAAAAAAAAAAATTAGGCTCAGGTCAAATAACTTGCTCAAAATCACATAGCTAGTGAGTTGTGGACCCAGAATTTGAATCACAGCAGCTTGATGCCAGATGTTATACTACACTTAAAGAGCACATATATGCGGGTGTTAGATACAATAAATCATAGTACAAGTGGGTAATACATATATATTTTTTCTTTCATCTGGCAGAATTTAAATTTTAGTTAAGGGTTGGATATTGCTATCAATTTATAGTCATAAAAATATAACCAGAAATATAAAAAGGTGCTCAGCATAGTGCCTGGGTCATAATAAATGCTCCAAATATTTGTTAAATGACTGAACGAAAGGCATCAGGTAATCAGCATTAAGTAAGCAGTACAGATAATAACAATCATTCAAGCTTACAGAAGGAGGAAAAAAAGCATTCCTTTTTTGAAAACATAAATTATATTTTTAAAATGTCATAATGGGAAAAACATTGACATTGACATTGCTCAGTCTAATAAAATAGGAAAAAAAAACAATCATTTTGAGAGACTCTCATCTATTCAATATTTTATCTTTGACATTGACAAGGGTGATGTTTTAACAGTAAGTGCTGCTAATAATAAGTAGTGTACTTAAACATCTATTTATCTTATAAATTTTAACACATCTATAAGTGAAGACCATGCACTGTGGTTTAAATGTCTCCTCCAAAACTCTTGTCGAAATTTAATTGCTATCATTATAGTGTTAAGAGATAAGACCCTTAAAATATGATTAGGTCATGAGGGTAGAGCCCTCATGAATGGACTAATGCCATTATCTTGGGAGTAGGCTCCTGGTAAAAAATGAATTCAGCCCAATTTTCTTTATTGTGTGTGTATTCTCTGTGTGAGACCTTCCACAATGTTTTGACCTCACCAGGGGTGGCCCCTTGCTCTTGGACTTCTCGGCCTCCAGAACCATGAGCCAATACATCTCATTTTTAAATAAATTACTCAACATGTGGTGTTCCGTTACAGCAACAGAAAATTGAATAAGAGATCATGTTTCACAAGCTTGATTATCTAGCATATACCAAAATCTTTGGCACATATTAAGTATGAATTTGCAATTAAATTATAAATTTCTCATGCATGAATTCTAATCATTTCCTGAGATTAGTTTCACAAGTATCTCTAAGGGATAAAAATTCCTTATGTTGAGTACACTCCATTGAAGCAGAGCTCACTTTTATTTGTATTTCATCAGTCGAATATACTCGGATGTCTCATTCTGCAGCAGACTCACTCCATGCTTCCTAACACAATCTTATAAACTCCTCAGTCTTTAGTTTTCATGTCTGACTTCTTGCTTCTTTTACTTTTCTTTCACTATTTTAAGAAGGTTTTGAATCTAGGTAATATAGAATTATCTATGTTCTGTATCATATCTTGGGAATAATGTTAGAAGAAAAATATAATTATAAAAACAGCTTGATTAGCCTTTTAAGAGGTAACATATCCAGCATCTTTATGGAAAAATAATGTAGTCAAATAATTATTTTGAAAGATGTAGAGAATATGTATTTGTGTATGTATGTTTGCATGATGACACTTAAATATCAGAAACTAAAAAAAAAACTTTTTATGAAGAAAGAATACATTGTTTAAATATGTAATTTAAAAACTGTTCTGTTCTATATACATATTCCATATCATTTATTCTACAACACTGCTGATTTTTCTATGCTCCTATTCAAAATGCTTCATCTTCATTTATAACATAAAGTACAACTATCTTAACCTGGCATTGAAAATAAGATCTGTTTTAAACTTATCTTCACGATGTTACCTTTGCCATTTCCATTAGAGAAACTTCACATCATACTTGTTGACTTATTATCCCTCAAATAACTTTTTTTTAACTCCTTCCAAATATTTACTCTTTCTATTCTCTGCTTATTTCAGCTCATAGTGCTCTTTATCTACCCTCTGGAAACACTTGCAATTATTAATTATACCTCTTTTTTATTCATTAATCAAATATTTTCCTGCTAAAGAATGGCTTTATAATTCAAGGAAAATTGCCTTGAAAGACAAAAGACCACAGTTGCAATGCTATTTTGGTTTGCCAATAAGGAACTGTGTGACCCTGGTAAGTCAATCAAACTTCTTTTGTTCTAAGGTTTATTAAGTCTAGGTAAACATTTTAGTATACCTTTTTAAAAACACTCTTAATCTAAGAGTTGGTGTTATATAAAATGAAATTTCCAAATTTGTCTCTCTTCAAAGAAATAGAAATCATTGTATTAGTGATTATCATTTTGTACCCATTAGATTGGCAAAAATGGAAAATATCTTTAACCTACACTGCTGGTTGAGACATGGTAAAAAATCACTTGTTCACTACTGGAAGAAATGTGTAGTGTTTCTGCCTTTATGGATATATGTATGTATAGATATCATTCAACCAACAAATTTTATCACTGGAAATACCTCATAGAAATAAAAAGCATCAGTACTTAAAAACATATATATACATGAGTATTAATTGCTGCATGTTTAATATAAAAATTGTTCTTCATAGGAGTAAAGTAGCAAATAAAACTGGATGGAGGAAAAGAGTATGCCTATCAACAGGTCAAATTGATTTATCATGCACTTGAACCATTATGAGTAAATGGATTGGAGTTATGTGAAATGACTTGTGAGAACCTCCGTGAAGTTTTAGTTGAGTGAAAAGGGAGCAGAATAACATTGAAAATGAATTTATAGGTTGCAATTATAAACAGCATTTTCTACCCATAACTTCTCTTATAGATTTAGTAGAGCTCTAGAAGTTCTCCAGCCACTGGGCAAAATCTAGGGCAAACTCACAATTTCTGCTCATTGTTAGAAAATAAAATGTCTTTCAGTCATGTCAGCTTACAAAAGATCCAGTTTAGTAATTAATGTGTCCAGTCTATATGATAATTAAAGACTTCGTTCCAAGTTAAAGCTTTTAGTCTCCCTAGTTCTGGTCTGGTGCTGAAGAAAAGGCTCTCTCCCTGGCTATGTTTCCGCCCTTTTGGCCACGACTGGTTAGATTTGGTTTCTAACTCCTCCAGCATCAAAGACTGGTAGTGGAGGAAGAGAGGAGGAGAGGTATGTAATGGATTAGGAAAGATCTTGTGTGACTAAGTTGTCCTGACTTGGTACTTTCCAGGCTTGGCAAATGTTTAAAGCTGACTCTATTTCTAATGAATGGTTTGTGGGTTCTTTAGAGAACTTCCTATCACTGAGTATGTCTCCTTGCAGTTCACTTGATTTGAGCTCATAAAACTCTTGGTCTGCTATTTTCCAATTTCTTTCTAGTCCCCTGGGCATCTGGGTGTCCACTTCAGTGTCCCTCTGCTGAAGCCTCTTCACCACTCCCAAAAGCCCTCTTGGGCAGGATCCACAACAGTGCCACACCAGCCCTCTCTTCTGTAGTTCATGTCTTGTTCATGGGAAAGATACACCCCTGGCCCTCTGATGACAGACCATGGTGTATTTCCAATCATAGCTCTCTATTCTGCCGACCCAGTCTCCTTCAGCAGCTCTCTCACCTTTTGTCCCTATCAGCACTGGGCTCACATATCAAGCTCTGCCACTGGTTTCTCTGAAATCCCACTCACTAGGCTTGAGACGAGAGATCAAGCCCTTCCATCCAGTCTCCCATGGGAGTAGCAGTTGGCATTCTCAGCTAATTGGTAGCTCTCTCCAGTGAAATCTTCAGTTTTCAACTCTGGGCTCTTCAATCTCCACCCTTTTGTACCCTGCTTGGAAGATGGTCTGAAATTTGCTTTTCAATCCTCTACTTTGTTTATTCTCTTTATATGAACAAGTCATCACACCTCAGGCAAAACTGAGGCAGAGTTATCTTTTACTGTTATTAATATAATCTTACTTTCTATGTACATTAGTTGTCTGTTGCTGCATAATAACAATTTTATCACAAATTTAGCAGCTTAAAACATCACAATTTTATTATTTCACAGTTTCTGTGAGTCAGAAGTTAGGGCTTAAGTGGAACCTCTCACAAGACTGTGTAATCAGGGTGTTAGCTGTGGCTTGTCTGGGGAAGGATCCCCTTCTCAATTCACATGACTGCTGGCAGCACTCAGTTCTTGTAGGTTGTTGGACTGAGAGTGTGAGTTTCTTGCAGGCTGTCAGCTGCAGGTTGCTCCCAGTTCGGGCCATGTGGGCTTTCCTAATGCGACCACTGGCATCCTCAAAGCAGTAAGAGGGAGAAAGCCATTACTCAAGACAGGCACTGTAATCTTATGTGACATAATCACATACACGTAATCATGTATACTCAATCACCTTTCCTATACTTGATTTATTAAAAACAAGTTGATCTCCCTCCTACTCAAGGTGAGGGAATTATACAAGGGTGAGAATATCAGAAGGTGAGAATTATGAGGAACACATTAAAGTCTGTCTGCCACAATATGATAAACAATTTAAAAAATCAGATATATGTGTGTGCTTGTCTATGAGTGTAGGTATATGTCTATAAAATATTCTATGGCTATGGAGAAAGACACTAGGCTTTGATACAGGTTATCATGAAGGGAGATAATGGAATGTGTTGCTATAATAAGGAAGAGGAAAATGGGACAGGGAATCCAAAAGACCCCAAAAAATTGCTCATTTAAAATTAAGCATGCACATTATCACAGTTATTCATTTATATAAAATACATATATATGAACTATATATACATGTACATGAATTCTATGTAAGGAAAGTAAATAAAAACTATTTTACAAATAAAAAATTAAAAAAGAAAGATTTACTTTCTTGCTTTTCTTATAAGATGCTTTTTCTACACTTGGTTAATAGAACTGAACTTTTGTTTTGTTTTTTTGAACAATGTAAAAACAATAATGCCAAAAGGAAAAACTTTAGCAAATTAACAGCATTTTTATTTTTTATTTATTTTCAACTTTTATTTTAAGTTCCAGGGTACATGTGCAGGATGTGCAAGTTTGTTACATAGGTAAACGTGTGCCATGGTGGTTTACTGCACATATCAACCCATCATCTAAGTATTAAGCCCAGCATCCATTAGCTATTCTCCCTGATGCTCTTCCTCCCCTTGCTCCCCCGACAGGCCCCAGAGTCTGTTGTTCCCCTCAATGCAGCCATATGTTCTCATTGTTCAGCTCCCACTTGTGAGTGAGTACATGTAGTCTTTGGTTTTCTGTTCCTCCATTACTAATGCTGAGGATAACAGCTTTTAGCTCCATCTATGTCCCTGAAAAAGACATAATCCTGTTCCTTTATGGATGCTTAGTATTCCATGGTGTATATGTGCCACATTTGCTTCATCCAGTCTGTCATTGATGGGCATTTGAGTTGGTTCCATGTCTTACCTAGTATGAATAGTGCTGCAGTGAACATAACGTGCACATGTATCTTTATAACAGAATGATTTATTTTCCTTTGGGTATATACTGGGTAAAATGGTACTTCCACTTCTAGATCTTTGAGGAATTGCCACATTGTCTTACTCAATGATTAAATCAATTTACTTTCCCATCAACAGTATAAAAGTGTTCCTTTTTCTCTACAACCTCGCCAACATTTGTTGTTTCTTGACTTTTTAATAATAGCCATTCTGACTGGTATGAGATGGTATCTCATTGTGGTTTTGATTTGCATTTCTCTAATGTTCTGTGATGTTGAGCTTTTTCTCATATGTTTGTTGGCCACATGAATGTCTTTTTTGAAAGTGCCTGTTCCTGTCCTTTGCCCACTTTTAGTGGGGTTGCTTGTTTTTTTCTTGTAAATTTAAGTTTCTTGTAGATTCTGGATATTAGTCCTTTGTCAGATGGATAGATTGCAAAATTCTTCTCCCGTTCTGTAAGTTGCTTGTTCACTCTGATGATAGTTTCTTTTGCTGTGCAGAAGAAGCTCTTTAGTTTAGATCCCATTTGTCAATTTTTGCTTTTGTTGCAATTGCTTTTGCTGTTTTCATCATGAAATCTTTGTCTGTACCTATGTCCTGAATGGTATTGGTTAGATTTTCTTCTAAGGTTTTTATAGTTTTGGGTTTTATGTTTAAGTCTTATATCCATCTTGATTTAATTAAGAAACATTTTTTGAGACAGAGTCTTGCTGTGTTGCCCAGGCTGGAGTGCAGTGGTGCATCTTGGTTCACTGCAACCTCCGCCTCCTCGGTTGAAGTGATTCTCCTGCCTCAGCCTCTTGAGTAGGAGGAATTACAGGCACTCACCACCACACCTGTCTAATTTTTATAGTTTTAGTAGAGAAAGGGTTTCACCATGTTGGCCAGGCTGATCTTGAACTCCTGAGCTCTGGTGATACACCTGCCTTGGCCTCATAAAATGTTGAGTTAATTTTTATATAAGGTGTAAGGAAGGACTCTAGTTTTAATTTTCTGCATATAGCTAGCCTGTTCTCCCAGCACCATTTATTAAATAGGGAATCCTTTCCCCATCTCTCGTTTTTATCAAATTTGTCAAAGACCAGATGGTTGTAGGTATGCGGTCTTATTTCCGAGTTCTCTATTCTATTCCGTTGGCCAATGGAACAGCATTTTGATTTATGTCATTGACAACTTTAGAATGTTAAACTGTTTCCACGCACAGGTGTAACAATCAAATTGTCTTTTAAAAGGTATACATATACCACACACATCACACCATGCCCCCTGACCCCTTGACTACATATCAGAGTCCAGTTTTGCTATAAGTTTAGTTTGCAGGATAAGAGAATGGAATTTCGTGAAGTGATTGTCAAGTGTTTGAAAACTGTTTAAAAGGTTTTGTTTTGGAGCATTCAAGAAGAAAACAACAAATGAAAATAGTTATCAGATTCCAAATAATTCCAAATGAATAGTAAACCTCAGTATTTGGAAGCTGGTAACTACAGAAATAAAAAGATAATAGTATTATTATTTAGTTACCTAGATACAATAGTAATCTAGCTTCTTTAACTAAATGAAATATAGATTCAATTTTCCAAAGAACTAAGTATCATATAAATTTTGACAGGTAGAAATTGAATGAAAAAGACAAAAAGATTTAAGCCTTGTAGGTATATTGAATTGATAGACCTAGCACAAAATTTAGTGTTTGTCACTTTCTCACGGGGATCTATCTAGTTTATGGCCTTTCTTCCTACTTTCTTTTTCTTCTCTCTCTTTCTGTGGTATGAGTTGCTTTGATTCCTCTCTCTATTTCCTCCTCTTAATCTAGATCCCTTTTAATCTAGATTTAACACTTTTTTTCTCTCTGACAGAGTTGATGACTTTTCAACTCTCCTCTTCTATGAAAACATGTTTCCATTATCATACTTAAATTACTCTCAAAATTATTTGCTTATAAGTTACCATCTCCAGCAAAGTGGGAGCCCTCACTTATCTCATTTTCACCCAATATGTGTACTGCACTTGGCATTTTGGCAGCATGTATTGATGAATGAATGAGTCTTTCACTTATTTTTATAACATGTTTGCCTCTGTATCTTTACTCACTTATACTCTATCTTCCCTTTACTACTTTTTGTCCTGCAAGGCCCAAACATTTTACAGTTGGCAGGAAACTGAGAAATGAAGCATTCGCTGTTTCTAAGGGTACAGTCTATGAAATCTAGGTTTTAGAGTACCCACTCATTAAAACTGTTTATTCCTGAGTGCAAACCCACATCTACTGAATCAGAATCATTTGGGTAGATTTAAAGAACTGACCACAAGCTCCTGCATTATGATGCAAACTAATTCAGTAATTTAAAAATGAAATAAAAAAGAGTCAACCTGAATCCTTCGGACTTGGAAGCCATTTAGGGACCAATGTGATAATATCCAAAATTGTGACAAAGGTCAATGCATTCCTTAATTTCTTCCTTTCTGAATGTATGTGACTTAAAGGGAACACATGAGTACCAACACTTGAATTTTTTTTGTCATGAAATAAACTTGTCCTGGAGAATGTGTTCTACTACTTAGATCACTACCATGATATTGACTTGTGTTCAAGCTCTAGTTATGAAGATCCTTGTGGATCGGCATAGGAAGCTGGCCTGTTTACATTTGGATATAGTCTAAATGGAAACATTTATGGCCACTCAGTAATGGTTACTGAACTCAGATAATAAGAATAAATCTGTTCTATGTGCTTAGATTGTATAGTCGGGTGTAGTTTTCATAGTTGTTTATCTCATGAGACTTTGTAATGCTTTTGATTGATTTTGTATTTGTGTGCCCACTATTGAAAGCAGTGGTAGGACTGGTGCACTATCAGATTATTCATATAGCTAAGAAGTCATAGGTTTCTCTTAAGGTGTTGCCTTTTTAGTTGAATTTGAAAAGACTCCAGTGATTTTTCCCTTTCTAGGAAACAGTGTAACTGTAAACAGAAAGAGGTCCACATAAGAACTATGATATCTGTGTTTAGTTGTCATATATTTTCTCTCTCCTTCCCCTGTTTTTAATTCCCCTTCCTACTTTTCTGTTTCTCTCTGTCCTTCTCTTTTTTTCTTTCTCCATCTCCCTGCCGAATTCTCTGACACATATATACACAATTAAGGAGTGAATAAAACAAGTTAATATCACTCTCAAATTGTTAACAAAACTCAGATGTGTTTCCAATTTAAGACCCAATTACAGTTCCATTTTTAGTTTTTCCATACACAGCTGCATACCATGTTATTCACAATTTCCCTTTGCTAAAGATAGTTAAACACTGATTTAAAACAATCTGACAACAATGTACATTTTCTTCAAATATTGTCTTCAAAATCACAAATAGTCTTCTATGTATTCTTCGTAAGAATTCTGAAGTGTTACTCTTAAAGATGTTACTACTTATAGTGTATAAATAGAAATGAAAAAAACAAAATGCATTCCTCCCCATCACTTAGAGGTGCTTTGCCAAGTCTGTAAACTCATGTGGACTTGTCTTCTGGGACATGTGCTTTACTTCTACACTGAAAACATTCACCCCTCATACTGACTGATGCCCCTCTATGATGGCCTGGCTACTGTTTCCTTTCAATCACCTATCAAAAATTACTTAGAGAAATTGAAAAAACTTTGAGTAGCATCCTCTAGTCAATCACTGTCTCATAAAATTGAGACTCACGTAGGTTGGAGTGACTTGCCTTTGGTTACAAACAAGGCCATGATGAGGATGGGTATAGAGCCCATTGCCAGTGATGTTCATTCTTTTCAGGCAGTGATTTCTTGCAGAATTTTGTTCTCCTTCTTGTGCTTTTAGTTGCTCCAGGATAAGCCTTTATAATGTAGCACTTTTGCTATGAGCTGTGCAAGTTCAAACCAAACAGAGATAATATATTTTAAGTGAGACTCTGATGTATACTAAACGCTGTTATAAGGTGATCTGGAAGGTGATTTTTAGGCTAGTTCTGAAAGAGCAGTCTGGACCACATATCCTTTTTAAAACCTGCGGCTGAATTTCAAGACTGATATCCTGGAATAAATTTCCATAAACTCATTGGAAAAAAATATTTCTTCACATTTACTTCTAGTTTACTGTGTGTCAATCTTTGGATTGCTTCCTGATTGATGAGAACAAGATTTTAAGTTTTATGAGGTAAGTATTATTGTTCCCATGATGCAAATGAGGAAACTCCCAGGAAGAGTTTATGAACTCTTTGTGAACATGATGAAATATATGAAAATAAGCAAGTTACTGAACCTTTCTATAAGACTTCTAAACACATAATATAGGGAAAATATTATCAACCTCACAGCAGCTGAAGTGATCCACTGAAACAGTGTCTGTGAAGTTCTCAGCATGGTGCTGGACCGCTGTTAGCACCCAATGTGAGGTCACTATCATAGAGTTCCTAAAGGTTTTAATTTAAAGTACAGGTAGGAAATGGTGTTCCTCAGAGAATTTTAAGCATTGCTTAATGAGAGCTATCAGGTGTCCTTTGAGTGAATTCTTAAAGAAGTTTTATAAATGAAACTATGGGTAGGCCTTCATTTTAGGAATGGGCCATTAGTCATCTAATGTGCTATCTGATAGACTTCAATTAGACCAGGACTGAGAATTGAGGTTCGACATGAAACAAATTTTACCATGCTGATAGAGAGTTTGGACTTTCAGGCTGCTAGCACCTGGGCATCCTCCATTTCTGGTAAATGTGTTTGGGAGCACAAATCACTTGACTCTGCTTCGATATTCACCAGGCCAGGCTATAAGGAGTAACCTTTACATTTAAGAGCAATTTACATTTGCTGATGTGCTAAGATAAAGAATCTAATAAAACAAAAATTATGAAAGTACTATTAATCCTTTGAGAAGAAATGATGTAACTTCAAAGGAAGGCTACATTGTCTCTATGACAGATTTTGGGCAGCGCCAGGTTAGCAAGTACAAAGCTATTAAAATTGCTACAGATAGGGATACATACTTCCAACCACTATTATGTGATTCACTTCTTAGGATAGTTTGAATAATTCCATAAACAATATTATTTCGCCCATAACAATGGGGTAAGATGGGTAATAATGTTGAAAGCTTTTGAATCGTTTTTATAGAAATAACTATAACATTTTTAAACAAGATCAGAGCCACTTTGAATTTCTCATCCTTTTTCACTGTCTTTGCTGAAAATAGATATTAGAGACAGAAAGAAGTAAAAGGGTGAAGACAGAAAAACACTTCTACAGAGAAATAAAAAAAGCACTAAAATTGCAAAATAATACCCAACTTGGCAGAGTCTAAAACAAATGTGTTTTAAATTTGACCCTGGAAGATTTCTGTGGTATAATCCACAAAGAAAGACTGAGTAAAGGGCCATCTCCATTTAAATCCTTTTCAATGGCAACTGGAATTTGTGCTGTGCTGCCTTTAGTTAGATCTAAGGGAAGAATTAGGCCCATTTGTTTTTTAAAGAGATTTTAAGGCAGAAGACTAAGCAGGTGTACAAAAGATTTTGGATTGATAAAAATGTAATAATCTTTTTTGAAGCCAATAATAGTATCTGTCTAGGTTGCAAGTATTGATTTTGAATTAGCAAGTTAAATGAGTTTTCTAGGGATGGAGTGAATAGGGGTAAAGAGTGGCAGCTCTGCCACGGCTGGTCTAGGATAAAGTGGGTCTTAAGGAGCATCAGAGTGAGGCTCAGCGATCTTTTTGAGTAGACTCTTGACAGACAATTCATGATATTTTTGAAAGCATATTTACTAGAGAATATGATATATGCATACAGTTAAGAATACACAAACATGAGCCTGAGACTTCGATAATATTAATTGTTCATTTCTGGAGATGACACAGACAATTGATTAGATGAAATAAAAACTGCATTTTGCTGTGTGGATTTATGTGAGGAAGCTTAAATGGCAAATAATGGATGATTCAAACAACTTCAGTACCTATTGAGAGCAAGAAATTGAGACATTCTCATCTAATTATAAACCTTGAAATCTTGATAACTTTGGTTCTGAGAAGCAAGGCATAATAAAGGTGAGGCTTAACGTCTTCATGCAGTTTATGTACAACTGAGCTCCTGAGACTACATGCACGTGTCCAAGAGACCCATTGTGCTGAGTTATTATTATTTTTTTAGTCTCAATGATGTGTTCTTATTACAGAAATTGTATGCAATTCTTAGAGACTATCCCCTGACATGATGTTTTCCCTACGAGCAACGAACTAAATCCCCATGCGTGTGTTGACAGGAAAATTCAAAACAAATTCCTTGAAGATCGTGTCTTCTTCATCTTCATGCATCTTGGGCCCAGGGATACAAACTACAGAATTTCTAAACAAGTGGTTTAGGTCCGAGACCTGCCTGAAAGTGAACTTCTATTCAGCAATGATAGCACAGCAAAACACACTGTTTTTATACTTTGATTGTGTGCTCCTTTAGTATGAATCCAGAAGGTGCTAGGAGAGATTAACCAGGGGCCAGAGCTCCACCAGGCCTCCTTCTTTTGGTGCCTCCGAGATACACGCAGCATTCAACTTAGCCACTTAATAAAAGCTTGCTAATTGGAATGGACATAAAATACTTATATATATATATATATACACATTATATACACATATATAAAAATATATATTACATATACATTTTATTCATACATATAATAAATATGTATATTTTATACACACACACACACACGTACATGAACCTATGATGTGTAAATATTACAACCCGGCTATTAGTGCTAGCTCTAATTCCTGCATCACACACTGTTAGGAGTCAGTATCCTATCTCACTTTGTGTTGCTATTTCTCTCCTTGTATATATTTTCTTTCTTTCTAAGCACAGTGGCTATGAAATCTTCTAGGGCATAAATAACCTCATGTACAAATATAAAATTTTTGTTAATAATAGATATTTGTAGACACAAAAAGACATCAGTACACTTCAGAATAGATCTGCCCTGTTTTTGCAATTGTCAGATGATATGGTTTAATCTTTATATAGGAATATGGATGTGCCATGTATGTATTTCTATTATTTAAAGGGCAGTACAGATGTTGAGCCACTGTGTATATTTACCAAGGGCTTTACTGATCCCATCAGCCTGATATGGTTTGGATTCGTGTATCCACCCAAATTTCATGTCGAATTATAATCCCCAATGTTGGAGAAGGGGTCTGGTGGGAGGTGATGCGATCATGGGGACAGATTTCTCCCTTGCTGTTCTCATGATAGCGAGTAAGTTCTCATGAGATCTGGCTGTTTAAAAGTGTGTGGCACCTCCCCCTTCTCTCTCTTTCTCCTGTTCCCCATGTAAGATATTTTTGTTTCCCCTTCACCTTCTGCCATGATTGAAAGTTTCCTGAGGCCTCCCCAGTCATGTTTCTTGTACAGCCTAAGGAGCTATGAACCAAATAAACCTCCTTTCTTCATAAATCACCCAGTTTTAAGTGTTTCTTTATAGCAGTGTGAGAATGGACTAATATTGCCCTTGAAGTGCTGCGGCCTTAACCTTAACCAGCACTTACTCAAAGGATGGGCCACTAAGAGACTCTCACATGACTGTGGCCTGGTTTTTATTTGAAGAAGGAATTGGTATTTACATTAAGAATTGGGAAGGAAGGAAGGGAAGAACAGGTAGAAAGACAGGGAGATACAATTTCACTCTTTTTTTCAGTGAAGTAAACACCAGCTCAAAAATATTTCCAACATAAATCTCTGATTATTGAATATTAATTTCTGGTCTTGGCTTCACAGCATCCAAAGGCATTTTCAATTACTATTCAAAATTCAGTTTTTCAGACCAAAATAGTTTTGGTTGAATCTAAATGTCAAATGTATTATATATTTTACTATATACTTTTTTTTTTCCCCTAGGACCTGAGAAAGGAGCTGGTAGAGACAGGAGAAAACTTATCACATAATCAAATAACAAAAAGGTGTTGCATTGCCAAAAAATGTTTGGGAATTTCTTTTCTGGGCCATCCCACTTCCTTATTTTTGTTTCTAGACTGAAATGGTACACAGCATATTCCACTTCCTTTTTCTCTTAAAACCTGTTATAGTTTTGTTTAGTTTGAGGTCAGTCTAACCATGCCCCTCACTTAGAGGCTATATAACCTCAGCGTAGGAGGTTGAAATATTCTCCCTTCTGATTGACTGAGGGACACATTAACAAAAGCAGATACTTTAGTATTACTCTAGAATCAGAAGGAAAAACAATGTGAATTTTTTCAGTTTTCCAAATAGCAGCTCTGTGAAAGGAACACACCCACATAGCTTATTGATGTTAATTCCATAAAAGCAACCTAAAAGCCTAAACTGGGAGCAACTATTGCAAAGCATCTAGTCATGTGGGTTTTATTTAATAATTTAATACTATTAAAACAAAAAAGTTAAATTCTTTTAACGGTTAAAAAAATGGATATATGGTTTTCTGATGGTAAACCCTGAAGGACTGGTCTTTGTCTTGGGAATCTTGACAAAAGCTTCTGAAGTCATTTAAAAACCTGATGGATCAGGATGATCATTTTCCAGCCATTTGTTTTTTGTGTTAATTGCTTTTAATCCTTAGAGACTTATCCATTGATCTGTTTCCTGGGGAAGAAGTTGAACCTTTGTGTCAAGTCTCTAAATCACCATTAAGAAATGCTAACATTAAAAATATTATCTTGGTGGCTGGCAAGATGGCCAAAAATGAACAGTTCCAGTCTGCAGCTCCCGGCGAGATGAACACAGAAGGTGGGTGATGTCTGCATTTCCAACTGAAGTACCCAGCTCATCTCACTGGGACTGGTTAGACAGTAGGTGCAGCCTACCGACGGCAAGCTGAAGCAGATTGGGGTGTCACCTCATCTGGGAAGTTCAAGGGGTCAGGGAACTCCCTCCCCTAGCCAAAGGAAGCCTTGAGGGACTGTGCCATGAGGAATGGTGCATCCCAGCCCAGATACTATGCTTTTTCCACAGTCTTTGCAACTTGCAGACTAGGAGATTCCCTCCAGTGCCTATGCCACCAGGGCCCTGGGTTTCAAGCACAAAACTGGGTGGACATTTGGGCAGACACTGAATTAGCTTCAGGAGGTTTGTTTGTTTGTTTGTTTGTTTTCATACCCTAGTGGCACCTGGAATGACAGCAAGCCAGAATGGTTCACTCTCCTGGAAAGGGGGTGTAACCAGGGAGCCGATGCTCAGCAGATCCCACCCCCATGGAACCCAGCAAGTTAAGATCCACTGGCTTGAATTTCTCATTGCCAGCATAGCAGTCTGAAGTCAACCTGGGACACTGCAGCTTGGTGGAGGGAGGGGCATCAACCATTACTGGAGGCTTGAGTAGGCGGTTTTCCCCTCACAGCATAAACAAAGCTGGTGGGAAGTTCGAACTGGTCAGGGCCTACTACAGCTCATAAAAGCCGCTGTAGCCAGATTGCCTCTCTAGATTCTTCCTTTCTGGGAAGGGCATCGCTGAAAGAATAGCAGCAGCCCCAGTCGGGGGCTTATAGATAAAACTCCCATCTCCCCCAGGACAGAGCACCTGGGGGAAGAGGGGTCTATGGATGTAGCTTCAGCAGACTTAAACGTTCCTGCCTACAGACTCTGAAGAGAGGAGCAGATCTCCCAGCACAGTGCTCGAACTCTGTTAAGGGATAGACTACCTCCTCAAGTGGGTCTCTGACCCCCATGCCTCCTGACTGGGAGATACCTCCCAGCAGGGGCTGATAGACACCTCATACAAAAGAGCTCCAGCTAGCATATGGCGGGTGATCCTCTAAGATGAAGCTTCCAGAAGAAGGAACAGGCAGCAATCTTTGTTGTTCTGCAGCCTCCGCTGGTGGTACCCAGGCAAACAGGGTCTGGAGTGGACCTCCAGCAAACTCTAGCAGCCCTGCAGCAGAGGGGCCTGACTGTTAGAAGGAAAACTAACAAACAGAAAGGAATAGCATCAACGTCAACAAAAAGGCTGTCCACACAGAAACCCCATCTGAAGGTTAACAACATCAAAGACCAAAGGTAGATAAATCCACAAAGATGAGGAAAAACCAGCACAAAAAGGCTGAAAATTTCAAAAACTAGGAAGCCTCTTCTCCTCCAAAGGATCACAACTCCTCACCAGCAAGCGAACAAAACTGGACAGAGAATGAGTTTGATGAATTGACAGAAGTAGGCTTCAGAAGGTGGGTAATAACAAACTCCTCCGAGCTAAAGGAGCATATTTCAACCCAAAGCAAGGAAGCTAAGAACCTTGAAAAAGGGTTAGAGGAATTGCTAACTAGAATAACCAGTTTGGAGAAGAACATAAATGACCTGATGGAGCTGAAAACCACAGCACGAGGTTTGAATTACCTATGAGGCCTTACTGGCTTTGTCTGTGCAGGAATTTTTCAGGCCTGATCTCCATTTTAATTTATCTTAGCAATAGGAAACAGCATCTAAGTAAGCAGATAGTGAGTAGTTAGTCTTATAATATAAGTCTTAAGAGAACAGGGACATCTCGAAGGAAGAATGAGGAGACAACATTTGCTAGAGAAACAGTAAGGTATTTATTATCAGTAATGTAGAACTATTTTATTTATTTATTTATTTATTTTGAGATGGAGTCTCGCTCTGTCGCCCAGGCTGAAGTGCAGTGGCACAATCTCGGCTCACTGCAAGCTCCGCCTCCTGGGTTCACGCCATTCTCCTGCCTCAGCCCCCCAGTAGCTGGGACTACAGGCGCCCGCCACCTCGCCTGGCTAATTTTTTTGTATTTTTAGTAGAGACGGGGTTTCACCAGGTTAGCCAGGATGGTCTCGATCTCCTGACCTCGTGATCCGCCCACCTCGGCCTCCCAAAGTGCTGGGATTACAGGCGTGAAGAACTATTTTCAATGGCCAAAATGAACAAGGTATCTACTGGGGTCAGAGGACAAATTTCTCTATTGAAGGATAAACATGCAATGTTAATGGGGTAAATTTGAATGGAAAACTTTAATAATAGAGAACATTCACTGAATACTTAGGATTTCTGTGTGCTATCTTGCAAAAATTTACATATTTATTACCTTATTGGCAGTGGAGGAAAATACAGCCTGCAGAGGTTGAGAATATCCCCAAGGTCGTCAAAAAATTTGTCGTGGGAAGGGCTAGATTTGAACCTAGGTCTGTCTGATTACAGAGACCGTGCTTCTTTCACTTCATTGTTTGTTGTAGGAAGTCAGGGACCCCGAACGGAGGGACCGACTGAAACCATGGCAGAAGAACATAAATTGTGAAGATTTCATGGACATTTATTAGCTCCCCAAAATAATACTTTTATAATTTCTTATGTCTGTCTTTACAGCAATCTCTGAACATAAATTGTGAAGATTTCATGGACACTTACCACTTCCCCAATCAATACCCTTGTGATATCCTATGCCTGTCTTTACTTTAATCTCTTAATCCCGTCATCTTCTTCGTAAACTGAGGAGGTTGAATGTCGCCGCAGGGCCCTGTGATGATTGTGTCAACTGCACAAATTGTTTGTAGAGCATGTGTGTTTGAACAATATGAAATCTGGGCATTTTGAAAAAAGAACAGGATGATAGCGATGTTCGGGGAACAAGGGAGGTAACTTTGAACTGGCCGCCGGTGAGCCCCATGAAACAGAGCCATATTTCTCCTCTTTCAAAAGCAAATGGAAGAAATATTGATGAATTCTTTTTCTCAGCAAGGAACATCCCTGAGAAAGAGAATGCGCTCTGAGGGTAGGCCTATGAACGGCCTTCCCCTTAGAAGCAAGCCGTCTTTTATGGTCGAAGACAAAGGGATGAAATAAGCCCCGATCTCCTGTAGCGCTCCCAGGCTTATTAGGACAAGGAAAATTCCTGCCTAACAAATTGTGGTCAGACAGGTTGTGGGCTCTCAAGCCCTGTTTCCTGATAAGATGTTATCAATGACAATGCCTGCCCGAAACTTCATTAGCAATTTTAATTTCGTACCATCCTGTGGTCCTGTGATTTCACCCTGCCTCCACTTGTTTGTTAATATTTTATTACTTTGTGAAGTATGTGATCTCTGTGACCCATACCGTGTTCATGCACTCACTCCCCTTTTGAAAATCACTAATAAAAACCTGCTGTTTTTACGACTCGGGGAACATCACGGATCCTGCCGACATGTGATGTCTCCCCCGGACACCCAGCTTTAAATTTCTCTGTCTTGTGCTCTTTCCCTTTATTTCTCAAACCACCCGAGACACTTAGGAAATAGAAAAGAACCCACGTAACCATCGGGAGCGGGTTCTCCCGATAATTGTTATTTATTCATTCAACTTATTTATGTGGAATAAAAATATATTAGGAGCTTAACAAGATGCTGAAATAAAACACTAAACACTAGAACATTTTCATATGTTCTAAAAAGTCAATATATTAATTTTCATTGAACACATAAAATCTACAAGGCATCATAGGAAATGAAAAATATAAAAGAAATCTCTCTCCTCTAGTTGTTTATTATCTATTTATGCGTACACATGCAACTATACACATAAACTGTATACATAAAGATAATGATATAAAAGTCAGCATTTCGGCACTAAATGGGTGTTACAAACAACATGCACAGTGTAAAAGTGTGCAGAGGAGAAACTACCATGGGTAGTTGGGATGTTGGGAAGGCTTTATGAAAACTGCAGGATTCCAGCTGGACTATGAAGAATGCAGAGGATACAAAATGATAGGAGTGAGGAAGATATTTATTTGAGGCAGAAGTGAAAATAGGTAGCAATGGCAGAAATACTTAAAATCATTCTCCTTTGGCCAAACCTCCCCGTCCAAAACCCCTGAACCTCCCACTACCCAAAATAAAACCAAATAGATGTCCTCACCTATTCAATTTCAGTATGGCTGTGTAGGAATTTTATGTGGGAGAGAATTAGGGCATTGGACTGGAACAGTAAGTTGGAACCATATCATGAAGAGTTTGAAATACAAGAATAAGTATTCAGACTCCTAGAGAACTTTGAAGACTAAACTTAATGGAAATTTGCAGTAATATCCCCTAGGGAACTCATAATACATTTCTGATTATAGGAGTGCAGAAATGAGAAGTTTAGTATCAATTCTGGCTCTCCTTCCCTGCTAGGGCTAAATGTTAATATTATCCAAGAATGTTTCCAAGTGAATCTCTGCCAGTTCTCTCTTTCCAAGTCACATCTCAGAGTCTCTTCACTTGAATCAAGCTACTCCCAGCTTCTGTACACATCTGGTCCAATGCTACTTTTGGATATGTTTTGCTAAGGTTGTTGCTCTGCCTGGAAGGCCCACATTCCTCAGCTGCATGACCCGAGGTTTCCTTCCCCTAAGACCTTGCTAGTGGCTCCTAGATGCCTTCCAAACCAACTTCTCTTCTATGAGATCAGCTCTCAGCTTTGTATTCCTTGGCACTTATGGAGTATGTTATGAAGGTATGTTATTTTGGCTTTGCTTATGTTGTCTATTTGTTGTCTGTGTGTTACTCTTGTCTTCCTTGGACAGTCAAAGACCTTGTCTCCAGTTTTTTTGTATTCTTCAGTGTAATTAGCATAATGCTTTGAAGATAAGAAAAGAATATAAAGAAGTACCCTTAAACTTAGCTTTATTTCACTGCACTAGGTTATATTTGGTTGAGGATAACAATAATAGCTAATAATACTGTATCAAATTGAACTATCATTTATAATTTTTTGGATCTGATTACAAAATAAGATTTTAAAAAATTTCTGCATCTAAAATGTCATCATGGTTTGGCAAAAATCTTTTTGTTGTTGTTATGAATCCTATCTTAACAATCCTATCTTGGAAAATCTAATGGAAACTTCACCGAGTCTTATCAGGGACATTTATAACTCCTTACGAATTATTTTCTATCTTTAGTTTAAGACAAACAAAAAAGTTATGCATTTTTTTAAAATCTGTAGCCTCTTTAGAAAGAAGAAAGTTGCAAAGCCTAGGTGTTTTAGTAATCAGTTCTCCTGATATCCCATTTAATTAATGTTTGCCTTCTGTAAAATTTTAAAGCCTAATATCCCTAGAAGTCCCCTTCACAGTGCAATTTGTACCCTAATACAACTCCAATCATCCTATGAATGAAAATTTAAAGTAATACTAGAGTTGGTTTCCATGCTCTCAGTCTCTCCTCTTTCCAGAGTAGTCCTTCTTTCCCTTCCTTTTATCACATGTATTAATAAGTTCATGAAAGGGCTTCAAAATTTTTTTTTGAAGTATAGTGAAGGCGAGATCGCCACTTAGTGTTAGCTTGGTTAGGTAAGTGGCTAGAAACATGTTAATACTTGTTTTTCTGTATCTAAGGACATTTGCACTTTTAAACCTGAGAGAGTATTTTTATTTTCAGTATGTTTACAATTATTTTTGTTTTACTTTTATAAAACTATAAAATTCTAGAGTTAGAAAGGGGCCTCTACATAATCTCATCATTTTAAAGAATAAAGAGAAACTAGTAGACTCATCTAGAGAGATTCAGCCAGTTAGCTTCAGAGCTAAAAGTGGCATTTTCTTTATTTATTTTATTTTATTTTATTTTATTTTATTTTATTTTATTTATTTATTTTTTGAGACGGAGTCTCGCTCTGTCACCCAGGATGGAGTGCAGTGGCGCCATCTCGGCTCACTGAAAGCTCCGCCTCCCGGGTTCACGCCATTCTCCTGCCTCAGCCTCCCGAGTAGCTGGGACTACAGGCGCCCGCTACCTTGCCCGGTTAGTTTTTTGTATTTTTTAGTAGAGACGGGGTTCCACCGTGTTAGCCAGGATGGTCTCGATCTCCTGACCTCATGATCCGCCAGTCTCAGCCTCCTAAAGTGCTGGGATTACAGGCTTGAGCCACCGCGCCCGGCCGGCATTTTCTTTATTAAAACACACAGAGACACACAAGCACACACACACACCACCCTGACTAAACTTCTACCATAACCCAGGCCAGTATGGGTCCTAGGGTTATAATATTTTTCTAATATGCCTGGCTCTGCAAACTTACAAGGAATGGGGGAAGATTATATATATATAAAAGATTATATATATAAGATTATATATAAAAGATTATATATATATACACACACATATATATAAACAATTATACAGTATAAATTTTTATAATAAATCCATGTGCAAAGTGGTATGGGAATTGAGAAGGGATTTAAGAGAAGTCTTTAGAGAAACAGTATCTCTAAAGGCTTAGTTCAACAGAGTATCTTCTAAACTGAGAGTAAGAAGACATCAGAAATTGAGGGCATCAAAAACAGAAGAAATAACATGAATGAAAGCTGTGGAGGTATTAAAAGCTGCATAGCTCGTTCAAGGAATGGTCAAAAGTTTCATCTACTAATGGGTTGGAGAGGGACATGAAGGAGAAGAAAGTGGCATAAAACAATGAGGAAAAGGTAAGTTAGGGCTGGCTTTTGGGTGACCTTGTTCACTATGCAGCAGCTTTCAAACTTTAGAGACATTGAAATGTTTTAAATGACAATGATCAATGTATCAAAAAGATGAATGTGACCATATGGAGCATGTATTATAGGGAATATTTTATAGAAATAGTTCATGTGAGAAATGAGCAGAATCTCAACTAAGACAGTGTCAGAAGAACTAGAGGACAGGTGACTGGTTCAAACCTTTCAGATGCAAGGTCAATAAGTGTCAGTGACTGAATAGATTTAGAAGGTGAGAGAAAACTTGAAATTAGCTTCACATTGGATCAACAGGTGCCATAAAAAAGATATGAAACATGCAGGAACTCGTTTCAATATTTTGTACATTAAGCCACATTGACAATGGTTGCTTCACTAATTTTTTAAAAACTTAGCTAAAGGTTGTCTTCTTTGACATAGGTTTTGTCTAATACAAGCTTTTCTTAAGGATAATATTTATACTCCTTTTACATTAGAGTTGTAAAAATTAAATTGAAATTTCAGTGTTTAACAATAAATACAGGCCGGGCGCGGTGGCTCAAGCCTGTAATCCCAGCACTTTGGGAGGCCGAGACGGGCGGATCACGAGGTCAGGAGATCGAGACCATCCTGGCTAATACAGTGAAACCCCGTCTCTACTAAAAAAATACAAAAAACTAGCCGGGCGCGGTGGCGGGCGCCTATAGTCCCAGCTACTCGGGAGGCTGAGGCAGGAGAATGGCGGGAACCCGGGAGGCGGAGCTTGCAGTGAGCTGAGATCCGGCCACTGCACTCCAGACTCCAGCCTGGGCGACAGAGCGAGACTCCGTCTCAAAAAAAAAAAAAAAAAAAAAAACAATAAATACAAACAAGGAATTTTCAATGTATCATGTAATTAGGTTTTGAAAGATCAAATTTCAAAAGAGACTAAGAATTATAAATCTATAGGTTTATGAATGCTTGAACTTCAGAGAGGCATTCTGAGAAATTTGATGTCTTCTTTATTCATATATTTGCACACATACATAAAAATGAGTTATATATCTTCATACATGTGTATATAATTTATATGTAGGTTATTTAGGACTTGTAAGACTTGGGATGTGTCAAGAATTATTCAAAATGTTTTACAAATATTGGCTTATTTGTTCTGTGTAACAATAGTAATATAAGATAGTATTATTATTACACTCAGTTTATAATTATGGAAACTGAGGCACAGTTTCAGACCCTTAACCAAAGTGACGTAGCTAGTAAGTGTCAGAGTCTGACTTTGAATCCAAATGGCCTGGCTCCAGAGTCCTTGATAAGTTTTTGTGTTTTTTTTTATGTAAGAAACTATCATTTGCCATTGCTCTTACATATGAATATTCAGGTACAGAGCTAATCAACCTTTAATAGTTTGGTTGTTTAAAAATTATATGTATAAAAGGGAAACTAATATAAAGGTTAGACAAAACTTTGAACAAGAATGTGTTGGATGAATACGTTATTCAGTAAATTAGTAAGAGAAATATAGTGTGATAATTGAATTTGTAATGCGGTTATGAGCCTTTGATGACTCAATACTTCATAGACTCTGACAAAAGAATATTTATCTACATGTACAATTTTTAAATTTCATTTCTATAAAAAAGAATGAGAGCAGGCATAGAACTTACAGGTATTATTTAGCATTTGGAAATTCAGGTTTACCACATACATAAAAATACTTAGGTCTGATAAAGACGAGTTAGTAACATTTTGATATGAAAAACAATGGGTTTAGAAATACAATCTGCAACTGTTAAAGTATGTTTTTCCCCCCAGGAAATAATCCACTTAGACTTTGAGGAGTTAACGGTAGGAGGAAGGTAAAGGGAGTACATCTTTAGTGGGTTGTATTGGGAAATAAAAAGGGCCATAATAATAACTATACTCTTTCCTTTCAGCTGTTATGGCCTCTTGAAAGTTGCCATCTACACTTGGGATTCTTATATAGTCTTATTTTATTCAGGATGCTTTTCCTGACTGTTCTAAACAGTCCTGCTGGTTGAAAGCGTCTCTCTCATTAGACTTTAATGGGAGCATCTCAGGAAATACATGAAACTCATACTAAAAGGGCATTAAGCAGATGAATGAACATAGTGCTGATGACTTTAACCTAGGTCATTTGGAATCAGATTCTAGGCCGTTCACATTATACTATGGTTCATTCATGGATGACTCATTAAAGAACTGTCATGATTCTCGTTTCTGCTACCCCATATTGATAAAGTTTCAGAGGTTCATCTGAGAAAAATGACTCAGGGCATGAGAGGACAAAGGAATTCATTCCAGGCATAGATTTAACTGGGGAATGTATTTTTGTGAACTTGGAAAAATGCTTGAATGCATTGCAATATATTCCATTACAGGGGGATGAAGACTGTATCTGGTCAGGTTGGTCAGGTATTTACATAAAATTTTCCCTCTTCTAAAATTTTATCCCCTCCCCTGCAAATAACACAAACACATTCGTTTTGTTTATTGCATTGCAAAGATCTGGGATAATGCATATACATTCTTCTCAACTTTTATGAAGAAAGAAATCTTGAGCTGCTTCTTAGTATGGGGTAAGAGTCTAGCCATCTATATTCTAGCCTTCAATTAAACACTAATTAGCCAGATAATTTTTTTTTTTTTGAGACAAAGTCTTGCTCTGTCACCCAGGCTGGAGTGCAATGGCACAATCTCGGCTCACTGCAGCCTCCGGCTCCCGGGTTCAAGCAATTCTCCTGTCCCAGCCTCCCGAGTAGCTGGGACTACAGGTGCGTGCCACCACGCCCAGCTAATTTTTATATTTTTAGTAGACACGGGGTTTCACCATGTTGATCAGGTTGGTCTCGAACTCCTGGCCTCATGATCTGCCCACCTCTGCCTCCCAAAGTGCTGGGATTTCAGGCGTGAGCCAGTGCGCCCAGCCATTAGCCAGAAAATCTTGATGAAAATTCCCTACTCTCCTGGTTCTTATCTACAAAAAGATATGATACTATGTCTCCTGCTTCCCAAGATGATTATAATCATTAAAGGATATAGTCAACACATATTCCAAGAATGTCTTGGTTTTTCTGAATTGCTCTGTCTTCTTGATTCCGCTAACTGATGAAGAAAAAATTGAAAGTGAGAAATGGGAAGAAAAAATTAAATTTGTGTTTGTGGGGTATGTGATGCCTGTTTTTTTACATTTAAAAGATAATGTATTAGTGATGTATTTAGCTTTTCACACCGATTTTTTTTTCTCATAATGAATTGGGCCAGCTAATTCAAATTGTGAAACTTATCCATCATAATAGATCAAGTTTGTTCCTAGAATATTGAACTGGGGTTATCTTTCATTGACTCTGCAGGAAGCATTATGACATAGTTTCTAGAGGCGTAAAACAAGTGAAAGATAACAATGACAACAGTAACAGATGCTAGAATAATACCATTTATGAAAGGGCTTTCACAACCTTTACCTTGCTGAATCCACACAACTATCCTGGGAGGTAGAGGTCATTATTATTTCCATTCCATAAACAGGGAAATGGGCCAAGACAGATAAACTTCCTCAGCATCACACAGTGAGGAAGGGACAGCTGTGACTTTGACCTAGGTCATTTGGAATCATATACTGGGCTCTTCCCACTATACTATGTTTCATTCTGCTCAGAACAATTCTTTTTAGTTAAAACAAAAGAGATGTCATCAATTTTTTTTTTTCCTGTTGGTTCCCAGGCCTAGAACTGAAGCTGTTAACAATGAGATAGGCATCTCAGGGAGGATAAAACTTGTAGGTAATAACAGAATGGATAACATTTCCAGAGCATTCATTTCATGCCAGATATTCGTATAAGGACTTTGCACATTTTAATTATTTTAATGCGTATACAAACCTTGAACCCCAATATATTATATTCCTCTTCCCATCCCATAGGCACTCAAGTTAAATAACTCACTTATTCCTCTACAATGAATTAGTTGAACATCTGAATTTGAACCTCAGGAGCCTGGCTTCAGGGACCCTAGCATAATCACTTATACTTAGCCTCTCCCACAAGCCTGCATCAGATACATTCTGGGGGCATCCTGGCCTTACAGTACAGGGAAAAGTCCAGACTGGCAGACAGAGTAGACATGAGGAGACTAAGGAGAAAGAAGTTGTCCATTGACCAATGTTGAAAGGCAAGGGGGGAAGCGAGGGGTCTAGCAAGGCAGAATAGGTGAATCTTCTCATGATAAACTGTTGGCATCAGGGAGTAAGCTTTGCTGCTTGACTAGGCACAGGGCATGATTCTGCTTCCTAAAAACTCTGGGCAGAACCAGGTAGTACACAATCCCAGAGATACAAAGGAATCGAGTGGTGGGTCTCACTTGACTAGACCATGGTGGAGTAAGCCAGGGACCTGATTGTTGGAAGGGAAATGTAAGGTCCTAACCTACAAGCAAACAAACAAAACCAAAACAGTGCAAGAGCTTATGTACTGGCCCTAGGGCACAAAATCATAATAGGATGATCAGCACCCAGCAAGGGTTTATTCCTCAGAACCCCTGAGTGAGACAGAGGCTGCCACAATCAAGGAGATTGGTCTCTAAGAACGGTGTATGTGCCCTATCTCAATACAATAAATCCAGATAAAACGATAAAGATAGCTACTCTTTGAACTTTTGGTTCCCAATTTGCAATAGTACCCTTCTCATTTAATTTGTAAAGAATAAAATGAGTCATCATCAATATTATTGAAAGAAAGGGCTTCTTAAATTAGTAGGGATTAACTTACTAGGAATAAAGTTGAATTTATTCAAAGGCAAGGATGAGGTAGGACATAGTGGGAGAAATAGCTACAACTATTAGATTAAGTGTCTAAGACTCTTTCTGATGTTACCTCCTTTAGAACATTTTGCTGAATCTCCCATGGCTGATTTTATGAACTCTGACTGCAATAACTTTGCATTCTAGGCACACTTACTGCTTTGCACCATAATTAGCTTTTGCTCTTCTTATCCATTTTAGGACTTTGGTTGATGATTGAGTTATTCACACTTAGTTCATGTCACCTAATCATAAGTGGTCTACAAAGACACCCCTCTCATTTTATTTATTTATTATTATTTATGTATTTATCTAATTCATTTTATCAACAGACTGTACTCCCATGTCCCTCCACATCATAGGCTGTCATTTTAACGTGTTTCCATGTATCCTTCAATTTGTTTGATAAATGGGCATCATTGCTTTGTGTGAATGTATTTTAATTTACATGTATGGTATTGTTATAGATTATTTTATTTCTTCCGTTTAAGCTTACTCAGCTCTATGTGTTTTTAAGGTAGATCTGTGTTATTTTGTTACATCTAGTTCTTTGCTTCTAACTGTGGCAAAGCATCCCACAGTGTGCTTCCGCACTGGGACCTATGTTGCCTCCAACTTATTGCTGACTTCAGAAGGGCTGAGCTGAAGATCTTGGTGTATGCACACCGAAGAGCTTAGTGAGAATTCCTCTTACATAAATACCAGAAGAAAAGTTGCTCATTCATTGCAATTTGATTACATATTTCCTATTTGCTCTCCAGAATGATGTCCTTTTCAATTCATGTGTTTGTCTAGACTATACATTTTGCCTTGAAGGCAGGCAAAATTGTCTTCCTTGTTATAATATTATGTATGCATTCTGGAGAAAGTGGTTAATGCATACTTATTGAATACACAAATGGGACCAGATGGTCCAGTTTTTTAAATTTCTGAAGGCAACTAGCACGGTAGTTTATAAATGAAATCCATATTGCGCAATTTGCCTACATGGAGAGTCCTCTTTCAGTTTACCAGTGAGGGGTAAAAAAAAACACCACACTATTTAAAAGCTGCCAGAGCTTAGGGACTCTGTGTCCTGTCTTTGAACTGCTGTTTCCACACAAGAGTGGAAGTGCTTTCTATTATTCTAGTAAAAAGGACATGCTCTGTGGGGCTTCCCATAATTGTTCCAAGAGCCAACAAACTGGATTTCCAATACCACTTCTCCCAGAAATCAACAGTGTTTCCTCTCTCACTCTACCTTCCGGTTTAAAAAAAAAAAAAATAGTTCCTGTTTGTGATGAACAGAGGTCAGATTTCTCCGTGGGAATGATCGTAAAGAATTAACATCCTTCTGCAGACAATGTCACAGTGTCACGGAGCACATTTTACCTTCCCCGTAGGGTCCCCATGTGGAATGGGAACAGCCTGGGATATCCATCAGGGGATGACAGACTTATGTTACCATCACAGGTCAATACCAGACCAATTAGAAGATGAACATTGGGGTATATTTTAAATAAAATGTTACAGGTTCCTGATATGAAATCAAGGCTGCAGGTGTAAGTAGCATGATTGCTTACAACAGTACTTAAGCATTACAAAGCATTAGTCTATGATCTAAAACAATCTAGTTAATAAATATTTGTATTTTTCAATTACCTATGCCTGGAAAAAACTAGACAAGAATCAAAATAATAAAGTCAATCATTCAGTGTGATGTCTATTTTTTAAATTTCCTACCATGTTTTCATCCTATATAACATTGAAAATTTAACTTTTTATTTAGTGTACAAAATATTTTACCCAAAGCAGAAAGAGAAAACGTTTAATAATAAAGTGGCAATGTAAAATGTAGCATCAATAACTGACCATTTTCATTTCATACTGTGAGCTTGAGAGCACCTGGAAAATGAAAAACCTATATTCCAGAAGTGGCCTTCGTAAAAGGCAAAGTGGACCTTAGACTTTGTGCCTCTGTACAGGCCTTCTGCATCTAAAAAGAAAGGAGGATATACTGGACAATATAAACTCCATTCTTTTGGATTTGGTAAAGTCTGGAAATTTCACTAAATCTTACTTGTTTTCTATCAGAAGGATTGGGTCAAACCAAATATCTGACCAAGAATTTTGCATTACTTCCAAAATTACAGCGATTTCCAAGAAAGCTCAGTGAAGGATAAGGAGTTTTAGTTTTCTCAGCCTCAGTAGGTTATATTTTCCAAGAAAAGTATTATAACACATAGCAAAAATAAAAATAAATGTGGAGAATCCCCTGCAATGATGGGCACAATTAAATTACAAAGGACAGCTTTCCCAAAATGTATGGCCATATTCTTTACAAGCTTCCCTTACTGAGAACTCGCTGACCACCTGATCAAAATGGCCATTAACAAGAAATACCTCAAAGATGTCAACTGACACATCATTAATCTCTGAAGTTACGATTAGTCATCACATGTTATTTGGTAGTGGTATTAGAGGGAAGCGTGTCAATATTAATAACAATGGCTAATGCTTGCTGAATGGTCACTGCAGTATACACAGAATTCTAGGATATTTGTATATATTGATTCACTTAATCCTCACAAAAACTATGAAATGGCTGGTAATATTTATTTTATAGATGAAGAATATGAGGCATAGTAAAGATAAGGAATATGTTCAGAATTTACAACTAATAGGGAATGGAACTGGAAATCAACTCAGTCCTCTAGCTTCAGAGTCTTCATAACGGCATAATAAATACATCTCAAATAGGGCTTTAAATTTTGAAGAATCCCCCTTCCTTCTTTCTTCCCCTATCTTCCTATCCCCCAACTCTACCCTGTCTTTCAGCAAGTGTAATTGAAACACCAGCAAGTGCCAGATAATTCTACATATTGAGAATTATAAGGTAAATCAAATAGGATCCCTGATCATCAAAGTGTTCACTACTCAGTAGGATAAATAGATTCAACTGCAAGTTAAGATGAGACCTTGTAGTAATAACTACAATAGAAAAGCCCAGTTGGCCCAAGAAGCCTGGGAAAGAGATTCCAGAGACAATACTTAACTTGGCTTTGAAGAATGATTACCAGGTGTAGATTGAAGGGATAAGTTGTTGTGAATAGGAGAGGCAGTGTGTGTAGAGTCCTAGAAGTTCACATTCAAAGGCACTTCTCTGGAGCAGCAAATACTTTAATGAGACTTCAGTGCACAGATCTGAAAAGTGAGAATATATAAGTGACAGCTATGCACTCAGTAGATGTGTGGTTTCTCCTTGGTCACATAACAATCATCACCTTGCAATATTTTTAAATTGTATGTTCCCTTACAATTTAGATGATAAATATGCTGTGAAGAAATCAATTCTGCTCAATATTCAAATCCATTTTTTCCCAACACTCACATTCACCTTTGTGGTTCTCATGATAACTCATGAATATTACCATTATTGCCATTTTACAGCTCAGCATCTAGAGGCTCAAAGAGACAAGATGACTTGGTGAAATTGGCATTAACACCAAATAGTGGCATCAACGTTTTAACTCTTGTTTCAGTTCTGTTGTCCAACACCAAACTCTATGACTGGATCATGCTTTTAACCATATGTTACCAAAACACTAAGGTAGGCAGAGCAGAAAGACAACAGGAGTGTGTCTCTAATGCATCAATAAGTCACTGTACCAGATTTATATGATTTGCAGATTTCTTGATATTTAACAAGAATAAATTTGTTTAAATACGAAGTAGCCAGTCAATTAAAAGTGAGAGATCACTTCATTTAATGTCTTGCTTTAATTTTCTGCAGTAATGGCACTTTTTATTCTGACAGTTCTCTGCCAAAATATTTTTATTAGTTAGTTATATATTTTTAAACATCCTTCTTTATTCTTATTTTTATTTTTGAGACAGGGTCTCACTTTGCTGTCCAGGCTGGAATGTGGTGGTGGAATCATTGCTCACTGCAGTCTTGACCTCCTGGGCTCCAGTTATCTTTCAACCTCAGCCTCCAAGTAGCTGAGACCATAAGAGGATGTCAACATGCTTGGCTACGTTTGTTGTTGTTGTTGTTGTTTGTTTGTTTTTGGTAGAGACAGGGTCTCACGATGTTGCATAAACTGGTCTCAAACTCTTGGACTCAAGTGATCCTCCTGCCTCGGCTTCCCAAAATTCTGGGATTACAGGTGTGAGCTGCTGCGCCTGGCCAAAAAATCCTTCTGTAGAAACAATAAAAGACAATGCAAGAGGAATGTCAGTTGAGAGATGTTTTAGTCAGCTTGGGTTGCCACAACAAAATACCGCAGACTGGGTAGTTTAAACAACAGAGATTTAATTCCCAGTTCTGGGGTCTGGAAAGTCCAAGGTTAATATAGTAAGGTAGGTTTCATTCTGAGACTTTTTCTCTTAGCTTTTAGGCAACCGCTATCTTGTAGGGTGCTCACATAACCTCTTCTTTGTACATAGATGGGAAGAGAGTGAGAGAAGTTCACTCTCTCTTTATAAGGGCACTAATCCCATTATGAGGGGTCCATCCTCAAAACCCCATTAAAATCTAATTACCTCCAAAGGGCTGCATTCTTCAAATACCTCCACACCAGGGGTTAAGGCTTCAACGTGAATTTTGAGAGGACATTTTTCATTCCACAATTTTTCTTGAGTCTTTTGCATTTTTGAATGTTTTTATAAGCAGTGGCAACTGACAGCTTTTTTTCTAGATGATCCTTTCAAAGGTGTTGCTAAAGCAAACAGCTTTAGGAGACAGATAATATCTACATTTGGAGAAAAGGGTGGTTTTGTTTTTCGTGCAGTTTAATAAGGATAATGTCTCTCTCTGAGACAAGATTGAGCAGATTTGCTTGCAGTCCGTTATAAAGGACTGAGGTTTCCTAAACTTGGGGTTTTTCTTCTGTAATACAATGCACTTCATGTGCACGTGTTACGACCTTTGCTTTGTCACTCTGGGAATTAGGAGTAAAGAAATTAGTAAAATAAAATGCTGATATCTTGGCTACTGCTACTGCTGTGAGCAAATAACTGTCTTTTCTCTCACTCAAGTCTCATGCCTTTTGCCAACACATCTACATCTATGACAACCTAATTTGTAGCTTGCAAGTAGGGTAAAATCTCAGACCCTTCACAGTTCTTGACAATATGTAAATCACAAAACAAACAAAAAATACAAAATAAACCAGAAAACTATGTGTGATCAGGCAAGAAAACTTTACATATGAATTTATAAACAACACTTAGGCTAAAGTGAAGTATGGTATTGGTACTGCATTACATATTTTAATGTTCTTATTGTTATTACATCCAAGGCTTTCATGTAACATTACAGTCATAATATCTCAAAATAGTCCAGAGTCATGCCAATTTATTCAAGAAGGCCTCATTGTAAGGAAGACAACTTCTCATCCATGGAAATAGCTTGACTATCAAGAAAATGCTTCACAGATTTTTAACCCAAACTAATTCAATGAAGCAGTAGGTATTAATTGATTGAACAATTCCTTTATTGAATAAAGTCCATTTATCAGATACATCTAGACTGCTGACAGCTGTGGTGTGCTCCTCTGGCAACTGTGGACTATAGAAACATAAAGGACAGGGAAAGTCCCTGTGGCGGGGAACCTAACATCTCATCTGGGAGAGAGCAAGAAGTAAGCAAATAAATATGATTTCAGATACTAAAAAGTGCTTTAAGGATAAAAAATATCACAAGGGGCTAGAGAGTAATAGGGGCTGATGGAGGACTTAACATATAGAGGAAGGCCTCTTTGAGAAGGTGATGTGTGAGCAGAGATCTGAGTGTCCCGGTTGAGTAATATTTGTGGGAAAGAGTCTTCCAGACAGACAAAACCCAGCCAGTCAGGGACAGGAATGAGCAAAATCTGCTCTTGAAAATGCAAAAATCTAATGTGAGAGAATCAAATGAACCAAGTGAGCAAGTGGTAGGAGATAACATTGGAGGAGAAGGCAAGGGACTGTTCATATGGGACTTTGTCGGCCACAGTAAGGCCTGCACATTACCCTAAGTGTGGGAAACCATTCACATGTGCACGGGGGATGCTTAACCAGTGAATAGACTGTAGCAGGGTGAACATGGTAAGCACTTTAGAAGGTTATCGTACCAGTTCAGACATTACAAGAGATGATGGTGATGATGATTATAAGAGGTGATGGGGAGGTACTTAGAAATGGCCATCTTAGGAGTATATTTTGATGGTATTTGCTGATAGATTGGATGTGCAGCATGAGGAAAAGGCTTCATTCAGGGATGATTTTCCAGGTTTTTGCCTGAGCAATTAAGTGGTGACTTGGACCAAGCTAGGGAAGATAGGGAGGAGTGAGTTTAGTGGGGGAAAATTATGACTTCTTTTTTTGCCATATAAAGTTGGATTTCCTATAATAGATTGAAATGGGGATGTGAGTGAGCAAGTTCTGGAGTACAGAGGAAGTTTCCAGATAGTGCTCTGGTTACCTACTGCCACAGAACACTCCCCCCTCCAATAAAGCTTAGTGGTTTAAAACAACAGCAACATTTATTTTTCTTGCAAACGTGTAATTTGAGTAGGGCTTCATAGGGATGTGTTTCTGCTTCATTTGGCATCATCAGGAGCAACTTGAAGGCTGGAAGCTGGAATGATTTGCAGCCTGTCTTACTCACTTGTCTGGTGGTTGGGGATGGCCATCGGCCATCTGCTGGGGCTGGGCCAGCACTCCCACACATGGCCTGTCCATGTGGCTCCCTGGTTTCCTCATAGATGGTTGTGGTCCAAGGGTGCACATCCCAAGAGAGACAGAACCAGGTTGAAGCTGTATTACCTTTCCCAATCTAGCCTCAGGAGTCCCATAGCGTCACTTTTGCTTCTTTCTACTTATTAGAAGTGAGTCATTTACTAAGGCTGGCCCCTATTCAAAGGGAGGGGAATCAGACTCCACCTTTGGTAAGAGGTGTGTCAAAACATTTATGGACTTGTTTTAAAACTATTACAGCTTAAAAAAAAAGATTTGGAAATCACTGGCATATTGCTGACATTTATACCCATTAGAAGAGATGAAATTCCTTAGAGAGAGAGTAAAGCCAGAAGAGACAGTAGGCCGAGGACTATACCCTGGAAAATCACCGACATGTAGTTTCTCAGAGTTGGAGGAACCAAAAAAGAAGACTCAGAAGGGGAAGCCGTTGAAAAAGGGGGAAAACCAGATCAATGTGGTGTCCTGAAAGTCAAGAGATGAAAGGTGCTTCACGGAGGAGAGACAGCGGTGTCTGATACTGCGGATGACTCAGATCAAGCAAGGTGCAGACAGTGAATTGATGACTGGGTGTTGTGAGGTGGAGGTTGCTGGGACTTTGACAAGACAAGAGCAGTTTGGTTATGTAATGACAACACAAACATAGTTGGGGGGATTTCAAGAGATAACTGGGAAGTGAGAAAGCAAAGACCATTTTTCAATCTTCTTCCATATGTTCTGTGCTGTGCAAGGTCCCATGGCGTCATGATATAGAAGGGAAAGGGACAGAACTTAGGAACAGTGTAAGTGTATGGTAAGTCATTTAGATAGAGTGATTATTTATGACTGTAGTTGAAAATAATCCCTAAGGACATATTAGCTTCACTTTTTCCCTCACTAAATTTTAAACAGCTGAACTATCTCATTTGAACATGTAGGTATGACTGTTCATTGATTCTTAAGACTTATAAGGTAGTTCTTATTTCCTGAATCTAACAGCAGGAACCTTTCAGCAAATGATTGAAAACAAAGTGAGATATTATTAACGACACAGCAAATTCCCCAAGAAGAGCAGAGACAAGAACCATTTGCATACAAGCATATTTTCAGTTGTTAAATTGTGTTGAATCTCTTTTACATTTTAATCAGAGAAAAAATAAGCAGTTCAAAATGGGTCTTATGGACATATTTAAGGGTGATTTTTAAACCTATTTTTTAAAACCACATTTTTATATCAATCACATTTTCTGGGTAAGAATATTAATAATAGCTAGAGCTTAGATAGTGATTACTTTCTACTGATCCCTTACCTAACTTTACTATTTCCAATTACTCTTTAAAATACTTAACATTTAATTCCACCATAATGCTATGAGATAGGTTTTTCTTATAAACTAGGAAACTGAGGCTCAGAGGGATCAAATGTCTTGCTTAGCGTCAGCAGTGAGAAGCTGGTGGAGCCAGACTTCCTACTGAACAATTTGGCTCAGTGCCTGGGCTCCTAATCACAGGGCATACTGCTCCTCAAAAACATGCTCTCTTACCAGAAATGGAGACCAACCTGCAGGGGCTTTACAGCAAGTGTTTCTTTCTGTTTTTTCTTTTTTTTTTTTTTTAATTTTAGTGGCCAAATAAAATTTTATTGATGTATTTACAAGGTGTTTTTAAACTCTCAGCCTTGTGGGTGATTTTTTTTTTTTTTTAAGTATAGAAAAAAACGTATTCCACTGCTCTAATTAAAAGAGGACAATGCCAATTGCCCCTGAACTTTCAGAGCAGAGAGTTCTGTCTTGAAAGAAGTTTTGTTTAACAGACAAAGACTATGAAGAAAAAGCAGTGGCAAAGTGTCATCAGGTGTCAAGTTCTGAGCCAATAGCCATCTACTAGTTCTTAGAAATGTTCAGGATGCCACTTTTCTTCAAGTTAAAATTAAAGGAAAGCCATTAATATGCAATATTAATCATTGCAACCCAGGCCAAAACTTTGTGGGATTAGGATGAGAATCCTGTGTCCAGTCTCTCTGCTTGTCAACCCAGTGACAGCCAGCTAGAAATAATATTGAATTCAATTCAATAAAAATATATTGCCAGGACCAATGGCTCATGCCTGTAATCCCAGCACTTTGGGAGGCTGAGGCGCGTGGATCAGCTGAGGTCAGGAGTTTGAGACCAGCCCGGCCAATATGGTGAAACCCCATCTCTACTAAAAATACAAAAATTACCCGGGTGTGATGGTGTGCGCCTTTAATCCCAGCTACTCAGGAGGGTGAAGTAGGAGAATCAATTCAACTCAGGAGGTGGAGTTTTCAGTGAGTTGAGATCACTCCACTGCATTCCAGCCTGGACAACAGAGTGAGACTCCATGTATCATGTATGTATTTGTATACATACATATGTATATGTGTGTGTATATATATGTATATATATGTATATATGTGTGTGTGTGTATATATTTAGCAGCTACTATGTACTGGCATTGCTTGTGATCTTGGGGAACCCAGTCCCCCAGGAAGCTGGCAGTCACTTTTGGGTGGAAGGAAAACAAGAAAACAGGTAATTAAAGTATATGGTCAGTATAGTACTTATTGTTCAAAGGAGAGATGGGGATAATTTAAGAGTAGCCATAGTTCAATTAGGCTTTGAATGATAAATATTCATCTTTTATAGCAACTAGGTGTGATAGGGGCATGACAGACATTCTAAGCAGAAGGAATATGTGAAAAAGTTTTAAAAGACGTAAAAGTACATGTTTATTATAATACAGTCAAATAATATACAATTAAGGAACTAAAGAAATCCAAAATCTCAATGTGTAGAGACAATCACTTCCATGTTTCCATTAGGAGATGGCCATAAGAATGATACTTGTAGTCTCCCTTCTCACTTGCTCACTCTTTCCTATGAAATGGGAATTGTTTTATCTGATCATGAGCAGACAGAGCTTTAGACAGAGTTTATTTTATTAGGCAAGATGCATTCTGCTCTCTTCCTGCTTCCACGCTGTCATATGGAAGTTTATGTATGCTTACTAGTGTGCATTCTAGAGGGAGATCAGGAGACTCATCACGTGCTGTCCCCACTCCTGGAGTCCAGTAAGCACAAAGAGTAAAATTTCCCCATGGAGATGTATGGGTAGCAGTCAACTGGTCAAATTAGACTCTCTCTTGGATGGGTTGTCTTGAGGTGAGATTTTGCAGGAAGTATTGGGAACTACCTTTGGCTCTAGGACCAATTCAGTCTCTGAATCAGAGACCGAATGGCATATGAATGGCATAAAAGCTTATGGACACTTTGCTTTCTACCTGCTTTCTATATATACATTCTTTTGTTTATTTAGTTTTGTTTGTTTGAGGCAGGGTTTTGCCCTGTTGCCCAGGCTGGAGTGCAGTGATGTGATCACAGCACGCTGTAGCCTCAACCTCCTAGGCTCGCGCAATCCTCCTACTGCAGCCTCTGAAGTAGCTAGGGACTACAGGTGCATACCATCATGCCCAGCTAATATTTTTATTTTTATTTTTTGTAGAGAAAAGGTCCTCCCTGTGTCGCGAGGCTGGTGTCAAACTCCTGGCCTCAAGTGATCCTTCTGACTTAGCCTCCTAGTGCACTGGGATTACAAGCATGAGCCATGACATCCAGACTGAAGAGCCATTTTTGAATCCTGTGTTTTATATTCAATCTGCAATTCAAAAACAACTGTTGGACTAGCACAGTGGCTCACACCTGTAATCTCAACACTTTGGGAGGCCTGGGCAAGCAGATCACTTGAGGTTAGGAGTTCAAAACCAGCCAAAACCCTCTCTCTACTAAAAATACAAAAATTACCTGGGCATGGTGGCACGCACCTGTAATCCTAGCTACTAGGAGGCTGAGGCAGGAAACCTGGGAGGCAGAGGCTGTGGTGAGTTGAGATTGTGCCACTGCACTCCAGCCTGGGTGACAGAGTGAGACCTTGTCTCAAAAACAAAAACAAAAACAAACAAAGTACTCTTCTTAGTTATACTTCTAAAATATTTCTCATCTATCCACTTATCTCTGCCCATCTTCATCACCTGCATCATGGTTCCAGACATCTTCCTATCTGCCTGGACACTTATAAAGCCCTTCTCATTGGTTTCCTGATTCTACTTGTATCTCTCTTTAATGCTACTATCTATAGCAGATGGATTAATAATTTAAAAATAAAAAACAGGCCAAGAACAGAGACTCATGCCTGTAATTCCAACACTTTGGGAGGCTTGCTTGAGCCCAAGGAATTTTGTACAAACTCCATTTGTACAAAAAATACAAAAATATTAGCCAAGCATGGAGGCTCGTGCCTGTAACTCCAACACTTTGGGAGGCTTGCTTGGGCCCAAGGAATTTTGTACAAACTCCATTTGTACAAAACATACAAAAATATTAGCCAAGCATGGTGGCACATGCCTGTAGTCCCAGCTACTTGGGTGGCTGAGGTGGAAAGATTGCTTGAGCCTGGGAGGTCCAGGCTGTAGTGAGCCGTGATGGCACTATTGCACTCTGGCCTGGGTGACAGAGTGAGACTCTGTCTCAAAAATAAATAAATAAACAGATTCTGTTGTTCTCCTGTTTAACATCCTACAAAACCTTTTCACTATATTTACAATAAACTCCAAGAAACAAAAGCCATACCTTACAAGACTCTTCTTGGTTCTCTATCCTCATTTTGTACAATTGCTTTCTATTCTTTCTCTACTTCTCTACTTTACACTAGTCTTTTTCCATTTTTGTTGTGGAAACAAGTCAAGATTCTTCCAATTAAAGGCCTCTGCACATGTTGTCCACTCTGCCTAGATAGCCTTCCTCTTCTGTTGGTATGGTTCTCCTTATATCTTAGTTAATATGAACTCTCAGAGAGGCTTTGCCCAAACCAACCTAGGTAAAGTAGCCTTCTTTCCCAAACACAATTATTACCTGTCACATAACCTTTCTATATTTCTCTTCTAGAACTTATTACCAGGAATTATTTTGTAAGTTTATTTGTTCATTGTCTATTTCCCATTATAGCACATTTCTTTTTCTTTTTCTTTTTTTTTTTTTTTTTTGATTTTTCTTTTTTTTTATTATTATACTTTAAGTTCTAGGGTACATGTGCATAACTTGCAGGTTTGTTACATATGTATACTTGTGCCATGTTGGTGTGCTGCACCCATCAACTCGTCAGCACCCATCAATTGTTCATTTATATCAGGTATAACTCCCAATGCAATCCCCCCCCGCCCATGATAGGCCCCAATGTGTGATGTTCCCCTTCCCGAGTCTAAGTGATGTCATTGTTCAGTTCCCACCTATGAGTGAGAACATGTGGTGTTTGGTCTTCTGTTCTTGTGATAGTTTGCTAAGAATGATGGTTTCCAGCTGCATCCATGTCCCTACAAAGGACGCAAATTCATCCTTTTTTATGGCTGCATAATATTCCATGGTGTATATGTAGCACATTTATTTTTCATCACATTATTCCTATCATGATACTATCATGTATCATCAGATTCCTAGTATCTTTAACACTGCTTGGTATATAGTGTATGTGAAATAAGTATTTGTTGAAAGACTGAGTAATTGAAGTTGTGTTTAGAGTCGTGGATGTTTGAAATATGGATCTCAGAGATGGAAAACAAGTAGGTGATGAGAAGGCCCAAAATGTGGTCACAAATGTGAAGAACTGAAGGTTAAAGTACCCCTGTATAAAAAGGCTGGATGGTCAGTCATACGGACTATTGCCCCAACTGATGATGGGCCCTGGGTTGGGGAAAGTGTCCAATCTGTGTGCTTTTGCTTTTGTCTGTCTTTCTTCAAGTTTCTTGAAAAGCCTTCCCTGGAATGAGATTCCTATTGTTACAACAGACTCGTGGTACAGTGTGATTTCCCTAAATTCTGTCATGATTTCCACTTACTAACTTCATGGATTTTGAGTTCTCATAAACCCAGTGGTGTACTGACTCTTGAGTCATAGCATTTGCCAACTTTCACTTTGTAAATATTCCCATCATAGCAGATTTCAAGCTACCCCCATGACATCAGCAGAGGCAAAAATTCCTGAAAATGTAACTGATTCTTGTGGATTGTATGAGCTTATTCCCACATACCACTGTAAAGAATTCCCATGAAAACTTCCGTCTGACTCCCATCAGATCCTCCCCTTTTTCCCCAACTTCCTTTTAAAAATGTTGTTATATTCCCTGGAAGCCATTCATCCTGTTGAATAAACCAAAGAGAATAATAGGATTTCCTCAAGCATATTCATACTCCTTTGATAGCACGAGTAAGTTTTCCATAACACTCAAGAAGAACCCTAACAATTTTATATTAGTAATTTTTAAAAAATGCTTTCCTTAAATAACATGTGGATTTCCCAAATATTCGAAACTTTAAGGCTCTACAAAGTCTGAGTCTGCCCCGTAGAGAACACGTAATTGGTTACCGCATCATAGAGAAAGATGAACATAGTCTATATCCTGCAAGTGACTACCACAGTTACCCTGGTTTTTACTTTCTAAGTCTGTTAATGAATTGAACCTGACTGCTGTCCCCTCCCGTACCACTGCCAGTGCTTCTGTAGACACTGCTGTTCTATGGTATTTTTTCCATCTCCCTATTTGGCTAATCAGGTGGCGTATGAACAACCTACAGACAATATCAAGCCCAGCCTCTTTCAGCAAATCTAGATCATCCATGGACATCAGATGGTCCTAGGCCTATCCACAGGCAATTTAGAGTGATGCAGATTCAAAGTTGGTCGGTGTTTCCTAGATAGTGAGGACTATACTCTCATGACACTAGTCTTCAGGACCAGAGTCACCTTTTACCTTTGAAACTGATGCAAAAGGCAAAGACAGGGTTTTACAAAGTAAAATAATATCTGTAAAGATATGATGTCAATAATATTTCTTATAGTATGAGAAGTTAAAGATGTAAAATTGTTAGGCATTTTTAGTCAGATAATTCTTCCTGTAATACTTTCAGGCAATACCGCATAAGTACATGGAAATATGAACAGTACAAATGTGGATCCAGAAAGCACTGGGTGGGCTAGTCTGGAAAAAGAGGGCGTATTCACCTATAGAAGCATGCAGTTGCATTTCTGACATAATCAGCTGCCTGAATTCTATGCCCAAACTTAGCTAATACATTTTTGTCTGTTAGTAATTAAGAGTTAATTAAAAGTGTTTCCTGGTTCTTTCTTTGGCATTACCTAGAAATCAAATTACAGAAAAGTAAATTTGATTTTGAAATCATTTTGGGATTATTTCCTTTTTTGTATATTTTGTTGTTACGTAATATTTACAGACTTAGAAAAGGAAACATGAGAAATACAACCAACTGTGAGAAACAAACAAGAAAAACAAAACAAAAAGTAGAAGCAGAACCATGAATTCCAAAGAATACTACATACAAAGCAGGAAAAGACAGGTTCCATTGGTTTAAAATTCCAACATAAGGAAAGATAGAACTACTAAGTAGATTAAAAAAAAAAAGTGTGATTTTATACTAGACAAAGGAATTGTTAGCTTTTTTTTTTTTTTTTTTTTTGGTATTTTTTTTTTAGTAGAGACGGGGTTTCACCGTGTTAGCCAGGATGGTCTCGATCTCCTGACCTCGTGATCCGCCCGTCTCGGCCTCCCAAAGTGCTGGGATTACAGGCTTGAGCCACCGCGCTCAGCCTTTGAGCCACCGCGCCCGGCCGCTTTGTTTAAAGTTAAATGATTTCATTTAGTTAGTATCCCAGTACTTTAAGTGTGACTTAGTTTATCAAATTCAAATTTCATGCAGCTATTCAGGAACAATTTAGTTCAATAAAATGAAGCAAATCTATAGTATGTTAATAGGTTTCTCCATCATCCATTCTTGAAAACTCATTTTCTCTCCCAACAGTTCCCCAAGTTTCATCCCCCTCTATGAAATTCTATTTGGGGGTTTTGTTTGTTTGTTTGTTATTTTTGCTCAAACTGCAGTTTGTTCTATGCCCTGATACCACTCATTTTACTCTCATATATTCAGGTCAGCTGTCCTCATCTTTCTTGACCATTAGGTTACTTTTAAGACAGATCCTGTGTCTTACGCCTCTTTGTAACCCATGGTGCCCCCAAACAGAGTTTTAGATATGACAGGTAATGCAAGGGAAAAGATGCTTATGAGGTCCTAGAGTTTAGAAGATTCTCACTGAGAATGTTAAGTATTAGATGTTTTAAGACATAAAAAGGCAGTAGATTTTAGGCTTAAGATGAGCTTTAAGCCACATGTCTGGGTTTGAATCCCAGCTTTGCCACTCGCATACTATGTGACTGTGGGCAAATTGCTTAAGTTTTCAGGACATCATTTTGCTCATCTCTAAAATGGGGTAATAATAGTTATTATCTCATAAGCTGATTAAGTATACAAAATGGGACAGATACAAAAATAACTTAAGACCAGGCACGATGGCTCACACCTGTAATCTCAGCACTTTGGAAGGCTGAGATGGGAGGATTGCTTGAACTCAAGAGTTTGAGACCAGCCTGGTAACAGTGCAAGATCCCATCTCAAAAAATTAAAAAAAAAAAAAAAATAGTGTTTAAAAAAAAGATCTTAGAATAGTACCTGGCACATAAAGATGGTATATGTTTGCAATTATTATTAATCATAAATACATATAGATTATTTTACATGAATGCATACCACAAGACTGTGTTCCCATTATGTAAAATGAGAACAATGACTTATAAATAAGACCTATAGCTTGATTCTGATGTTGTGATGATGATATTGGTTATTTTAATTTTTTTCTGTACACGTAAAAAAATTCTGAGTTATTTACCTACATATATTAGTTTATAAATGGGAAATCTGATATTGTTTCTTAAATAACTGAAGATGCATGTGAGTAAAAGTTTAAAACAGAAAATAATATAATTCAATAAACTTACACTAAAAATGTTAATTTGACTTAAAATTATGTTGGGAGATTATAAACATCAAACTCTCAACTTCAAGCATGAACTTCATCAATGAAGAATATAAAGGGAAAAATCTATAGGAAACCTCTGGGTACTTTCTCATGAGCTGATGTTTCACACTGTTATTCTATGGGAATGTTTGATATCTTCAGATGCTGCGATGGTGTTTGGGTTTCAAACTGTTTGTTAAGGATCAACACTTGAAAAAGGAAGGAGGAAGAAGCAGAACTGGGTAAAGAAGACGAATAGTGTTGCAGGCCCACCAAGGTCTTAGTAACCTGGTGAGGATCTCTGGGGTAGGAATTTTCTGTCTGAGTGTCTCAGGCCAGGTCCTGCCTTGCTTACTCACCCAATGTGGGCTACTTTGAATGTTTTACATATATTATTACCTTTAATTCTATGACATTTCAAGGTAAAAATGTTATTGGTTTTGTATTTATTTTATCCTTAAATTTTCTGGAGAGGGCACTGAGGCATAAAAAAGTTAAATGTCTCAAGATCACATAGCTAGCAATGTAATCCCAGGCAGTCTGACTCTAGATCCTAACGAAAAAACCTCTATGTTACTGTGCTTTAGAGAAAGAAAAGTTGTGACTGCCTTATATGACTCAGGTCACCAGACCTAGCTGAATTTCATTTCAAGATAATAAAATGAATCATAGATTGAATTTTATCAACATTCTTGATAACGATTCAGTTTGTGAAAATTTATGATGAAATAGATATGACAAATGAACAGATACTATAAAACAAGTTCCCAAAAGAAAAGGAGGGAGAGTTGTATGCGTAAACCGTAAATTAGAAACATTAAAAATGAAAAGAATGCTCATGAATTCAAAATAAGTTCACATGAATAAATTTCAACAAAAAATAATCTTTTACCAATATGTTTATGCATTTATGGATAATTACAGTAGAATTTTGTTGTATATGGCATTCCTTTCTGCTGTTAAAGAGATTAAAAACAGAGTTAAGATCTGACTCCAGAATTAAGCTGAATACATATTTGTTTCCATGACACAGTTTGAAGAGGACATTGAAGAAAGTTAAATTTACCGAAGTCTTGTCACAGAGATAAGTATTACCGTTCTTACTGATATTATTATTTTGGGATATTTTCAGTAGGTCATTCAACCAACAACTACCTTCAGATCATCTGTGATGTGTGGGATGCCAAGAAGGCCAAAAGTCTGATCTGAGTATAAAATTCTGTGGTTCTTGATTCAAGTTTGCATCCTCTACACTGGGAGGAAGCTAAATATAAGTGAAAGATTATATGATTGTATTACTTGGGATTGCTAATGTATCTAGTGGACATTGTTTTTGTGATTATCAAGTTACTCTTCACCATCAATCAGTAGATATAGGGTTACAACTTAGGGTCATTGGTGGTTTAACAGGACTAAACTCACTCAGGGATACGGGTACCTATATGTCTTCTTACGAACAATGTTGGAGGAATATGAAGAAGAGAAGAGTAGCTGTGAAGAATCTATAATCTTCACAAAGCTCCAGCAGTATCTTCCATTTTTTGCACTGATTTTCTTTCACAGTGTACAAAGTGAAAACAAACAAATGATACCTAGGTGATGAGATGAGGTATTGAAAGACTTGAAGCCTAAGGAAAATACTCAAAGATATCTCTACAAGTGTGGTAACATTTTAAATATTTGAAAAGGTGGAAAGAATATATCCCTCAATGTCATTTAGATTATGTTGAGACTAATCCAGCAACTTTAAAGCTCAAGCCACTGCTGATGCATTGACTTTGCATGAATCAAGACCCTAGAGAAAATGGGATGAGCTGGACGTTGACATGAACTCCACTATAGGTAACATTTTCTCTGAAAACATAAAGGTGGTCTATATTCTATTTTCCCCATGATTACAAAACACAATGATTAAGAAAAATAAGATAAATCAGCAGAATAAAATTTAGCACACCAATATTTAAGATTGCTTACAGTTTAATCATTTCAGAAGTATAATATTTAACTTCAATAATTGATATATCCAGGATACAGTAATCTAGAGTTGAGGGGAAAAAAAGCAACTGGTTGATAAAGTCCACAAAAAAAATTAACACTTGATTTATCTGTGTTCTATTTAAAAAATACTGAAATTGTTAATAATAGTGAACCCTAACAAATAGGGAACCCTAACAAAAGTAAGAAAGGTCAAGTTATCTTTAGCCAACCTTCCTTCACCAAGGACATCAAATAGAAGCAGGACATGCTACTTTATGGAACATCTTCTAGTAAAGAGTAACAGTAGCAACATGTCCTAGTTCTCTTCTATAGTCTTTGCATATTCTTCTTCTTTTGTTCTCCCTGTCTATGTGCCATTTTTTTCTCTTTTCTCACTTGTAATTTTCACATAAAGAAAATAATTATTGCTTCATGGAATCCCATGACACTGCAAAATGAGGAGAGCAGTGGCCCAGAAGGAATGGCAGTAGTTGCATATATACCACAGTGTTGACATCTAAGTATTTAATTAAATCAGACTTTTCCACAGGGATCAGAGAATATCTAAGACTGAATCTCCAGTTGAAGGAGTCTTGAGCAATCACCACAGCAAGGAAACCAAGAGTTAGATTTTTTTTTTTTTTTTTTTTTTAAACAAAGATATTGGGCAAGTAATGTAAAAAAAAAAAAAAAAAAAAGAAGAAAAAAAAAGGCAATTCATCTTGGGTATTTTAATTCTGATGATAAATAAAAAAGAAATAATTTAAGCATCTGAAATAGCAAAAGCTGGAGTTTCCTTCCACAGGAATGCAACACTATTCTTGGAGATACAAATCTTGTGGCCGAGACAGTGACAGTTAACATCTGCATGAGGATGCTGGCCACCTAGAGACAAAGCCCGGGAGAGTGATGGGTCAGAGGAACAGAAGAAGGGGCCTTCTTTATACTCTACTTTTAGTCTTCCTTCTTCTCTATGCTTTAAAAATATTCTTAGCAGTCAAGTTGGGATGCCTATCATTAACCAAATGAAAATGACAGATTCATTTGACTCTCACTTTTACTATTGATACATCTCCTCCCATGAGGCATTTGTCTAAAGAATTTTGCCCAGAAGAATAAACCTTGAATAGTTGGATTTCAGTCATCATGAATAAAATGGTGGTAACCCACCTTTGGGTTTTTAATTCAAATCCCTTCACATCTTATAGGAATGATTATATATATATATATATATATATATATATATATATATATATGAATGCATTATATATATATGCATATAACCACATTTTATAGATATAAGCCTCACTTGAATTAGCACATTTGTTAATGGTTAAGCAAATTAAATTCTTTTTTATTTGACAATTTAAATATTAGTTTTTCTGAGTTTTCTTTATTTCTTATTTCTTTTTTTCCTTCTGTGAGATGAGTAAGTTTGATGGATTTAAATATTCTTTTTATGCTCTGAATAAGTTTGATGGACTTAAATATTCTTTTTATACTCCTTGTATTCTAAGAGTAGAAAAAAGTTCCCTAAGTATCTAGTAGCTAAAATTCAAAAGTGAAAAATTGGTAGACTTGCTATACTAAAATTAAGGCTGTCTATCCAAAAACAACAAACATATCAATAGACAGACAAGGTAATTGGAATTATTAAATACCAATAAGGCATCATTATCTATTCTACAAAACAAGAATGGAAGAGAAGAAAGCCAATAGGAAATACACGTGTAAGGCAGTGATCTCCAAACTTTTTGGCACCAGGAACCGGTTTTGTGGAAGACGATATTTTTCCATGGACGGGGATGAGGGGATGGTTTTGGTATAAAACTATTCCACCTCAGATCATCAGGCATTAGTTAGATTTTCATAAGGAGCACACAACCTAGATCCTCACATGCGAAGGTTCACCTCCTGCTGTGCAGCCTGGTTCCTAACAGGCCATGGACCACTACTGGTTTATGGTTCCGGGTTTGGAGTGACTGGTGTAAGGGAAAAGCCTAAATGACCAAAAAATATATGGAGAAACTCAAACTCACTGGTAAATGAGAAAACAAAATTAAAGTATCAGATATCACCATTTAGACATGAAAATACCAAAATTATAAAGGTTCATAAACAAAATATTGGTGCACATATAGGGAGATGAGTACTTTTTTGAGTTTTGTTGATGAGAGTGTCAATTAATAGAAACAATCTAAAAAGCAACATAGGTAAGTTAAGCAGGTAGATAAGTTAAGTGTCTATATGTTTTACGATTCAGCAATGCAACCCCTGAATATACTTTTTAAATAATTCTTCACTCAGGTCCATAAGCAGATGTGCAGGAGGGAGTTATCATGGCATATTTTTTGGGTTTTTAAGAAACGGAGGTCCTCCTTGGAGTCCTTCACTAGCTAAGGGAGTCAATACATGAAATGGATGCATTTTATGGATTTACATACAGGACTAGAGGCACTGAACCAGGTGTATAAACGACCCCATGGATGGGCTGAATGCGCCGTGTTGAGTGAAAAGATAAAATAAGATTTTAGTACAATTTGTGCAAAACCACACGAGTATAAAAAGCAATGCTACATACACTCACGTGTTTAAATTGAGTACATGAGACAAGATGACTGACAGGTTAAGAATGAGTGGTAAGTGGGAGTAAGGGTTGAGAAGAAAAGGAATAAATTAAATGGAGAGGGGCCTTACCTAGAAATGAGAATGACAACTGAAGGCCTTCAAAAAAAGAAATAAAAATGTTAGTAAATGAGAAATCGTATTGTCAACATTTATGAAAACATCTTATTGTATTTAAAATGAAATTCCAGTAACTTGCCTAGGCCTACAGGGCCCCAGCACGACCAAGGGATTGTCTATCTGTCATTATTCTTTGGCCCTTTTGGCCCTACCTCAGTGCCTGAGACGCATCATGATTTTTTATACCTCAGAAACTTTGTTTATTCAGTTCATTTAGAAAGCTACTTTCTCCTTCTTTGGGCTTGCAGAATTGTCATTTCTTAGGGGAACGATCCCTGTTCATCCTTTCAAAGTGATCCTCTTCCCTTATTTTATTAATTTTGAGACAGAGTCTCACTCTTTTGCCCAGGCTGGAGTGCAGTGGCGCAACTTCGGCTCACTGCAACCTCTGCCTCCTGGGTTCAAGTAATTATCATGCCTCAACCTCCCGAGTATCTAGGATTACAGGGGCATGCCACGACACCTGGCTAATTTTTGTGTTTTCAGTACAGATGGGGTTTCACCATGTTGCCCAGACTGATCTCGAACCCCTGTCCTCAGGTTATCCACCCACCTCAGCCTCCCAAAGTGCTGGGATTACAGGCGTGATGTAATCCGGGCCTTTTTCCCTTGGTCTTTATCATAGCTCCTTCTTTGATTCTTTGTTCACACAGCAACCTATAGTTCTTTTATTTGCCTCTTCACATACCATTTGTCCTCTACCAGTTGGTAAACTCCAGTAGGAAAGAAAATATAAATGAATACATATATGACATGACAATTATTCATTTGTGAATAAAGAGAAATGAAAATTTAAACATAAATTATGACTTTCCTTCTAAGGTTTTTAAATCCCTATTCCCATCAGCTGATTCTCATAATACTAACCCCCTCCGTTATGTGAGAGCTATTTTCCTTGGAGAAACTGAGTCACAAGAGGATTGGTTAAGGTCACTCCATGAGTCAGTAACTTTGCTCGGAATGAAAACCCAGAAGGCTGACTCACTGCATTCTAGGTGGTGAGCGCTCAGCCACAGTCCTCAGCTGCTGTGCCCAGTCAGTCTGAGGTCAGCAACTGATTTAAAGGAATCATAACTGTCCTTAATCAAAACAGATGTAATTCTATAGATATTGACATGTGTCCTGTGGTATTTCTGTTTTTCTCAGAAGGAGACTATAATAAAACAATCAAAGTATACTAAAACAGTAGGTAAGAGAAAGGATTTTTAAAAATTTTATTTACATCGCATACATTGCATAAAAAACCAAAAGCCCTTGAAATACCCACACATACGCCACATTTTACCAAAAACAAAATTCTGTGTTCCTCACTACTAACAACTCAAGGGACAACAGCATTTTCCAACTGTGTTATAAATGTTTTTTGTTATAAATGAAGTGAGATGTTTACTTGCTGAAATGAATGGTACTTTCATATACCAAGACCAATTGTATTGATTCAGTCAGTCTTATTCATTCAACATACATTTATTTAGTGTGTGTTAAGCACTGTGCTGGGTGGCAAGCAGAATCCTTACTCTCATGGAGCTTACATTTATTCTTTTATGTGATCATGAATAGGTTAAACTCCACGTGTCCATGAGACGAGCATAAAAGAGTAGACCTATTTCTTTCTTATACTTTTTACTGAAAAATGATACTACTGTTAAAACTTTTTCTTACAATATTTTTCTAAAATTATTATAGTTTAAAAGCATACTTTACCTGTAGATATTTATTAGTGCTGACTTTTTTTTAAAAGCAAAAGTTATTTGAAAGTATGTGAATTGCTTGCTATACACACTGAAAATAAGCTGCTGTTGTGTGTAATGAAATATGTGGTTTATTGTTGGTCAGAAATAAAAAGTCAGGATCCATTCTTTCATAAGAATGTGAATATTATAGACTTTTGAAAATCAGACTATGCGTATGGCTATGACAAAACTAAATAGGGCTGAAATATTCAACTATATATGTATATGGCTATGACAAAACTAAACAGGACTGAAATATTCAACTATATACACTATGGCCATATAGAATACTGTTAAACCTAGGCTGGGCGCGGTGGCTCAAGCCTGTAATCCCAGCACTTTGGGAGGCCGAGACGGGCGGATCACGAGGTCAGGAGATCGAGACCATCCTGGCTTATACGGTGAAACCCCGTCTCTACTAAAAAATACAAAAAACTAGCTGGGCGACGAGGCGGGCGCCTGTAGTCCCAGCTACTCGGGAGGCTGAGACAGGAGAATGGCATGAACCCGGGAGGCGGAGCTTGCAGTGAGCTGAGAGCCGGCCACTGCACTCCAGCCTGGGCGGCAGAGCAAGACTCCGTCTCAAAAAAAAAAAAAAAAAAAAAAAGAATACTGTTAAACCTCACAGTAGATATTCAGAATCCAATGTATTCAAGATCAAGTACAAGTGACTGAGAGTGCAATGAAAAAGTACACATAACATCCAAGTAGAAACCTGATAGAGAATTGTAGTCTTTCTATGGACAGGAATATATGTAGTTTTTAATGATAAATTACAATTCAGGATTTGAAACTCATTTATAAAGGGCATGATACTTTTCTGAAAAAATAAGTTTGTAAGATTAGAAAAAGACAAATATCTAAAAATGGAAGACTTTATACTGAAAAGGAGAATGCCTCCACTTGGTTTTTCATGCAAATAAAATTTCTGTGACTAATGGATACCGCATAACAATATGCTTTGTGAAAACCCATATACGTGGACAGAACTGAGGCCACAAGTCCTGGTTCACAGTTCTCAGCTTTTAACCACCACCTAATTTTGCATTCCTCTTATTCTCATTTTTGAGGAATGAACACATGAATAAAAACTTAGTAATGAAGCTGTCAAATTGCAGAAAAAACTCTGTGAGAGGCAACACTATGGTGAAGAGAGATTGGTAGTTAGAAAAACTGTCAAAATCCCAAGGACAAATATTTTTCCTCTTCGGATTTCAGTTATCCTATGAATAAGGTAAAAATAATGTTTATCCCTTAGAGGAGGTCAATTATGACAATGATGATTGAGGAAGGTGATGATGGTGATGACAATAATAGTAATGATTGATGATGGTGGTTGTGGTTGTGATGATTAATTTTATGTGTCAACTGAGCTGGGCTAAGGGATGCCCAGATAGTTGGTAAATGTTATTTCTGGGTGTGTCTGTGAGGGTGTTTCCAGAAGAGATTATCACTGGAATCAGTAGGCTGAGTAAAGAAGATCACCTTCACCAATGTGTGTGGGTGTTAGTTAATCCTTTGAGGGCCTGAAGAACAAATGGGCAGAGGAAGGGTGAATTTGTTCTCTGCTTGAGCTGAGACATCCATTATTTCCTGTCTTGGACACCAGCACTCCTGGTTCTTGGTGCTTCAGGACTGGAACTTAACATCATTGGCTCACCTCACCAGTTCTCAGGCCTTCAGCCATGGTCTGAAATCTATACCATTAGCTACCCAGGCATGCAGGTGCTCAAATTTGAACTGGAACTATACCACTGGCTTCCCTGGGTCTCTAGAATGCAGAGGGCAGATAATGCTACTTCTCAACCCTCATAATTACATGAACCAAAACCTCATAATAAGTCTCTTCTAGATATCTTTATGTATCTTACTGCTTTTGTTTCTGTAGAGAACCCTGACTAGGACAGCAGTGATGTCTAACATTTAATTGTGGTTGTCATGTAGCACACTCAGTGTTAGGTGCTGTCCATGCCCTGTGCAATCTAGTGTAGTGGTAATGAGACCACCTTTGCAAAGATTATGACAGTGAGAGAAATCTAACATGGGTGATTTTATCCTGTTTCCATGGGTAGCCTTACAGGCCGGCTGTCTTTGCTCATTCCTGGGCATAGGCCAAGCTAACCATGAGAGGAATTTAGTTTATAGTTTAACTTGGAAGCAAGGATGATAATAGTCCCTCCCTAAAATGAATCCTCTCCTTTTTCCTGAGCTGAAACCACCTTTGTAAGACTAATAAAAGGCCATAAGAGTAGGAATAAGGTGGTGGTGGGGGGTGGGGGGGCGGGGGCAAATGCTGCTAACATATAGGTGTAGTTTCTATAATACCTTACTGCTCAGGAGTCATGTGGCCAGAGGTCACAAAATTTATGAGTTCCCCATTGCTCCTGTAGATAACATCACAATTGCAGAACTTAGGATTGTGTTTTTAAGATGTTTTTCAGATTTTTGTGTTCTGACAACTGACTCACTCCATCCAGACTCATGACTTACTACTACTCAACCCATCCGGTCCTGTGGCCCCCATCCTCCAACACAGCAGTGGACTCAGCACACAAGGACCATTTGCCACACCCCTATGATTGCATCCCCAACCAATCAGCAGCATCCATTTTCTTTTTTTTTTTTTTTTTTTTTTTTTTTTTTTTTTTTTTTTTTTTTTGAGAAGGAGTCTCACTCTGTCACCCAGGCTGGAGTGCAGTGGCCAGATCTCAGCTCACTGCAAACTCCGCCTCCCGGGTTTACGCCATTCTCCTGCCTCAGCCTCCCGAGTAGCTGGGACTACAGGCGCCCGCCACCTCGCCCGGCTAGTTTTTTGTATTTTTTTAGTAGAGACGGGGTTTCACCGTGTTAGCCAGGATAGTCTCGATCTCCTGACCTCGTGATCCGCCCGCCTCGGCCTCCCAAAGTGCTGGGATTACAGGCTTGAGCCACCGCGCCCGGCCAGCAGCATCCATTTTCTAGACCCCTGCCCATCAAACTATACTTGAAAAACCCTAACCTCTGAGTCTTTGGGGAAGTTGATTTGAGTAATAATTCATCTATTAGCATGACTTGCCTAGCATTAATTAAACTCTTTCTTTGCTGTAATACTAAGGTCTCAATAAATTGGTTTTTGTCTGTGCAGCAGGCAGAACAAACCCATCAGGCAATTACAGTAAGAACAGGAGCTTTGATGGACGTCAGAGAGCACGGTCTCAGTAGTGGCCTGCATCTAAACCTCAGATTCTTTATCTATACAATGAATATAGGCGTGCCTCTAAATCTCAGTTTCTTTATAAAATGGATATGGTGGCTCACATCTGTAATCCCAACACTTTGAGAGGTTAAGGCAGGAGGATTACTTGAGTCCAGAAATTTGAGATGAGGCTGGGCAACATGGCAAAATCCTGTCTCTACAAAAAAAACTTAAAAATAAGCATTAAACTGGGCATGGTGATGGGTGCCTGTGGTCCAAGTTACTCGAGAGGCTGAGCACCCAAGGTAGGAGTATCCCTTGAGACCAGGAGGTTGAGGCTACAGTGAGCTACATTCATGCCGTGCATTCCAGCCTGGGTGACAGAGTGAGATCCTGTCTCAAAAAAAAAAAAAACACCAAGTGGGGAGTTCTAATCAGTATATCATATGCTTAAATTTTTTGGTAAAGACCAAGTTAAAAAAAATGTATGTAACCAGCCCACCAAAAAGCCTGGTATACATTGGATCCCTTTCTTCCTTCTTGATATAACACTTGAATACTTGTAGCCACATCTGATTCAATGAAGAAAAGTTATTAGACCTAACACTGATCCGGATTTCTTTACGTGTGGGGAGAATCACTCACCTCTCCAAAATAAAGAAAAAAAGATAAAACAAACTCACAAAACCCAGAGATGTTATGGGCTTAATTGCATTCCTTCCAAATTCATATGTGGAAGCACTGATCAACAATACTTTAAAATGTTAAAAAGTGACTATATTTGTAGATAGGACCTTTCAAGAGGCAATTATAGTCAAATGAGGCACTTAGAATGGGCCATAATTCAATATTACTGATATCTTTATGAGAAGAGGAAATTGACAGCCTGGGGAAGACAATGAGACACTGTTGTTACAAAATTTTTTCAAAACTTAGCCAGGCATGGTAGCATGTGCTTATAGTCACAGCTACTTGAGAAGCTGAGGTGGGAGAAACTCTTGAGCCTGGGAACTCAAGGCAGCAGTGAACTATGATCATGCCAATGCATTCCAGCCTGGGAGACAAAGTGAGACTTTGTCTCAAATTAAGTAAATAAATAAATAAATAAATAAATAAAAATAAAAGGAAACTCAGACACACATTGAGAGGCACCAGGGGCATGCACAACCACACAGCAAAGATCATATGAAGATATCATGACTGCCATTTGCAAGCCAAAAAGAGAGGCCTCCGAAGAAACCAACTCTGCCAATACCTTAGTCGTGGACTTCAGGCCTCCAGAACCGTGAAAAATACATTTTCCTTCTTTAAGTCATCCAGTCTGTGATATTTTATTATAGCAGTACTAACAAACAAATACAAGGAGTTTCCCTAACTTCAAGGGGCCAGATTGTCCAACCACAGCCTGTGATTGACTCATCTGTTTCACCAATGCTGTGTTGGGGGCACAGGGTTCTAGAAGTTTACCATACAAATTTCACATACAGTCTCAGAGGCCTACTTTTCTTTTGCCCAGAAGACTGTATTTTTTTTTTTTTTTTTTTTTTTTTTGAGGCAGAGTCTCGCTCTGTCGCCCAGGCTGGAGTGCAGTGACGCCATCTCGGCTCACTGCAAGCTCCGCCTCCCAGGTTCACGCCATTCTCCTGCCTCAGCCTCCTGAGTAGCTGGGACTACACCGCGCCTGCTAATTTTTTGTATTTTTTTTAGTAGAGATGGGGTTTCACCGTGTTAGCCAGGATGGTCTCGATCTCCTGACCTCGTGATCCGCCCATCTCGGCCTCCCAAAGTGCTGGGATTACAGGCTTGAGCCACCGCGCCCAGCCAAGACTGTATTTTTGTGAAGTGAATATCTGTGTTATCCATTTTTTGCATATGCCAGTGATTTAGAAATGTGCAATGAGTGAAGCCAAGCATTGAATGTGTTACCAAGGAAAAGTGGATACATATTGTTGAACAAATGGATAGAAATGGAAGGAGGTACCCATACTTTCATTCAGCACAAGGTGTCTCCTATCTATGATTCTTTTTAAGGTTTTGATATGGTTTGGCTCTGTCTCAAATTGTAGTTCCCAAAATCCCCATGTATCATGGGAGGGACCTGGTGGGAGGTAATTTAGTCATGGGGGTGGTTTCCCCCATGCTATTCTTGTGATAGTAAGTTCTCATAAGATCTAATGGTTTTATAAGGGGCTTCTCCCATCACTTAGCTCTCATTCTTCTCTCTCCTGCTATCTTGTGAAGAAGAACATGTTTGCTTCCCCTTTTGCCATGATTGTAAGTTTCCTGAGGCTTCCCAAGTCCTGCAGAAATGTGAGTCAATTAAACCTTTTTCCTTTATAAATTACCAAGTCTTAAGTATGTCCTTACAGCAGCGTGAGAATGGACGAATACAGTAAATTGGTACCGAGAGTGGGGTGCTGCTATAAAGCTTCTACCTGAAAATGTAGAAGTTGACTTTGGAACTGGGTAACAAGCAGAGGTTGGAAAAGTTTGGAGGGCTCAGAAGAAGACAGGAAAATGTTGCCAAGCTTGGAACTTCCTAGAGACTTGGAGGGCTCAGAAGACAGGAAGATATGGGAAAGTTTGGAGCTTCCTAGACACTTGTTGAATGGCTTGGACCAAAATGCTGATAGTGATATTGACAGAAGTGGTATTATATGGAGATGAGGAACCTGTCAGAAACTGAAGTAAAAGTCACTCTTGTTATTCAAAGAGACTGGTAGCATTTTGCCCCTGCACAAGAGATCTATGGAACTTTGAACTTGAGAGAGATGACTTAGGGTATCTGGTAGAGGAAATCTCTAAGTGGCAAAGCATTTGAGAGGAAGCAGAACAAAAAGTTTGGAAAATTTGTAGCCTGATGATGTGATAGAGAAGAAAAACCCATTTTCTCAGGAGAAATTCAAACCCACTGCAGAAATTTGCCTAAGTAAGAGAAACCAATGGTTAATCACAAAACATTGGGGAAAATGTCTTCAGGGCATGTCAGAGACCTTCGTGGCAGACCCTCCCATCACAGGTCTGAAGGTCAAGGAGGGAAGAACGGTTCTTTGGCTGGGCCCAGGGCTCCCCTGTTCTTGGCAGCCTCAGGACGTGGTGCCCTGTATCTCAACTGCTTCAGCTCCAGCCATGTCTAAAAGGGGCCAGATGTACAGCTCAGGCAATTACTTCAGAGGGTGCAAGCCCCAAGCCTTTGTGGCTTACACGTAGTGTTGGGCCTGTGGGTACATGGAAGTCAAGAATTGAAGTTTGGGAACCTCTGCCTAGATTTCAGAGAATATATGAAAAATGTCTGATATCCAGGCAGAAGATTGAGGCAGGGACTCATGGGGGACCTCTTCTAGGGCAGTGCTGAAGGAAAATTTGGGGTGCTAGCCCCCACACAGAGTTCCCACTGGGGTACTGCCTGGTGGAGCTGTGAGAAGAGGGCCACCATTCTCCAGACCACAGAATGGTAGATCCACTGACAGCTTGCACCATACACCTGGAAGAGCCACAGAACCTCAATGCCAGCCCATGAAAGTAGCTGAGAGAGGAGCTGTACCCTGCAAATTTACAGGTGTGGAGCTGCCCAAAGCTGTGGGAGACAACCTCTTGCATCAGTATGAACTGGGTGTGAGAAATGGAGTCAAAGGAGATGATTTTGGAACATCTCCTTTGTGTAAAAAATGATTTTTAACATTTAATGCCTGCCCTGTTGGACTTTGGACTTGCACAGGTCCTATAGCCCCTTTGTTTTGGCCAATTTATTCCATTTGGAATGGGTGTATTTATTTACCCAATTTATCCCCTCATTGTATCTAGGAAGTAACTAGCTTTTGATTTTATAGGCTCGTAGTTGGAAGGGACTTGCCTTGTCTCACATGAGACTTTGGATTTGGACTTTTTAGTTAATGCTAGAATGAGTTAAGATATTGGGGGACTATTGGAAAGGCTTGTGTTTTGAAATGTGAGGACATGAGATTTGGGAGGGGCTAGGGTAGAAGGATATGGTTCGGCTGTGTCTCCAACCAAATCTCATCTGAAATTGTAGTTCCCATGATCTCCACATGTCATGGGAGGGACTCGATGGGAGGTAATTGAATCATGAGGGTGGTTTTTCCAATGCTATTCTTATGATAGCAAGTTTTCATGAGATCTGATGGTTTTATAAGGTGCTTCCCCATTTGCTTGGCTCTCATTCTTCTCTCTCCTGCCACCTTGTGAAGAAGGACATGTTTGTTTCCCCTTCCTCCATGATTACAAGTTTCCTGAGGCCTCCCCAGCCCTGCAGAACTGTGAGTGAATTAAACCTCTCTCTTTTATAAATTACCCAGTCTTGGGTGTGTCCTTGTAGTAGAATGAGAATGAACAGGTCTTATATTAATGCTTTATTTGTTGAAAACATTCATAGTTTATTACCTTCACAGAAGAGATGTATTTTGACTTCTACATTTGTGTGAAAGCCCCTAGGCATCTAAGCTTTCACAAGATGCAATACAAAAAACCAAGCAAGCTACTTTAAAACAATGGCTAGTGACAACACACATAGGGAGAACAGAACAACTTGGTCTGTGAAATTAGGATTGTTTAGAATGCATAAAGGTCACCAGTGGAACAAGTCTCCAGAGGAGTAGCAGGAAAGAAACACACACACACACAAAATAAGTTATCATAGAAGACACCAAAGATATTATACAAATTCTCAATAATCATTGTTTTTGCCTAATATTGAGCAGATCTATTAATAGGCACCCAGGCTATAACCATATTTAGTTATATTCCTAATGCTTCATCTTCTTGGTGTCTCTTTGCACATGCCATTTCCTCTTCCAGGAATGCACTCCTTGTCATTGCTCCGTAGGCAACTTCTCATTTCTTTGAGATCCAGATCTCTGTCCCGTTCTCTGTGGTACATTTCCTGACTCTTTCAGACAGCTCTGTCATTCCCTGAGCCACACCTTCTATCCCTCTTGTTAGCAAAACACTGTTTACACCTTTACCATGATCCTTAGCACACACTATGCCATGACTTCATGTGATAATATGCCCATTTTCCCTAGCAGATCAGGAAACACTTAAAGGTGCGGACTCTATTATTTCCTCACTGCCTCACTCTGTGCCTGTAGAATGAATATAGACATTCAATGTAAGTTCGAAAACAGTCATTTTCAAATATACATGGAAGTATATATTTCAAATATGACATATATGGATATATTTCTGTATATATAATATATAATAATATATACACACATATAGCCTTAGTATATTCTTACTGAGAATTGAAAAAATTCAAATTTTGAAGAATGATAGCAAGCAAAATGGGAGCTATCATTGAGGCCTCCTCTCCCCCAGAAGTAGCATTGCCAACTGTTTGACCATCTTTCTCATAGTCTTTCTAATTATTTACCTGCAAATAGATGTGCATACATCTTTCTTCTTTCTTAGATAACTAGTGTTTTACTAAACCTACTGAAGCTACAACATTCTTTTTTCACTTAACAACATTCATGTAGCTATTTTCACTTCAGTAACTCACTTTTATCAGTAACAGGCATGTTTAAATAACCACTTACCCATTAATGGCCATTTAAGTTCTTAGCTCTTTTTATTCGCTTGCATGCTTGGTTTTGCTAGCACAGCTAATGAAACAGTGATCATCTTTGTACCTATATCTTTGAGCACATGTGCTAGCATCTATTAAAAATAGATCACCAGAAATGAAATTGTTCCAACAAAGAGATGTACATTTAAAATATAAGTAGATACTTACAATTTTCTTTCCAAAGAAGTTTCACTAATTTAGACTGTACTTGAGAGTATGAGAATGCTCTTTTCAATGAATTCTAAGCAATGCTTAACATCAGCAATCTTTGAATTTGTGTTATTTTGGTAGGAAATACTATGTCATTAAAGCCTTTTATTTTCCTAATAGTGAGAGTGAATATAATTTCAAATGTCTATTTAGCATTTATATTTCTTTTGAAATTGTGTTGTTAATATTTTTGTCCTTTTTTTCCTTTTTTTTTTCTCTTTTGAGACAGAATTTTGCTCTTGTTGTCCAGGCTGGAGTGCAATGGTATGATCTCAGCTCACCATGACCTCCGCCTCCCGGGTTCAAGCAATTCTCCTGCCTCAGCCTCCCTAGTAGTTAGGATTACAGGCATGCGCCACCACGCCCGGCTAATTTTGTATTTTTAGTAGAGATGGGGTTTCTCCATGTTGGTCAGGCTGGTCTCGAACTCCCTACCTTAGGTGATCTGCCTGCCTCAGCTTCCCAAAGTGCTGGGATCATAGGCGTGAGCCACTGTGCCATCTTTGTCCGTTAAAAATCTAATCACTTAACAATTTTTAGTATATTTTTGGGGGCTCCTTACATAGTCTGATATTAATTTTTTTGTTAGATGAGTTATAGATATTTTCTCCCAAGCATCATTTGAGTTTTTATATTTGAATAATGTCTTATAAAAGTTTTAAAAAATATATTTTTTAACACAAGGTCACGTGTATTAGTTCATTTCTTCTACTTTCTGGAATTTTAAAATATAGCTTAGAAAGGCTTACAATATCTCAAGTCATAAAAATATTCTCCTATATTTTATTTATATCTTACAGCTTAACTGTGTTACATTTAACTTTTTTTTTTAGTGTTTATTTGTATATTATTTGATATGGAGGGAGTCTAATTTAACAGTTCTCTAAATGAACAAACCATTGTCACAAACCATCCATTATATTGCCCTTATCTTTCCCTTACTGATTGGAGATACCACCAGTTTCCATACATTAAGAACATATATAGGTGAATTTGCATACCCTATTCTATTACCTTCATCTATTTCTTTATGTCTGCACCAAATAAAACAATGTTTTAATTACTTTAACTTTATAGAATCTTGAAGTCTTCTTTTATTCTTTTAAAAAATGCTTTTAGTATTAGAGATTTATCTTTCCATGTGAACTTTAGAACTAGTTTGTCAAGTTTTATTTTTAAAAATCAAAGTAAGATTTTATTTAAAATTCCATGAATTATGGAGTGAGTTGAAGAGTATCAATTTATTTATGAAACTGAGTTTTCCCATTTAGAAACATGTCTCTAACTGTTTGATTTGGTGCAAATCATTTAATTTATCTGCACATTAGTTTCCTCATCTATGAAATGGGAATAGTAACAGTGTTGACTCAAAGGATTGCTATGAAATGTGGATGAAATTAGATAATATAAGGAAAGGCTGCAGTACATTACCTGATATTTAGTAAGTGCTAGTAAAAATATTGTTTTTATTATTACTGTAATTATTATTAATCAATTAGACTACTCTGTTTTCCATTACTATTTTATAATTTTCTTAATATATATCTATGGATAGGTCTTATATATTACCTATTAGATTTAAATTCAGGTATTTTATATTTTCTAATTGATATTGTGGCTCTATGCAGTGATTTTAAAAGGTGATATCATAACTGGGAGGGTTTAATAACTCTTACTACTTTTACTGGTTTTCCAGTGAATTTCTTAGAGTTTAAAATAAAAAATCATTGTGTCTACAAATGCTTTCTAAAACGTATGCTTCAGATTTTGCTTGTCTCATTGAATTGGCAACGGTCACAGACTCAAATCTCTATCAAGGCCAATTAACATCAATGAGCGAATTAGGAGCTGAGTCAAAAGGAAGAAAGAGGTGAGAACTTGTTGTAAACTGGGGAATGCACTCCCTGTCTAAAGACATAACAATATGTTGAAGAGGCCAAGCAGAACAGATCCACAGGCTATGTTTGGTCCAAGGAATGCCATTTTTTTGGTCTCCTGATTTACAAAGTCATCACACTAGATTAGTCGTACTCAATGTGTGAACTGGATAATTCCTGGGAGTTCTCAACAGCCTTTCAAGGTCAAAACTATTCTCCTAATAATACTAACACATTATTTGCTTTTTTACTTGGTCAATATTTACACAAAAAAACAATTGGCTTTTTAGTACAAAACAAGGCAGTGGCTCTAAACTCCTAGCAGTCATTGCATTTTTTATTGCCATATGCACACAAAGCGAAGAAAATGGCCAGTTTCACTGAAATATATTCTTGATGAAGCAATAAAAATTATGGATTTTATTAAATCTCAACCCTTGAGTACACCCCTTTAAATATCCTATGTGAAGAATTCGGAGTATGCATAAAGCACCTCTGTTTCTTAACTGAGAATAATGGTTGTCTTGAGGAAAAGCACTTATGCAGTTGTTTGATTTACTAGCTGAACTAGCTCCTTTTTTCTTTTTCTTTCTTTCTTTCTTTTTTTTTTTTTAAATGAAATATCATTTTTCCTTGAAAAGGGGCAGCAGAGAAACTATGGTGATTGGGACTTGGGTGTTTGAGACTTCGATGTTTGAGAAATTTTTTCAAAAGTGAACAAAGTGAGCCTTTACATCAAGGAAAATATCTGACAGCACTTGCTACCAATGATAAAATTCAAGCTTTTAAACAAAAGTTAGAATTTTGGAAAGCTTCTAACCAACACTAGGAGCTTCCTGATACTAAAAGATTTTTTTATGAGATCAGTGGTGATATTAATGAATTTTTTTGACATCGTATCATGAAATGGCTCAGTGAGTAGATGTGCATTACTCAGTGACTCAATATTTTCCATAAAACCAGTGAACAATGTTACAAAACCATGCATAGGCAAAGGATTCATTCAAAGTGAAATATAGACCAATAGATTATAACAACGTCAAAAGTTCACTGACAAGTTTTCAGATCCCACATTGCAACTAATCTTTAAGAACCTATAGGTTGTTGAATTTTAGTGTAGTATCAAAGAAGAATATTTACAATCATCCAAAAAGACTACTCTTCCCCATTCCAACTACATATCTGGGTGAAGCTAGATTTTCTTCATTTACTTCATCTAAAACATTGCAATATTGCAATAGATAACAATGCAGAAACCAATATGAGGGTCCATTATCTTACATGAAGCCAGAATTTACAAAATGTTTCACAATAAAAAATGTAAATGAAACCTTTTTCACTATTTTTTGAAAAACACAGTTATTTGTGACAAAATTGCTTTTTATGTTAACTGAAAATCATATCTGTAAAATCACTCATGTGATTTTATTGTTTTTAATGTATTAATGAGTATTTTAAAAATCTGTTTTAATTTCCAATATAGTAAATAACAGTAAAAATAAACCATATAAACAAAAGCTCTTGGGCATTCTCAATAATTTTCGAATGTAAAAGAGTCCTGAAACCAAAACATTTGATAAGTGTTACACCAGACTTAGTTTATAGATGTATTTATATTTTTAAAAGATAATTGCTTTTAAAACATTTTTATTGCTCTTCTAGGGATGCATTGTAGTTGATTGAAAAACTGTTATGAAAATTCATGTCCCATTTATATTAAAGGAAAATTAACACAAAAGATAGCCAGACATGATGGCAGGCACCTGTAGTCACAGCTACTTGGGAGGCTGAGGTGGGAGGATCACTTGAGACATGGAGGTTGAGGCTGCAGTGAGCTGTGATCATACCACTGCACTCCAGCTTGGGCAACAGAGTGGACAAAGTGAGACCTTGTTTAAAAAAACAACAAAAAAAATCATATTTTTGTTATTTTCTAGCTTTCAAAACCTGTTAATGCCTACAAAAATTAAACTCTAGGCTGACCTTTATTTTTAAAAACATAAAACACATTTATAATGTAAAATCTATCAGTGAAAACTTTAATCTCAAGAAAATGATTTTGTATTACTATATGAACACACAACTTTTACTATTATTTCATTAAAGAGAAGGAAAGAACCAGATGAATCAGGCATGAGTTGTATGGCAATAGAGGGGAAAGGCTTCCTATATAGGCCATACACCAAGAACAAGTGTCACTCCATACATAGTGTAATTTGCAGAGCAGAGAGCAGTCTTCCAGTCCTAAATACTCTCCTTTTATTTGGGTATGTGTGTGTGTGCATGTGTGTTTGATGGAGGGAATCCAGAAAGTGAAATTTAAGTGAATTTTGCATCACGGAATAGATAACATGGGATATTAATTGAATACTATACATTGATATCAGTGAATACCTTAATCAGTTACCTACTAAGAAAGGAAGATAATAATGTTGTAGTACTTTTCCTTAGTTCAGCTAAAGCCAGGGTTCTTTGTCCCATGGTCACGAAAGTTCAGGCTCACAGACAATTTGAATGGTAAGTAAGACAGAGTTTTATTGGGTGAAAAGGGAAAAAAGCGGGGTACAGGATTCTTGCCTTGCCTGAGTCCCTGCTAGAGCGCTTCTCACCCGCAGTTTGAATCCCAGGTTCCACACAGGAAGAGGAGGGGCCAGGATCCTCCCTGCTCCACAGTGGTGCGCATGCCCACTGACGCTGGGAGTTTTTCTGGGGACCCGGTACTACCTGGCTGTCTCAATAAGAGAGTTACCGCAAAGAGAAAGCTGTAGAAGAGAAAAGTAAGTACATGGGAGATGACTGCAACACTAAGAGTGCAATTGTTACTCTTCGGTCATTTGTCTAGGGCCTATCCTTTTTACTTTGCTCATGTTGGTCTTTTAAACTCCATCCACTGACTCAGGATATCAGGAGGTGCCTACTAAGGCTGGGAGTCAAGTGTGTTTTCTGGCTCCATTAACCCCTGCCCTACTACTGGACACAGCCCCTTTCAAGATATGGGCTTGCGTAGGTGACTTGGCCAAGAATCAGCCACTCGTAGTACCACAACTTACTAAGGAAAAACATACTCTTCCCTTTTGCTTGAATCTGTAAATCCTGTCACCAGCACACTGCATTTTTAGTAGTAGTAAGAGTCAAAACAAAGGGAAAGTTCAGTGGGTAAAAGGTCTCTGACAAGTCTCCCGCTCGTGATGTAACCCTAGCTTTCTGTGAAGAAATATTTTTCTCTCAAATAAAAAACATCGAAAGCACAGATTTTCAGAAACAGGTATTTTTCTACACTTTGGCAATTTAACATGGTCTAAAGACTACTAAGAAAAATTTTACTTACTATATCCTGGATTACAGAGAACTCAGAGTTGAGAATAAAAATACCATTACTGAATATTTTAAAAGTCATAGTACTTCAGCTTACTCACCCTGAAATATTTTTGACTGATTTATTTAATATAATCAAATAACTCATTGTAAATTGGGCTATAAATGTATTGATATGAAATTAAATTTTCACCGAAGTTTTCCTTCAGTTAAATGTAATAGATTGTAATATTGATAAAACTTTATAAATATATGTTGGTAATAATACCTTTGGAATTACATGCCACCATTTTGTTAAAGAATTGAAATAATTTTATCTTTTGCGTGGTAGTTATTCTCATAACATGCTCGTGACATTTAAATGCATTCAGATGTTTAAAATTATTTGATATTTCCCCTTAGATATCACCAAGCTTAATATTAAGAACTAAAGTGGGCCGGGCGTGGTGGCTCAAGCCTGTAATCCCAGCACTTTGGGAGGCCGAGACGGGCGGATCACGAGGTCTGGAGATCGAGACCATCCTGGCTAACACGGTGAAACCCCGTCTCTACTAAAAAAAAAAAAAAATGCAAAAAACTAGCCGGGCGAGGTGGTGGGCGCCTGTAGTCCCAGCTACTCGGGAGGCTGAGGCAGGAGAATGGCGTAAACCCGGGAGGCGGAGCTTATAGTGAGCTGAGATCCGGCCACTGCACTTCATCCTGGGTGACAGAGCAAGACTCCGTCTCAAAAAAAAAAAAAAAAAAAAAAAAAAAAAAGAACTAAAGTGAAATGAAATTGTATTACATCTAAATTTATAGACAATTTCTTTTCTGAGCATAATTGAGCAGAAAAAGTAAAATTTGAGATTAGGAAGTTTCCTGCATACTTTGCACAATTTAGAAAAATGATTGACATTTTGCAAATTTCAAGGTTTACTAAATTTACCAGAATATTTACTGGAATGTTAACCTAGCCTACCATTAGAAAGTATACCTATTATGTGCTTTTTTTAGTAGTCAGAACGAAAACATTTAGAATAAATATTTTAGGCACTGTCATAATATGTAAAAACATATTCAGGAAAGTGCTCTACAAAGTAAAATCTCATAGTGACTCATTCTCTATTACTATTCTATGGTAACTTTTTCTAAATAAAGGACTATTTTGAAGTGAGAATCTGCTTTGCAAGAAAGAAAATCAAAAGCTTCTGGACTTAGGAAAGCACATTTAGTCAACATGATAATCTTCTGTTGTGCAGCTCTTGGAGGTCACTCAGCAGACCCGTCATGACAACCCAAGGCACATTCCAGAATTTGGCTATTAACCAGCCGTCAGCAGTTCAGAATATTCCTGACAGGCAGCACTGACTGTAAAATCATCTCCACATTTTCATCAATGGTATCCCTAACTGCAAAAGTTTGAGGTGCATTATAAAAAGCACCTGGGAATTGGTAATTCCCAGACTGAAAAGGATGCACCATTCACTCTATCCAGAGGTTGCAAGTTGTCATAAACAGTTCACTGTGAGTCCAAGGATTTCAGTTCAAGTCTCAGTGTGGGTATTAACTAACTGCATGGCTCTGGAAGAGTCTTACCTCTCTGGTTTCTTCACATGCATCATCTAGGAGTAAGAGATTGGGCCAATGGACCCAGGACATTTCTTCTGGTGACCTTACTACAGCTGTAGTTACTTTGAGAATTTTTTTTTTTTTACTAGCATGAATATATATCACTATTTTTAAAAGAAAACAAAACAAAACATTAACCTTTAATAATGGCTAGAAAGGCAGAAATTCTGAAAAAAAAAAAAAAAAGATTGATTGTGATATTTGAGAGACAAAACACATACCTCACATAGAAACATAGAATTCAAAACAAAATTGCTAATTCATTTTCTTTTTCATCGTCCCTCTCCAGTAATCCTTCTTTAGTTTTTACCAGGAATGTACGGCATGACCAAAATTAACAAAAGCTCTCTGCGCATGGTTAATTCCTAGCAAGTGATCAAGGGTGAAATGCAATGACCATGTATTAAAGGGTCAGAGCAGTGTGTCAGGGGATGGTCCACAAAGCCCTGGGACTCTGTGACCCGAAGTTTGTTTCTTTGTAAAGTTCAAAAAGAGACTCACTGAAGTGCTAAATAACAAACTTATCCACGGGTGCCTGAGAATGGATTTACTCCACAGGAAATTAAATCAGAGCTATTGAAGGCTTGAGTTCAGCTTTTTTTTTTTTTTTTTTTTTTTAAATCCAGTTTCTTATAACATAACCTGAGACCTATTTTCATTGCACCACTCACGTCTTTTTTTGTGCTTATGGAATGCTGATAATCTTAAGCTTTTTTTTTAAGGATTAAAAAAGGTATAAGAGCATTTTTAAAAGGTTAAAAAGATATGTATCATGAACAAAGTTTTGTATTTGTTTTTTAAATAAAACCTTAGTGTGAAAAACAAAACAAAAAAGCCACACAAAAACAACAGCAGGAGCAAACTGAAGATTCCCTACCTGAGACAGAGAACAACTAAAATATATAGCAGCACATTTCAAGATACTATATGGTAGAAGATCTCCCTTACATTAATGTGGCGTTTAGTACTTTGTTGTATGGACAGGAATGCAGCATATTTTTATTACAAAAATAAGGAGCTGTTCAGGTTGTAATTTTTAGTCTCAAAATTGGAAAGGTAAAACCAGTAAAGATGATAGAGCATAAAATAAAACTCTGTGCTAAATAGAGTTTACATTCTAATTTATAGGTTTACTTGGAAACATTTATTCTTGATAAAGGAGACACCTCACTCTGATTTTCCAACTGTATTGGGCAAGAACTATTAAAAAAAGAGAGAAAAGAAAGGAGAAACGATCGTGAAAGAATCTTCCAGTAACAATAAATTCAAGCAGAATTTAAAGTTTTGTTGTAGACATGAAAAGCTAATAAACAACATATAGTTCTAGATTCAATTATGCCCTATTAAAAAAATTCAATCCTTTTCTCTTGATTTTGAGTGAGAAATGCTCTCTCTGAAAGTATTTGTCACTGTTGAAGACCTTTTCCTTGCTTTCCATTTTGTTACCTGGTCTTATTATTTTTCCAATTGCCTAACCTTTCCTTTCACAATTTCTTTTCCTGGCTTTCCTCCCTCTTCTACCTCAATTTTTTTCTGTGTGCATTTAAAGTCAGGGCCAGTCTCCAAAGTCTCCATTGGCACTTTAAATACAAGTCCCTGCAGGGGCAAGTATGGGTGGGCAGTGAACAAGGAGAAGCTGAAAAAGCAGCCAGGCTGCAGACCAAGGAGAAGATGAACTAGATTCACATAGTCAAACACAAATGAAAATCTCCAGAGAGAGTGGTACAGTGACATGTCACCCTGGTTCTAGCCAGCTCCCCTGTTTCCTCTGTTCCAGTCCCTCTCGAAGTGGCCTCTACTTCCTTTCCGTTCCAGAAGATTCCTGGAGTCTCTCCAATACCCTTTTTTTCCTTTCTGCAGTTCTCTCTTTGCTATCTTTGTGTACATTTTTGAAGTGTAGTTTTTCCAAGGTGTACTCCTGACTCATGGTGCTAGAAAAGTAGTTTACTTATCCTAGAGGAAACTGACATTTAAAGGAATCCTCTATTAGAGATGTGTGGCCACATGTTATTGTCACTTTAGGCAAGTCACTTAACCTTTCTAAACATTAGTGTCCTCAGTTGTAAAATGGGGATACTAATATTCACATGCCTCGCTGGGTGGTTGTGACATTTACAAACAAACCCTATTAACACATTGCATGGATGTTAGCTATTATTACTATAGTAGATTAAAAAATTCTCAGTTTTTTAAAAATTGAGATTTTTCTACTTGAACTCTGCTTTTATTGGAAACCATCCCTGTATTTTTGAAAACGCAGAAGTCCCACAACTTGTTTTATTTTAACCAGTCATTCTCTTATCACCTGGCAGTGTTCAGTGATCACTGAAAAATCCCATCCAAGAAGATCTATGAAACTAATATCTTGAATCTAAAATTTAAAAAACAACTATTTTTACCAAAAGATGTTCACATAGCTCAATGATTATAACATTTCAGTCAGGCTAAAGCAAGGTCAGAAAGAAACCTACAAGGTGAACAAAGCAAAAAAACTAAAAAGGTTGAGTCTTTAGGCCTATTGCCTATTGCAGCAAATTTTGAAAGCAAGCCAATTATTAGACAAAAATATAATCGAAAGTAAAAAATACAAGATGAATGATATATGTGTTCTATTGACAGTATCATTAACAAAACACACATAGCCATTAAGGTAACATATTAGTAAGAAAGATTCCCTTTACTGATGGTGTTGAGCTTAAACGTTATTCATCTTTGCTGCTGGTTGCCAGTAAAGATTTACATGAACTTCCAGATGCAGAATGTGCCAGGCCATGGCATGCATGCATGCATGTGAGCAAACACCCACCCACACACACACACACACACACTTGGGCCCCAAGATTTACAAATCTAGTGGTGTGGGCCTTTAGATTCACTCACACAGCCATTTCCCCCCAAGGCCATCCATGATTCCAAGATGGCTGAGTTGGGTGTGGAATTAATACCCACTCCTAAATTGGCCAGAACTGACATTACCCTTTACTTATATCTCTCCTTGGTTGGAGCTTCCCTAGCATCACGATAAATATGTATAGAATGCAAATGTTTTTGCCTTTAATGCACTGCCTGATCAATGGTAGATAAAGCAGAAATAGAGTACATTTGTTTTAGTCATTTTGAACCTCAAAGAGAAGGCATGATGCCTTCTAAATCCTTTTATTGTAGAAGGCTCTTCTACTACTATTGATATTTATATATTCAAATGGTTATGTAGGAACAGTCAAGTAGAATCTAAGGCCCAATCAATATGTTGTATGAGGGGTTATACAACTCCAAATATTTACAGAGTCTGAGCCCTAGGTTTCTACTGTCAAAATATTATTACACCCCATTGACATACCAAGGACAGAGAAGTGGGAACAGTTTACCCTAGGTACAGGCAATAAGTGTGCATATTATCTATAGTTGTGTTCTTTATTATTCCCCAACACCAGCGATTCTGTACAATATTAGTGTTAAAATGCCCTCTCCTGAAAAAATATTTTGTTAATTTAAGTTAAAAGCCAGCAATTTGGCTGGGCACCGTGGTCCATGCCTGTAATCCCAGAACTTTGGGAGGCCGAGGCGAGTGGATCATGAGGTCAGGAGATTGAGACCATCCTGGCTAACATGGTGAAACCCCGTCTCTACTAAAATACAAAAAATTAGCCGGGCGTGGTGGCGGGCGCCGGTAGTGCCAGCTACTTGGGAGGCTGAGCAGGAGAATGGTGTGAACCAGGTAGGCAGAGCTTGCAGTGAGCCGAGATCGCACCACTGCACTCCAGCCTGGGCGACAGAGCAAGACTTGTCTCAAAAAAAAAAAAAAAAAAGTCAGCGATTTTTTCTGTAAAGGGATAGATAGTAGCCATGGGCAGCAGGCAAGCTTTTATGGGCTGTAGTTTATGGAACTCTGGTTTAAATTCTAAATAGTTGTTGTGGTTAGTGATGAGTTTTAATAATGTATATAAACTTACAATTAGCATATTTTATTACTTATCTTTTAATAAATACTATATTCTACGTGCACATTAATTCAGAGAACTCCCAACTATTCAGTGGCCCTGAAATGTGCAGACTTTGCTACATGGTGTAATTTCTAGAGTAAATTATTTACAGTAAGAACTGGTTTGTGCTTGCTTCTGGCTAGTTCTTGTCTCAAACCCCTGTGGTACTATGTATTTTTAGATTTATGCAGTAGCCTATACCTGTAATTCCAGTACTTTGGGATGATGAGGCAGGAGGATCACTTGAGACCAGCCTGGGCAAAAAAGGAAGAACACCATCTCTTCAAAAAATAAAAAAATTAGCTGGGCGTGGTGGGCACTCCTGTGGTCCCAGCTACTCAGGAGGCTGAGGTGGGAGGATTGCCTGAGCCCCGGAGGTTGAGCCTGCAATAAGCTGTGATTATGCCACTGCACTCCAGCCTGGGCAACAGAAAAAAACCCTGTCTCAAAAAAATTTTAAAAATAAATAAAATGAACATTAATAACAGTGATGTAACAAGGAAGAAACAGAAAGTGGATTGTTTCACTTTATTATACCATTGTGGGTTAGCAAACTATGGTCCATGGGCTATAACTGGCATGCTAAGAGTGATGTTTACATTTTTTGATATTTGAAAAAAAATCAAAAAATATTTCATAACGTGAAATTGTATGAAATTCAAATGTTAGTGTCTAAAATACAGTTTTATTAGAACATAGTCATACTCATTTGTTCATGCATTGCTGCAACAGTAAAATTGAGTATTTACAAGTGATCATACAGCCTACAAAGCCAGAATATTTATTACAGGCTGAGTATCCCTAATTTGAAAATCCAAAATCTGAAGTACTCCAAAATTCAAAACTAAGTGCTGACATGATGCTCAAAGGAAATGCTCATTGGACCATTTTGAATTTCAGATCTTTAGATTAGGAATGCTGAACCAGTATAGATTGCAGATATTCCAAAAATCCAAAAAAATTCAAAATCCAAAACACTTCTGTTTCAAAACGTTTCAGATAAGGGATCCCCTTGTCTGGTCCTTTATGAAAAACATTTACCAACCCTAGTTCTATGTGACAACTTGGAGTTTCCACATGTGTTTAAAGGTTAAAACCAGATGTGAATAGTGAGGTATAATATTTTTGTTTCATGAGTATCAATTTTAGCTCATACATGAAGATTTTTTCTAATTTTGAGTTGTATATCTAAACTTGAAAGTTAGCCTTCTCTTTTGTTTGAAAACAACGAAAGGAAACTAATGATTAATACTGCTATACGTCATATTACTGTACTAGGGCTGCCATAGCAAGACTGAGTGGCTTAAATAGCAGAAACTTATTTTCTCGCCATTCTGGAGGCTAGAATCTGCTAGGGACTGAATGTGTTTCCCAAAAATTCATATGTTGAAATGTAACCGCTACTGTATTTGGAGGTGCCCCTTCGGGAGGTGTTTAGGGTAATCTTAGGTCAGAAGAGTAGGGCCCTCATGATGGGATTAGTGCATTTATAAGGTGAGAGGAGACACAAGGTGTCTCTCCCTGTGCAAACACCAAGGATGGTCATGTGAGGGCATAACTGGGAAGAGGGGGCCCTCACCAAGAACCTGACTGTGCTAATCCCAGCACTTTGGGGGGCTGAGGCAGGTGGATCACGAGGTCAAGAGATCGAGACCATCGTGGCCCACGTGGTGAAACCCTGTCTCTACTAAAAATACAAAAATTAGCTGGGTGTGGTGCCGCATGCCTATAGTCCCAGCTACTCAGAATGCTGAGGCAGGAGAATTGCTGGAACCCAGGAGGCGGAGGTTGCAGTGAGCTGAGATGGCGCCATTGCACTCCAGCCTGGCAAGAGAGTGAGGAGAAAAGGAAAAAAAAGAAAGAAATATTTGTTGTGTAAGCCACCCAGTCTTTGGTATTCTGTTATAGCACCCAAACTAAGACTAAGTCCAAGATCACGATGTCAGCAGCCTTGGCATCTTTGGAAGCCTCTCTTGGCTTGCAGATGCCTTCTTGCTGTGTCTTCACATGTTTTTTTTCTCTGTGTTCACATCCCTGACATCTCTTTGTTTGTCCAAGGACACCAGTGAGATTGGATTGGAGCCCACACTAATGGCCTCATTTTACTTAATCACATCTTTAAAGGCCCTGTGTCCAAATACAGTCACATTCTGGGGTACTGGGGGTTAAAGCTTCAACATATAAATTTCGGGGGGGCACATAATTCTGTTCATAACATACGTGATGAAAAACTATATATTCCTAGTTTTTTAAGCCTGAAGGGAAATTAGATTCTAATTGTTCATTTTAGAGCCGACGGAACAAAAGATCCAGACTTTTTCAGGCAAGTGAGTGTGAAAACCTGGGAACCCAAACCTGAGCTCGATGCTTTTTCTTCTAAAGGTTACGGTATATTTGTTTTCTGGAGGTTTTTTTGTTGTTGTTTTACAGGCTGCTGTTGAAATAGTAACTTTGCACAATGTCATTATATTATCTTCTGGTGGAAAATTTTTCTCATTTTAGTTTTTACTCTACACATTTTTGTAGATACAACTTCTGTTACCATAATATGCCAAACATAAATTTGGAAATGATTGCACTAAATTAATTAATTAATTAAAAGTTTAGAAGTTCAGTTCTTTGATAGAAATGCTGATAGGAACTTGACAGGAAGCCAATACTTCTAATGATTATAAAGAGCTTTATCCTCCTCCTCTTTTTACCCCCAAGCTGCCTTTTAAGGAAACAAAATATATTTGGGAAATGTTTCTGATTCAAGGAAAAATCAAGCATCATGTGTTTTCTATAAAACAGTTTAAGCACTATTTCAAGAGGATGAAAATATTTGTGAAAGGAAAATGTAATTTTTAATTACTAAAATCAAAAGAATCACACAATTATTTTTCCCAAATGAGGTATATTTTAAAACTGAAGAAGTTTTTTTCTGTACATTTCCCAATTTTCAAAAGTCATCTAGTGATTGTTCACAAATGAAAAACACACATTGTTATCTGGGGTCTGAGGCCAGCAAGTTTATTTATAAAAATCTCAGATGATTTCAAAATGCTTGATGTTTATCACATACATAGGCCCATGAAATAGGCAGGGGAGGGTGAGAGGAGGTATTATCTTATAAAATCTACCGGAAAACTATCTTGAAAGCATAGCTAAGATTTTTCAGATAAGAAACAAGCACATAGTGACTTTTTAAAGGATTAAGGTGACCCAGACACTGCAGGAGCCTTTTGGTCTGTACACTTGTCCAGGAGCTACCCTAGAGTTTTGAATCCATTAACAGAGATGGGCAAGGTGTACTTTATAAACTAAAGATAACTGGCGTATTTCTCTGTAGTGTACTTGGACAATCTAGCAACATTTTAGACTGCTGGCCTACATTTTAACTACTGGGATTCTGGCCTCAATTTGGTTCTGTCCTTTTCTGTAATCTCTGTATGGATGGCATAAATTAAGAGGCTTGATAATAATTATGGAATGCTTTAATGCACACTAACTAAATTTGCAATAATAGCTAAAATTTTTATTTTTTTCTCATGGAAATAATATTGCTGTGTTTTGTCTTCCTTCGTTTTTACCGGACTAATTTAAGACTATCTTATTTTCTTGAAAAATTTGGTTAGTCATCTGAAGAAATATCAAGGAGTTTCTTAGCGAAAGAAATTTTAGAGAGAATCTAACCAAAGCACCAGTTCTTAAAGCAGAAGAATCTGAGATGTAAAAAATTAAGGCAATATTCTAATGCCACATAAATAGTCTCAGAGCAAGAACCCGAATCCATGTCTCATAATTCTTCATTTTATTCTTCCTGATATGTCATGCAAAATATAAAAATTTGGGTAATACTTCATTGATCCTTAAAGAAAATATAATATCAAGTTTTTTTCAGTGGAAGAGGAAAGGTTTTTTATCTTACCTCTCAAATAGCAGTTTCTGTTTTCTTCCTTCTGCCAACTTTGATCCTTATGAGATATAGTCTTCATTTTAGTCTAAGTATAAAGAGAAAATAATTAGGACTTGTTACTATTAGGTCTTGGGAGGTCAGTGGTCACTCAGATGGAATTTTGGCAAAGGAGGAAGCTTTAAAGTGGTCGTTATATTCCAGAAATTGGTCCTCCAGTTTTCGAGATCGTTACACTTTTTTTGTCATTATACTTTAAGATGATGAATCAATTCTTATGAAATGACATACAATAAACTTACTAGAAGTGGGTTTATAAAGTATGTTCAGTGACTAATTTATAAAGAAAAAAATACAACTATCAACAGGACAGAATATTTATATTTACTGAACAGCAAATAGAAAGAGTGCCAAGTTATAATTGAGAGGTTGCTCAGCATGATTTAATCAGCATCAGGCAAGTTTGACAATTTAAATTGTTTGTGTTGGCAGTCTGTTAGTAACCTGATTTTTAACTCAATAAGCTGATTCACAAATTTTTAGTTAATTTGACATATTGAGAAGTAAGGTACAGAGAAACTTTTAAAGAATATATTTTGTATCTGTGTATGAGTTTATGATATTAACAAATACCTTTTTATCTGTAAAAAACTATGCATTTAACTAAGTACATTTTCTTACATTTAAGTTACTTATTACAGTTGCTTATGATTATTTACATATGTAAGCACCTGATATGATTTGGCTCTGTGTCCCCACCCTAATCTCATTTTGAATTGTATTCCTACAATTTCCATGTGTTGTGGGAGGGAACTGGTGGGAGATAATTTGAATCATGGGGGCGGTTTCCCCCATCCTATTCTCATGGTAATGAATAAGCCTCACATGATCTGATGATTTTATCAGGGGTTTCCACTTTTGCATCTTCCTCATTTGCTCTTGATCTGCCTTTCACCTCTCATGGTTCTGAGGCCTCCCCAGCCATGTAGAACTAGAAGTCCAATTAAACGTCTTTTTCTTCCCAGTCTCGGGTATGTCTTCAGCAGCATGAAAACAGACTAATACAGCACCTATTCTAAAAAACATTTGTACATTTTTCATGGTAATGTTTCAGATCCCTACTTTTATAGTAAAAGAGTCCTTTGGATATGTTTTACTCGCTGTTGTAATGTTGCTTTAAAATCACCTACAAATAAAAGTCTGTAACTCTGATTTAAATGCTAAGTGATCAGACTCTCTCAGACGTAATCTTTACCCTTCAGTAGTCTGCTAAGATAGACATGTATATTTACCTGAAATGTCCAGTCCTCTTAATTCTCTATCAAAATTTCAGTTCCTCATTTTTTTCTAAACTCAACTGAAAACTTTTCACCTCCTTCAAAATAATCCCATGATAAATTGTCTTATTCTGATTATGCTGTTTATTATTTCAAAACTTACATACTCACTTTGAGCTCTATTAATATGCATTTGTTGATTTTTAATGTGCTTTTTGTGCCTCTTATTTAATGATTGTGGTAGCCAGCCTCTGAGATAGATCACAAACATGCTTCCCGTCTGATATTCATGGCCTTAGTATTATCTTTCCATAGTAGATAGGGCTAAACTGGATAACGAATTGGACACTGTGAAAATGACAGAGACTTGGCTGGGCACGGTGGCTCACGCCTGTAATCCCAGCACTTTGGGAGGCGGAGGCGGGTGGATCATGAGGTCAGGAGATCCAGACCATCCTGGCTAACACAGTGAAACCCTGTCTCTACTAAAAATACAATAACAAGAAAAAAGTAGCTGGGCGTGGTGGCGGGCACCTGTAGTCCCAGCTACTGCGGCGGCTGAGGCAGGAGAATGGCGTGAACCCGGGAGGCGGAGCTTGCAGTGAGCCGAGATCGCGCCACTGCACTCTAGCCTGGGCAACAGAGGCAAAAAAAAGAAAAAAGGAAAGAAAGAAAGAAAGGAAGGAAAGAAAGAGAGAGAGAGAGAGAGAGAGAGAGAGAGAGAGGAGAGAGAGAGAGAGAGAGAGAGAGAGAGAGAGAGAGAGAGAGAGAGAAGAAAGAAAGAAAGAAAGAAAGAAAGAAAGAAAGAAAGAAAGAAAGAAAGAAAGAAAGAAAGGAAGGAGAGAGAGAGAGAGAGAGAGGAGAGGAGAGAGAGAGAGAGAGAGAGAAAGAAAGAAAGAAAGAAAGAAAGAAAGAAAGAAAGAAAGAAAGAAAGAAAGAAAGGAAAGAAAGAAAGAAAGGGAAAGAAAGAAAGAAGGGAGGGAGGAAAGAGGGAGGGAGGGAGGAAAAAAATGACAGAGACTTCTGAGGCTAAATCATGAAAGACACTGTAACTTCTTCCTTGCCTCTTGAATCACATGTTCAGGAGGAAACCACCTCCCATGTTGGGAGGACTTTGGAGAAGCTCTAGGGAGAGGTTCATGTAATGAGAAACTAAGGCTTCTTGTCAACATTTACATGAGAAAGCCATCTTGGAAGAGGATCTTCTAGCCCCAGTCAAGCTTTCAGATAACTGTAGCCCGGGCTGACACGTTGATTGCAATTCATGCAAGGAAGGTCTTGAGCTAGAAATACCCAATTTAGCTGCTTTAATTTTCCTGAAAAACTGTAAGATAATAATGTATACTGTTTTAAGTTATGTTGGATACAGTGAGTTCTAGATTTCTCTTCAAATAATCAGTATGTCAGTATGTTCAGTTCTTTGTCCTCCATTTTAAAATTTAACTTCCTCATAGTTTCAGTAAACAACCTTTTCCACCAGTTTTAATCAGTTCGCATAATTCCCCTGGTCACCTGCTCCATCCTGACTCATCCTGGTCACCTGCTCCATCCTGACTCATCCTGGTCACCTGCTTTGACCTGAGTCATCCCTGGTCACCTACTCTGACCTAAGTCACCTTTAGTTACCTGTTTGGTAACCATTTTTCCCACCAAACTGCTCACCCTGCCACTCTGGCTCATACCCCTGCTTTCTTTAAAATAGCCAGTCGGAATTAGCTTAGACTGTGTGGTCCACCCCTCGCCAATAGGGGAATGACACAGCAGTAGGGGCTACCTACATCATGAATAAGAACCCCTTCCCCTCCCTTGTTCAGGTGTGCTGTCACTATTGCTCCATTCGCAAATTGCATGCACCGTTCTATAGAAGTAAAATTGCCTTGCTGAGAAAATTATTTGTCTTAGTGCTAGCTCTTCTTTTCAGCACCAAAGTACAAGCTTTTGTTTCTAACAGTTACTAAGTTTTGCAATATTGTGTTATGCACAATAAATAATGTAAGGATCAGATGTTATTCTAATATTTAAGCTACCTGCTGTCATAAAATTTCTTTTTTTTTGCACAATCCTTCAGGCATAGAAGTAGCAGAAGACATATATGAAGTTAAAGACAAATGTAAATAAATAGCAATCTTGCTACTGTGATTTGGTGTCAGTGTTTCTATGAACTCACTGAGGCGCAGGGACCACAGCTTACTCGTTTTTATATTTAGCAATCCAAACTAGATGAGCATGTACCATGATTAACCTTTTTTCCTAGGTCAAATTCTCAATGATGATATAACTCCAATAGCTGGTTCAAATGTTCACATTTTTTTCCCCCACATCCCCATATTAGATAGTATTCTGTTGCTGTTTTAGGAAACTATTTATAGTTATTTTCACACATACACATACTCTGAATCTGTCTGTTTCTCTCTCTCTCGCTGGTTTTCTCCCTCTCTCTCCACATATTTTCCCTCTTCCCTTTCTTCATTTTTTAAATGGCTAGCTGAGGATTAGGTGAAGGAAAAATTCTTTGAACATTTTTATTATTGATCAGTAATAGTTTTAAGAACTTAATACATGCTTGCCTTTTCCCCTCTACTAAGTAGGAATAGTCCCCAAGCAGGAATAATCTCTTCTTTTGAAAGCAAATGTAAAAGTATTGCTTCAGTTTTTGATCTTTGGCTTCTTAGTATAACTAATCATTTAAAAATATATCTGAATGTTGTGCATAGGTACCCTCTAACTTAAAAGTATAATATACATATATGTAATATATATATAATGTATACGCACACACATACACACGTATCTGAATATGAGGTAATCAATGAGAAATTGAATAGAAATAAAAAATATGTTGATGGGACAAGCAAGTAAGAGGGTTTTAATTTATAGCAATTGCTGATTTATTTTGAAAACTGATAACCATTTTGCAAATATTTTGAAATTATTCATAGAAAAAAATTTTTATTGTCTAGAAGATATGAGTCAAGATTCTCCAAAGAAACTGAATGGGTAAAAAACACAGATAGATAGATGATTGATAGATTTATTTAAGGAAATTGGCTCATGGTTTTTGGGAGAATAGCATGTTTGAAATCTGTAGGGCAGGCCTGCAGGCTGGAAACTGTTGGTCAGAAGTTGATGCTTCATTCTTTAGGTAGAATTTCTTCTTCAGGGAAAGCTTAGTGTTTATTTTTCAGACTTTTTCAACAGATGGGACAGGCCCACCTACGTTATAGAGAATAGTCTTCTTTACTTAGGTTGTAACTGCCGAGTGCATTCACCTTGCCTGCTGCCTAGACAGAGCCAAATTTATCAAGACAGGGGAATTGCAATAGAGAAAGAGTAATTCACGCAGAGCCGGCTGTGTAGGATACTGGAGTTTTATTATTACTCAAATCAGTCTCCCTGAGCATTCGGTGAGTTTGTCAGGATAATTTGGTGGATGGGAGTGAGCCTGGGATAATTTGGTGGATGGGAGTGAGTCTGGGATGGGATAATTTGGTGGATGGGAGTGAGTCTGGGAGTGCTGATTGCTCAGGTCAGAGATGAAATCATAGGGAGTCAAAACTGTTTTCTTGTGCTCAGTGAGTTTCTGGGTGGGAGCCCCAAGATCAGATGAACCAATGTATTGATTCGGGTGGTGTCAGCTGATCCGTCCAGTATAGGGTCTGCCTCCTATCTCAAGCACTGATCTTAGGAGCAGTTTAAAGAGGGTCAGAATCTTGTAGCCTCCAGCTGCATGACTCCTATACCATAATTTCTAATCTTGTGGCTAATGTATTAGTCCTCCAAAAGCAGTCTAGTCCCCAGGCAAGAAAGAAATTTGTTTTAGGAAAGAGCTGTTATTGTTTTGTTTTAAACTATAAACTGAGTTCCTAACAAAGTTAGTTCATCCTATGCCCAGGAATGAACAAGGACAGTTTGGAGGTTAGAAGCAAGATAAGAGTGGGTTAGTTCAGATCTTTTTCACTATCTCAGTTACAATTTTGCAATCGTGGTTTCAAGCTGACTGCAGATGCTAACCATATCTACAAAATACCTTCACAGCAACACCTATAGTCGTGTTTAAATAACTGTACTCTAGCCTAGCCAAGATGACACATAAAACCAGCCATCAAAGTATGAATTTAAAATTAGCCATAGAGATTTCTTTCTATTAATTGTAGGAATTATAAATTCCCAAAATGGGATTAGCATAATAAATGCTTCTATAAATTCCCAAAATGAGATTAGCATAAATGCTTCTTCAAAGAAGTCAACCACACATTAATATTTTTTTGTTAAATAACTAAAAAAAAAAAATTTAAATTAGTGAACTCGTTTAAGTCTTAGCACCATATTTGAAAATAAGTTTTGTGTCTCAGAAAATTTCCAATTTTTGACACTAAACTCCTTCCCTTTCTGGAAATAAAATGAGGAAGGGTCTCTTGCACATAATCTGAGTGAGAAGAAAATTAAAAGTTGCATAGTCCTTATAGCACCTACGATTTTTTTCTTTTTATCTGCTGTGAATTCTTCACTGGTAGAAAGCTTTGGTTTAATTTTAATCACAAACAACTGTTTTAGGCAGATGCTCAGGGTTCAAAGACATTGTGTACACAATTATAAAAATGTTCATTTTTAGAAAAGAGGGAAATAATACAGGTATAGGATGCCTAGGGTTTCAAATTACATCCTTTTGTTTTATTTAAGAATCTATCTACCTAAAACAATTCTTCCCAGCAGCTAAGAAAACAACTCTGTTATTTCTGAGGGCCTGGAAAAGCCAGTGTCAGGTACACCGGAGAGGCTGACTTTGTCTTCTTTCCAGATATGCAAATTGTTTATCTCAGAACAGGGATATTTACACAACCTCCAAACAAATACTGCTTATCTTTATCATTAGCTGTCTTAACAAGAATCACCCATAGGGGCTGACTCAATTACATCTTTCAAAGTAAATTCTTGGCTACTCGCCCTGCCAATAGGCTGCCAAAAGATACTAGAAGGAATTTCTGCCTTCTGCTAACATTTCTGAACCACTTAACATCCAGCTGAGAATTCCAAGCACTTGCCCTCCTGGGATGCGAATGTTTGTCCTCCTGAGATGTGAATGTTTGTCCTGCCCAGCGGATGTGTTGTCACTTCTGTCATTTATTATGGCCTGATGGATTGGTTATTTCTGAAAAGATGACTCAACACTTATGTAACACAAGTGAAAAGGCAATATTTTTGCAATAGATTCTGTGCTTACATTTAAATAAGTTCAGATATGCATTATACAGTTTTGGTAAGCCAATAAACATTGAAACTTCTTTAATAATTTATTTTAGAAAAAAATTAGTTCAACGTTCTGGATGGGAAATAAAGCTACTTATATTCTTCCAAAATGTTATATTAATGACCATTGATAAATGACCCATGGCAAGGTCCTAGGCTGGGTGCTGCCACTGATGAGGTCTTAAAGAAGATATTTACTTCTCTAGACCTCAATTTCTTTCTCTGAAAAAGTGGAGGTGAGGCTAAATCAGCAGCTCCTAGACTTGTGGTATTAATGGATTAGTAAAATTAAAAGCAGTTGACATAGAACTGATAACTTTTGTAAATTTTGCCAAATGAGAGCATTTAAAAATGTAAACTTCTACCACTATTATCCTCATCATTTTATTAAAGAAGGATTTTGAATACTCAAAAGTATAACACTGTAATCTCAGAATACCAGTCTTTTAAATGAAGTAAATCTAGATTTAAAAAACGACTACATTGTCCTCATTTATCTTATTTCTCTACAGACTCGTAAAAAATAAATAAAAGCTGAGTACTTATCCTCCAGCAGTGTTTTGAAATCACAGGTGAAAATGATCTCCAAGACTTTCTTTCTTACTCATAACCTAAAATGCTAAATTGGTTATTATAATCTTAGAATCTCACTGGTTACTTCTTTGTCTATTTTTTGTTTTCTTTTATTTTCAATAGATTTTTCCACCACAGACACTCTTACTTACCTAAATTTCTATGTTAAGGGCATATTTATATTTCTACAGGTAAATCTATAGGTTTATAATAAGTCACTTCTTTATGTAATCGTATAAGTGCTAGATGATAATAGTTATCCACTGAGTGAGACCTTTATCATGTCATTATTGAGCGTACAAAATCTAAGAAACAGCCTTCAAGAAGGACTGATGAGATTCTCTTCTGTAAACGTTGTGTCAGACATTGGAGAATGCCATAATTTGTTTCCCATATAGAGCTATATTTCAAAAATCTATCTGATTTCTGGAGAAATAACATGCTCTTTCTAAAACCATGTTACAGGCAAATAAAATGTAGTTTTAACACTTTTTTGAAATTAAGTTTTAGAGAAAAAATGTTTCACACTTCTTTGTCATCTTAAAAGAACAATGTGCAAACTTCAACTTTTTTTTTTTTTTTTTTTTTGATAACTAAGATCATGACTATAAACGCCAAATACTATGACTCTGGGCTTCACTGAGGTGAGCAGTGTGGTTTGTTCCTCTGCTGAATGCCCTTACACAACTATACTATGCTGCTATAATGAACATTCTATGTACTAGAAACTGTACTATTTTGCAAGCATTATCTAATGAGACCTTTACAATAAACATATTAGGATATGGACATCTTTGAGGTTCATGATTCTGCCTATCACAGTTACCCAATTTTGGGTTTTTAATAAGGAGACCAGGTGAAATAATTTGCATAAACAAGAAGGTAGAAGAGTCAGACCTAAACACAGACTTTCCATTCTTAGAGCCCATCTTACTGACTACTGATTTTTCCCACAATTTTTATGGCTCTGTCTCTTCCTTCAGTATTTCTGTCTTATTCATTTCCTACTATTTTAACAATACCATATCTATGCACATACAAGTGATTTATAGCTTGTGATTTGTGCTTAGCCCCACACCAGAAAAGACTATTAGAATTAAGGTTCAAAGAAGGAAGAGGCTTTAAATCCTGGTAGGTTTCTCTGCAAATATGGTTTATGATTTGAATACTTGATTTCATGACATTTTGTGTGTCTTACAGACATTCTTGCTTATTTTCAGATTCTCTTCCATTTGAGAACACCCTTGATGTGAAGCACTAAGTGATGTGGTACTGCATTGATATAAATTTAGTGTCTATGCTATCTGTTTTATTGTCTATTGTTTTATGTATCTTCTGTTTATCTAACCACAGTCTACAGCTATATTGCACTATATTATTTCTCCCATAAAGTGAAAGACGATCAACTCCTTAGTAAGGTCCTTCAATTTCCTTCCTTTTTCCTGCATGATATCAACTTTTAACTTGTGCTATTCCCACACAAAAAGCAATGATAATCATGATAACTCAAAGCCATACTATATTTTAAAATTCAACCTTTGTTAATAATGACATACATCATGGTTTTTTGAAAACAGATTCTGAGATGAAAATTTACCTGTGGATGGTTTACTGGTGAGTGCTCTTTCTAACAGCACTTTGAAGTGTGAGAGAAGTAGTTTAAGCACAGAGAGTAGCTAAATTAAATGCAGTTGTCATGAGGCTTCAGCCAATCCCACAGAGGGCTCTGAAAGTGAGATTGCCTTTCAGAGAGGCTCCAATTTGCGGCAGGAGGACTGGGCCTTTGCACGCCTGCCTTAGGTAGTTATTGGATGCACGTTTGCCTTGGAAGAAAGCACAGTCTTGAGGAGGACTCAGCTGAAAGCCATCAACGGGCTACATTACCAACAGATGTGGAAACGACTGCCTTGACCCTTAAAGGGGACGTGGATCCCAGGGCATAGGCTCTGATAGACAAGAGCAATACTTTCAAAGGAAAGAGGGAAGCAAGAAGGATACCCAATATGTAATGCAGTTTCTACAGAAGTTCCCAGACAATTCGAAATGAGGTAAGGGAATTTGTGCCTTTATTGTTCAGTATCTAACAATCACTGGAAGTGAGCAATATCACTTCAGGTGAGTCAGCTCCCTTGGGTAGTTCACAATGCCTAGAAAGAGACTCAGCTGTGAGTCATCAGTAGGCAGTGATCTTACCAGCTAAGATCAGATCTCAGATCATTTTCGTCTGGAATAAGAACCCATGCTTACTGACCCAGTGATATCTTTCAAGGTAAATTCTTGGCTATCTGCACCTTTCAGTAGACTGCCCAAAAATATTAGAAAGAGTTTCTAACTTCTGCAACCACATTATCCATTACAAATAAATACTGATTTATAGTCTAGAAATACTTAAACCTATTATCTTCTTCAGACTCAGTCACTTATTTTTCTTTCATTCAGCAAATATTCTTAAAATAACTAATGAGTACTCATTAAGCATTGGGCTGCATGGTGGGGAAATAGCAATATATGTTACACCAAGACACAAAGACAAGACGAGATCCTTCCTTTGTGGAAATTATATTTTTATGAGGAAAGCAGGCAGTGAACCACTATTAATTCACTTAGTTAATATTTTTATTAAGCCTCTACTATTTTAATAGATCCTTCTCTAAATTCTAGATACATCACAATGAATAAGACAGTGTGTCTGTACTCTCAAAGATCCAAAGTTTTAGTGGGAGAGATGGAAAATATAAGTGACCAAGTAAAAGAATACAACACTTCCAAATAATGATAAGTGCTGTGGAGAAAACAACATCAGTTGTAATATAAAAATGCTATATAATGCTAATGTAATGTAAAAATGCTATGGAGAAAATAACACACAGTAATGTGATGGGAAATCAAAGGGATGGAGGATGGTCAAGAAAGGAATGGCTGAGCAGGTGACATTTGAGATGAGACTTGAATGATGAGACCAAGCCTGCCATGTAAAGGCCAGAGGAAAATGTGCTTAAGCATAAGTGACAAGTGAATGTCCTGAGGGAAACAGCTGACAGATGTACGGTTGGGCAGAGTGAGGAGAGGGTGTAGATGGGGAGGTTAGTAGGCAGCCCTTGTAGGCCATGGGAAAAGTTTGACTCTTTTCCTAAGCATTGGGAAACTACTGGAGGATTCGAAGTAGCTACATACTAAACCTGACAAGTTTTGGGAGAAGATTGTGGGTACAATGAAAAAATCACATATGTGAGGATGCATGTGGACGCAGGTGCTCCTGTCAGAGGGAAACTGCAGTAGCCTAGTTAGCGATGTTGGTGATGGGATGGCCTAATAACATTAGAGATGGAAATCAATGAACGTTTATGGAATAATTTTGGAGACAGAGGTGACTAGTTGATAGGCTGAGCACAGGGGGAAAGGCAGGAATCAAGGATGATTCTATTTTCACTTGAGCCTACAACAGACAAATAAAAAATGAGATCATAATAGAAGTGGTAAGTACTCTGAGGATGATGTGGTAGGGGGTAATGGGAGAGATATTACTCCACCTGGAGATAGTTTGGTCACAAAAGGATTTTTGTGAAGGTTGCATTTGAGCAGAGATCTGTGGCATGAGAAGGAGCTGGTCATTGAAAAATCTGAGGCTGGAGTGAACAGTTGAAAGGGAAAAGTCCTGATACTAGGACAAGGAATTGAAATCAACAGTAGCCCATTATGACTGGAGCACAGTGAGAGAGGGGAAATATGCTGGGATACGGTTGCAAAGCAAAGCAAGAACCATAAAATAACTACTTAGGACTTTGTTCCTAAACCTGTATACAAATCCGTAAATTCATTGATAAGACAAAAAGCTCTGAGTGGAAACTGGAAGATGATCAGCATGGCTGGGGACACAGTGAAGTTCTCAGAACTCCCAGTATTTGGCAGAGCTGGTTTGTTTTAACACTTCTTATTTCCTAGGGCCACTTAGAGATCTTTTAGTTGTGCTTAAAGATTCCATATGACCAAATAAATAAAAAATTCATTTGTGACTTTTAGTTGTAAATTTAGAATTAATTTTTGGCAGGTTTACTAACAATAATAATATAGAACACATGTAATGTTCAAAGTGATTTCTATTTTCAACATTTTTTGTAAGGCAATGCAAACGTTATTATCCTCATTTTATCAATGAGCTAAGATGAGTCATGATGTAGTTTAGTGGACTTGGCCAAAATGAATTCCTAATTAATGGAGGAATTAGGATTAGAATCCTTTGTTTCTTAGTCCAGATTCCCTGCCGGCACACCCTTTTTTCTCTGTAAATGATGAATCATCACAGAGAATAATGTTTAGCAGAACACAATTTTGGACTCTTACTTAGTGTGAGCAAGACTACAGAGAGAAGTTGCCGAAAACAACTTTCTGCACAGCAGGGAGTGCTTGAAGACAAAATGGGGAGGAAGAAGCAAACAGGAAAACTCACCAGAAACGTAAAGGAGAATATTGTTTAAGCCTTTTTTTTTTTCTACTTGTATTTCTAGTCTTTCCCTTTCCTGGAAAATGCCCATTTTTCTAATGTTGAGAAAAATAATTAAAATACTGGTCTCTCACACACCTACTTTACAACTAGGAAGTTGGTTCTTACACTATTTCTTTCTTTTTATAGTACTTCTTTACAATTTAACCATATAGAGTGACTTTAGATATGTGTGTGTGTGTGTGTGTGTGTGGTGTGTGTGTGTGTACCACTTAGATTTTAAGCATCTGGAGGGCAAAAACAGTATCATTTAGGCTTTCGGTTCATGTTACAGTACATTGTGTGAATACTTGACAATCGTTTTACCTGCCTAGGAGACTGAGCTTTTTTCTTTTAAGTAAGCAATTACAAAAGGACAGTTATTACTTATCATTGGTTCATTACCTAATAAGTGCCTGTCCAAAGAATATAGTCATCCTATCTGAAGGTGGGTCTCAATGTGTTCAAATGGGTGCATGTTCAAGCGGGCTGGAGAACTTACATTGATCATAGACTATGTCTGACTTGACAAAAAGGAGTATAGACCAAAGGCATATGCTCAAAATAAAACTTCTTGTGAAATTCTTCTTTAAAAAGCATTAGCTGGAAATTTGGTTGGATAATTCTGCAATAAGGGCATTAGATCTTTTTGTATTAACTGGCTCTTCAGTAGTAAAGGTGTAAGACCCTTACTTTAAATTAATCCAGTGTCTTGAAAATGCATTATTGGGTTCATCTAGAAAAACGACTTGACTCTTCTCAGTAGTCTATTTAAGTGTATATAGATTCTTCTGTAGTATGAACTTTTGGGACATGTGTAGATGATTGTGAGATTCTCTTATGTTTTTAGTTTTTCATTCTGAAACAGAAAACTACAATCCTTCTTCACCTTGTCAATCAGTTAACCACTACGATTAGATGAGAGAACCTAAAATCAATAATGGAAAAAAAGAGATTACTCAGAAGATTTATTATCATAGGTAGAAAAGTTAGATGTGTCTTTACAATAATATTTTTGCTTTAACAGTTTAAAATATTAACAGTAATAGCATTATCATTAAGTAGTATGAGGCTGTTTATTTTAACTATAGTTTCAAATATTAATGATAATAATATTATTAAGTAGTACGGGGCTACTTATTTTTCACGATCTCTTTGATGTGGTGGAAACAAACTCTTAAGATGAAAGCTAATTTCTTTGTTCTCCTCCCCAAACTTTTCCATTTGATCCCAGCTACTTACCTGAAACTCGCCTACGGTTCCTATTGAGAGTCCTGAGAAGATATGTTTGAAAATGTCTTCTTTAAGCAGTCCAAAGTTTCACATGCTGTATAGCTCTGTACTCTCTCTCTCTCTCTCTCTCTCTGTTTAATAAGTGTTAAAAATCAAAATTAATGTTTTGGTTATTTCAAGACCATGAAAAATATTCATCTACTAAGCTGAACATTTTTCAGATACAAGTTTTTATCAAAGAGAAATAGCATTTTTTTAAAGCTGAAAAATTGAATATAGATATCCGGGTAACAAGAAAGAAGCAAACACTTCTTTGCTTACAGCTCTCTGTTACGTCATGTGAGCATTATACATGCACTTGTACTACTTTACCCTTCCCTGCTTTGAAGATTAAAATAGTTTGCATAAATCATTTTTGGCAAATAACTATCTCAAAATATACTTTATATAAAGTGTGAACTTCAACACACTGTGGTGACACTCCAGGAAACACTTTGGAACCTCTGTAAGAAGATTTTCCGAAGTTGAGAGGGATTTGTTTCAGGCATGACATAAAATGTAAAAATTGAATTTCTTGCACAAACTTAAAACCAAAATATCATATAACCCCTCTGTGTTTTGGACCCATCGTGTCTGTCTATTTGGATAGAAACTATTGGATGCACATTTTTTGGTGAACTCTCAGCAGTGAAGCATGAAAACAGATGTGTTTCTGCTATTTTTATTATTAGGGAAATAAAAGCAGCTGTGCTGGACTGGTGTGCGAAGGAAACTCTCAGTGAGGCCTTCACACTCAAGAAGCTGGAAAACCTGGCAGCGTAGACTATTGGGGACAAATTCTGGGCATTGTTGAGGATTTCATTCCTTTCTGGAGGTGTTGGTTCAGTTTTTCTGATATCAAAGGTCTATGTGAGAATATATGCTAAAGCTAGATAAAGTCATTATGGCCTTAATTTGCATATGGCAATATGAAAGACTATTTCAGAACTGCACTTTTTCAGAATTTGAGACTCTGTCACTTTAAAAAGTGAATATTGCTTATTATATTTGTGTTGGGGGATGGTCAGTGAGAAGTACAAGCTGATGAAAGTGCTTTGATACAGTTCTGCTAAAGCTGTCTAGACAAAGAGGACCAAATATATGTTTTCTAGACACAATACACACAATGGGGGAAAAATCTAGCATATTTGGTGAAAGAAAAACAAAGTATAAAAACAGTCTTCTTTTATGCACTTGCTGACCTGACAATAACCAGATGCTAAGTTTTTTTTTGCATCAAATTGGTCTTTTTTATGCAGAGGGTCTATTTTGGGTCCAGTTTGGAAAATCTGTCACAAAAGTTTACTTGTCTCAAGCTTTTGCTTCCTTCTGTAGGTGTCTGAGGAATGGGGAGGAGGATTTTCTGTGTGCATCTGCCCGTGTGTGCGTAAGGCTACTTATATATGTGTGTATTCATCCATTCTCTTGCTGCTAATAACAACAATTCCTGATGCTGGGTAATTTATAAAGGAAACAGATTTAATTGACTCACACTTCTGCATGGCTGGGGAGATCTCAGGAACCTTACAATCATGGTGGAAAGGGAAGCAAACACATCCTTCTTCACATGGCCGCAGCAAGAAGTGCTGAGCAAAAGGGGAAAAGCCCCTTATAAAACCATCAGATCTCATGAGAACAGCATGAGGGTAACTGTTCCCGTGATTCGGTTACCTCCCACCACGTCCCTCCCAAGACGTGGGGATTATGGAAACTGCAATTCAAGATGAGATTTGGGTGGGGACACAGCCAAACCATATCAATGTGGCTATGTGCTTTTCCTGCCTTTACATAGAACAGAAGATATCTCTTGGCAAAAAGAGCAGAGACAAAATGGGAGAATAATGAAACTAGATTTCTCTATATTGATCTGAAGTTTGAACTGTTGTTATACTAATGATCAGGATAAAACATTAAAGCAAAGAGACTGATAAAAGGGAACAGTGACGTATTTCACTGTATGCAAAATTATGTAAGTACTGCATTTGTTTATAGTATCTTGAGAAATTTTCCCAAGGGGAGAAATATAAATGGACTACAGATAATCAGAAAAAGTACTGAATTTAAGAGTGCAGCTTTTGCTTTAAAATATAGATACTATGGTTTCTTTAGGTAACTATGATAATAGCTCACCACTGTAGCCTTAATTAGTCAGAATCTCCAAGTGAGATATAGCTACATGTGTTTCTAATGAGAAATGAAATTCTGTGGTGTCTTCATATTCATTTTCACAAATTGCTTGTCTGTAATAATCTACTAAAAGGTTTTGATTTGCTCCTCTTCTTTTCATATATATATGTGTATATATATATATATATATTTTTTTTTTTTTTTTTTTTTTTTTTTTGAGACAGGGTCTCACACTTTTGTCAAGGCTGGAGTGCAGTGGTGTAAACTTGGTTCACTGCAGTCTCTGACTCCTGGGCTCAAGGGATCCTCCTGCCTCAGTCTCTTGAGTAGCTACAGTAGTTCACCACTGCACCTAGATAATTATATATATATATATATTTTTTTTTTTTTTTTTGTAAAGATAGGGTCTCCATATGTTTCCCAGGCTGTCTCAAACTTCTGGCCTCAAGCAATCGATTCTCCCACCTCAACCCCCAAAGTGCTGGGATTATAGGTGTGAGTCACCACACTGGGCCGTAAATTTTAAAAGGCTGTTTATGAAGCAATTTTAAGAGAAGAGTAAGGAAGAAGAGCAAATTTAGGTATGGATTTCAAAAAGCCTTGGCATGATCTCTAAAACTTCCACCCACACAAGCAATTGTAGAGAGCTACTCAGAGTCTTTCTTTCCCAGGTGAGTGTTTCCGATGCTACAAATTTAGCTCAAATATTAATTTTTATTTTCATAACATTCCCATTCTCTCCTCTTTCAGTCTTTCTCTCTCTTTCCCCTATTATATCTGCCTTTAAATTTGTATTGCTACTAGCTATACTTGACCAAGCTTAGAACAACCCAGTGTGAGAAAATGGTTTAAACATAACAGTTATGGAATGGTTATTAGGAATGCTGGTTCAAACATGCTGCTTATCTGATCAACTCTCAATGAAGGGCTTTTTAAAATTTTAACACAAATTTTGTAGCATTCTATTGATTCATATTTTGATTCTGAAAAATAACTATTTCCAGGTTGTCACTACTGAGTATTTTGGACTCACATATTGAATGGAAACTCAGGGAACACCATTCTGTAATAGCAGGAGGTAAAGGCAGATGCCGAGGGAGGGAGGGAGGGAAAGTAGCAGCCTCGGGTTCTCCATTCTCCAGGAAGAACCCCCAGAGATATAAATGCCCACCAAACCAACAGCAAGGCCTTCTGGGAGTAAATTCTAAGTTTTTGTCTCTCTCACTTTCATATTCCTACCTTCTCATAGGGCATTCACTCCCCTTTTATTTGAAATCTATAATGTTGGGATCAACCTAAACTTCGTATAGGTGTTCAAACCTATTGTAAAATTCACTGTTTAACCTATTGCCATCTGGGCTCTTTCTCTTCCCCTCAGGGTAATTCTCCTACACCACTCCATTCTCATCCTACTTCTCTGACTTCCCTTCTTGGTTTCCTGAGGAGCTTCTTTTTTTGTGTCTTATAAACTTTTGATGATCCTGGTTTTTTGGTTTTTTGTTTTGTTTTGTTTTGTCTTTTGCACATACTTTATCTGAAAGATGTCATTTTATTTCAAGGTATTATCTAAAGCCTATTAAAGACTTCCACAATGGATTTCTCCAGTATAGACTTCTCCTGGGGAAAAAACCTATTTATCTCCTTTGAATATCTATGCCTGAAATTCAGTCTCTTTCATCTGAATCTCCTCAATCAGTCTCCCTTCCCTGCTCCTTCTCCTGTGACCTTCTCTACAACCTTTTCTCTTACATCATTCACTGCTGAACTACTACCAAATCGTGCAAATGTTATTTTTAAAATATTTCTTGATCCTGATATCACCCGAAGAAAATCAAAATGTCTCCTTCTAGAATATGGTTTCCTGAGGGTAATGAGTGTTTTAAATTAAAAACCCTTAGAGAGGGACAGGCATTGGAAGAGACTTTTTCCCCCATCTACATAAAAATAGGACCCATCAAGGAGAACATTTCTTCTTGTTCCCCTCCCCACATTATCTTATTATCCTTTAGAGGAAAGAAGACCAAAAAAAATGTAACTACACCTGACCAGACCCTTTTTTAAGATAATGACTGTCATCAAGGAACATTTAAATGACGAAGAGAACTATTTTCACAAGTTAATTTCTGTTCTCCCTCCAATCTTTTTCCCTAGTAATTTTTTATTGTTCCTTAATAGAATTTCTCTTCTTCCCCCCTCCCATGACCTGTTTCACCAGGCAGGATCCAAGCTCCATTCTTTCTGTAACCCCAAGATGGTGGATATGCTCATATACCACACTTGGAAAGTTGAGTCTTCATTCTAAAGGCTCCCCTGTGTATATGTTAAATAAATTGTATGCCTTTTCTCCTATTAATCTGCCATTTGCAAGCTGATTTTTTTTCCAGAGTACCTTCCGAGGGCTAATGGGAAAGCTTCTTCTCATCGCTTCTCTCATCGCTTCTTGCCTGGATTATTACAGTAACCTTCTAGCTCGTCTCCCTGTCTCGAAATGTTTGTTCTTTAAGCCCATGCCCCACACCACTATCAGAATGGGCCATCAAATATCCATTTTGCTACCATCTGATTCAAACCATAAAATTGCCCTACTTGTACCAGACACCTCTACATTTCAGTCCCCCTTCCCATCCCAGTTTGTTGCCATTGCTGCTTTTCACACTTTATTTATCTTACCTTCATACCCTTGTTCCTGCTGTTTCGTCTGTCTGAATCATCTTCCCCTCATATCTTCATCTAACTTTTGCTCACTCATCAATGTATCAACTCCTTCACAATGCCTTCCTGACTACCTTCAGGACCATCACCCTCCTGGAGGGGTAAGATTTCCTCCCGTGGTTTGGGGCCTCATGATCAAAACAACAACTGCTTCTGTGCCTTAAACTGAATCGATGGTAAGTGTAGCACTGAATCGGTGGTAATAAGCAGGCAATAAGGCTGTAGCCCCCAAGCCTCTGTATTTTTCTAAAAAACTGTAAAATAGCCAAGTGGCAAAGGTTAAATTAAGGGAAGTACATCTTCATTCAAGGCAAATATTTTAAACAGCCTCTAGGTGGCATCCATTATGTGGAAAACGTCGAGGATGGTGAGTGGGAGGGTGGGGACAGAGGTGGGCGGTGAGGCGTGTAGAAGAGAGAAAACAGTATGTAAAAAGAAGGCATGATTTCAGGTTTTAAAATTATGTCCAAAACTTTGGCTATGGTTACTCCCAAATAGAATTGAGTAAGAACAAAAACATGGGAACCTATTAAACTTTTGAAGACATTATAGTCAAAGAATCCACATGTTATGCTTACAAAGACTTCTAACTATTCAAATCCTGAATCAGATAATTCTGTAAGCCAGATTGCGAAGCTGGGCAGTCATCAAACATACATACTACTTTCAACGTGTCCAGAGAGAATGAAAGATAGACTTGAAAGGTACTTCCTAGAGGCCAAAGTCATGAGGTCATGGAAAATAGGATGCTGGAGAGCTCCTCACAGGAAACAGGGTGCTGGAGAGCTTCTCACTGAGGTAAGAATCAGTGACAGTTAGACAGGCTTTATAAGAAACTTACTCTGAGGGAAGGAATCTTTGCAGTTCATACCCAATAGCCCTTGATAATCCCTATGGACAGATGACTGACATTTCTTGTTTTTTCTTATTTAAAACTGAGATATTATGACAGTTCTCCTAATCTTAATTCACCATTGTAAACTTAGTGTGTATGTATTGGTAGAGGGGGTGAGGTGGTGGGCAACATACTTGTCCTTCATTTCATAGGTTGCCAGGTGCTGAATGGGACTTAGAGAGGCTTTAATATATTCCTTATATGACACTTAGGTAAGCAAAAGAATGAATTGTGAGAAAGATAATTTTCTTCTTATCCATGGTAATGAAATCTTACCTTTTACAAGGCCATCCAAAATAAAGAGTACATTTGTAGCATTTTTTTGCAGCTGGTTGGTTGTGTTGGTATGACTTGGTTCTGGCTTCTAGAACAAAAATAATATGTGCTTCTAGGTTTTTCTCGTAAAAGGATATCCTTCCTTTGCTCCCTTTTCCTTTCCCGGTTGTGGGAAGGTAAGAGCTGGGCATCAATTGCAAGATGGAAGCCACATATTGTGAAGGTTGGAGCACTGATATACATAGAGGATTTATTCTTGAGGCTTGTGGAACTATCATGCAAGCCAAATGACTTGTTTGGGGATTTGGGGACCTTCTTTATCCCATTATCAAACCAGTATCATAACTAATGTAAATTAAATAAAGATAAAAAGTATCCAAATAGGCCAACATAATTAATTCAACTTCATTATTAAACCATGTGTTCATTTGAAGAGTTTCATGATTTTTACTTTTTCAAAAGCAATTCCAAACTTTCTCCAAAATCTGCAATAGCAAAGTCATACATGTGTACACAGTTATTTTTCCTTTCACCCACACTCAATTTACTTGAGGGGTATAGTGAGATATAGACTGGAAGTAGGGCACCGTTGGTGGACAGATGAAAATGAGATAATCAGATTCCACCCTCTTTGGATATGTATTTTTGGCTCCTTTGAATTCAAATGGCAGATACTTATATTGCATGTTTTTGTTAAATATTAACTTATAATGGCTCAAATCACCAAGAGTTGAATGGCAAATGAACACAAAAATGATGAAAAGCGAACTTAATTTGAGACATTTAGGGAAGGGATAGGAGTAAGCACATTTATGAGAGAGCTGAAACATTGAAGGCGAGGGATTTCCTTGACTCTGGAAACAGAGAAGATTCTAAAGGCCAATTCGTTTGAGCCTGGTCCCTACATTGCCAGGGAAGTAGATATTTCTCTTCTCCCTATCTGTGTCCTCTGCTTCCTTGGCCTGAGAGATTATCCTGAATTATCTGTGTGGACTGTAAATGCCATCAAATTTTCCTCATAAGACAGAGGCATGGCCAGACATGGTGGCTCATACCTGTAATCCTGGCACTTTGAGAGGCTGAGGCAGGTAGATCACTTGAGGTTAGGAGTTCAAGACCAGCCTGGTCAACATGGTGAAACCTCATCTCTGCTAAAAAATACAAAAATTAGCTGGGCATGGTGGTGCTTGCTTATAATTCCAGATACTCTGGAGGCTGAGGCAGGAGAATCGTTTGAACCCAGGAGGCAGAGGTTGCAGTGAGCTGAGATCATGCCACTGCACTCCAGCCTGGGTGACAGAGTGAGACTGTATCCAAAAAAAAAAAAAAAAAGAGAGAGAGAGAAAGAGAGGCAGAGGGAGATTTGACACATAGGGAAGAGTATGTAAAGACAGAAGCAGATATTGCAGGGATGCAGGCACAAGCCATGGAATGCCAATGAATGCTAGCAGCCACCAGAAGCTAGAAGATGCAAGGAACAGGTTCTTCCTGAGAACCTCTATACAGAAGGTCGCTTTGCCCACACTTGATTTTGGTCGTCTGGCTTCCAGGACTGTGACAGAATACTTTTCTGTTGTTTTTAGCCACCAAGACTGTAGTGAATTTTTTTTTTTTTTTTTAAGAGCAGCTAAAGGGTATTCATACAGTGGGCAAGTTATAACTGGATAGCATACTTTGAATTGTCTTCTTTTTAAGTAAGTGTACACACCAAGGTTACTCACTAATTCATTCCATTTTCTCTGTAAGTAGACTTCTTTCCTGTAATGGACTGTGGGTGCACAGGTGTGTAAATGTAGTCATGCTGACTTTGCCCTTTCAGTGTTTAAGCAGACAGAGTGATTCTATGGCAATCTTTTCTACATGCCTCATTCTTTCTTGCTCTTTGTGACTTTAGTTTTTCTAGCCTGTTTTTGTCAAAAAAAAAAAAAAAAAAAAGAAAGAAAGTTATGAGTAAGTTCATTACTTCAAGTAGTTTCATCTATTACCCCTGCTCTTTGCTGATACATGCAAATGCAGTTACTGCTTTGCCTGGCCTGGCAGTAGGATAGACATCTGATGGATGAAATGCTTTATAAGGTATTTTACTTTTCTAAGCATTGCATAGGTTTTTCTTAGGGTCGTATCCATGATGAATAGACTATATGTTTTCAAAAGTAAACAGCTAAGATTTAGAAGTCAGCAAATTGGTCTTAGACAAGATCAGTCAGTCTTTGCTGTATTAAGCCTATGTTCTACTGGGGAAGACGTACAAGAGAGGTATGGATAATATTTGACAAATGTTAAATTACTGTGTTTGTATCTCTCCCCCGCCGTAAACCATGTTTCATCACAGTGATTTTATTGGGGTTGTGCATGGAAAGGAGGTGTTGACAAATGCTTCTTCAGGAAGAAGGAAGACATAGACATAGTAAAAGTCTATGTCACAAAGCAGGCAGCCAGAACACTCCCTTCTTTCATTGGCTTATGGGCAGAAAAAGAGGAAGAAATCATAAGATACCACGGGGAGGAAAACAGTCAGACATGGGGTTTTGATTAAGGATGTGCCCTTTGAGGAAAATCAAGGCAACGAGGGTTTTGGCCCAGCCGCCCATTAGGTCTCTGGGAGGAGCCCATGAACAGAGTGGCCCCACAAAATGAAATGGCCCACATCAGGTAAGTAGGTGGATTGGCATACACACAGAGTCAGAATTCTGTTTTTCCTCCTGAAACCCCCTTAGGTACTGTGTAATGTGAATGCTGAGTTGACAGCCCAGTCCCTGGCCAAGCCAAGCATACTCAACCACAAGCTCATCAGATATAGATGTCAGCAGCAGACACTAGCAGAAAGCCCAAGGGTGGGACTGTGCCAACCACAGCTCACTGGATCCCAGCCAAGTACACAAACAAGGCAGCACAGGATGGTGGTTAAAGACATGGGTTATGGAACAGTCTGCCTGGGTCCAATTCTTGTCTCTGTAGTAACTTTGCATAAATCATATTGCCTCTCTCTGCCTCAGTTTCTCTGATGGTAAATCAGATTAATAACGGTACAGATGCTCTTAGACTTATGATGGGATTGTGTCCCAATAAACCCATTGTAAATTGAAAATATCATAAGCTAAAAGTGCATTTAATAGGCCGCGCACGGTGGCTCATGCCTGTAATCCCAGCACTTTGGGAGGCCAAGGGTGGCGATCACCTAGGGTCAGGAGTTCAAGACTAGCTTGGCCAACATGGTGAAACCCCATCTCTACTGAAAATACAAAAATTAGCTGGGCATGGTGGTATACGCCTGTAATCTCAGCTACTCAGGAGGCTGAGGCAGGAGAATCACTTGAACCCTGAAGGCAGAGGTTGCAGTGAGCCAAGATGGCACCACTGCACTCCAGCCTGAGCAACAGAGACTCCATCTCAAAAAAAAAAAAAAAAAAGGCGTATTTAATATATCTAACCCACTGAACATTATAGCTTAGCCCAGACTACCTTAATTAAATGTGCTCAGAACACTGACATTAGCCTATGGTTGGGCAAACTCATCTAACACAAAGCCTATTTTATAATGTGTTGAATATCACATGTAATTTATTGAATAGTGAAAGTGAAAAACAGAATGGTTTTATGGTTACTCAAAGTAGGATTTCTACTGAGTGTGTATTGCGTTCACACCATTGTAAAGTCAAGAAGTTTTAAGATAAATTATCGTAGGACAGGAACTGTCTGTGTTTACCTCACAGAGTTGTGATGATTAAATTAAGCAATGCATATAATCAACTTAGAACAATTCTGGGATTACAATAATCATTCATTAAGCATGCTTGAGTTACCCAAGAACCAGCATGAGGCCAGGAAATTCCCTTTCCGTATTGCTATGATGACACATAAATACTTCCCCCTTTTCCAACTTGAGGAAAGCAAGGAGTTCAGAAGACATGTAAAAAATGAAATAATTATATCAGACAAATCTAGAGATGATTTAAATCCTTGGATTGTATTAAGTTTTAAAGTGAAATATACTACATAGAATTTCTTTTTCACTTTTCCTTGCTACTAGCTGGTGTGGTTGGGGACAGGCTCATGAGTAAGACCACATTAGTTAATAGACCAAGAAAAAAAGACTTCATTTTCTTTGCCTTTAATAAATTGTAGTGTAGGTAAAAGCCTGGTCCTGGGCCCAAGTAAATGAATGACCATTTTCTGATAGTAATGATTTGTGACAAAACTTCAAGTGAATAAAATAATGTATAATAATGGGTCAAAGCAGGAACTTTAGAGCCAGGGAAGAACTCACTGAGAAGGTAACATGGGAGTTTAGATTTGAATTTGAGAAGGAGCCACACTGACTTATATTTGGAGGAAGAGCTTTTCAGATAGATGGAGTAACAACGCAAAGGTCTGTTGGCCACAATGAATTGCTGTGTTTTAGGAACAGAGGGAGAGCCAGTGTGCCCAGAATGATGGAGGTGGAGGCACATGGCATTGAAGTATTTACAGGCTGTGGTAGAGAGTCTAGGTTTTATTCTAAAAGTAATGAGAAACCATAGAATATTTTTAATCAAAGAGTAAGATGACAGATGTACAATTTTACAAGTCACTTATATGCATGGAATATGGATTCTAAAGGGACATTAGTGGAAGAGATGTAGACTGTCCACTGTAGGTAATCCAGACAAGTGAACATGATTTGAACTAGGGTGATGGCAGTGGATATGGGAGAAAGTGGATGGATACAGAATATATTTGAGTAGTAGAGACAGCAGTGTGTGCTGATGCATTAGTTGTGAAGTTGAGAAATTAAATACCCCTTACTGAGGTGAGAAAGAATGGTTTTTGGGGTTTGTGGCCACAAGGCAGAACAGGCATCAGATAGTCTGTTTTGAATGTATTTAATTTAAGGTGCTTAGTACCTAGCCAAGTATAAATGCCAAATAAGTAACCAGTATGAGTAAGTCTAGAGCTCTCAGTAAAATTCATGGCTTTAACATCTAAATTTAGGTGTCACCATCCATATAGAAAGATTTGGCATCATGGGACCATAAGCAATCATCTATTTGGAAAATGTAGATAAAGAAGAGGAGAGTGCTCAGATCTATCTAGGATGAAGCAAAACCAAAACACAACACATAAAGAACAAAAATGTTTCTTTATCTGTCTTTTTTGTATCTGCCAATACAGTGGAAAAGTGCACAGAGGATAGAAGCTAAACTTGGAACACTGACTCTGACATGGTTGTGGGATTGGAGGAAGTTGAAGGAAAATGTTATATTTTTGCTGTATGCATTCTGTATTGTTTGAAGACACATGGCTTCAAACATGGAAAGTATCATAACTAATACATGTATATTATAGACAATTTAGAAGATAATACCAACCCCCAAAATAAAAGAAACTTTATTCATAACCCCACACTCAGAAGCAACTACTGCTAACATTTTAACATATAGTCCTCTGGATTTTTCTTGTACAAACATATTTAGATATAGAACTTTAAGTATTTTATTGTTAGTATTTCACACACAAAAAAAAGTTCCCCAGAGTTTGTGTCATCAGTTTTCATTCTATCCCAAGTTGATTTTTCTCAATGCCTAAGTTTTGATACCATTTATACCTCTGATCCAGAGTTTAATTCTGCTTATTCTACTTTTGTATCCTTTGACTACCTGTAGTTCCACTTGTGTGCCCTCTCAGAAGCCCAGATTTAATGTATCACACTTGAAATGTAGATTTCCCTAATCTGCGCATTCTGAATTTTCCAAAGCAGAATTTTCAGGCAGGTTCTTATCCTTGACCTATTCCATTCTCTTACTTTCCATATCTGAAGAGTTAACATGTTCTATATCTTTTATACTCTGTACATCCTTTAAATCCAAATTTAGATATCCTTATTGCCACTGCTTACATTCAAGCTTTTAATTTTTTTATTGTTGTGACAGCTATTTAATTGTTTTGTTGCTGTGTTATAATCTGATTTTTCTAAAAAAGTAAACCTGAGTATGTCACTCCCTCATTTAAAGCTACCTACTGCCTTCAGGATAAAAGCTGAACTCCATAGTTTCACATAAGCCATTTCCTGATGGGGATCCTCTGCCTTGGCTGCATTGTATCTTATCACCTTCCTTCTTGCATCTTTATCTCTAGTCACAGGGAGGCACCTGCAGTTTCCAGAATATACTCCAGCCTCCAGTTTACCTACAGTTTCTGACGGACTCCCTGGAACCAAATAGTCATTCAATACATGCTTATTGAATACCAAAATATAAGTTTAAGGAGGCCTCTAAAACTTACAATGTGGACATGAGAAGTAGCCGACTGTGTAGAGATGAAAAGTCCAAGTGAAAACATGAGCCACAAATATCAAAAGGATTCAGAATCAGGAAGGAATATTTGAAACTATAGGAATGTAGTATCCAGGGATTCATATTCTAATCCAGTGCTGTCCAATAGAAATATGCTGTGAGTCACACAGCTAATTTTAAACTTCCTAGTAGCCACATTTTAAAAAGTGAAAATAAACAGGTAAAAATAACTTTATTAATGTAATTAATATAGCCAATATATTGCAAATATTTTTCAACATGCAATTAACATTTAAAAATTAATATTAAAATGACTGAGATATGTTACTTTTTGAATAGTACTCAAAATCTAGTACAGGTGTATATACGGCATTTGTTACTTTTTAAAGTTTTATTTATTTATTTATTTATTTATTTATTTATTTGGAGACAGAGTCTCGCTCTGTCACCCAGGCTGGAGTGCAGTGGCGTGATCTCGATTCACTGCAACCTCTTCCTCCTGGATTCAAGTGATTCTCCTGCCTCAGCCTCTTGATGCAACTGGGATTAGAGGCATGTGCCACCACGCCCGGCGAACTTTTGCATTTTCAGTACAGACAAGGTTTCACCATATTGGTCACACTGATCTCAAACTCCTGACCTTGTGATCCGCCTGCCTCAGCCTCTCAAAATGCTGGGATTACAGGTGTAAGCCACTGTGCCCAACCTAAAGTTTTATTTTTTTAATCAACTTGATTAATAAGGTAATTTTTCGTTAAGTTGAAACAGTAAGATTTTGTTGTTGTTCTTCTTTTGATTTTTTTTTTTTTTGAGGCAGGGTCTCACTGTGTCACCCAGGCTGAAGTGCAGTGGTGTGATCAAGGCTCACTGAAGCCTTGACCTCCCTAGGCTCAGTAATCCTCCCACCTCAGCCTCATAAATGGCTGGGACTACAGGCGTGTGCCACCATACCTAGCTAATTTTTATATTTTTGTAGAGAGAGGGTTTCAGCATGTTGCAAAGGCTGGCCTTGAACTGGGCTCAAACAATCCTCCCACCTCAGCCTCCCAAAGTGCTGGGATTACAGGCATGAGCCAGCATGCCCATCCTGATATATAGTTCTATAAATTTAACATATGTATAGAATCATGTAATCATCCATAAATGAAGGATACAGAACAGCTGTATCACTCCAAAAAATTCTTTTTAAAAAATTGGCATGTAATAATTATACATATTTCTGAGATACATAGTGATATTTTAATACATTCACTATATAGTAATTAGGTCAGGATAAATAGTATATCCATCTCAAGCCTTTCTCATTTCTTTGTGTTGGGAGCATTCAATATCCTCCTTCTAGCTATTTGAAATTACATAATATATTATTGTTAACTATAGTCGTCCTACAACTTACAGCACATAGTAATATACTCAATATATACAATATAATTAAGCCACATTCTCAATATAGAGTAGTCACGTATATTGCATATATGTACAATAGATAGTATACACATCTAGTATACACATCATAATGCAGATTAGGGCTCCATAATTGCATGTGGCTAATGACTACTGCATTCCTATAAAATCTCCTAATCTTCTTCTACAGAGAAGAAGCTGGGGTGGGTGCAGGGGGATCTGTTGAATACCATGTTGCTGTCACTGGGGTAAGAGCAAGCATGCAGAAGTTCAAGTTTGAGGACTTTAGGAACACTAGTTCACTGTCTGTGGATGAAATTTGAGATGAGTCAGAAAAGTTGAAAGTAGTGACAAGAGTAAAAGTGTTAGGAAGAAATTTCGTGATGAAGGGTGACAATAATAACCATGATGCAGAAACGGGAAGTCCCAAATTAAAAGTTCTATGACTGTGGTACAAGAAAATAGACCTACTTCAGGTAGGCTATCAAAAAGTTTATGTGGCTGGTCATGTCATGGCAGTTCATGCATGTAAACCAAGCACATTGAGAGGATGAAGCAGGAGGATTGCTTCAAGCCAGCAGTTCAAGACCAATGGGGGCAGCATAGCGAGATCCCCGTCTCTGCAATAAATTTTTTAAAAGATTTTCCAGGCATACGGTGCATGCCTGTAGTCTCAGCTACTTGGGAGGCTGATATAGGAGTATTACTTTGACCCTGGAGGTTCAAGGCTGTGGTGAGCCATAATTGTGTCACTGCAGTCCAACCTGGGTGACAGGGCAAGATCCTGTCTCAAAAGAAAAGAAAAGAAAATATTTTTTAAAAGTTTATGTATTTAGGCTTTGCAAAAGCTGAGTGTATTTGCTATTTTTTTTTTTCTGGTTTACTTTTCATGGCCTCATAAAAACAACTGACCAAATATTTCAGAGGTTCTTATAGTTTATTATGTATTTCGCAGCACTTTTCATGTGTTGTTACTAAAAATCCAAACCAATGGTTTTCATTTTTGTCACCTTGAATATCAGTAAATCAAAATCTCTAAAATAGTACAGGGTGGCCATGATCTCTAAACCAACTTGATGACAGTACCCCACCCTGCCCTTCAATAAATATGCTGTGAGTCCAGATAGAGAAACCTAGCACCTTTATTAGATAAGGACACTAATTATAGTGAGGTAGGGCGCGTTCAGTCACATCCTCTGGTACTTCTGAAGAAGCAGGAGTAATGATGTGTCAGAACCGATAAAAGGTGCTCAGAAACATGTTGCCTGCTTTTTATCCATAGGGAATACACATCTGTGACTAAAGACATGTTAGACTTTCTGTGAAAAACTCAACATACAATCGTTATAAGGACATTTTTCACTATTAGGTTATCTATTTGCTAATAATAATACACCAGAGTTTAATTTATGTATTTTTTTTCTGATGTAATGTTTCAATTCTTGGAAAGGAAGTTTATGAAATTTTTAAAAAAGAGGTGCAAAATATTACACTAAAAGCAGAAAATCCTTTTACATATTAAATTAATTGGCTATTTGAACAATGTCCTAGTTTTCACCATATCTGCAAGCATCTTGTGATATAATATACAACAAATACCAGCAAATGTTATTCTGCTATAGAGTCTTTTCTTATGTTACTACTCCTGATTATATTACCCAAAAGGAGGAAACATTTATGGTATTATTTAGCTTTTTTGTTTTTTAACATTCAATAAGCATTTAATACGTTTCTTCTATGTCCATTTCAATAAAGAAGCTAGATTTTCTTTACTGATTTGGACTTGATTCTTTTTCTACCAAACTTAGACATCTTTTACAAGTTGGCACTAAAATAAGAACAGGAAGAACAATACTTAATTTGTATTACAAATAGCAAAGATTGATGCATGTAGACTACAGAAGCTTGGCTACAAAGCTAGACTTTTGGAGCTAGTAATATGAAGTCTCTCTAATGATGTATATGTCTTCGTGACCCATATTTGGTTCAAACTTAGCCCTTTACAGGTGGGGGAAGGTGGGGCAAAGAGTGGGGAACAAATTGGGTTCTATTAGCAGGCTGGGGAGTGAAGGGGATTCTATTAGCTGGATGTAGGAGTGAAGTAAGTCTACCAGCTATTGCACAAATAATGAGTTTTGAATATTACAGGGAAAACTGTGGTTATTTGTTGCAGGAAAATAAAGTATCTGCCATTTCTGCATTTGTTTCAGGTTAAACAAATGTTTAAATATATTTTTAAGAAAGACATGTATTCATGGAAACTAGTAATTTTAATTCTACTTGAAAAATCGTGACATAATTTTCACTTTTTTCTTCTCAAACAAACCCATGCTTCCCAGTTGATCTTAAATTGGGACCCCTTCCTCACAAGTTTTAAACAGATCTAATTCATGACAGTTCATATCCATATCTGAAATTTATGGCAGTGAATCTCTATGCCAGTGGTCACTATCACATGGCCCGATTCAGTTCCCAGAAGGACAATAGTGAGTCAAACTTCTCTAACCCCCATCATGCTTCAAGGAGAGAGAATGTTCTCATCATGGAGATCCTTGAGAACCCTGGTTTAAAGTCAGCTCCCATCACTTTGAACCTACAATTTTGCTACAGTGCATCTGCTAATTATCTTATACAATCATACACATTTATTTGATATAGAGAACTGTTTTCCTCTGCTTCTTCTAAGCTAATTTTCTAAAAATATTTTCTATAGAACCAGAAATAATTTGACCAGAGGGAATTGTCAAAGCCAGTCCATACAATAGAGGAATGAGGTTTAGATAATTTATATTGGCCCAGGATTTACTTTTACTTATAGAAAACTTTTTAAAATTGCTTTTAAAGGCTTGCTGTATTGGGCCTATTTGTTTGTTTCTCTGTTTTGCTTTTGCTTTTTAATTTTTTATTTATTTATGTATTTTTTGAGATGGAGTCTCCCTCTGTCACCCAAGCTAGAGTTAAGTGGCATGATCTCAGCTCACTGCAACCTCCAGGGTTCAAGTGATGCCAGTGCCTCAGTCTCCCTTGTAGCTGGGATTACAGATGTGTGCCACCATGCTCAGCTAATGTATGTGTTTTTAGTAGAGAGGGAGTTTTGCCATGTTCTCCAGGCAAGTCTCAGACTCCTGAGGCTCAAGCGATCCACCCACCTTAGATTTCAAAAGTGCTGGGATTACATGTGTGAGCCACTGTGCCCAGTCTGCTTCTGCTTTTTTAAAGACAAGAATATCAAGTTATTTTCTGAGGGATTAAGTAATACACTAGGTGTATTTAGGACAACTAGTTACTTCACTTGGTTAGTCACTCTGTAGCCACTAAAAGTACAAATCCAATATGTAATAAGACTTTAATAAGAAGAAATAATTAATGAAAAATTAAAATTAATTTTAAGCATTTAGACCAACTGTAGTTGAAGCATGTCTTAATAAAGCTTCTTTTAAAAAGGGATGGAGACCAGGTATAATGGCTCGTGCCTGTAATCCCAACACTGTGGTAATCCCAGCACTGTGGGAGGCCGAGGCAGGAGGATCACTTGAACCCAAGAGTCTGAGACTAGCCTGGGCAATAGATTGAGACTCTGTCTCTACAAAACAATAAAAAGATTAGCTGTGCATGGTGGCATGCACCTGCAGTTCCAGCTACATGGGAGGCTGAGGCACAAGCATCATTTGAACCCGGGAGGTCAAGACTGCAGTGAGCTGTGTTTGAGCTACTGAACTCCAGCCTGGGCAATATAATGAGATCCTGCCTCAAAAAATTAAAATAAAATAAAAAGTAAATAAAAAGGGAGAAGGAGCTATTATCAAGGCCCAAAGTAAAAATTATAGTGAGATTGACGTTCAAAGTTAATAACACCTGTAATTTTAACATGTTCTGATGTAGGCTTTATTGTCAAGTAGTTAAAAAAAAAAAAAAAAAGACTCAGTCTCCATTTATAGGACAGTCAGTGGCCTGTGGCAATCTGTAAGGATGAGAGAGAGAAAAAAGCAGGATTAACATCTCTTTTTTTTTTTTTTTTTTTTTTTTGAGACGGAGTCTTGCTCTGTCGCCCAGGCTGGAGTGCAGTGGCCGGATCTCAGCTCACTGCAAGCTCCGCCTCCCGGGTTTATGCCATTCTCCTGCCTCAGCCTCCGGAGTAGCTGGGACTACAGGCGCCCGCCACCTCGCCCGGCTATGTTTTTGTATTTTTAGTAGAGACGGGGTTTCACCGTGTTAGCCAGGATGGTCTCGATCTCCTGACCTCGTGATCCGCCCGTCTCGGCCTCCCAAAGTGCTGGGATTACAGGCTTGAGCCACCGCGTCCGGCCAGGATTAACATCTCACTCTCCTGTAGGACTGAGCCATGGGACCTGCAAATCCCAAGACAGAGGGGGACTCATACAAGGTCACTTGGGATTAGGCATGCAAACTAATGGCCTTACTAATTGTTCCAAGGGGTCCTGTGATTGGGCGTGAAGCCAGCACACTTCTGCCAACAAAGCCTTTCAATTAGGTACAGTCGCAATGCCAAGTTCCTCAGCAAGAGCATGTGAAAGGGCTGCTTTTGACTTTTGATCAAATCCATTGAAAATCTTTGCCATGGGACCCTGAAAATCACCCTTGTAAAATATGCCTGGAATGTCTCATACCTGGGAGCTAATATTAGATATTATTCTTACTATAGAGCTTATGACCAATGAATTGGTTCATAATGCTCTCAAGTAAATGGATTTCAAAACAAAATACTGCTGTAGACCAGGCTGGAGACAGGATATCAACCCGCATCTGCCAACAATGTTAGACTATCTCCTTTTGAAGGCAGGGTCCTTGTACTATACCTCTGTGCAGGTGCAGAGCCCAACATATGGTAGACATTTCATGAATTGTTTTTCTGATTGTATTGATAAGATAAACAGTGGATTTCTTGAGCTTGTAAAATATGCCTCAAACAAATAGGTGGTTTACGGTTTGGAAGACTCTTTTCTACTCTATTTTCTTGGCTACCCATGGTGAGACTTGAAATATTTGTGCTTTTAGGATAGCAGAAGAGCTTTTTTTCCTACCCTGGGAAATCCAGCCCAGTGGCAGTGTGCCGGCTTCGTGGTGGTTGTCTAATCCCTCCTGCTTTGGAATGCTCGTTTGTGCGAAATGTGAAGTCTCCTGTCTTGGATCTGATCATAGAACTATGGAGAAGGGCTTTCACTTCAGTACACTTTATTTTCTTTTCAAGTGTAAGAAAAATAAGCTTGGATCTACACGTAGTCCTGGATACTTTGTTTTCAGCTCGTCTTTGTCTTTTCTATTGAATTTTTGGTGACAATAGTGATTCACAACCAAAAGAAGGATTCAGATTTATTCTCTTCAAAAGGGATACTCCCATAATTTCAACTCTGGTGAGGTAGATACAAAAAGGGAAGTTATAGAACCCCAAAGCAAAAGAGTTAGGACAGACTGCAGCAATTTCTGTGGCCTGTGCACACAATCATCTGCCTGTTCTGCCAACCCCTATGTGGAATCAAACAAGTCGTCAGAGAAAGGAATTCAATTTGTTGTTTTTCTGGTGTGGAATGCAGGAATTTAGGAGACATTGAACACTTACATCTTAACCATGAAAGTTTGGAGAATGTAACCTGGAAAAATATACTTTTAAAAATTTCAACAATATTTGCAAATTCAAATGCCTACAGAGACCAAAAAGGTAGAAATTAATTTGTGAAGTGGGGCAGGTATTAGGTGAAAGAAGTGTTAGGGCTGTGGCAGCATGGTAAATTTATGCCTGTTCCAAAGTTATTCAAATTATTGAACATACACACACACCTTGGGCCAAACATTTCGGTGGCTATATGTAGTTTTTTGGCCATTATTTTAACCCATAGATCGTATCTGGCATTTTGTTTAGGTTTTCCATGTTAGGAAAGTTTTTCCACGAGGGACTTAAGCCTAGATTCGCTTACTGTCATGTGACACTTAAAGAGAGGTATGCTTTCAAAAGAACTAAAGATTGAGCCATGTGGAAGCAGGACCTTCTTAGCCCTTCCTAATTCACCAAAAGCTCAATCTGCTACTACAGTGACCCAGTGAGGACTGTCTGGACCCTCATTCAGTACTCCTCTCCTTGAGCTCCCCCTAGAGGTCAGAGTCCTCCATTAACAGGCCCCCTGCTGTTACCCAATATCTTCTGAAAGGTGAGATAAATACGCTGGAATAGGAGTGGTACTGGTGTTGATGCTAAGAAAAGAACAATCAAAAGAGAACTAAGAACAATATTTTTATATATTTATTCCTCATGTCCTGTTCAATAAATATTGAGGGCATACTACATGCATAAAATTATGATAGGTGTCCTGAAAAACACAGAAATCAACAATACAATACCTCGCTCTTTGGGGAAACTAAAAACCTGCATAAAGCAACCATTCTTTCTGCCATCTTAACCATTCTTTCTGACGTCTTACAATTATCTTTCACTAATTTTTCTACTATGTACTTCTTAAGTAATGATGTTCTTAAGAATTCTTTCTGAACTTTCTTTCCTCATTTTACAGACCTTTATTTAGGTACTCCTGTTCTTTCTTCTGGTTTCAGTTACCACCTATTTTCTGAAGATTTTCACCTTTATATCTCTATATCTCTAGACTGCACCTTTCCTGAGTGACAGACTTAAGTTCACAATTTTCTGCTGGAATTCTCCCTTAGAATGTTTCAAAGTCAATTCAAATCCAACATATCTCAATGAAAATTCAAGGCCATAAGTATTTGGTGCCATATGTGCAGTACTAGCAATAAGTGCTATGAATCTAGATCACTTTGAGCTGAGATGCCTGGGAAAGTCTTATGGCAGAGGTAGAAATGGGCAAGACTTCAAACAAAGGATTGTTATTGGGCAACAATGAACAAAATCAAGAGCACACCTACCATTGTTTCTTTTTTTTTTTTTTTTTTTTTTTTTTGGAGACAAAGTCTCACTCTATCATCCAGGCTGGAGTGTAGTGGTGCAATCATAGCTCACTGCAGCCTTAACCTCCTGGGCTCAAAAGATTATCCTGCCTTAGCCTCCTCAGTATTTGGGACTACAGGCCAGTGCAGCCACACCTCGATAATTTTTAAATTTTTTTGTAGAGACAAGGTCTCACTTATTGCCTAGGCTGGTCTCGATCTCCTGGTCTCAAGCAATCCTCCTGCCTTGGTCTCCCTAAGTGCTGAGATTATAGGCATGAGCCACAGTGCACAGCCTTATCCCAATACTTTGGAGGTTCAAGCTCGGTTTTGACCTCTATTACAATCCATATATATTTTTTTTAAGTGGAAACTTCCCTCATGGCAATCTTTTTCATTCTGTCTGTTTTATTTTTCCTCTTCTAATTGAGGAGACTGGAGATTGAAGACCAGATAAGCAGAAGTCCCAGCCATATTCAGCTCACCTCAAAAGTATACATATTTTCCAAACATTTGTAGATTTCTTGATGCCTAGAAAACAAAAAGGACAATCCTGAATCCCAGTTGAGAGGCAGCTTTTGAATGCCAGGCATTTTCTTTATTCACTCTCCCTCCACTTAAGAGTAGCTCTGGCTCGGCCTTTGTTTCAGCCAGTAGCTGAATGCAGCCTCTCAGGCTCCAAGCACTGCCCTGTAATCCCCTGAAAGGACTGCTGTTCTTTCTGTTCCCTCCCTTGCAGTGTGGCACTTCCAGCTTAAGCAACTCTCAGCCCAACTGAACTCTTTTATAATCCCACCAGGCAAGCTTTTGATGCTTATTTCAAAATAAAATAGATGTTTTCTTCTTTATATCTTATGCAATGTTGCTTAGAAGGAACACAGAGAGGATTTTCTGTTCCCTGAGTAATCACAGTAGTTGCTTTTCTTCCTAGAATTGTAGATAATTAAGAACATGAATTTTTTTTTTTTTTTTTGATGTACAACTGGGTACATCATGAAAATCTTAGCTGTGTTGTACTTTTTCACGAGAAAAAGTGACAGCCTCAGGGGTGAAATAAGTTATACTATGACAGCTTACAAAAAAGGCAATATACTTGTGAAAATTCACTAGAAAACAAGAGGCTCTATTGAAGAGTTTTAATGTCTTGTGGTTTTTCCTTCCACAATGACAGTTACTAAAATTTTTGAAATTTTATTAATTTTTTTGTAGCCTCTGAATAGAAAACTGTCCATTTGCAAAGCAGGTAAATAGCTTTAAACATTTATCAACCAGGGTCATGAAAGAGATCTTTTATAATTGCATCTACTGAAGTTAATTAGGCATATTATATATCATGGCTTGTTTACCATAATACTGGCTTTGTTCTTAATTGAAGTGTTATTTGGTGAGTCTGTTTAATGGAGGGTTATGTGTTTTCTTTTGTAATTCTAAAAGTCACAAAAAATTTAGCCCAGATGAATAAATGAAGTTAAGAAGCATCTGAAGAAAGAAAGGAAGTTTCCCAATTTTTGTTAGTTTATTAAGCTAGTGCTCACATTGGAAAGTAGTGAAAAATCTGTTTTGTTTTTAAAGGCAAAACCAGACAACATTGCACTTGGCTTAGGTTTTGATGGGATAGTCATTTGGCTTTTAAAAATGCATCCTACAGATACTAAGAACATGCACCGACTAGGAACCGGCATGACTTGTTTCAAAGTTAAGGACACAAATATGGTTATAATATAGTCATCTCCACCCTACCTCCACCAATTAACCATTTACTCCCCTGTACCTCTTTTTAGGAAACAAAACAACAAAACAAAATGATATCTTTCTTTAAGACCCAACTTCGCTTTCCCTGCTAGGCAAAGAAAAAAAAAAAAAAGAAGAAGAAAAAAATTCCAAGAACCCTAGGAAGGGTGACACTTGTCCTGATTCCAACACTAAGCAGAAAGGAAACTATCTGCCCAATTAGACTCCTTCTGCCACTGCTGTTCCCTGGAACACAATGTTGATGTTAGGGCCTGAGCCTATAGATTGATGGACAGTGGGTGTGTACCATCGCTGACGTATTCTTGCTGTTATATATACATGCCAGGCCATACGGGTGTCCTGTATTATGTGCCAAGGTGATAGCTCTTTTTGGTTCATATCACCATGCTCAGCTACTGTTGCTGAAAGCACATAAAATGGGAGGAAAGAATATTTCAGAGGTATAAAATAGCATGTGTTACACTTCGAGACAGAAGAGGTATGGTTATGTCTAGACAGAAATACACTGGAAAACATCACTTTCTAACAGTGAATAACTTTGGACTATAGGATCATAGATGACTTTGTTTCAACTTTCTTAGTCTTCTGCAAGAAAACCACATTAGCTTATTATTTTAAAATGTTTAAGTACCCAAAGGAGTAAAAAATCAGTGACAGAGGAAAAAACAAAACCTAGAAGTGATATTATTTTTATTTTTATTATTATTATTCTTTTTGAGATAGGTTCTCACTGTCACCCAGGCTGGAGTACAGTGGCCTAATCATAGCACTGCAGCCTTGAACTCCTGCCCTCAAACGATTCTCCCACCTCAGCCTCCTGAGTAGCTGGGACTACAGGAACACACCACCATGAATAGCTAATTTTTAATTTAATTTAATTTTTTTTTTTTTTTTTTTTTTTTTTTTTTTTTTTTTTTTTTTTTTGTAGAGATGGAGTCTCCCTTTGTTATTCAGGATGGTCTTGAACTCCTGGGCTCAGGTGGTCCTCCCACCTCAGCTTTCCAAAGTGTTGGGATTATAGGCGTGAACCACTGTGCCTGGCTAGTAATATTTTAAAAAGTGTTATGGAGCAGTACTCAAGCTATATAAGAAGAAGAAAATGAAAAAATGAATTCATCAGATTTAAGGAAAACATTGATGTAGGAATCCAGGTCTCCAATAAAGCCTGGATCTGGGCACTGGCGGATTCTGCGGAGAAGGTTATAGAGAAATAAGAAGGAATACAGGGCTGAATTCAGCATGGGAGGTTTTCTCACCTGTTTTTTTCTGTCTCAAACGTGTCACCCACAGAGATGCCTGAGAGTTTTCCTTAGTCCTTCACTCCCATCTATTTCAAGATTTTGCTTTTATGTCTTTGTTTTTGTGCATCTTGAATGTGATATACCAAAGTATAAGTATTTTTATGTTCATCCTGGTTGGTGTCCTCTGAACTTCTTAGATCTGTTGTTTTATGACTTTGAGGGGAGACAACCATCTTGCCCTGCTCAGGTGCAACAAAGCAGATAAAAACATGCAGATTATCAACTACAGTAACTAGAATCAGTCATTAACCATGCCCCTTGTCCCTCTTCCTATCTCCTTTTGGTTTTAATAGATTTTATTACTATCAAGGCATAGTAAAACCAACAGACCAGGAGATAACTGCCATTGAAAAGGTAGTTTATTATACTCTCAGATCCCAAGAGAAGGAATATAGGTCATGCCACAGAGGCTACACGGGGAAGTGCCAGGGTTGGTCCCGAAGCAGAGGGAGAGGGGAAAACCGGTGCCCATGAGGCTTCACCATGGTTTCTATGGGAAAAATGGGCAAGGCAGGGCAATCAGGCTTAGAATGGGAGAGCCTGAAAATTGCAGTAAGTTCTGGGGCATGTGGATTGTCCCTAGTTGTCTGGCATCTAGCCCTAAGGTGATTACAGCAGGTGTATAGTGGCTTGATGTGTGAGATAAGGGAGGTGGTTGAGGGTATAGACTCTGAATTAGTTCATTTGTATTTGAACAGTGTGCCACTGGGGAGGAAAAACTCCATTGAGAAGAGGAGGGACAAAAGGGGCAGGAGGCTAAGGCAAGATGACTCAGGCATATTATCAGGTTGTGGCAGAATTTGATGTGTCTGGCATATGCATGTAGGATAGTTAAAGCATCAAGCTTACAGAAGCTGGCAACATGGTTAATATACCCTTATCCCTCTCATCCTCTTTCTGTCTCCCTCTGGCTTTCATACCTCTGTGAAGAGGCTTATAACAAAGGTCCAGTGTACTTTGCTGGTGCATAGTGGGTGGAGAGCGGTGGGAAAGTTGAAAATGGGATGGGGCAACAGGATGAATCTCCACTCTTTTTTTTTTTTTTTTTTTTGAGACGGAATCTTGCTCTGTCGCCCAGGCTGGAGTGCAGTGGCCGGATCTCAGCTCACTGCAAGCTCCGCCTCCCGGGTTCCCGCTATTCTCCTGCCTCAGCCTCCCGAGTAGCTGGAGCTACAGGCGCCCGCCACCTTGCCTGGCTGATTTTTTTGTATTTTTTAGTAGAGACGGGGTTTCACCGTGTTAGCCAGGGTGGTCTCGATCTCCTGACCTCGCGATCTGCCCGTCTCGGCCTCCCAAAGTGCTGGGATTACAGGCTTGAGCCACCGCGCCCGGCCGAATCTCCACTCTTGGGTACCTCACAGCATCCCCAGTTACCTAAAGAACTTCACTTTATTGAAGTCTTTGGAAGAATTTTGTGTGTAAAATCATAGCTAAGAAAGATGTAACATTAAACTAGTGATAGCTCTGTTGTAAAAAATTACCTTAATGATGAATAATTTTAAAATCATTAAAATGCCTTTATGCATAATTTTTACTCCAAATTTGAATATTTATTAAGCTATGTATGTGTATATGTGTGTGTGTGTGTGTGTGTGTGTGTGTGTGTATGGTTTAGAAAATACATATTTAGAAAATATAAAGTATATATTTTACAATCTTGGTTGTAAAATATAAATATAAACCCTATATTGTGTGTTTTATATTACAAATATATTTATACATATATAAATGTATAAATATTATAAGAATTAAAATGACAATGCATTTATTATACATGGTGTTGACCATTGTTACCAACCTCCAACTTTCTAAATCACGAGTCTTCTTTAAAACCTGTTTAAAGTACCATATCCTTGGGGAACTTGGGAGTAAGCTTTGCTCCCTAACAGGTTCATCCTGCTCATGGTATTGCAGGATTACACTTGCTAATCTACCCCAGGATATGGCCAGTCCTGGCCACTGGACTGCCACAGTGTTCTACAAATAAAGGCTTTTTTCTGAATATTTCTGATAACAGTACTCCTAAACCTGAGTTTTTATCTTGAGTGTCATTATCTCTCTCTTCTCCAACTCCCCATGTCCTCACATTCTGTATGCTCAATTCCTAGAATTCTATCTTGACCTGTGTTTTGAGTTTTTGCAATGGTATCCTGCCTTGCTGCTTGGCTCTGCTGAAGGGTTTCTGCCAGTACAGAATCCCAGTCTTTGTACATCATAGATTTCCTAGATGGTGATGACAAGCCCTGTCTCTACTGCCAAGTATCTCCTACTGTTATTATGTGTCTTGCCACCCCAAACCTGCAATTTACTAACAGATGAGTCTATTTCTAAATCTTGGACATTATCTTAAATTAAACCTTACCTTGAGTAACTAGCCATGTCTGGATGATGAGTTATAAAATAATATACTAAGCATTCCAGCTAGTTTTGCTCTCTTCTCACACACTTTATATCAAACATATTTACTTGTTTTGCAGCCAACTGGATTTAGGGAATCAATTCTCCTGTTACATTTAGAGGAGCTGTACTTCCTCCTGTCTATAATTCATCCTTCCACTTGAGCTTTGAATTCTCCCTGCTCCCTGCTTCTGAGACCTCTCACATGTGATTATTTGATAAATGTCTACCTCCCACAGTAGGCTGTAATTTTTAGGAGATCAGTGATCTTATTCTATTTTTGATTCCTATTGCACCCCTAATGCCTGGCAGACTGCCTGGCACATAGTAAGTGCTCAATAAATATCTGTTGAATAAACAAATGAAAATGCTAAGGCCCTTGAAGTATGGGACTGTATAATGTAAACTCCATCTTAGAATCTACTGTTATGTTACTCAGACTCTCAAAATGTATGCAAATGATGAATGAAGACACTCTTGAAGAAATATATAATTTAATGCTGTGTTAGAATTCATAGACTTCAGAAGATTAATCTTCAATTTCAGATAAAATTATTCTGCATAGAAGTTTGGACCTAAATGAAAGAGAACATATCCCTAGATAAAAGTTCAGACCAGCTCTCAATGATATGGTGTATTCCTAGGCTCATTTTGATGGTCAATATCCACATTCCTATTTTGAAATCTGTTTAGATAATTTTCTCCTTTTCATATTGGCAACAAAACAGAATTGGTTTGATCAAAAGACTCAATGCAGTTTCTAACCATTGCATAGGCCAACAAAGGCTCACTCTGGTTCATTGTTAGTCCACATCTCCATCATTTTTTATGGAATGTAACTGGTATTTCCTGCTTTCAAAAAGAAACTCAAACCCCAATTGAAATATCAAGAACTCAAAAGGATGGAGCTGTGTTTTCTCCATTCGTAAAACAAGGAGTCCTCCCTCCACAAAAATCCCAAGTAAGACCTGAGGGCCTAACAACAGCAGTCCCAATTCTGTTTGCTCTGTAGCTGTCCAGTAGAAACTTAATGCCAGTTTCTTAAATATAAGCCACATGTATAATTTAAAATTTTCTAGTATCCACACTTAAAAAACAGTAAGAGAAACGTTGAAAATGATTTTAGTAATGTATTATTAAAACGTAATGCTGTTTATTTAATTTCAAAAATATTTCAGCATTCTAAACATACAAAAAAGAAAAAAACAGAATGTTGGCAATCATGTTTAAGTACAGGAGGTTCTTCTTGAACCAATTTCATTGATGCAGTGGGTCTTCGCTTTGTTAACAATGAAAAGTTCTACAGTTTAAAAACAAATGGTTTAAAAACTACCACACTTAACTGAAAACAAAAACAAAAACAAAAACAGAAAATAAACACTTCTGAAGCCAGCTGACCATCTTTTGTTCACAGCTAGGAATGGTAGCAGAATGCTATGTCATTAGATACAGAAACAAGACAACCTGAAGCTAAATGAATGCACAGTGCAGTCAACAGGCCCAGCCTCATAGTGCACAGCCTCAGCTAGGGCCACTCCCAAAGCCATCTTCCACCACAGCCTGAACGTCAAACAAAGAACATCAAGAGTTTGTCTTGGTTGTTTTGTTCTTTTTACAAACTATAGATATATGCAGTTGATAACTCAGGATTTCCAGCCAATAACCATGTAGTTAACACTACCTTCCAAATGAAAAAAAAAAAAATGCCAGAAGCACCTTTGAATGCCTGATCACACTAACAACAAAGCACACAGAGTAAGGGGAGCATGCCTTTTCATTTTAAAAATATTTGGAAATATGTACAACTTTGATACAGTTTCAGGGTGCTCTAGACCCACTTGGCCACTTCATGTGAACAGTTTCTAGTTTGAGAGACAACAATATGATTGTAATCGAACTTTGTAATTAAAACTAATAAGGGCAACAGACACTTGTCAAATAGGAGATGTGTCAATTACAACTCTCCCCTACTTTAAGGCAGGGGTCCCCAACCCCTGGGCCATAGATAGATAATAGTCAATGGCCTGTTAAGAACCAGGCACACAGCAGGAGGTGAGTGGCAAGTGAGCAAACTTCATCTGTATTTACAACCACTCCCCGTGTCTCACATTACTATCTGAGCTCCGCTTCCTGTCAGATCAGCGGCAGCATTAGATTCTCACAGGAGAGTAAACTGTGTTGTGAACCGTGCATATGAGGGATCTAGGTTGTCTGCTCTTTATGAGAATCTAACTAATGCCTGATGATCTGTCACTGCCTCCCATCACCCCCAGAAAGACTGTCTAGTTGCAGGAAAACAAGCTCTCGGCTCCCACTGATTCTACGTTATGGTGAGTCATATCATTATTTCATTATGTATTACAGTGTAATAATAATAGAAATGAAGTGCACAATAAACGTTATGTGTGTGAATCATCCCAAAGACCATCCCCCCACCCATCCGTGGAAAAATTGTCTTCCACAAAACTGGTCCCTGGTTCCAAAAAGGTTGGAGACTGCTGCTCTAAGGTATTCACCAGGAGACAAACAGTGTTTTAAATTTTTTACTCCTCCTCTTCCTCTTCCTTTTCTTCCTCCTCATTTTCTTTGTTGTCCTCTTCCACCTTTTTCCAGACAACTTTAGTGGAACCCTTTGGGCCATCACACTTTCCTTTAGACTTACCGTAAGCAACATCCTTCTGACACTTCTTCAGCTGTGACACCTTAGTGATGTAAGGCTGCTTTTTACTGTCATTTAAGTTATTCCACATCTCACCCGGCTTTTTGACACGTCTCCAATAGAGATGTCAGGGTTTGTGGATTTGGTCTTGTGGCAGAATTCTGAACAGAACAGGAAGAATCCAGATGGTGGCCTTTTGGGGGCATTAGGGTTCTTCTTACCTCCCTTAACTGGTTCATAATTCTTCATTTCCCAATCATAGTGTACTTTATCTGCCTTTGCCATTTCGTCAAATTTAGACTTCTCTTTCCCAGACATTGTCTTCCACCTCTCAGAGCAATTCTTGGAAAATTCTGTAAAATGAATAGGGAACTCTAGATTTTTCTTTTCATGTTCTTCTCTGCCCATCTGCACAAAGAAGGCATAGGTAGACATCTTGCCCTTAGCTTTCTTCAGGTCAACTTTGTCCATCCTGACTGTATTGTTCCAATATATTTTATTTAGCTTAAAATATCAAAAAAGTCATTTCAACATGTAATCAATATGAAAATTATTGAGATATTTTACATGTTTTTCCTATGCTAAGTCTTTGCAATCTGATGTGTACTTTACACTTCAATTCAAACTAGCCAAAATTTGAGATCTTAATCGCAAGGTGTGGCTAATGGTTACACATTGGGCAGCATAGTTCTAGAATATGCTTCTGTGCTATTGTTTCCCATACAGTTGAAAGAGATGTCCACATTTATTTCTACTGCAGTCGTTGGTACTATAATGAGGAAAGGCCAGCTGTTGAAATCTCTGAAAAGTTTTAATAGATTCAGTAAGCAAGATCTATCCAAGTGCTTCAGTTCTCTCCAAACCTCTGCTCACTGCAGCTGCAGTGGCTAGATTAAGCTCAGCTTTGATACAATGTGACTGGGTTCATGCTGCTGCTCTGATTGCTGCCATCATTATACAACCTTGACCAGGCTCACTGTGGCCAGACACAGGAAGAACTCTTTTCCCTTTCATGTCAAGTACAGCCAAGTGTGCTCAAGCCAAAACTGACTTGACATCTCAGTCCCACAGCTTTTGTCAGATTCACTCACATGTATTCCTTCTGTTTTTCTTGCTCTGGGTAACTCTAACGATCAGGAAGCATCCTTTTAGACCAAGTACCTATAAATGCTAATACCTAGAATAATATATATATGAATTTTTAAATTTATTTATTTATTTATTTATTATTATTTTTTTGAGACGGAGTCTTGCTCTGCCGCCCAGGTTCGAGTGCAGTGGCGTGATCGCCACTCACTGCAAGCTCCGCCTCCCGGTCTCACGCCATTCTCCTGCCTCAGCCTCCCGAGTAGCTGGGACTACAGGCGCCCGCCACCACGTCCGGCTAATTTTTGTATTTTTAGTAGAGACGGGGTTTCACCGTGTTAATCAGGATGGTCTCGATCTCCTGACCTCGTGATCCACCCGTCTCGGCCTCCCAAAGTGCTAGGATTACAGGCGTGAGCCACCGCACCCGGCCTTTTAAATTTATTTTTATGAGACAGGGTGTCACCATTGCCCAGGCTAGAATGCAGTGGTGTGATTATAGTCCACTGCAGCCTCAAATTCCTGTACTCCAGCAATCCTCCCTCCCACCTCAGTCTCCTGAGTACCAGGGACCACAGGTGCACACCACCATGTCTGGCTAATTTTTTAATTTTTTGTAGAGATGGGGTCTATGTTGCCCAGACCGTTTTTGAACTCCTGGACTCAAGCAGTCCTTCTGCCTTGGCCTCTCAAAGTGTTGGGAATACAGATGTAAGCCACCCCACCACGCCCAGCTGAATACTTTTTTTTTTTTTTTTGAGATGAAGTCTTGCTCTTGTCACCCAGGCTGGAGTGCAATGGCACGATCTTGGCTCACTGCAACATCTGTCTCCTGGGTTTAAGTGATTCTCCTGCCTCAGCCTCCCGAGTAGCTGGATTTACAAGTGCATGCCACCATGCCTGGCTAATTTTTGTATTTTTAGTCGAGATGGGGTTTTACCATGTTGGCCAGGCTGGTCTCGAACTCCTGACCTCAGGCAATCCATCTGCCTTGGCCTCCCAAAGTGCTGGGATTACAGGCGTGCTCCACTGCATCCGGCCCCGAATAGTATTTTTTAAATAAGGTTTTAACAGACAGGACGAATAAATTTGTGGAGAATTAATAAACCAAGCTTTAGTGTCATGAGAGTAGCATAAGTTTTCTTAAATTTTCATATGTAGTAAACCACAAAGATTATACTGTGGATTCTGATAATTTCCAGCTCATCTTTAATAAGGAGTGACTGATAGTAGATCTAACCTAAGATGATGTTGTTGATTTTTCAAATTGTGTTGCTTGGACCTAATGTATCTGCCGAGTCTGCTGCTGGGAGCCCTGGGGCAGAGGAAAGAGGCAGGTGTGGATAAAGGGTGGCAGGCAGCAGGGCATTGGCTTCTCATTCTCCTCTTTTCAAACCCCCATCATTGTCTTCCATTGTTTTTCTTTCAATGCCTCTGGGCAAGATCTGGTATGAATAAATGAAAGCTTATTAACATGCATTACTTCACATATTTATTTGTGATCAGAACACTTAACATCCACTTTCTTAGAAACTTTCAAGTATACAATACATTGTTATCAACTATAATCACCATGTTATACATTAGACCTCTTAAACTTATTCCTCTTGTGGTGTAATTGAAATTATGTATCTTTTGACCATCATCTCCTCAATCTCTTTGCTTTCCCCACCACCAGCCCCTGATAGCCACCACCCTTCTCTCTCCTAGCATGAGTTAGACTTTTTTAGATTCCGCATATAAGCAACATCATATAGTGTTAGTATTTCCGGGCCTGGCTTTTTTCATTTAATATAATGTCTTCCAGGTTTATCCATGTTGTTGGGAATCTATGGAATGGGAGAAAGTATTTGCAAACCATACATCTGATAAAGAGTTAATATCTAAAATATATGGGAAATCACATTGTTCAATAGCAAGAGAACAAATAACCCAGTTGAAAATGGGCAAAGGATTTGAATAGACATTTCCCAAAAGAAGACAAATATGTCCAACTGGTATATGAAAAAAATGCTCATATCAGAGAGATATAAAATAAAACCACAATGAGATATTACTTCACACGTGTTAGAATAGCTGTTTTGAAAAAGGTAACACGTAGGTGAGAATGTGAAGAAAAGGGAACTCTAGTACACTATTGGTGATCATGTAAATGAGTAGAGCCATTGTGGAAGACAGGATGGAGGTTCCTCAAAAAATTAAAAATGTAACTATCATATGATCCAGCAACCCCACACTGGGTATGTATTCAAAAGAAATGAAATCAGTATGTCAAAGAATATCTGCACTGTCATGTTCATTGCTACATTATTCATAGTAGCTAAAATGTGGAATAAACCTAAGTGTCCATCCCTGGATGAATGGATAAAGAAAATGGATACATACAAAATACTATTCAGCCTTAAAAATAAAAATAGTTAAAACAGAATTCTTGTTTAAATTCTGCTTTGGTCACATCCCATGTTTTTTGACATGTAAGATTTCATTGTTTGAATTTTAAAACTGACCTGCATTAGCATCTTGATTTTTATTTTAATCTTTATGTTTTGCCAGAGAACATTTTAAAACTTAAATGTTTTTGTATTTTTGGTAGTTTGTCATTCAACTTTGTGTGTGTGGGTTAATTTTATTGTAGCCAGCTACTTTGGTCTATTCATTCTCAACTTTTGGGAATATATAGTTTTTCTTATGTCCTAGTATATGATTAACTATTGTACAAACCTTAGTATAGATATCATATCCTAATTCAACTGCATTATTTTATTCTCACTCTCTTTAAATTTAAAATACAAATAAGTATTAAATTTTTGTATTTCCTACAAATAAGTATTAAATTTAATTTGCATAAAATACAATTAAATATTAAATTTTGCTTATTTGAGATCAAAGGCTGAGAAAAGAGTGTGAAAGTCTTCCATTACAGTTGTGTTTTTCCCTACTTACCTGTATTTCTAAGTTTTGGCTTTTTATAATTTGATCCAACATCCCCATGTTTGTCATGACTCTTATAATGTTATTGTGAATTGTATATTATTTAATATATGAAAACATTCTTGATTAATAAATGCTTTTCCCTTTTCAAAATCATGTTTTTAAAAATTCAACTTTAAATTTAGGGGCACATGTGCAGGTTTGTTATATAGGTAAACCTGTGTCATGGGGGTTGTTATATAGATTATCTCATCAGCCAGGTGTTAAGCCAAGTAGTCATTAGTTATTTTTCCTGATCCTCTCCCTCATCCCAACCTCAACCCTCTGGTGGATCCCAGTGTCTGCTGTTTCTCTCTCATCATTTAGCTCCCACTTATAAGTGAGAACATACAGTATTTGGCTTTCTGTTCCTGCTAAAGATATTGACCTCCAGCTCCATTTATGTCCCTCCAAAGGACATGATCTCATTCTTTTTTATGTCTGCATAGTATTCCATGGTGTATATGTACCAAATTTTTCTTTATCCAGTCTGCCACTGATGGACATTAGATTGATTCTGTATCTTTGCTATTGTGAATAGTGCTGCAATGAACATATATGTGCATGTGTCTGATATAATAGAATGATTTATATTTCTTTGGGTATATACTCAATAATGGAATTGCTGGGTTCAGTGGTAGTTCTGTTTTTAAGTCTTTAAAGAATCACCACATTGCTTTCCACAATGGGTCAAAATCATCTTTTCCTTTTAGAATAGCTTTAGATTTTTTAAAAAGTTATTAAGATAATACGTTTCCCCACAATTTTTCCTGTTACCAATATCTTACATTACCATGATACATTTGTCACAGTAAGAAAATATTGGTACATTACTACTAACTAAACCTCAGACTTTATTCAGATTTCACAAGTTATTATTATTATTTTTTAAACTGGTATCTTTTCTCTATTCCAGAATCCCATTTAGTAATACCACATTACATGTACTTGTTGTACTTGTTGTGTCTCCTTAATCTCTTCTGGTCTGTGACAGTTTCTTAATCTTTGTGTGTGTGTGTTTGTGTGTGTGATCTTGAAAGTTTTAAGGAACAGTGATCAGTTACTTAGTAGAGAGGAAGATTTATCTGACGTTCTTCTCATGGTTAGACTGGAGACATGACTTATTACTGGTGACGTTATCCTTCATACCTGGGCAAGATAGTGTTGGATAGTTTTCTCCACTGTAAAGTTTCTTCTCCTTCTTGTCTCCCCTCTTTTTCTCTTTCTTCATGTTTGATTCTTTGGAAGCAAATCATTAAGAACAGTCCATATTTAAAGATTTAGGGAGGGAATGATTAAGTTTCACCTCCTGGAAGGGAGACATCTTTCACATTTCATTGTATTTTGAGATTTCTTTCATTTGCACTTGACTTGTGAATTTTTATCTGCCTTTAAAAAAAATTGTTAGGCCGGGCGCGGTGGCTCAAGCCTGTAATCCCAGCACTTTGGGAGGCCGAGACGGGCGGATCACAAGGTCAGGAGATCGAGACCATCCTGGCTAACCCGGTGAAACCCCGTCTCTACTAAAAAAATATAAAAAAACTAGCCGGGCGAGGTGGTGGGCGCTTGTAGTCCCAGCTACTCGGGAGGCTGAGGCAGGAGAATGGCGTAAACCCGGGAGGTGGAGCTTGCAGTGAGCTGAGGTCCGGCCACTGCACTCCAGCCTGGGCGACAGAGCCAGACTCCGTCTCAAAAAAAAAAAAAAAAAAAAAAAAATTGTTAATCTGTATCTTTTTTTCATATGTTACTTTTACAGTTGAATTCTATTTTACAAGCTAATGTGTATCTCTTTGTCTTTTATCAGAGGAATTCCTCAAGATTTTATCTTTATGGATTGATTTCTAAGGGATACTACTTTCTTCTAACATGTTAATCAGCAGTGTAGGCTCTGGCATAGCTTACCAACCCTAACAGTGGCAGGGAGTTGTTCTGTGTAATGGTGGAGTACTCAGCTGTCTTCTCCATGGTGGGTGAGTTCTCTGGATGGGATCAGCTTTCTTCACATATCATGGAAGTGAAAGGGGACAATTGAAACCTATTTTTGAAAGGATGAGTACTTTCTAAGCAAGCAATGTAACCTAAAAAGAAATCTCTTATTTTGTAATACCATAATCTTTCTGGTTCAGATTTTAATAGCTACCATTTGTACATTTGGCATTATCCAGGATGCTTTATGTGTAACGTTTTATTTCATCTTCCCAGCATTCCTAAGGGTAAGCCTTGTTCTTCCCATTTAACATGACAAACTCCTCCTAGGAAGTGGCGGAAGTTTGAAAACAAGCCCATCTTACTTCTACACCTTCTTTTCTACTGCACCAATACCCTAGTAGGCAGAAAAATCCCTGACAGCACATTCCTTCTGCTTCCTATCCTTTCCTGGAAGCTTCCAAAATGTTACTATTTATCTGATTCAGGCTCAGAATCAAATAGGCAATTTTACTGTCCTGCTCCCATTAAGTAGTGCAAAAATCAATAAGTGGTGGTCTAATGCAGACACACAACAAAGAAAACAGTAAAAGTCACAACGTGAAATTGTAAGGAGAAAAGAAAGCCGACCTTAAATAAATTCAATTCAACAAACACTAAATTAGTCCCCCACTGTATGAATTAGACACAGTATTTCTACATTAGGAACTCTCAGATTTTTATTGAAGGAAACCAAAATATTTCTCTCCAAAATAGTGAGGATTGTTAGATTACAAACACTGAAAACACAGGGGACCACTCTGTCTCGGGCTCTGCTTGCCTGATGGCAGGTCATCAATCCTTCTTTGAGACAGAGCTTGCTTATCAGCCCAGAGAAGTCACCAGGAGGCAACAGAAAAAATTGCAGACACATTTTACTGTCTTCCTACGTTTTCCTACCTTTTGAAAGACTGAAACTGCTCTCTCCTTTGTCTTTCTACTATATCAGATTGATGGTTCTTGGTTGAAATACTATTTAAGCAAGTCCCCTAAGCCACTGCCTTGAGAGAAGAATACTTTTGAACTGAGGCCTCTCCTGCATGATGGGTACAACATACATTAATAAACTTCCGCTTGTCTCTTTTGTTAATCCGATGTTTGTTTTCAGGAAACTATCTCAACAAAGAACCTAAAAAGCAAAGAAAAGAAATTATGTTTTCTGCCCTACATAATAAATAAGCAAGAGTTGCTTTTTATAAGAATGGGAGTATCCAGAACATGAGACTGTATCATGGCAATGAGGATCACAGTCAGAGAGCTTGTCTCCATTGACATTTAAGCACCATGCTCTGAGCCCCGAGTCAGTGACTCAGTTGGAAAGAATGACCTCAAGTAACATGTTGCGTTTTAGCCAAGAAATTGCAAATTTTAAAAGACTTAACAAGTTTTCTAGACCTTTCAACTTGTCCCTAGTATACAAAGGAGAGAGTATAAAAAGTATAGAAGACTTTTTTTATTTCAAAATTTTTATATTTACCTAAATTTGTGTCAAGTAGACACTTCACAGACTTTTCAGAAAGTTACTAAACATTAGCTCGGCATAGCAAAATATTTCTAATATTATTGTATTAATATTACCCACATAAATTGATTATAAATTTTTTTCTCCCACTGTGAGTAGTGTCATTTTTTAAAAACCTAATGTATTTCAAGGAAACAGAACATATTTGTGATAGATAGTTCAGTTGGTATTTGTAATGCCCAAGTTGACTTGGAAGAATTGAAACCTACCATACTATTATTCCAAATTTTGATCATAAGTGCCCAAAGTGTATGTTTGAATCTTAACTTACAAAGTGCATTTGAAACCAAAATGTTACAGATTTTTTTAAGCTCAAGACTGTCTGTACAATCTTCTATCTGATTTGAAATATTTTATTTCAGATTTCAGTGGGGTTATCTTCAAATCTGGTATTTGTTGAAATGGTGTTTGTTCAAAAGTTGGACATTGTGTTACACATTATCTAATCTGGTGACATTAGTAGTTGTATCAAGTTTCCTGTGTGCAGTCTCTGTCCCTCTGCAAAACTTGTAAAGGGAATCCTAGCCCACACTGATAGTTCAAGATTTTTAAAATCTTACTGTACTAAAGTTTAAAAATAAATAAGTTTTATTAAAGAAGGTAAGTAGAAAAGTACTGTATTTAGCTTCAGGGACATGGTATGAAGCCTTGCCTTATGATTTAACTACATTTCAAATTGCAAGAAGTCAATAAAGATAAAACTTTATGAGACTATAGTTATTTCTTGTGCAACACTTGCTAGTAAAAATTCTTCTCTGCCTTCATTTATCTTTATTTTTAGTTTAAAAGCTAAAGCCAAGTCAGGAAGAGGAAGACAAGATGAGAAACCCCAAATCAAGGTAAACATTGCTTTAGCAAAGGATAGAATTGTGAAATAAACCAGAAGGAACATTATCATGCCTGTCATCTAGGTATCTCCCCACATCTCCTCCCTTGCAAAAAAAACTTGCTTTACTTCTCTTGATATTCTTTCTATAAAACAGATACTGTTTTTTTTTTTTTTTTTTTTTTTTTTTGAGATGGAGTTTTGCCCTTGTTGCCCAGGCTGGAGTGCAATGACGTGATCTCGGCTCACCGCAACCTCTGCCTCCCAGGTTCAAGCGATTCTCTTGCCTCCACCTCCCTAGTAGCTGGGATTACAGACACCCGCCACCACGCCCGGCTAATTTTTTGTACTTTTAGTAGAGACGGGGTTTTTCCATGTTGGTCAGGCTGGTCTCGAACTCCCAACCTCAGGTGATCCGCCCGCCTGAGCTTCCCAAAATGCTGGGATTATAGGCATGAGCCACCACGCCCGGCTTAAAATAGATACTGTTAGAGAAAACATTTCTGCATTCTCATCTTGTAGAAAAATATGTTTCATACGAAATGTGTTTCTTTTTCTCATTTCCAGCTGATAGAAATATGAAAGATATTTAAGCCTTGCCTAGATGTTGAACAGATTTCTTAATTAATACTATAAAGGCTAAAACAAAAAATAAAACTTTAAAAAGGGCTTAAATTTGATAATCATCTGGACATTTTGGGCTACACCTGAGTTTCAAACTCATGTGAAAGTACTGTAAACGTTTCAGAAGATTCTCTGTTTCTTCTTATTTTCAGGTATATATACCTAAGTAGAAGGTATTGCAAGGGCTGTTTTTAAAAGATGGCATTTTGGCATCTTTGCTTTCATCAGTAGTTGGTCAAAGAGCTTCTTTAAAAATTTTATTAACCTTGCATTTCATGAAAGTGGCTAAAAAGAAGAGTTAAAACAACATTTAAAATATTTTTTATTCTAGTCAATTCTGGAAAAAAAAAATTGATGGCCTGGAAGGCAAAGATAATTACCACATGATACTAAATATAAAGCACTAAATTTCTTCAATTAAACTGAAACTTTTGATTACTTTAATGAGGGAATCAGTCAATGGATTAGTTAACACAAATAATTGACCTATTATCTATTACAGGGACAAAAAACCTGGAATTGAATAAAGAGTAGTTGTCATTGGAATACTTATAGTAGTCATAAACTTAAAGTTTTAATGTGCAAATTATTAGGATTATAAAATATTCCATTATTTTGTATTAACTGAAGATGATAAAATATGGAAAAATCACTTTTAATTTAGTAAAATTGCTACTCAAAGATAATTTTTATTTTTAAAAAAGGGTGCTTGGTAAGATAGCTTTCTTTTCTCTTCAAGTTAGCAGTATATAATAGACACAGAGTTGAAATAACTCACATTAAATTAATGTTGCAATGAGTTAAAACTTTAGGGCCTGTTGGAAGGCATGATTGGTTTTGAAATGAGAGGACATGAGATTTGGGAGGGGCAAGGAGCAGAAAGATATAGTTTGACTGTGTCCTCACCTGAATCTCACCTTGAATTGTAATAATCCCCACGTGTCATGGGAGGAACGCAGTGTGAAATAACTCACACTTACTTTACTACTGCCTCCTTCATATGCATTGCCTCTCAAATAAACCTGGTCTAGCCCATTCATGGGAAAAAAAGCCCAATAAATCAACATATCGTAACTTCGTAAATATATGAAGCTGAATTCAATTCACCCATCTGATGAACCTGACAGTTAAATTCTAAGAAAATGTCTATCATGTTCCCGTGAATTTACAATGAATGACACTGCCCAATAGTTGCATATAACCTAACTCTTGACACGTCTCCACATGCAGACACTTGGCAGTTTTGGTGTGATCAAATAAGCAACAAATTAGTTGTGTGTCCAAAAACAAAGGCAAAGAAGAAAAAAGACTTTTCTATATCAACGTAAGTCCCATAGTAGCTTAAAAAATTATAAAATACAAGAATTACAAAAGGCATAGTGGTGAACATAAACCAAAATACTGTAAAAGTTTGAAGAGTGGCTGAAGTTAGATTACTTTGGTTGGTTTCTGCCATGTGTTCCCTTCTCCGTGCTCCTGCCTGCCACCCTATCCCCTAGTGGCCACATACAGTCTGACCCAGGAGATCATAGTAGGCTAGGAAGTAGACCAGGAAGCTCAGCCCACCACTGAGTGACACTTAAAATGAAGTCATGTTACCAAGAAGACATGACGTTTTGTGTGCCTGGATTTAGCCCTATTAACTAGTGTGGGATTTTTTTTTTTTTTTTTTTTTTTTTTTTTTTTTTTTTTGAGACGGAGTCTTGCTCTGCCTCCCAGGCTGGAGTGCAGTGGCCGGCTCTCAGCTCACTGCAAGCTCCGCCTCCCGGGTTCACGCCATTCTCCTGTCTCAGCCTCCCGAGTAGCTGGGACTACAGGCGCCCGCCTCGTCGCCCGGCTAGTTTTTTGTATTTTTTAGTAGAGACGGGATTTCACCGTATTAGCCAGGATGGTCTCGATCTCCTGACCTCGTGATCCGCCCGTCTCGGCCTCCCAAAGTGCTGGGATTACAGGCTTGAGCCACCGCGCCCGGCCCTAGTGTGGGATTTTTAACATTCCCTTCTGTTCTAATTTTCCTGGATACCTGACATATTTAAAATAACAAGTCTGACTCAATCCATCTTTGTTTCCTTAGCACTGCATCTCAGTTGCTGTGTCCCTCCACTGCCTGGTGCTCTGTTGTGATTGGTCAGATTGCCCAGAAATCAGGATGGAGCATCTCACTATCACCTGAGAAATATTAAGTCAAAGGACCTTTCACTGTTGCCCCTTATGTATTCATTCTTCCAGCTGTTCATTCATTCATCCATGTATTAATTAATACATTTATATATTTATTCAGTATCTCCAATAGAAATTTTTTAAGTAGAATCATCAATAATTAGTAACTGATTGGATATACGTGGAAATAAATGGAGAAGTCTTTACCAATTCTAGTTTTGATAAAATCCAGACTTTGCCAAACAAGTATCTGGTACCAGGGAGTCAGATTACAACCCTGAATTTTGCACCCCTCTCCTTCCTGACTCCATGATACACCCTAGTAAAGGAATACCTCTGTCTATAGCCTACTATTCTCTCTCCTCTCCATGCACTTCTTTTACAGCCTGTCTTTTATGCTTCTTGGGGAGGTTGCTTCCATTTTCAATTTGACTTAAAACTTCAGAGAGATAATTTCATATTAGAAGTTAAACTTATGTAAATTGCACAACCTTATTTTTACTATTTAGTCTAAATGACAATTAAACTCCATATTCCAAAAGCTTTCCTTAAAAGGAATAGTGACTGGATAAGCTAAATATCTTTAGGTATTTATAAAGCATAGTAAAATATTTAATCAGCAAATGGAATTTGGTGTACATTTCTTATTTTCAGAAAAACTTTCTTTCTGTAGCCATTCTGTGATTTTATCATGTTACCCTTATAACGGAAAGGAAAAGCTTAATATGGAGAATTGTATTAGTCCATTCTCATGCTGCAAATAAAGACATACCCAAGACTAGGTAATATATAAAGGAAAGAGGTTTAATGGACTCATGGTCCAGTGTGGCTGGGGAGGCCTTACAATCATGGTGGAAGACAAAGGAAGAACAAAGGGATGGCTTATGTGGCAGCAGGCAAGCAGGTATGTGCAGGGGAACTCCCCTTTATAAAAGCATCAAATCTCATGAAATTTATTCACTATCATGAGAACAGCATGGGAAAAAACCCACCCCCATGATCCAATTGCCACACCCTTGGTTCCTCCCATGACACATGGGGATTATTACAATTCAAGGTGAGATTCGGGTGAGGACACAGTCAAACCATATCTTTCTGCCCCTCACCCCTCCCCAGTCTCATGTCCTCACATTTCAAAACCAATCATGCCTTCCAACAGGCCCTAAAGTTTTAACTCATTGCAATATTAACCCAAATGTGCAAGACCAAAGTCTCATCTGAGACAAGGTAAGTCCCTTCTGCCTATGAGCCTGTGAAATCAAAAGCAAGTTGGTTACTTCCTAGATACAATGGGGGTGTAGGCATTGGGTAAATACACCCGTTCCAAATGGGAGAAATTGGCCAAAGCAGAGGGGGTACAGGCCCCACACAAGTCCAAAATCTAGCAGGACAGTCAAATCTGAAAGCTCCAAAATGATCTCCTTAGACTCCATGTCTCACATCCAGGTCACACTGTTGCAAGTGGTGGGTTTCCATGGTCTTGGGCAGCTCCAACCCTGTGGCTTTGCAGGGTACAGCCCTCCTCCTGACTGCTTTCATGGGCTGGCATTTAGTGTCTGTGGCTTTTCCAGGTGCATGGTGCAAGCTGTCAGTAGGTCTACCATTCTGGGATCTAGAGAATGGTGGCCCTTTTCTCACAGCTCCACTAGGCAGCCCTCCAATGGGTACTCTGTGTAGGGGCTAGCATCCTACGTTTCCCTTCCGAACCACCCTAGTAGAGGTTGCCATGAGGGCTCTGCCCCTGCAGCACACCTCTGCCTGGACATCAAGGCATTTCTATACATCCTCTGAAATCTAAGTAGAGGTTCCCAAACTTCAATTCTTGCCTTTGTGCACCCACAGCCTCAACACCACTTGGAAGCTGCCAAGACTTGGCGCTTACACCCTTTGAAGCCACAGACTGAGCTATATCTTGGCCCCTTTTAGCTGTGGCTGAAGCAGCCAGGACACAGGCACCAAGTTCCTAGGCTGCACACAGCAGGGGCCTCTGGGTCTGACCCATGAAACTACTTTTTCCATTTAGGTCTCTGGGCCTGAGATGGGAGGGGCTTCCTTGAAGGTCTCTGACATGCCCTGGAGACAGTTTCCCCATTGTCTTGGTGATTAACATTGGGCTTCTCATTACTTATGCACATTTCTTCAGCAGGCTTGGATTTCTCCCCAGAAAATGAGTTTTTCTTTTCTGTTGCATGGTCAGGCTGCACATTTTTCAGACTTTTATGCTCTGCTTCCTTTTGAACACTTTGCCACTTCTTCCACCAGATACTCTAAACGATCTTTCTCAAGCTCAAAGTTCCACAAATCTCTAGGGCATGGGCAAAATGCCACCAGTCTCTTTGCTAAAGCATAACAAGAGTCACCTTTGCTGCAGTTATCAACAAGTTCCTCATCTCCATCTCAGACTACCTCAGCCTAGACTTCATTGTCCATATCACGAGCAACATTTTGGTCAAAACCATTCAACCAGTCTCTAGGATGTCCCAAAGTTTCCCACATTTCCTTGTCTTCTTTTGAGCCCTCCAAACTGTTCCAACCTCTGCTTGTTACCCAGTTCCAAAGTCGCTTCCACATTTTTGGGTATTTTTATAGCAGCACTCTACTCCATTGGTACCAATTTACTGTATTAGTCCATTCTCATGCTGCTAATAAAGACATACCTAGGCTGGGTAAATTATAAAGGAAAGAGATTTAGTGGACTCACAGTTCCACATGGCTGAGGAGGCCTCACAATCATGGCAGAAGACAAGGAGGAGCAAAGTGACATCTTACATGGCAGCAAGCAAGAAGACATGTGCAGGGGAACTACCCTTTATAAAACCATCAGATATCATAAGACTTACTCACTATCACGAGAACAGCATGGCAAAAACTCACCCCCATGATTCAGTTTCCTCCCACTGAGTCCCTCCCATGACATGTGCGGATGATTACGATTCAAAGTGAGATTTGGTTGGGGACACAGAGCCAAACCTTATCAATAATGAAAAAAAAATGTAATGAAGAAATTACACTTTTCAAAAATGTGAGCTACTTTTTAAGTTATCCTCAGTACACATCTTTTATTTCTATAAAGTATTTAAAGCAAATACTTTGTATGTAAAACTGCTTTCCATGGAAGATATGTGATTGATTGCCAGGCAAGTGATAAAGACTAGCTTTGACATGGTCTTTCTCTTTTTTCATACATGAGAGAACCGCATGTTTGAACTCACTAGTTCAAAGTCCACCTTGTCAGCTAACAATTGGTGATTAGAGGAGACTGAATCCCAGTGTAGCTCCCAGAGGTATGCTGGCAAAAAGAAAACACTGGTGATTCTGCACTTCCTTCACATAAAAATCTATTCTGAAGAGGTTATTGTAAGTCTTTTTTCATCCCCTGTATCTTTGAAGAAGTTAGGAATGGTAACTATTACCTTTTTGATCATGAATTTACAAATAAATACTAAGTGGAAAGTGTTCATTTTCCTGGCTTAGTTATGTACAGACAAGGCATATCTTTTTACACTGGTCTGCACAAAAGCCTAGGTCTTTCTTCTAAGATGTTGGAATATCAAGTGAAAAACCATTTTAATAGTTTCTGTTCTAATTTTCTCTAAATCTTCTTTCTTTCTTTCTGAAAACATTGAAAGCTAATAAGAAGACATAAAGAGTTTACCTTAGTTTCAGAAAAAGTAAATTCACATGCAATTTATTAGGCATCTACAATCCATTTTAATGATACCTACATTGGCCAGTGCCACCTCCTAACAATGAAATTATCCAAAATTTCTGTGTCCTCTATGTCAAAAAGATAAACTCAAACACCTGTTTAGGGCAAACATACAGTTTCCCTACAAACATATAACTATGGAAACAAACAAAGTCATTGGAAGGAAAAATGATTGATAGTGCTCAGTATACTGGAGCATGACAGCCTGGTTATCCTGGCTCCACTGTCGGATGTCTAGGATGGCTAATTTCATTCAGAACCTGATGCCCTCTTTTGAGAGAAGAACATCTCAGACAGACCCTTGCAGCCAGTGTCTTTCGCTGTAAGTCTCAGGATAACCACCAACCCAATTTCACTGATCTCTGGCCTCCAGCACTTTCTTTCTGCGGTCAGTTTCCTTGACATTCCACAAGTGAAACCAGAATTCAGATTTGTTTCATTTAGATCAAAGGTCAGCAAACTTTTTCTGTAAAAGTCCAGATAATGGGGCCGGGTGCAGTGGTTCACGCCTGTAATCCCAACACTTCGGAAGGCCGAGGCAGGCGGATCACGAGGTCAGGAGATGGAGACTATCCGGGTTAACACAGTGAAACTCTGTCTCTACTAAAAATACAAAAAATTAGCTGGGAGTGGTGCCAGGCGCCTGTAGTCCCAGCTACTCGGGAGGCTGAGGCAGGAGAATGGTGTGAACCCGGGAGGCGGCACTTGCAGTGAGCAGAGATTGAGCCACTGCACTCCAGTGTGGGTGACACAGCGAGACTCCATCTCAAAGAAAAAAAAAAAAAAAAAAAAAGAGTCCAGATAATGAATTTTTTAAGCTTTGTGGGCAAAGAGGCAAAATCATGGAAATTACATAGATGTTACATAATCAGAGAGAAAACAAATTTCCACATACTTTTTAATTGATGAAATTCAAATATAATAACAATTATAATTGAGTACTACAGCATTCAAGTTATTTTGAGTACTACAAAACAATATGTATTTTTTTTTTTTTTTTACTTTTTTACTTTGTACCCAAATGAGCTGAAATAATTTTAATACAAGTCTAATGATGAGAAGAATGGAGTTCTCTCTTTTGGGAGTTGCATGTTTGCTTAACTGAAATTCATAGTGTTTTTTCTTATCAAAATCAGTTACAAATATCATCTGTTAATGCTATCCGTAGTGAAATTTTATGTATTTCATATTCCAAAACATCTTTTAGCACAGATGGCACTGCCAAATACAGTTATCAATCCACCAGCATATGATTATAATCATAATTAAAACTTGAAAAACATTAACACACTCCTATTAGATTATTTTGATACTTGGCTTTTAGCACGTCACTACATTTTGGATGAATAAGTTCTAATTGAAGGTTAGGTGAAAGCTTCTCAATGTCTTAGTGAAATATATTTTGAAATATGAAATTTCCTTTTCATTTGCATCAAGGTCTAAAGAGTTCTGCTGAAACTGTAGTTTGAGTTCAAAGAACATATCCACTAAATATTCATATAAGGATGAAAATCTTGACTGTTGCTTTAACTTTTGCCAACACGTGGTTCAAAATTGTCATTGAAAAATATTTGTTGCAAAAATGACTTCATTGCAGTATCATTCACATATAAACTCTAAATTCTCTTGTAATTTTAGATTGAATTAAGTAATCAAGTCTGCAGTAATAGCAAATTTCCAAAGCTGTTTAATATTAAATAATACTGATTTGGGGCAATTATTCATGTTCAAGACAATGTCAAAAGCTTAGTAAAATTGTCCAAATAAGCCATTTTCTGCTCTATACTTTTTTTTCATCATTAATTATAACACATCTTAGCAGATACCACTTCAGATTTTACTGAATTGTTGCTTTCTCTTTTTTTTTTTGGAAAATACCCTCTCCTGTAATTATTCCACATGAACTGTTCATATACACTAATTCTTCAGTCATCTCAAACTTGGCATTAATTCTTCAAGTGAAAAATAACTCAGCAGTATTGGTAACCCCTGTTAACTTACCGAGAGCCAAAAATAACCACTAAACACAATTTCCTTTGTTTATTAATTGACTATTGACATTGCTCCCAATGTCCTCAACTCTTTGAACTGTTATTCTCATTAAAAGGCTAATAATCTTCTGTAGAGTTTTCTCTAGGCAGATATTAACTATAGCTGCAATCAAATGTGATTTAATTAATTCACCATTTGTAAATAAATTTCCTTGCTTAACAAATGAGCAATGTGGACATGTACTTTGGTCACAGTCTGATTTTCATTTTTTATTTTTGTGAAGAAATTCTGCTGTGACAAAATAGTCCATGTTAAATTTTTTTATTATTACCTTTTCTGTGAGTTGGAAGAATACTGTAGTGCATGCATAGTTTTTGGTGACGCTGATGTATGTTGCATTTTATCACAGCTGTAGTGTCACTGCATAATAAATATAACCTTTTGCAATTGAATTCAATAATAAAATAACCTACATTCCATTGTGCCTCAGAGGTGAAACTTTCAGAGCCCCATTTTCTCTTCTTCTTTTGACATAATAAATACCCATTGATAATTTATAAAAATTACGTTGTGGTGGAGCAATATGCATGACACATTGAAATACTGCTGAGTTACAGTTGAAATACTGTTGAGTTACAGTTGCATCACTGTGATCAGTAGCACATTGAGCAGGAGTGTGAAGTCATGAGAGTGTCATATATGGTTTCTGTTGTCGTTACTTAACTTTGCCAGTATAGCACAAAAGCAATGGTATATAGTATATGAACAAATGAGTGTGGCTGTGTTCCAATATTATTTTATGTATAGATAATGAAATTTGAATTTCATATCATTTTCAAGTGTCACCAGATATTATCTTTTAACTCAAAAAGATTAACTCAAATTTCAACCACTTAAAAATGTTGGGGAAAAAAACCATCTGGGTGCATTGGCTCATGCCTGTAATCCCAGCACTTTGGGAGGCTGAGGTGGGCAGATCACAAGATCAGGAGTTTGAGACTGGCCTGGCCAATATGGTGAAAGCCTGTCTCCACTTAGCCAGGTATGGTTGTGGGTGTCTGTATTCCCAGTTGCTCGGGAGGCTGAGGCAGGAGAATCACTTGAACCCGGGAAGTGGAGGTTGCAGTGAGCCAAGATTATACCATTGCACTCCAGCCTTGGCAACAGAGAAGACTCTGTCTCAAAAAAAAAAAAAAAAAAAAAAAAAAAAAAAAAAAAAAGTTAAAAACCATTCTTAGTTCATGGATGTACAGAAAGAGGCAAAGGGCCAGGGCCAGGTTTAATCCATGGGTCAGAGTTTGCAATCCTATTTAGATCAAAAGTTTCACATTGCTGCCATTTCTATTTTCATTCATTAAAAAGGAGGAGGAGGAGAAAGAAGAGGAGAAGGGAAAAGAGGAGGAGGAAAAGAAGGATAATTTTTAAATGTCTGAGCTACTTAATCTTACTCCTGTCCATGTTGTGGAGAGAAGGAGAGATAGAGGAGGAGAGAAAGGAGTAGGGGGAAGATTAGGTATTTATGTACATCTCACTAAAGCCAGCACCTTGTGATCATAGTTCACTTTCTATCTCTAGAATCACACTTGAGCCCTTTGTGACTCTAGTTTTATCCTGAGAATATGAAATAACTCACTTCTATAGTCCCAAAGCCATATTTAGAATAAGTGTTTTAGGACTATTAGTCATACAAATACTGACTTGTTCTCCATACCTCAATATAAACCATAAAATGAAGCAGCGAAATGTTCATAAATTTTCAAATGTCTGGGTTGCTCATTCTTACCCATGTCCACATTGTGGGTATACATTTTTGAACATGTGTTATATATAAACTGGAGCTCTCTCCATCTCTACCTCTGCTCTCAAACACATCCTTAGGAAGGAGAAATCATAAGCAATTTGATTGAAAATACTACTTTGCAGGAAGGGAAACTAGGGCTAAGCAATTTGTACTTAGTATGATGTCTTTTATAATGACACCACACTCAGTGGGGCATAAAAGAAAAAAAAGCTTCTTAGAAGAATAATGGTGGAGTCTATTGTCCTAAAAAGGACAGGACAAAATAAAGCTAAATAACCATAGCCTTTCATTTCACATGTGCATATATGTGTGTGTGTGTGTGTATATATATATCTGTTGTGATATATATATATCTGTTGTGAGATAAATATGTATATCTGTTGTGAGATATACATTTATATCTATTGTGAGAGAGATATATATATCTGTTGTGAGATATACATATATATCTGTTGTGAGATATATATATATATCTGCTGTGAGACATATATATATCTGTTGTGAGAGATATATATTATCTGTTGTGAGATAGATATCTGTTGTGATATATATATGTTGTGAGATATATATATATCTGTTGTGGGATATATATATGTGTCTGTAGTGGGATATATATATATATCTGTTGTGAGACACACACACACACACAAACATATATATACACACACACACATTTGTTTTTAATGTGAGATTTCGTTTTATAATCCTAGTGACCACTTTGATGAAGATTATCAGATGATCTAGTGTGAAAAAAAGCAAGTTTTCCTTTGGAGGATTTACTGAACCTGAACTGAAACTCATACCTACTTATAATCATGTAATTAGAATGCATCCCATCTTCCTGAACAAATGAGATTCTTATAAACATTTGAACAAAGTCAGAGGTGTCATTTGAGTTGGTAGGCATGGAATAGACCAAAAAGGGAAACTTCTACCTCCTGAGGAAAGTGATTAGATTTCCGAAAAGGGGCTAAAGGATTGAAATAAGAAACATGAAAAAGGACTTCTTTAGGAAAATGTGATTTTTCAAATTAAAGAGGGAAGTTGTGAAGGAGGAAATTTTGCGAGGACGTCTAAGTGTGGAAATATAAAGAAGTAACTACATTAACTACACTGAAAACAGTTCCAATTTCCTTCTTTCTTGTTGTATTACCACCTAGAAATTTGCCCATCTCCTTACGACCTTTGCATATCAACATGTTTAATGTGGTGGAGGCTGATAATTGAAGGTGGTGGAGGTTGGGGGATACACTGAGAAATGGACAGAAGAGACAATAGGGTATCCTTTCAGTGGAGTATGGGGTGATTTTAGACCTTTTGGGGGATAATCCAATTTAAGAGTATACGAAGATATTTTGCTACTCAATGGGGGTAGGAAACTGATCACTTATAGGAAACTACAGGTAATTCAGATGAATCTTTTCCATAACTATGCAAATGAAATTGATCCTTTAGAAATGCAATCAATTTAAAGGTTTATATTATATTTCATAGTCTCAAAGTGTGATTCACAGTCCACATGTGACCCAGAGATCCATTCCAGAGTCCTAAAAGGTCAAAACGATTTACATAATAATACTATGATATATCTGTCTTTTTCACTTGTATTCTTTCACAAGTTTACAGTGGAGTTGTCCAGCTACAGACATATGATATCACCACATATGATTGCCAAGGCAAATATGAGATTCCAGATGTTTTCTATTAAGCCAGACATTAAGGAGACTTGCAAAAATGTAAAACAGTGCCACCCTTCTCACTACATTTGTGTCAGTTTTAGAAAATATGACTAATTTTCATAAATATATTACTTAAATTATAATGTAAAGTACTATCTGCCACCTCAAGATTATATTGTCATTATATTTCTTCTAGTATTTCAGGGTTTCAATTTTCTATTATTAATTTTTAGCACATTTGCAATTTACTCTGCCATGTGCATGAGGTAGGGATCTAACTTTTTTCTTCAAGCCATTAGCCAGCTCATTTACTAAATAATCTTTTCTTTCTCAGTCATTTAAAATGGCATCTCTGTCATATATTAGAGTCTTTTATATACTTGTGTGTTTCTGGATCTTCTGGTGTATTACATTAATTTGCTTCTATCCTAATACCAGTAATAAACTTTAAAAATTATTAAGATTGGCCAAGTGCGGTGGCTCAAACCTGTAATCCTAGCACTTTGGGAGGCCAAGGTGGGCAGATCATGAGATCAGGAGATCGAGAGCATCCTGGCTAACATGGTGAAACCCTGTCTCTGCAAAAAATACAAAAAAAAAAAACAAAAAAAAAAAACAAAAAACTTAGCCAGGCGTGGTGGTGGGCCCCTGTAGCCCCAGCTACTTGGGAGGCTGAGGTGGGAGAATGGTGAACCCAGGAGGTTGAGCTTGCAGTGAGCCGAGATGGCGCCACTGCACTCCAACCTGGGTGACTGAGCAAGACTCTGTCTCAGAAAAAATAAAAATAAAAATAAGATTGTATAATATATTTTAATGTATAGTACAGCAAGAAAACCCTCACTATTATTTTTCCCATTTCTTTCCCAAAAAAAATTCCTCTTAAAGAAAGCAAATATGTTCAGAAAATTGCAAGTAAATATATGAATTATGTGTAAGCTGTTAGCAAAGCATTGAATAGTCTTTAGATGGAGTTGAAACTCAGTCTATTAAAACCCCAAAACCCATAATGAGCAACTACTATGTGCCACATAGGTGCTTTTTAAAGCTTTAAAAAGTGCTTTTTATTAACATATATGTTGGTTTTGGTATAACTAATTTTTCTTAGCATCTCAACTCATGTTTTAGTCTTGCATGGAATATAAGATATCCAAAAAGTATTAATGTGTCGTTTCAAAATTTATCTATATTTAATTTTTCCCAAATCACAAGCCACTATTTTTATAATTAACTTTTAGTTTGAAAAGAACAAGAAGTCTAATATATTTTTTATTTTCAGCAAGATTGCTTTCTGGTGTGCTAATTATAACAATTGTTGTTGTTCAAAAACAAAGCACCACAATTTTCTCTGTTCCATTTTGGGAGATTAGGTTGTCAGGGTTATGTAGAAACTTGGAAGTTTCCTCATCTATTCCTTGTAACAGCAGTGAAGAATGGCTTGATAAGAGACCACACAAATTGGCAATGTCATAAAAGATTTCATTCTCTAAAATCATATGTTAATTTTGTGTATAAAAGATGATACATATTAACAAATAACTACCTTAGGTGTAAACAAATACAGAAAAGCAGCAACAGTAATAGCTGTACCATTTTAGGAACATTTGAATGACTATTCTATAGTTCCCTGTCCTTCAAATTATTCATCCATTTATTTGTACTAAATATTTTGTTAATGTCTCTTTTAAAAGATTTCAATGGTTTTTCTCTTCTTTTTAGTTTAATTTATGTAGTAAGCTACATATATAATGTCTATATGTTTCTTTATACAAATGTTTCTTTTCTCAGTTCTTCAGGCTTTCTATATAAAATGTCTGAGCACAGCTAAGTTATTCCACATTTTACTGCCTTTGAAATTCCAAGAAGGGTTTCCTGTATTCTGTTGGCCCTTTTACACTTTCTTTCTGTTCTTTTTCCCCTCAGATTCTCCTGGGCAGTAATATCAAATAACCATGAGGACATCTGATATTTCCAGAGAGACGATTTTCTTGTTGGGGGGGAAAAAACAACAAAAGACCTTTTTGGAAACAGGAAATCATTTCAAGTTGACCACATTTAGCGTTCCAAAGCTAGAAGCTTTGGAAAATTTTATTTTATTGCTTTTTGATGTCAGCCTAATGTAGGGTTCCATACTTAGTCTGGATGTCTTTCTTAGAATTACTTTAGAAAGCAATGCATAAAAACGTTCTGCAGAATGCAGCCTTATGTATGCACCAATAGTTCTATCCACCTGTCTATCTAGTTCCTCCTAAATAAGCTTTGTATGTAAAACAAGAGTTATATATTGCAAACAAATTCAACGAGTGATAATAAGCAATGATTTATAGTATAAGATGAAGGAAACTATACTGATACTCTGTGATAATTATTTTAATATATATTTGGATTTATGGGCTTGCTTCTAGATATGTAAATTACTTCTATGAATTATAAAATGTTTAGAAGACAAGAAACATAACACAATTATAATATGCTAATTTAGTTTATATGGAGACAATTGACATTACTTTGACCCAAGTTATCCATGTTTAAGTCATAGAATCCATAGAAAATGGATTGAAATACAATTAAAGAGAGATAGATAACATCCCCTCTATATTTTGTTTGCTTCTCTCTACTCAAAATGTGAAATCTCAGACAACAGAGAAGAAAATTAGTAAATCACCTTTTTTTCCAATTTTTAAATTTTTGGTTGCAATGGGCAGCACTTTTGGAGAAAGTTGAAACACAGGCTAAGTGCTCATCATTTTTGGAAGTTCTTTTTTAATGCATTCTAGGATCACTTAAGTTCCTTTTACATGACCATATTGGGAAACTAAAGGAAAGCCAAAGATACATCAGCATTTATTTCCTATATGTGTCATGTATACATGAGGCAGATAAAGAATTACCATCTCCTCTGGTGAACTGAATTTGTACCTGCCTAAGAGAGAATGAATGACTCTACAATAAAACACTCCAAGACTTAAGCATCCTGGCATCAATAACAGTCAAGAGAGCTCACCCAAAGGGAAAGTGGAGTCCAGCACACTGTAATCTACTTCCAGCCATGAAAGGCACTGAAGAGAACATCAGGCCCTGTGTTATTACATAGGTCAAATTCCCAGTGCCAGTATGGGGAGCTCTGAACACAGTGGTTGTTTGGAGGAGCTCCAGGGGAAGTGCCTCTCCTTACCCCATTGTATGTTCTTGTCACAGAAATCCCATCTGTAGTATTCACTGTTGTATCCACAGTGTGTACAACATTGTGATGTCCAATGAATTGAGAATATAATAAATGTTATAAACTGACCCATAGTGATAATCACACTGAGCATTCCAGTCTCAGAGACCCAGGGTCAAACTGAAGATTTTAAAGGGCTCTACTGGGAGATGACCACCACAGGAGCTATGCCTGGCAAGAATCCACTAGTAACCACAAGTCACTGAGTACAGAGGGAAGTATGAGAGACAGGAGAAGGAGACCTGCCTTGACTTGCATCGTTTGCTAACCGAAATTGCCTTTGAAAGCATAAACCCCAAAGCATAGTTTTCTGCTCTCTGCTGTGTTGGAAAGTTTTTAAGTGACAGATATGGAATTGAAGGGACAAAGGGAAAACTATAGAAAAAGCAGATGACTCATGTGTACCACTCAATTTAGAGCAATGTAGCATGCACCTTTTGTGGATTCACTACGAGTTTGGCAAAGTTGTTAATCCGCATCTCTTTGTGTCTCAGTTTTACACACCTGTAACTTCAATTGTCAGCTCTCTGAGGTTTGCTGGGAAGGACTGACTTAACCTACATAAACCTGGGTTATACCAGAACCAATGATTCCATTATTGAAGAAATTTTTAAGATCAATAAATTGCTCTGGGTTAATTACACAAGGACATGCCTAAACATGGTTCAGAGTATCCATTTCATATTTTTTTCCTGAAGCATTCCCTGGCTAGAAACTATACTCATGTTCGTTTTTCTCCAGTTCATTCCCTCACACTAGGTACCTCCATTCAAAAAAGATCCATCTATGTAAAGGTCATTTTCATTATATTACAGTGAAATTCATTCTAGGAATAGCCGGTATTCACAGGTGTTGCAGGTGGATTTCCTGCCAAAGAGTCATATTCTCCTAAAAGGAGGTTACCAGTTTCAAGGAAAGCAAGCTCTGCTAGCTAGATTGACAAGTCCTGAAATGGGTATTGTCAGGTGAAATAGTCTTCTTCATCCTAAACCACTGTTTACCAAAGGATGTGGACTGCCTATTGAAAATTACAGCCTCAGAGTTTCCTTAGACTATGCTAGAGGCAGCTTTTCCAAGTTCAGTGTTCTCAGTGTGCCAGCTTAACCTCTTAAATTCATACTCTGTGCTAAGTGAGAGTCCCATGTAAATACTCTTGGCTACTCTTTTTTTTTTTCCTGAAGAATCCACATCTTTACACTTAAAAATGAGTTTTCTGGGATTGCGAACTGCTCGATCATTGGAAATGTGTTCACAGAACTAATCAAACAAAAAAAATGGTTGCTGTAATAAATTTAATATAAAACCTCGAGACTGTGTCTGATTTCTTGCAAATGAACTGAGGTGGATAACAATGTCAACCTCTGTATGCTGAGATTTCTTGCTACTGCCAGGAAGATGATGTCTTTCCTTAGCCAAAATTCTGTTTTACTTATTAACGAAAATTCTGGAAGATATAGAAAATTAGAATGAAAAAGGAAACATTCATAATCTTATATTCACAGTCAACTATATTGATATATTTATATTTATCTGTCTAGCAAAATCCATTTTCTATGTATGTGTTCTGTGTTCTCTGCAGTTCTGTTGTCAAGCTAATACTTATGGAGCATTTGTTAGCCATAATCCCTAGATTTTCCACTTATTACTTTGTTTTGTCCTCACCCAAATCCTATTAATTAGTTTTATATTTTATGGATAAGGAAACCAAAGTTCAGATAAGTCCAGTGAAAGCCCCTTACCACAAAGTTAGTAATGGAAGGATTGAGATTCACATCCATGTCTGTCTGGGTTCAATAACCATCTGTTAGCTCTTACTTTGTGTTGCCAATAGCGTAAGGAATGTGTCAAACACAAAAATGTTTGAGAATGGATCATCCCCAACAATAACAACACTTTTTTAAGAGAAAAATACTGAGTTGCATTCCTTGAAAAATGTTAATGTGTGCATTTATGGTTATATTCAACAAGGCTAAAGACCACTGAGACCTAAATATCTTTCTAAAGCAAATGTCGCCTTTCATAGTCAGAGATATTTGGCAACCCTAACAGAGTCACATGTGTTCATTTCTTCCATGTGCAGAAGCAAACAGATGTGTATACACTGCAAAGCACAAAGGAGCTTGTCCTGGAGACTGTTTTGTCCCAAACGTGATATTCAAGTCCTCTGGGGAAGTATGAAGTCATTGGCATTGTATGCAATTCTAGCAAGACCTCAAGGGGTTTTAGTAGTTTTGGTAAAAAACATATGGATAATTATTAGGAAACAGCATAAAGCATAAATATACTTACTTTGACTTAAAAAGAATTGGAATAATTGGATTCAGATTTTCCCGATGACAAGGGTGGTTATATACAGTTTAGCTTGAGCTCAGGAGTTAGGTGACACATGTTGAAAATCACACCTGTATCAACACCTGTTCTTTGCCTTTCTTCCTCTGAAAAGTCGGGATAATAACACTTTTGAGCACCATTATGACAGAGAGAGTGCATAATCCATGTAAAGTACTCAGAACTGGGCCTGACTCAGAGTTTGCATTTAAGAAATGCTAGCAATTCAACACTAGAACAGATTAGTTAATGGAATCCTTACCTTAAGCATATTTTTTCTTTCTTTGTAATGGATTTTGTATAGTATAGTATTTCTTTTCATCTTTCAGTGTATGACTTAAAATTCTAGAAAAAAGCTCTAGACATACATAATTTTAAAACATTGTTTGTAGACTTTCATCTCATTTTTCTTTATACCAGACTTAAGTCTTTGATTTGATTCAACATTAAGATCTCTCACGCTCTCCTTCTCTTTTGCATGTGTTGCCCAAGTCATTTAAAATACTGATCATACACCTTTATTATGTTGATTAGCTTTGTATCTCTCTGATCTTATAGTATCAAGTCATTTTTTTCTCTGTGTTTTTAATACTTTATCGAGAAAACTCCAAATCATGATGTTTAAAACTGCAAAACTAAAGTGATTAGACACAGAAAAAACGAGTAAGCCAAATGAGCATTAGAGAATCAGAAAAGAAGGCCGGGCGCGGTGGCTCAAGCCTGTAATCCCAGCACTTTGGGAGGCCGAGACGGGCGGATCATGAGGTCAGGAGATCGAGACCATCCTGGCTAATACGGTGAAACCCCGTCTCTACTAAAAAATACAAAAAACTAGCCGGGCGACGAGGCGGGCGCCTGTAGTCCCAGCTACTCGGGAGGCTGAGACAGGAGAATGGCGTGAACCCGGGAGGCGGAGCTTGCAGTGAGCTGAGAGCCGGCCACTGCACTCCAGCCTGGGCGGCAGAGCAAGACTCCGTTTCAAAAAAAAAAAAAAAAAAAAAGAGAGAGAATCAGAAAAGAAGCCTGTACGCCTTCATATTGCCCCTTAGTTGGTATGTGACCTTGGGCAGATCACTCATAATTTCCTGGTTCTGCGTTCTTGTCTGTAAAATGGAGATTATAATATCTGTCAGGCTTTTCTCAAAGGATATTGTGAAACAAGATATCAAATGTAAAAACCCTCTGTGTACTCTATAGATTGAGGGCATGAAAGCTTGTTTATTTAAGCTGTGGGATGTGCGAAAGCTCTATGTGCAAAAGTGCACATGACATTGTATGGGCTCCTGATGCAGGCATCGTGGTATGATCTGGGGTTTTGCAACATGGTAGCAGCTTTCCAGGAAAGGGAGTTTGCAACTCTTAAGTAGAATCTGATGAAAGCCAAATAAGTGATCTTGAGAGTGTGTACTCTAGGTGTCCAGGGGAAGAAAGGAGAACCGGGGACCAACTGAGCTCTTAGGAAACACCTACAAAAGAGGTGGGTTTCTGACCCTTGCAGTAAATATTGGATAGGATGGAAATAAACGGAGGACAGAGGAGGTGTTCCAGATGGGAGGAACAGCCAGATCAAATATATACAGTGGTGGAAGAGCACAACGGCTGAGCAATGGACTGATTTGAATGAGTCAGAACCTTCCTGTAGGGAAGTGATGAGAGATGAAACTGGCAAGGCTGAGAGAGGCTCAATGGGAGGCCAAGATAATGATGCACTTTGTTAACACATCACATTTGAAACGAAGGCCACTGAAGGGTTTCTGAATAGGAGAGTGACGTGGTAAAAATTGTGAACTCTAGCTTCAGACAAACCCATTTTTAATCCAAATTGGCCTTTTAGCCAATATTTTCTTAGGCAACACTTACTGGACACACATGGTACAGTGGAAAAAGTGTGAGACTCGGAGTCAACGGAGGATCTTCGGAATGTAAGGCCTCTTTTCTGGACCTACCTTTGGGCCAGCGTGGCAGGCAAAGCCATTGCCTCATATCCTGCTCTTTCCCAACTCTTCTGGAACATTTCTGCCACATTCTTGCTTCACTGAATTTCTACCAGTGTTCTCCAGGTTTAGAGTACAAAAAAAGGTTAAAAGATGTTTTCACTGAAAAGTCTTCAAAGAGATTTGAAACTGTCCTGTCTGGTATTAATTCTTTTTCTATTCCTTTATTGCTCAGTCTTGTTTTGTTGGTCATGCTGCCTTTCAGCATTGAGTGTGCTATTACATCACAATTAGAAGCATATGATTACATTTTACATGACCATTTCCTGTCCAGATTCATCACTAAAATAGCCTTTAACGTTAGTAAATTCCAGCCCACGTCTAATGTTATTTTAACATCAGATACGTTCTTACTATTTAGAATTATCTTAAGCCACGCTTTTACATGGAGAGCTTGAAAATCTTTTTTTTTTTTATGTGCAGAAGCTCATGTTAATGATGTCTTTGGTCCTTTCTGGGCCAGAAATATTTGGTTTTAAAGGCATTGGTGGATTTCACATAGATTATTTAGGTTATGACATGCTAGCGATAAGATTTTTCTTTTCTTTTAAGTAGGGAAAATAGATTCATTTTGCCCATCTGCTCTCTGTTTCTCAAAACTGAAAAGAGGACTAAACTTAAGTTTTTACGTATTCCTTGATTTTTGTCTTGGCCTCTAGAGAGTGGCAGAAACTTGTCACTCCATATACACGTGTAGATTTGGAACCAGCATTTTTAAAATCGTGCTGCACATAACCTAATTAGTACACAAAGGACAAGTCTACTATAAGTGCTGAGCCAATAAACAGGACTGAGTAGAGTCTCCTAGCAAAATGATCGACATGGTATCCCCTTAAAGTATAAAATTGAATTGTTAGGAGCCTAAATCACTACAGTAGAGAATCAACCATCTCAGTTTCTATTTCTTTCTTTCTCATAGACGTTAAATACAACTTTAGTTGAATTGTCTCCATTTCAAGAATGTATTATTTTTCACATTGTGAAATGATATAGATATTTTATGTCCCAAATAATCATGGACTGACTATGGATCAATGTGAGATAGTTGGAAAACAAATAAACAATGGTGGAAATGCCTATGGTAATTTGAGTCTGGAAACCATGGTAATATTGCCATCTGAGTTTTAAGTTGTTATAAATGAGAGTGGATTTAGAACAGTGTTACTATGAATTTATTCCCCATGCCATAATCAGTAACATTTTGTAGATAAAAATGGATGTTTCAAAATGATCTTTTAGGGTAGTTACCTTGTAGTTTATTGTTCTTACAATAAAAATGCTCAGACCTTAAATTTTCTGAAACTGGACAACAAGATGGTCAACATGCGTTCCTCAATTTTCAACTAAATTGGTTATGCTCTGTTATGATATTTCTTTGGAGAATCATTCAGATAAACCCACTCTCTGTTTCTCTGTTTCAAATAAAAGTTTGAGGTAATTAAAAGAGATTTTTATAAAAACAACTCTAAGCCCTGTTAAGAAAATCAGGAATCATTACTGACATGAGATATTTTAAAAAACCTCATGAACTCCTTACAAGACTAAAGATATCTCTTGCCACTTTTTGAAAGCCATACTTTAAATTGCATTTTCAAAGCCAGCACTCCCCCCAGATGATGAAATAAATTGAAAACGGAATGTTTTCAATCAAAGAAAGAATTCTTATGTTGGAAGGGAGAGGAAATGGAAAGATACCATTCTTAGAATTATACTTAATTCCAAGTACAGTTATCAATTCTCACCTTTTAAACTCAAGAAGTCATTAATATTTGCACATGCCTATGACATAGTCTAATGACAAAAAAAGACATGGTCACTGGTTATATTCATATTTGGGGGAAAAGTGACTGTGTATATTTGTACATACATAAAAGTATGAGAATGGATATGTAATAGCAGAGTGCATGTTAAGAACACAAAAATAAGGGTACATTTTACTACTGTCACAAGAGTGTACACATAAATTAAAAACTAGAGTCTATGAATCAAACCAGATAGTTCAAGAAAAGATAGTATTGTATCATTTGGAAGAAGGAGAGGGCCGGGTGTGTTGGTTTACACCTGTAATCCCAGCACTTTGGTAGGCTGGGGCTGTCGGATCTCCTGAGGTCAGCAGTTCGAGACCAGCCTGATCAATATGGCAAAACCCTGCCTCTACTAAAAATACAAAAATTAGCCAGGCATGGTGGTGCACACCTGTAGTCCTAGCTATTTGGGAGGGAGGCTGAGGCATGAGAATTCCTTGAACCTGGGTAGTGAAGGTTGCGGTGGGCCAAGATGTCACCACTGCACTCCAGCCTGGGTGATAGGAAAGCGGTTTCGCAGAGAGGAAGGAAACAAATACCATTGTGTCATTTACCTCTGTGTGACTGCTCGAGCCACTCTCCCTCCTCTATCTGTCCTTGGCCTCAAAAATGGACCTGCATTGGTCACATCCACAGACCTCCCATGTCCTCTGGCTCTGTACTGTTTCATTTGAGGTTCTATTCACTTCTCCCTTTCCTCAACACTTTTGGATTAACAGTGGTAACAGTTTACTGCTGCTGGCCACGTGGTGATTCACTTCCTCTCCACTCAAACATTCATAATCTGTTACTTTTTAAATAAATACTCATCTAATTATTTCTATTCTGCTGGGACTTTGGCTGATACATTCATTGGTACTAGAAGTGGCCCCAGACAACAGATCTCTTGAAAGGAGATCCTAGGATTCGTACATCATATCTTTGAGGAGTATAGAGATAATTTTTTTTTTCTGGGGGTGGGAGGAGTCAGATAGGGTATATGGCATATGAGAGCATCATAAATATTCAAGTTATCTCTGGTGGTTGCACATGGGATAATGTGCTAGCAGAGATCAAGTGGTTGTGGGACTTAGCTGTTTTAACAATTAAGATTATTGAGTCGCTTAATTTCTTGTTACAGTTCTACAAAATATACATAGGGAAAAAGAGAGTTGTAACTATAAATGTGTAATTAAGAGTGTATACAGAGAGCCAGAGGGTTTCCTGAATAACTTGGGGTAGGCCTTTCTCTCCTATAGTCACAGGACAGATGCAGCTGACAACCAAGCTCAGGGTATGATTGTAAATGTTGCAAAGTTTTAGCACTAATTATAAACTTGACCTGCCAGGTCTCTTATGCTAAGTAAAAGGTAATTGTCAGGAAGCAATGAAACTCTGCCTCAATGGGTGAGGACATTTTGGTAGATATAGATGAAGCTAAGAACTATGACTCTCAAATTCCCATAAACTTTCCTTGTCTCACAAGCAAATATTGACTATTGTTTCAGACCCACTTCACCAGTAGGCCTATGATAAAAGTTGGAGCCCAGTATAGATTGCACTGAGAGTACAAAGACTATTCACAAAAGGAGGAATGAATATTCTAGTCATCCCAGTAGACAAAAAACTCTCATCCAGCAGAAGTACTTCCAGATGCTAAGAGAGCTTGGAATTGGATGGTGGAAGTAGGCAGTTATGATCATCGATTTATGCTAGTGGCCACCTACAGAGGGAGAATTTAGAGGTTATATTTTATGATACTTCATTTTTTTTTTTTTAATTCCCTTTCCCTTGTATAATAGGCAAGGCCTGTAATCTCAGCACTTTGGCCAAGGTGGGACAGTAGCTTAAGGCCAAGTGTCCAAGATCAATCTGAGCAACATAGCAAGATCACATATCTACAGAAAATAATAATAAACACTTAGCTGGACATAGTGGCATGCAACTGTAGTCCCAGCTTCTCAGGAGACTGAGGCAGTGTGATCTTTTGAGCCCCGGGGATCAGGGTTGCCGTGAGCCATGATCGTGCCACTGTACTCCCGCCTGGGTGATAAGCAGGAGTTGAGCAAGACCTTGACTCTAAAAAAAAGAGGAAGAATTAGAAGAGTTAACTTTTTAGGCTTCAGGAGGTAATATGATTGAATTGATATTATCCTATAGTGATATGATAGTTGATGAGACTTTGTTTCTTCTGTAGTTGCAGGCGTAGACTTTCTATCCAGGGAGAAACATTATTGAGCAGAAAGCGCTGACTGTCTTGTAATACAACAAAAAGCCTCCTTTCTGACTTCAGTCAAGGAGGAGCCTAGTAGGAGGCAGGAAGTAGGGAAGAGAGTGACATCAGGGACTTATTCCTAGGACTGGCTGTGCCCTCAATGGGAAATTCCTGCTCCTCTCCAGGTGGCCTTCTGTTCTCACCTTTTTCCTAGCGAGTTCCTCCTCTCACCCCTCTGGCCATGGGATGGGAGAGGAGAGTGAGAGCTCTATTGATGCTAGTGCTGGGTCTCTGCATGATCTGAGTTGTTTCTTAAACTGTATTCACATCTCAGTCATTAGTCCCTTTGTAAACAAACCCTTCTTAAATTATTCTGATGTGAATGGGCCATCTGTTTCCTGTGAGGAAGGTTTCTGAATGACACTTAGATGTCTGATAACAAATATGCCAAAACCAACTTTAGAATAAGGAGAACCAATCTTGGCAAGCTTCACTGTTTAAAAAAGAAGAAAAAAAAAAAAGAGGTCACTAAGAATTTTCCTCTATTGTGTATCTTTTATGAAAAAGATATCACTGGGTCATCTCAGAGAACACATCCAACTATTTCTGAAATGATGCTGAGCTACTGCTGACATTATCCATGAAGCATGCTAAATGTCCCAGTCATGGAAAAACTGGGATCTAGGGCAACAGTTTGGAGAAAGACACGATGTCTTAAACTGCTTTGCTTCCTGTATATCTAACAATAAATCCCCATTTAGCAAAGCAATCTCTTTGTGAAAAAGGTTGAAATAAAATTTTTCTCAAGTAATATAAAATTTCCACAATAATCCTTTAAACGCCCCGTCTTTTCATTTATATCCTCAGTCAAAATAAGCATGACTGTATTGTGTAAATCATGTGCTTTGAGAATTTTCAAGTTGCCATGGTGGATTTTCACTGATCCATTCAATCTTTCTCGCTTATTTCTCTCTGGTGACTAATGACAGGTTATCAGAGAAGGCAACTCATTCGTAATTACGTTTTCTATCTGGTCACCAATCTACTAATGGGTTAGGTTAATAAACTCTACCAAACTGTGGAAATACATTCCTAGTAATTAAAATCCATTAGGTTTGCTGGCTTCTACATAAGAACCTAAAACAAACAAAATGAAACCAAACAAAAATAACAACATTGTCTCATGCCAGCATTAGTTATTATTATTCTTTTTTTGTAGGTGGTGATTTTACCTGACACGTTTATTAATTCTGTCAATATTTGAATACCAACTGTTAGTTTAGGTACTGGTGATTAAAAAAAAAAAAAAAAAAAGGCAAAGCCAAATAATACATGAATTGTTTTGAAGAGTTTCTAGTCTGGTAGAGAAGAAGCAGTTATGAAACAATGGGATTAATACTATGGGAAAGATAAGCCATGGACACACATAGGAGGGACAGTTATGTCAGGTGGGAGATGGTACAGAAAATCTTTTTCGGGGCATCACGTAGAACAAAGGTTTTGAAGGATAAATAGAATTAGATAGACCAAGAAAGGGAACAAAGACATTCCTAGAAGAGGGACAAACACATACAAAGGTCGATAAGTGAAGATCTCAAACAGCACAATGTGTTCACATCATCATGGTACCTCACATCTGGAGAAAAAGGTGAGTATGGGAAGATGACCAGTCACAAAGCAAGAGTAGCAGGAAGGAATCAGATCACAAAGCTTGGATCAGGCTAAGAAGTTTACAGAAGGTCGTAAGGATTATGTCATTTGTAATACTATTCATTGTAAGGATCAGATTATCTTATGGTAAATGGCTTAAAAATAAGGGAACATACTGGTTGTATAACTAAATCAAGGAACTCACTGTGACTTCCTGAGGATGGTTTTTCCCTGTCTCCTGGGTCCAATGTCAGGCTTTGAAAATGAGTATTCTAGTCCTTGGACTCCCATGTGCACACCACAAGTTCTGGAGGAGGAGAAGGAAGCTTCTATCCCAGCATTTGAAATGAGAGTTCTGAGATTCAGCCTAATTGAAACTTTTTAGGTCACATGCCCACTCATAAACCAACCAGGGCCTTCCCCTGGGAGTGGAAAAATTTTTCATGAGGCACATATGCCAAATTCTCAAAACTTAAGCATTTCACAAGTAATGGAAATACTCCCATTCCCCCTTTTTTTTTTTTTTTTTTTTTTTTTTTTTTTTTTGAGGCGGAGTCTCGCTCTGTCGCCCGGACTGGAGTGCAGTGGCCAGATCTCAGCTCACTGCAAGCGCCGCCTCCCAGGTTTACGCCATTCTCCTGCCTCAGCCTCCCGAGTAGCTGGGACTACAGGCGCCCGCCACCTCGCCCGGCTAGTTTTTGTATTTTTAGTAGAGACGGGGTTTCACCGTGTTAGCCAGGATGGTCTCGATCTCCTGACCTCGTGATCCGCCCGTCTTGGCCTCCCCAAGTGCTGGGATTACAGGCTTGAGCCACCGCGCCCGGCCCCCATTCCCACTTTTTAAACACTTTACATTTTATTAATAAGCTCAACTAATGCTCTTAAAGAGATGCTTTATTTCTTTCTACTGTAAGCAGCTGGGAAAAGGACTTAGTATCATTTGACCGTGGACACATTATAAAGCAAATGGAAAAGGACACATCATAAGCCAAATGGAATTTCATTATGTTAGTATTTTTTTATAGAACCAAAATTTAACAGCAGGCTTTCCATGTGTTCAAAACCTTTGTACCGACCATACAAAGGTAGAAAGTGTACTTTCAAAGATCTGAATTCTAATTCCTACCTCCCTACTTAGTTCCTTTGGGCCTGTGAGCAAAAGACTCAAACTTTCCAAAGTCTTAGTTTTTCTCACTTGTAAAATACAGATAATTATCTGTGACCTGAACACATTACAAGATTATCAGAATCAAATAACTTCATTAGAAAGTGTTATGTAATAGTAAAAATAAAATAAGTCTAAATAGTATTATATTTTCAAATTATTATTCTGTGTAGCTAACTCAACAGGTAAAAATCATTTATTTTCCACTATCTTGCTTTTAAATGAAGATTCTAGGAATATGATTCAACAAAATAAATTTCTGACTTTATGTTTATAGCCAACTCAGATAAGAGTAAGCCTTAAAGGCATCTATAAAGGATGGCTTCTTGTCCTACCAGAAGATACAATTTATTTTTTAAATACATATTTGTTGCAGAAAATTAGGAAATACTAATAAACATAAAGAAAAACAAATTCCCTTAGTTTCACTAGATATACATTATCAGCATTAAATCCTAAACATATTTTTTCAGAATGCTTTTTACTCATATACATAAATATGCTATATATATACATAAGTTTACACTATGAGGCTTATAATATTTTCTTACAGCTTAGTACATGAAAACATCTTTCAATATTCATCAGATTTAATTTCAAATATAAACTGCATGAGGACATATTTTGTTCATTGCACATCTAGCATGAAGTCTGTAATAGGTGCTTAGTAAATATTTGTTGAAAGGAGAAATGAGTGAATATGCAATCATTTAAATATTCTCCCAACACAAATCAGGCTACATAATATATTACAATGAGAAATAATAAAATATTTTATATTCCTTAAATATATTATTTTGATTTAAAATATCCAGAATGGTTGTGTACATTTACATGTTCATCAGCAGTTCATACAATCTTGACAAATTTGCTCTTATTTTAAAACATATTTGCCATTTTGTAAGGTGAAAACTGACATCTCATGTTAATCCACATTTTTTGAATCTGATGAGAATTGTACATTTTTGTGGTACTTATCCATATTTTGTTATTTTGTAAATTGCTTATTCAAATAATTTTGGATGTGACTTCGAATCTCTAAAGCACATTGTCATCTACAAATTCAGGTATTCATATAATAACAATAACGATAAAATGATTAAAGAGATGTGCTGAGAAATATTCAACCAAATTCTATAATGAGAAACATAAACAGCATTTTATAACGTTATGTGCAACAAACTTAATTATGCATTGAAGGCATCAGAATTTCAATGCCTGTTCCTTTTCTAAAGAATAGGTGAGAATTTTTATCCAGTATCAGAACAGCAAAAACAGTATCAGTCTCACATGTATCCTCTCAATATGGGTGGTTCACTATTCTATATTGATTAGTCCATGCAGAGATGTTCACATTTTATTTCAGGCATTTCTTATGAGATTCTTAGTTCTTGCCTAGGTATTTCTTCCACATGCAGTCTTTGAGGATGTCATCTTTGACATTTCTTTTCTTAGAAGTTTTTGTAGTACTCATGCATTCCTCTAATGTGTTTTGCACAATGTTGCCTCTGCCTATTCCACACTTTGTCTTTGCCTGCTGCATTGTCTCTGGGGCAATCTGCTTGTTTTCATCTCAATGTTCTCATTGTCTCTGGGATAATCTGCTTGTTCTCATCTTAAATGTGATAGATTTATTTAAGCGCCCTTCGTGAGAAGTTGTTTATTCTTAGGCGTTTGAGTTCATCCCAATGCCTTGACAATTTATGAAAATGAATATTTAACTCAAAAAGATAATCCCCCTGTTGAGTATTATTTAATGTACAATATTGTCTAGGCTGTACGTCTAGCAACCAATTAATTTTGTGAATCTTTATATTCATGTTTATTAAAGTTCCTTTTTTATTTGCATTAGTATAGACTTTCCCTTCCCTTCCAAGCTGGCTTCTTTCTGGCTTTGATTGTTCCTTAATGTTGTTCTGCATCTGGACAGGACTGATTAGTCTCTTCTCAGGTACTATCTCATTTCTAACAGTGTTTGGGTCAACTTTCGCATATGACTCACAGTGATATTACGTTAATTATATCTCTTCAATAGATGACTCACATTAATATTACATGAATTGTATCTCTTCATTAGATAAAAAATTTCTTAGTGGCAGCATTAATGTTTTCTTCTCAATCATTCTGTATACTTTCTAGTGCTTGGAGGGCTACACGTCCATGAATATTCAATATATAGCTGATAAGACATGCTCTTAAAATCAGTTAGAAAATGTACTCTTAATCATAGTCCTTTTGCTTGTATAAATGATTACATCAAATGTCCTATCTAAAGATGAACTATCAATATGAAATAATATGGGATTCACTAATGATGTTCGTGATTTTCATTCACTGTCTCTGTTGATTACTTGAATTACAGAGTTAAGAATTTGCTTATAAAATTTGTTGATAATTCTAAATTTACAGGGGTAACAAAAACTTGATTAAATGTGAACTTAATTTTTTAAATTATTAATTTAAATATGCTGTGACAATTTGGAAACATTAATCAACAAAAATCTAATGGAATTTATATATTCAAGTAAGTAAAAAAAATTTAAGGGCACAAGTCATAAGATTTTATCCAAAAGTGCCCAATATAATAATAGAGTACAGAATCAGCAAAGGGCTACATTATACAATATGTTTTCCTGTTATTATTGGTTGTTTGAAAGTAGAGATATTTGCTTTACATTGTTATCATTTAGAGTTTTTAACAAAACAGACATTTCATTAAAATAGAGTACTGTTTCATAGTAGCATCAGTTTTACCTTTCTTTCTTCGATATGTAAACCTCATGCTCTGAAGAGTCCTACATCCTAGGGCATGAGTTTGTCACCCTTAATTTGGATAGCTACCTTATGTTGGGGGGTTCAGACCCAATACCAGGTCGTGGGAATGATGAAGTCCGGCAGAGTCAAAGAATGAGAAAAGACAGTTTAAGAGAGAAAGTGGGTCCAGGGGGCCATTGCTAAGTATGGAGGCTGTGAAGGCCCGGAGCTCTGGAAACCTAGACTATTTATTGGTGATCAAACAAAGAAACAAGTGGTGAGAATGTAGGGGTGAAAGGGAGGGTTGCATTAAGCACATGATTTCCAGCTGTGATAGTTTAGCATATGCTCTGCTCCTTGAGATAATAGAGAGCAGGTTCTTTTAACTCAAGATACAATCAATCCTGGAAGAGTAAGGAGCAAGGAGCCAGCAAGTCTAGACACAGTCCAGAGGCCACGAGCCCTGGATTCTATCCAAGCCATGAGGGGTTTTATGCCCTGGGCTTAGATTATGGTGAGTCAGGGTAGCTTTCCACTCTTTAGCACAGAGCTTGGTGTTCCAAAGGCCACAAGGGGTTTTAGACTCTGGACCCTGGATATGTTCCAAGACTCTTTTACATTATGTCAGACATGCAAGCCCTGCCTCAGCTTCTCCCAACACTCAGCTTTTCTCCCAACACCTGATGAAGTTGATGGATTTTTCTGAGGTCATTTTCAGGTGTCTCTTCTACCATAGCTGTGAAAAAGGAATCATTATGATTTAGAGTAGTGAGAAAATGTGGAAAATTTCTCCCCTCCATCCTTTGAACCCCATGGAAATTTATATCTTCATTTGCTTTCATAAAATTTGTCTTATTTCTCTATTATTTCTTTAAAGGTAGGTAGGGACTGTGGTATATCATCACACCTTTTGCATCAGTAGGAAAATTTCCTCCATAGGAAAAGTAGAACCACAAGTTTGGTGAGTTGAATTGTCTGTCAGGAAAACCACATTAAAATCCCCCTCTTGCTGTTAACTGTCCATGTGATATTTGATGAATCACTTACTGGCCTCAGATTTTTTCATCTGTAAAATGAAAGGACTGAACTAGCTGATCTTGAAGCTGATCTCTACTCCTAAAATATTACCAAGTATGTAATAGTAATAACCAATCCTTAGTCATCTCCATTAATATAACACACAAGGAACGTGTAGAACATGTTTATATCCCCAAATATTTGGATTTCCTTTGCTGAGAATCACCCACAATCTACAAGAAAGTTTGGATTCCACAGGTTAGGCTCTTTTTATTAGCAAACATGCTAAGTTGTATTTATGTAATGTATACTGATAACTGCCCCTAATTGGTGCCAACTCTGAGCAAGGAATCCTCTGCTGGATAAGTGACTCTGGAGATGTACCTTCTGTAAGAATTGTTTAGATCCTGCTATTTGCATGACTTTGCCCTGTTCCTCCAGAGGCTGAGAAACTTGTTTGTTGATACAGGTAAAATAATTCAATCTGAAAGTTTTATTTTGTGCTCCTGCTTTCTATCTGACTTTCAAACCTGTCCTAGAGCAAGTTAACCAGCACTTTTTTTTTCCAGCTTATTTAATTAGGAGAAAATAATAAGGATATATAGAAGCTGCTGTGTATATATAGTATATATAGTAAAGATCAAATTAGTTCATTGTAGATAAAAGTTTTACTGAAATAATGTTTCCTCAGTTTCTAAAATGATATATGTGTGTGCATATAATATATATACTTTGCTGAGCTGCACTTTGACACAGAGGGTGTGACTGCAAAGTCATAATAAGCAGAGTAGCCAACAAAAACCACTTAACTAGGCCCACCTATACAGTATGACCAAGTTGAGGATAAGCCTCACTAAAATATTTCACCTGGCATGTGTTCAAGTTTTGAGGTTGAATGAGCCTGCTTTTGTTTGTCTCTAAGCCTGGAAGAAAGGGAACTTGTTAGGGAGGAGGAGAGGAAAGAAGGGAGGAATGAGTTAAGTCCTTAGCATCTTTAGCGCTTTTTCTTTGCTTCTTTTCAAACAAGCACACCACATTGAATAGCATGTGGAAAATTGGCATTTCCAGTGAATAGAAATTAACTGGCAAACAACAAAAGGGAAAACAGAGGAATGCTGCTGGATGCTGTTTGGCTTGTCTCATCTTGTCAGGGAAGGAACACGTGTGAATCAAATGGTTTAAGATGAATTTACCTATATGTTTGGCTCCTGTTCAGATATTTTAGATTTCTTAGTAATTTTGTTTACTTGGGAGGGTTTTTAAAAGTATGATTCTTCTGTAAGTTAGAAATAAAATACAAAAGACTTAGAAGTAGTATGAGTGAACAACTGTTCAAATATGCCACTTCAGAAAATATGCTCACTTTGTTTTCTTTTGGAGAAACACACACACACACACAGACACGCACACACACACACACTTATTTAAATAGCCAGAAAACCAACACAACTATCTACAGTGTTCTTACTTTTAGAAAAGATTGCTAGTCTGTATTTTGAAAAGAAATTTGTTTTTTTAAGAATAGAAAATCTTCTTCAATATCAAAATCCTTTCATATTCATATACAGTAATTTTACCCCCCCATAGTATGATGTATACACTTCAAAGTTGGAAACTGAAACCTCATTTTATTCTAGTGTATTGTAAAAGTTTACTGTGAACAAGTGTGTTGTGACATCATCTACTGAGTGAATGTGTATGGGTTTAGTAAAAAGCAGGAAGCCAACCTCATGGCTCACCTGTTCTTTGCTCTTTCTTTGGAGAAGAAAACCATATGATACAAAATGCAAATCATATTTTTTATACCAATCAATGTTTTCCTGAATATGGAACAGATACTCTTTGTCATGACAACTCAATCATGACTTGTGATTGAAGCAATTAATCAAAGGAGGGTATTTGGTAAAACAGAATATGTCCAGTGACAGAAATCACCTTTCATGAAGATTACCGCTATAAAAAGTTATATAAGCTTATATTTTAGTGACAAAGTTGTTAAAAAATTCATCACATATGTAACATAACATAACCATGACCAACAATATCAAGATCTTAGAGTTTTCACAGGTCTCAGACATTGTCGTTAAATTATGGTGACTGATTTGAAAAAAGGTGTAGCTTTCATGATAATTGAGCATTAACCTCAGGGAAAAATATATCATGATGAAAAAAACAATGCCTACAGATGATACTACTCAGTAAAGCTGGACTTCATTATTTTATATCAGGTTATAGTCATCTGAAAAGTAGGGACTTTCAGAATCACAGACTAGTTGAGTTGGAAGGAAACTTACCTCACAATACAACTGTCGGCATACCTTGTTTTATTGTATTTCAAAGTTAATTGCATTTTTTTTTTTTTTTTTTTTTTTACAAATTAATATTGTGACAACCCTGTGTGAACCAAGTTTATCAGCACCATTTTTCCAACAGCATGTACTCACTTCATGTCTCTGTTTTTTTTTTTTTTTTTTTTTTTTTTGGAGAGGGAGTCTTGCTCTGTCGCCTGGGCTGGAGTGCAGTGGCCGGATCTCAGCTCACTGCAACCTCCGCCTCCCGGGTTTACGCCATTCTCCTGCCTCAGCCTCCGGAGTAGCTGGGACTACAGGCGCCTGCCACCTCGCCCGGCTAGTTTTTTGTATTTTTTAAGTAGAGACGGGGTTTCACCATGTTCGCCAGGATGGTCTCGATCTCCTGACCTCGTGATCCGCCCGTCTCGGCCTCCCAAAGTGCTGGGATTACAGGCTTGAGCCACCGCGCCCGGCGTCTCTGTTATATTTTGGTAATTTTCACAATATTTCCAACTTTTTCATTACTTTTATATCTGTGATGTATCTTTGTTATTACTATTGGAATTGTTTTGGGGCATCAGGAACTGTGCCCATAGACGATAACAAGCATAATCGATAAATGGTGTATGTGTTCTGACCGCTCCACCAGCCAGCTGTTCCCCATCTCTCTCTCTCTCTCCTCAGGCCTCCCTATTCCATGAGACACAAAAATATTGAAATTAGGCCAATTAATAAGCCTACAATGGCCTCTAAGTATTCAAGAGAAAGGAAGAGTTGCACATATCCTGCTTTAAATCAAAACCTATAAATGATTAAGCTTAGTGAGTAGGGTATGTTTGAAAGTTAAGGTAGGCTAAAAGCTAGGCCTCTTGTGCCAGTTAATTGAGTTATCAATGCAAGGAAATTGAAAATGCTACTTCAGTGAATATATCAGTGATAAAGTAAAACAGCCTTACTGCTGATACGGACAAAATTTGAGTGGTCTGAATAGAAGACCAAAGCAGCCACAACATTTTCCTAAACCAAAGCCTAATCCAGACCAAGGTCCTAACTCTTTTCAATTCTATAAAGGCTGATGAAGGTGAGAAAGCTTCAGGAAAATCTCTGAAGCTAGAAGAGGTTGATTCTCGAGGTTTAAGGAAAGAAATCTCAGAAAAAAAGATTTCTTTAAAAATACTACTGCTCATTGATAGTGTACCGGATCACCCAACAGCTCTGATGCAGATGTACATGATTAATGTTGCTTTCAAGCCTGCTAACACACATTAATTCTGCAACCCATGGATCAAGGAGTAATTTCGACTTTCAAGTCTTATTATTTAAGAAATGCATTTTTAAAGGCCAAAGCTGCATAGATAGTAATTCATCTGATGGATCTGGGCAAAGTAAATTAAAAACCTTCTGGAAAGGATTCACCATTCTAGGTACCATTAAGAAAATTCATGATTCATTGGAGGAGGTTATAATATCAACATTAACAAGTTGGGAAGAAGTTGATTCCAACCTTCATGGATGACTTTGAAGAATTCCAGGCTTCAGTGGAGGAAGTAGCTGCAAATGTAGTGGAAATAGTAAGAGAAGTGGAATTAGAAGTGAAGCCTGAATATGTAATTGAATTGCTGCAATCTCATAAAAACATTTTAATGAATAAGTAGTTGTTTCTTATGGATAGTTAAAGAAAATTATTTCCTGATATGGAACCTACCCTGATAAATATGCTGTGAACATTGTTGAAATGATGACCAAGGATTTGGAATATTGTTTAAAATTAGTTGATGATGCAATGGTAGAGTTTGAAAGGATTGACTCCAATTTTGAAAGAAATTCTGCTGTTGGTAAAATTCTGTCAAACAGCATCCTACAGAAAAAACTTTCAAGAAAGGAGGAGTCAATCAATGCGGCAAATTCATCATATCTTGTTTTAAGAAATTGCCACTGCTACACCAGCCTTCAGTAACCACTACTCTGATCAATCTGCAGTCATCAACATCAAGGCAAGATCCTCCACCAGCAAAAAGATTACAATTTACTGTTAGGAATTTTTAGCAATAAAGTATTTTTTAATTAAGGTAGGTATATTACTTTTAGACATAATGCTATTGCATACTTAATAGACTACAGTATAGTATCAACATAAGTTTTATATGCCCTGGGAAAACAAAACATTTGTGTAACTTGACTTATTGCTGTATTTGCTTTTATGCAGTCTTCTGGAATGAACCCACAGTATCTCCAAGGTATGCCTGGAAATTACTTCATGGATGAGGAAGCTTAGGCTTAAAGGTATCAAGTGACTCCACAGCAAGTTGTGGGCAAAATTTGGTCAAGATTCAGTTTTCTTAACCCTCCAAACCCTGTGCACATTCTATTATAGCACATTTCAGGCAGATTCTGGGGATACGCTTGTCTTCATTCCATATTAGTGTCTCTGGCATCTAGAATTCAAAGAGGGAGGTACCTGTATTTGGGTTGAGAATACCAGACTGAATTTCAAACCACATTTTCTTAGGAAATAGAGGCAGTGCTTCTGATGTGTCCAGGAACACCTGACTGCTCATTTTCGATAAATGTACAGTGAAAAGAATATTCTGCTCTTTTTTGAGTGGAGTGAGAAACTCAGTTTCTAAGAAAGAAATAAAGCCTTTCCCCTAGTGTTTTACCATTCTGATGAGTTTCTGCTAGAAGCTGACATTATTTTTCCAAAGACAGATATTCTTAAAAAAGCAAAAGAAAGAAGAGAATGTCTGTTGTATTTTTTTTTTTTTTTTGGAAAAAATTTTTAGAAGTGTTCATTAAATAAAATACTCCAAATATAATTGCTATGTCTGAACTGGAGTCACCCCGTGACTGTTTTGATTTTATTTGTTAGACATGAAATTACAAAATTTAAAGGAAAGCATGTTTAACGGATTTTGAAAAGTTAATAATTGTTGACTATAGTAGGAGGTGATTAAGAAAGGGTTCAGAAAGTATTTTGCATGGGCCTCTAAATAATTCATCATTTGAATCTGTCCAATGTGTTCAGCTTTCACAGACCAGCTTAATATCACTGCCAAATTAAAGTTGGCAACTTAAAAGCTTATTGAATCTTTGGACCAAGTGTTTTCTTGTTGTTTAGAATTTTTCAAAGACAGAATAATTATTTAAGGTAGGAAAGCATTTGCCCATGAAAATATGTTTTAACACTGTTTCTCTAAGAATAGGGTTCTATTTTAATACCTCGTATTTCTCTTGTATCCTAGTGACTCCTCAATATTCATTTTCATGGTGACTTCCCTCATTTTACTTTGGCTCATAGTAGAAGACCTTTAACTCTATAGGAGAGGGTAATTTGACCCTCCAGGAAGCTAATACTGAAAATATTATTTCCAATCATTTTATTCTTTGACGTTTACCTTCAAAGCCACTTAATAAAAGCCAGCTGAAACAAAGGTTCTTACTTTCCCTTTCTCTATTACTAGCTTATTTTTTCTTAAAAGATGGTGTTTGTTCATAATGTTTAAATAGATAACTCAATTTTATATTAAAAAATGTGATTTACCTTCCAAAAATGCAATATGCTTGAATTGCAAATTATGTACTGGATGTATGTTGCCTATAAAACATTGTGTTCAAGCGTCCTCAAGAGGGCTATCTATCTCATTTTACTGCAAGTAGCACAAAGAAGCCAGATGGGATATTCAACACTCAACTTGAAAATCTCTAGCTGGATCATCCCATTCATTAGGTACATTTTCCACTTTCCATGTTAGTGCAGGCAACAGTGTTGCTAAGTTTCCGCCACTATGTAACAAAGATTCCTTTCTTCCAGGATCCAATAACCTTCCTTCACCGCTTTTAAAGACCTCCCAGCAGCCTCCTTAAAGACCTTGATGAGACTTTCAGAGTTTTCCTAAAAATGTCCTCAAGGCTTCCAGTGCTTTAATTAACACCTTCCATAGGCCTCCCAAGCTTCTTTCTACTACATCATCCCCAGAGCCACTAATACATTCTGAAACTTTGGCTGCAATAGCACCCCATTTCTAAGTACAAAAATTTATTTGTATGGGCTATCTATTATTGTGTAACAAATCACCTTATAACTTAGTGGAACAAAACAACAATATTAGCATCCTTCATACCCTCTGTGGATTAGGAGTTTGAGAATAGCTTCTTGGCTGTCTCCAGCTAGAGGTCCTTCAAAAGATTGCAGTTAGATTTCAGCTAAGAAAGCAGTCATCTGAAGGTTACTGGGGCTGGAGTATTCACTTTCAAGGTGACGTGGTCACCTGGCTGGTGGCTGGTGCTGGTTGCTGGAAGCAGTCCTCAGTTCATTACCACATAGATCTTTCTCCAGGGATGCTTTAGCATCTCATGGCTTTATAGTGTTAGGAGATGACTCGCCATACATCTCTCACATCTTGTGAGCAGGGGATCTTAAAATTTCCCTTGTTCTGAATTCTCTTTTCGAAGATGTTTGCATAGCAAACTGCCTTGATAGTCATGAAGACAGTCCCCCTCTAGAGCAAAGGGAACAGATTTTTCATTTGTCTTCTACTTAATAAAGATACTATCTCCTTAAGCTAAAGGTCAGACAAGTTTACAGCCCATTGTAAAAAATTGAGTTTCCTAAATTTGGGTGTGTGTCTTCTTTAACACAACCCAGTGCGTGTATAATCATCCCTTGTTCCACTTTGCACTGGTCTGTGGAAACTGGGGCTGAAGGAACTGAACATGCTTAAACTTTTGGTTACTTTCATTGTTTTGAGTCATCAGCTGTCCTTTGACTTTGACTCAGGGATCTTGTTTCTTCTATTACCATCCACAAAACTGTGGCGAGGTAACTTGTGTGTTTGCAAGTAAGATAAAATCTCAAATATTCATGGTTCTTGATAGGCAGCTGGCTTCCTCTAGAGTGAGTGAGCTAACAGATCAATGCAGAAGCTGAGATGACTTTTTGAATTAGCCTAGAATGTCACATATCATAATTTCTACAATGTTCTGTTGGCCAGCCCTGATTCAGTATAGAAAGGGACTATACACAGTTGGGAATATCAGCAGGTAGACTCATTGAGGACTACCTTGAAACATAGCTGCCACAGCTCTCCTAAAAGTTGTAAAAACCTTAGCTCAGGGATAATACACTGATTATCTTTATGTTCCCTGTAGAGTTCAAACTAGTGTCTTCATACAATATCCACTCAACAAATATTTGTTTGGTATCATTATGTGGAAGAGTACTGAAATTACTAACAATATGTGAATTAGGATCAAGTGAATTAAATATAGCATAGTCATATTTCATTTAATGAATATTTAACCATACACATTCAACTTTATGAATTAAGGGGGAAAAAAGAAAACGGTTTTCACAAAGCAAAGCCCTTTAGTCATAAGCAAATTACTTCCTCTGATGTCCAACCAATAAAAACCAATAATCTATCCCTACTCCAAGGAAAAATAATTCGCTGAACTTCTTGAGAAATAGAATTATATTATATTCAAACTATGTTTATTCTAATTCTTAAAAGTTTAATGAACGTTCATAGTTAACTTTGACTTAAGCAATCCTTCCCCTATAAATGTATTTAGAATCTAATCACTGAAAATATCCTGACTGCACTGTGTAACATTTTTATGAAATATTAAGATAGGGAAAAGAAGAGATTTTTAGTGTGGTGATATAGTTCATCTAACTATATCTAAATCAAACTGCCATCTTCAAGTCCTGCCCCATTTGGTTTATGATATCAGCTCAGCTAGTGGCACAGGCTTCTTTGAAGCTCAGTGATTGAGATTTATCAAAAACAAACCAAAACCCAAAAAACCTGCCATGATCTTGGTGGAAATAATTTTCAAATTCTTATGCAGTTATTATAGTTTCTGGCTTGTAAGCATAATGAGTTTAAAGCATTAATTAGGAACACATTCCATCCTTTGCCTCCCATGGTTAAACTGTTTAAAGACTTTGAAGCCTCCTGGGCAAAACAATCAGGCCATGGTGTGATCATCTCCCTCTTGTTTTCTTTGCTTTGTGCTTCTTCATCTTTAAAAATGCAATTCGTTTATTCTAGGACTGTTTGGCACTTTCCACTTAGCCAACAGTAGACAAAAGAAGTCAGTAGTAGTTTGGGTTTGTAGATTCTTGAAGTGACTTATTTCTGATGGTTGTATACAGTCATTTATTGCATAAATATTTGTTAAGCAAGTGCCAGCTAAGAATCCTGAAACTGTGCTAGGTGCTTTGAAACAAGTGATAAACCAGATGCAGCTCCTGGTTTGCATCTAAAGGAGTGCTCAGGAAAGAAGATGAAATGAGACAGAGACATTCCCATCTACAACCCAAAGAAGCAAGGGGTAACATGCCATGGTAAAATAATATAATAATGCAGATGGTGAAGAGATTATTTCTTGATAAGAGGAATTAAGAAAAGAGACATGGAGGAGATGGGATTCAAGTTCTACTGGAAAGGAATTAGACATGGAGAGGCTGGGATAAGCGAGACTATAGAAGAAAAAAAGAACAAGGAGACAGAGGAATGTGAGTCGTCAAAGTAAAGAACATAAGAGGAAAAAAACAGAATAAATTTGAGCTGAGAAGTTGAAATTCAAATTCTACAAGTGATAGGGAACCATTGAAGATATTTTAGGGTGTTGTGATGTCATCTGAAGTTTTCCTTAGGACTTGAAGACAAGAGAATGAAGGTGGTAAGACCAATTAATGCGTCAAACCATCTAGAGTTTTGTTACATCTTTCTAATGATTTTGGACTTTATTCCAGAACCAAGAATAAGGCATTTTAAAAGAGTTTTAAATATAAGAACTAGTTATTTAGATTTGTATTTTAAATAGCTAACTCAGGCTGAGGTTCAGAGTTTGGATAGGAAGGGATAAGAATAGAGAGAGAGAAAGGTAAGATGGCTCCTTAACTAGTCTGCCTTTATAGCTCTTAGTTTTTGCAGTCTGCCCTTTTGCTTGATGATCCATTTTAGGCAATGACAGCCTCTTCTGGTTTGACTCAGTATCCTCTTTCAAGTATCTTTTTGATTTTCACCTTCTGGTCTCTCACCTTGTGATCATAGAAAGAAATGTACTTGGTTTACATAGAATCAACACTTTGGACCCACTTACTGCGTGGTTTCTCCAGTAGTGACATAAGGGATGGTGAAGTGAGAGGAAATTAGATAACATTACCGCCATTTGTCATTGTGGTTATTGTAGAGTTTTCTGAGTTTAAATGAGAAGTGTGAGTGTGAATGTGTGTGTGTGCATGTGTGGGTGCCTATCTCAGTATCACTGAAGCCACATACCAAAGACGGTAAGGTTGGCCCTTAACTGCAGGCATGGGACAAAGGAAATCAAAATTCATGTCCTAGACTCAGTAGTCTTAGGAAAGATAAACTCTGAAACTTTTAAGTCTATGAAAATAGAGGAGAGCGAGCATTGTGTCCAAGATGAAAAGTCTAATTTTGGTTCTGCCAAAATGGGATAGATGTTAGAGAAATCCTATGAAGCAATTGAAGCTAGAAGAAGTGAACATTTTTTGAAGAACCTTTAACAAAGCTTCTGGGCACAAATCATTGTGATGTTGGTTTGCATTTCCTTGATGATTGGTGATGTTGAGTATTTTTTCATATACCTCTAAGCCATTTATATATCATGTTTTGAGAAATGTCTATTTGGGTCTTTTGCCGATTTTCAATCTAATTGTTTTCTTGATGTTCAGATGTTTGAGTTCCTTGAATATTCTGTATATTAATTCTTTGTCAGATGCATAGCTTGTAAATATTTTCTCCCACACTGTAGGTTGTCTTCTTACTCTGCCGATTGTTTCTGTTGCTGTGCAAACTCTTTTTAGCTTGATGTAGTCCCACTTGTCTATTTTGCTTTTGTTGCCTGTTGCTTTCAGGCCTTATTTAAAAAATTCTTTCACAGCTCAATGTTGTAAAGTGTTTCCCCTTTGTTATCTTGTAATAGTTTAATAAGTTTGGATTTTACATTTAAGTCTTTAATCCATTTCAAGTTAATTTTTGTATATGGTGAGAGGAAGGGTCTAGTCTTATTTTTCTGCATGTATATATCCAATTTTCCTAGCACTATTTATTGAAACAACTATCATTTGTCCAATTTGTGTTTTTGTACCTTTGTAAAAAATCAGTTGGCTGTAGATGCATGAATTTATTTCTAGGTTTTCTGTTCTGTTCCATTGGCCTATGTGTCTATTTTTATGCCACTACCATGCTGTTTTGGTTATTATAGCTTTGTAAAATATTTTGAAATAAGATAGTGTGATGCCTCCAGATTTGTTCCTTTTGCTCAAGATTCCTTTGGCTATTGGAGGCCTTTTGGATTTCCATATGGATTTTAGAAGTTTTTTCTTTCTGTGAAGAATGTCATAGGTATTTTGATAGGGATACATTCAATCTATAGATCACTTTGGGTAACATAGACATTTTAACAATATTAATTTTTTCAATTCATAAACACAGTGTATCTTTCCATTTATGTGTGTGTCTTCTTCAATTTCTTTCATCAGTGTTTTGTAGTTTTCAGGGTGCAGATCTTTTATCTCCTGGTTAAGTTTATTCCTAGATATCTTTTTTGTAGCTATTATGGAATTTTAATTTCTTTTTCAGATAGTTTACTATTAGTATATATAAGTATTTGTAATTTTCTATGTTTGTTATATATCCTGGAATTTTATTGAATCTGTTTATTAGTTTTAATAGTTATTTGGTATAGTCTTTAAGGTTTTCTGTATATAAGGTCATGTCTTCTGCAAACAACACCACCTTAACTTTCTCCTTTTCTATTTGGATGCCTTTTATTTTTTCTCTTGCTTAATTGCTCTGGCTAGGACTTCTAGTACTATGTTGAACAGAAGTGGTGCAAGGGAACACCCTTGTTTTCTCTCTGATTTTAGAGGAAGAACTTTTTAGTCTTTGCCTACTCGTATGTTACCTGTGAATTTGTCATATGTAGCCTTTATAGTGTTGAGGTACATACCTTCTATATTTAATTTGTTGAGAGTTTTTATCATGAAGAATTTTCGAATTTTACTAAATGCTTTTTATCCATCTATGGAAATAAAAATATGGTTTTAAGCTTTCTTTCTGTTAGTGAGTTATGTCACATTTATTGATTTGCATTATGTTGAACCATCCTTACATGCCTTGGATCAATCACACTTAATCATCGTGACTAATCTTTCTTTTTATTGTTATACTTTAAGTTCTAGGGTACGTGTGCACAACGTGCAGGTTTGTTACATATGTATACATGTGCCATGTTGGTGTGCTGCACCCATTAACTCATCATTTACATTAGGTATGTCTCCTGATGCTATCCCTCCCCTCTCCCCCGTCCCCATAACAGGCCCTGGTGTGTGATGTTCCCCATATTGTGTCCAAGTGTTCTCATTGTTCAATTCCTATGAATGAGAACATGAGGAGTTTGGTTTTCTGTCCTTGCAATAGTTTGCTCAGAATGATGATTTCCAGCTTCATCCATGTCCCTACAAAGGACATGAACTCATCCTTTTTTATGGCTGCATAGTATTCCATGGTGTACATGTGCCACATTTTCTTAATCCAGTCTATCATTGATGGACATTTGGGTTGGTTCCAAGTCTTTGCTATTGTGAATAGTGCCGCAATAAACATACGTGTGCATGTGTCTTTATGGCAGCATGATTTATAATCCTTTGGGTATATACCCAGTAATGGGATGGCTGAGTCAAATGATATTTCTAGTGCTAGATCCTTGAGGAATCACCACACTGTCTTCCACAGTGATTGTACTAATATACAGTCCCATCAACAGTGTAAAGGTGTTCATATTTCTCCATATCCTCTCTAGCACCTGTTGTTTCCTGACTTTTTAATGATCACCATTCTAACTGGTGTGAGATGGTATCTCATTGTGGTTTTGATTTGCATTTCTCTGATGGCCAGTGATGATGAGTATTTTTTCATGTGCCTGTTGGCTGCATAAATGTCTTCTTTTGAGAAGTGTGAATAATCTTATTAATGTGCTGTTGAATTTGGTTTGCTAGTATTTTGTTATGAATTTTTGCATCTATGTTCATCAGGGGTATGCAATTTTATTTTTTGTATGTATCCTGATCTGGTTTTTGTGTTCGAGTAATGCTGTCTTTATAAAGTGAGTTTGGAAGTGTTCCTGCCTCTTTAATTTTCTGGAACAGATTGAGAAAAACTGGCAATAGTTCTTAAAATTCGTCTGTAAAGCCATCAGGGTCCTAGTCTTTTCTCTGATGGAAGATTGTTATTACTAATTCAGCTTCCTCACTCATAATTTGTTCAGATTTTCTATTTCTTTATAATTTAATTCTTTCTAGCTTATCAAATCTGTTGATATATAGTTGTCTATAATAGTCCTATTTTTTACATTTCTGTTGTGTCAGTTGTATGTCTCCTTTTTCATTTCTGATTTTGAGTCTTTTTTCATTTTTTAAATTTTTTATAGATAATGGTGTGTTAGATTTGTTTTTCTTTCCAAGAAAGCAGCTTTTCACTCATTGATCTTTTGAATTATTTTTGCACCCTCTATTTTATTTATTTCTTTTCTGGGACTTATTATTTTATTTTATTCCCTATATCAATCTTGGGTTTATTTTCTTCTTGTTTTTCACTTTCCTTGTCAGATTGTTTATTAGAAATCTTTCTTCTTTTGTGATGTAGGAGGATATTGCTATTCACTTCCCTCTCACAACTGTTTTTTGTTGTGTCGCATAGGTTTTGATATGATATTTTTATTCTCATTTGACTCAAGAAATTTACCTTCTAATTTCTTCATTGACCCAATGGTTATTTGGGAGCATGTTGTTTAATTTCCATGTATTTGTAAATTTTTGGTTTGTTTTTGATTTCTAATTTTATACCAATATTGTTAGAATATATACTTTATATGCTGTCTCTCTTCTTAGATTTGTTAAGACTTGTTTTGAATCCTAACATGATCTATTCTGGAGAATGTCTCAAGTGCAGTTGAGAAGAATGTGATTCTGTAACTGTTAAATAGAGTGTTCTGTAAATGATTGCTAGATCTATTTGGTCTATCAGAATTTCTTTATATGTAAATTGAAGTTTTTCTGTTGATAACTTAAAATTTCTGTTTTGACAGTTTAAGTGTAATGTGCCACACACACACAAAGACAGCTTACTTCTTCAGTCAGTCCACTTGGAATATAGTTGTTTATTTATTGTTTTAGTGCCTTTTTTTGGAGGGATAAGAACCAGGTAAATCCAGTTGGCCAGTCTTCCTGATGTCACTCCTTCCTATGTACTTTCTTAACACCAGAGAGCAGAGTTTGTGATCAAAATCTTAGCACTTTAAATTCCCTATGGGTAAGTACTTTTTATACCTTTGGGTTGATAATGAAAATAGTTGAGCCAGTTGTAAATATTTCCTTTTGGTGAGTGACAGTATGTTTTTTGCAAGATAAATGACTATAATTTAAAGAAAATTATCTGCTGGCCTCTTTCTATGTTGTTTCATTGACTAAAGCACTGTGACTAGATCAACAGTTTCAGATTTAATTAAAATATTAAAATTGCATTTCTATGGGTGGCAAACAATGACATGGAAAGAGATTGAGTCTTTTGCCCAAAGTTGCATGGCAAATTGGAGGTGGTGTCATCATTAATACAATTTATTATCAGGGCAATAAGTGGGTTTGAATTTGCAAGGATAAGAAACTAACCTCAAAACACAACAAAGAAGAATTATTGATGAAATCAATGAGAAGATGGCTCACCACCAAAGAATTACGTTTGGCACTACTTTTATGACTTGCTTCTTATACTTGATCTCAAAGCACTATATGATGAAATTAAGAAAACATTTAAAATGTTCAGCTTATGAAATGTATTTGTTTCCTAAGATGGCATGCCCATTCATGACACTTGGGTTCAATGCACATGTTTAATGGTAAGAAATCTAGCTTAGAAAAATAATAAAACAAGGAGCCATCAAAGCCCAAATCTGCAGTCATTTTTAAGACACTGTTAAATGTTGCTTGCATCATTAAAAACATTTTCATGTGTCTATCACTGAATAGTCATATACCCAATCTTAGGTAAAAATAACTGCATTTGCCAATAGTTTGCAGTTGAAATAAAAACAAAACTCTTCAGCCAGAGAAACCTTTTAAAGTATTTCAGTATTTGCCTATATCAATTTCCTGACATGTATTAACTAACTTACGCTCTCAAAAAGTATTTTTTCAATGACAGATTGTGCAGGTCCTTTTTCTCAAGCAATTTATAGTTTAGAAAGGCAAATCAGCAACACATATATTAAGAAATTTTATTAGGTATTTCTGTTAAAAATATTGCCCCACTTTGTAAATATGTGAGAAAATTATGTATGGTGGGTTTATTTCAAGATGTATTTTAAAAATTTTTTTATTGAAGTAAAATATACACATAAACTTTGCCATCTTTACTATTTTTAAGTGTACAGTTCAGTGGAAATACATACATTTATATTCTTTTTCCCTCCTACATCCCTCCACCCACCAATCTTCATGAGATCCACTTTTTTTACGGTCCCGTATATGGGTGAGAACATGCAATGTTTGTCTGTCTGTCCTTGGATTATTTATGTAAGAACATGGCCTCCTGTTTCATCCTTTTTGCTGCAAATGATGGGATTTCCTTCTTTTTTATGGCTAAATAATATTCCATTGTGTATATATGCCACACTTTCTTTATCCATCTATTCATTGGTAGATACTTAGGTTGATTTACATTTTGGCTGTTGTGAATGGTGCTACAATAGACATGAGAGTGCAGATATTTTTTGACATATTGACTTCCTTTCTTTTGGATATACATCCTGTAGTGAAATTGCTGGATCAAATGCATGTTCTATTTTTACCTTTTTGAGGAACCTCCATACTGTTCTTCATAGTGGCTGTACTAACTTACATTCCCACCAACAGCATATTGAGGTCCACCTTTCTCTGTATCTTCACTAGCATCAGTTACTGTTTGTCATTTTGATACAAGCCATTTTAACTGGGGTGAGATTATACCACATTGTGATTTCGATTTGCATTTCTCTGATTATTAGTGATGCTGAACTTTTTATATATATATATATTTGTTAACCATTTGTATGTCTTCCTTTGAGAAATGTCTGTTCAGATCTTTTGCTCATTTTTAAATTGTATTATTTCTTTTACTATTGAGTTGTTTGAGCTCCTCTTGTATTCTAATTACTAATCCCTTGTCAGATGGATAGTTTGCAAATATTTTCTCCCATTCTGTGGTTGTCTATTCACTTTATTGTTTCCTTTGCTATGAAAGAGCTTTTTATTTGGACATAATCCTATTTTTCTATTTTTGCCTTAGTTGCCTATGATTTTGAAATTTTACACAAGAAATCTTTGCCCAGACCAATGTACTGGAGTGTTTCCCAATGTTTTCTTCTCGTAATTTTATAGTTTCAGGTCTTAGATTCAAGTCTTTAATACATTTTGATTAGATGTTTGTGTATGGTGAAAGATGGGAGTCTAGTTGTATGCTTCTGCATATAGTTACCCAGTTTTCCTAGCATCCTTTATTGAAAAAACTGTCCTTTTCTCACTGGAAAGTTTTGGAGCCTTTGTCAATGATGATTTGGTTGTATATGCACGAATCTGCATTCTGTATTTCATTCCATTGGTCCATGTGTCTGTTTCTATGCCAGTACCACACTGTTTTGGTGACTATAGCTTTGTAATAAATTTTGAAGTAAGGTGGTGTGATGCCTCCAGCTTTGTTCTTTTTGCTGAAGATTGCTTTAGCTATTTAGGGTTTTTGTGGTTCCATAGAAATTTTAGGATTATTTTCTGTTTCTGTGAAGAATATCATTGGTATTTTGATAATGGTTGTATTGAATCTGTAAATTGCTTTGGGTAATATTGCCATTTTAACAATATTAACTCTTCCAATCCATGAGCATGGAATATCTTTCCATTTTTCGTGTGTGTCATCTTCTATTTCTTTCATCAGAGTTTTGTAGTTTTCCTTTATAGATGTTTTACTTCTTTTGTTAGATTGATTCCTAGGTATTTTAATTTTTTGTAGTTATTATAAATGGAATTGCCTTCTTGATTTCTTTTTCAGATTTTTCACTGTTGATGTATATAAATTTACTAATTTTTGCATGTTGATTTTGTATCCTGCAACTTTACTGAATTTATCAGTTTTAACAATTTTTTTGGTGGAGTATTTAGGTTTTTCCAAACATAAGATCATGTCATCTGTGAATGCAGCTAATTTGCTTCTTCCTTTCCAATTTGGCTGCCCTTTCTTTCTTTCCTTGCTTTTTTTTTTTTTTTTTTTTTTTTTTTTTTTTTTTTTTTTTTTTTTTTTTTTTTTTTGTGAGACAGGGTCTTGCTGTCATCCGGGCTGGACTGCAGTGGTGGGATCTCAGCTCACGGCAACCTCCTGGGTTCAAGTGATTCTCCCACCTCTGCCTCCCTACCAGCCGAGACTATAGGCACCCGCCACCACACCTGGCTAATTTTTGTATTTTTTTTTGTTAGAGACAGGGTTTCACCATATTGGCCAGGATGGTCCTGACCTCAAGTGTTGCGGCCTCCCAAAGTGCTGGGATTAAAAGTGTGAGCCATGGCACCCAGCCTGTATGCCTTTTATTTCTTTCTCTTGCTTAATTGCTCCGGCCTTTTGAAATTTTTAAGTGTATATGTAGGCACATCTATTTTTTAAATTATTTTATTATTTCATTCCTTTCAAAGAATTCGGTTTTTTAGAGATGGCATCTCACTCTGTTTCCCAGGCTGGAGTGCACTGTTGTGATCTTAGTTCACTGCTGCCTCAAACTCCTGGGCTTAAAGAATTCTCCTGCCTCAGTCTCCTGAGTAATACATAGGAAAATCTCTTGAACCTGGGAGGGGGAGGTTGCAGTGAGCTGAGATTGTGCCAGTGCACTCCAGCCTGGGTGACAGAGAAGGCTCCGTCTAAAAAAAAAAAAAAGCTGGGAGGGTTACGCCAATTCTGGATTTAATCCCTGTCTGTTACCAGCCGCCTGAAAATTTCCTGATAGTTTTTGGGGCCTTATCCTGCCTCCTTCATATCTGCCTGTCTACCTATTCTAACAATAATATCTGCCTCATAGGGCTGATAAGAGGATTAAATTAGTTAATATACCTAAAGGACCATCAATTGTGGCTGTCACATAGTAGTAAATTAATAAATATCATAATCATTAATGGTAGTATTATTTCACCAAAGCAGCAAAGTTACTTTATTGAAGAAAATAAGTTTTAAAGTTAGTTATATAAAAATATTTTAATATTGCACAAGTGAAACCATGAACTCATTGATTCCTTTTTTTTTTTTTTTTTTTTTTTTGGAGACGGAGTCTCACTCTGTCGCCCAGGCTGGAGTGCAGTGGTCGGATCTCAGCTCACTGCAAGCTCCAACTCGCGGGTTTACGCCATTCTCCTGCCTCAGCCTCCCGAGCAGCTGGGACTACAGGCGCCCGCCACCTCGCCCGGCTAGTTTTTTGTATTTTTTTAGTAGAGACGGGGTTTCACCATGTTAGTCAGGATGATCTCGATCTCCTCACCTCGTGATCCGACCGTCTCGGCCTCCCAAAGTGCTGGGATTACAGGCTTGAGCCACCGCGCCTGGCCGCGATTCCTTTTATTTCACATTCAACCAGTTATGATAATGGGAAAACATAATCTGAATGTAACATTTTCTTTTTATTTATTATATGACACACTAGCATTTAGCTCATAATTTTTTTGACATTTTTTACCCGTAAGAGTTAGTTTCAGCTCTACTTTCTTGCTTATAGTTTCTTGAATCCAAGTATGCTATTCCTCACTTTTCTTATGAACAGGGAGACTTTTCTGAACAGGGAGACAGCACAATTTCATAGAAAATACATGCATGTTTGAATTGAACTTGATTTTTAATTTTTGCATAAAATTTTAATTTGTGTGTAACCTATGTGTATCTTAGTGGACAAATGATTTAATTGCTCTGAACTTGAATATCCTTAGATCTAAATTGTAAACTATAAAGTATACCTTGCGGGATTATTGTGCTACCTATTGTATATTTAAAATAATTTGCGAGTTGATGGCACATAATAGATAATCAGTGATGGCATAAAGTTAAACAGAAACAGCAGAAAAGAAGCAACATTTCCAACATGTAATAAAAATCAGAACAAAAATAAGACTTTTCACCTTTAGTTTTGGAAAAAATTAAATATTTAAAAATTATGCAGTATGGCAGAAGGCTGGAAAAAACTGGAATCCTTACAAATTGTTGATGAAAAGATAAAGAGGTCCATTCTGTAGAGAACAATTATGTAGTGTCTATCAATGTTTAAAAGACAGTCTTTGACCTAACAATTCCACATTTATTTAACTTACATAAGAGAAGAAAATAAGTGCAACATGCCAGAAATCCAGTAAAGAAGTTCAAGTATCAGAAGAGCATGAATCAAAACCAAGTGCAAGAAGAGGGACCTTGACATTGAACTAAAGGCCACCAGGTACTCACTGGATCAATGACTCTTCTCATTTTTATGTAAGTATGAGTCATCGGGTGAACTACTTAAGATGCACATTCTCGGACGAATTTCTATTTTTAGAAAAGCTGTCCTCAGAACATACTTGAAATACCAAGGTTCAAGTACTTCCCGGTAAAGGAGTACTTAAACAAAAGATTAAAGAAATGAACACTTCAGTCCCCATGTCCACCCCTCCATGCCTGTGGCCAATAGCACTCAAACTCAGAACACCTTTTCTGATGACCCCATACTGTGTCCAGAATCTAGCCCAACATAATGTCCCATTTTCCAAGTGTAAATCGCTCAGGTATACTTGCAATATGTTAAAATGTTAAGCCCCTTTCATATTATTTCATGTGGTGGTAGGGGTAGTGGTGGTGGGGTTTCAAACTTAGACATGCAACAGAACCAGCCGGAAAGCTTGTTTAAATGAAGATTGATCAGTCCAGTCTGGATGCTGGGTGGAGTTTTAGATTCAGTAAATCTAAGATGAAGCTCAGAATCTGTCTTTTCATAAGTTCCCAAGTTATACAGATGCTGCTGGTCAGGGACCACAAATGGAAAACCACTGTCTTAATGCAATTGCTTCTGTGCAAGAAAACCAAAACCAAAGCCCAAACAAAAAAGTTCATGCCAATACTAAGTGACAAAAACCAAAAAGCTCTAATAAATTCAAAGGAAATATTTTTCTTCTTTGAATAAATCCAACTGGAAAAGCAGGCCCTCTCTATCCTCCCAGAAGAAAAGGGAAACAGGATTGGAAAGGGAACTTCAAAGCAAAGGGCACTCCCTGGAAAATGTCCCACATCCAAGCCGAGAACAGTAGAAGTGTGCGAAAAGAAAAGTCTTAATCACCCTCTGAAGCAAGAGCAACATTGATTCATAAGATGTGTAAGCATGGCTCTTAAATGTAACACTACATAAGGATTCATCTTGTGAATCATAGGAAGAGGGAAAATATCTGACACATGCCCATTTAAAAACATTTCACAACCATTCTCATCTTGATAAGTCTGTTGAGATGAAGTACTCCAGGTTTAGTTGTAACTTTTTACGTAAAACAGGAAGAAGAGAAGTAATCCCTGACATTCTTACTTTCCTCAAGCATTAAGACTAAAGAAATAAAGAGAAGTAAATTTAGAAATGTAATGTAATTCTTTGGATGGAAATAGTGCCTTTAGGAATAAAATTAGGTTTACTTGACAAAGTTTATCCAGGGAATAGTTTGGGGTTGTTAGTGAGCTTGTAAATTGCCACTGTTACTAAGTGACTTTTAGAATACTTATTGTGAACATCAGTAAGCTTGTGGATGGTTTTTCTTTCTCTCCCTGATATTAATTGAACTAAAAATAAACCAGACGTTTATCCAGAATGATTTACCACATCAATTATAAATGATTTATTTCCAAAATTTCCTCTCAGATTTTTAAATCTTGGATTTTTAAAGATGAATTAACACCTTACTTTGAGAAAAAAGAAATTATTTACCTCTGAAATTCCTGTGCAAGTTAGCCAACAATGATAATGTTTATCCTAAGAGGTGTAAAAGATTTCCGGGGGCGTAAGTTTCCTCTTTAAAAAGGGAAAGTAATTACTAGATTTAGAATAAATTTCCCCAAAGCAGAACCTGGAATTTCCCCCACCCCTTTAAGTTCTTTAAGCCTAAGTTTATTTTTGTTGTTTTTCATTATGGTTAATATAAAATTCAAGACAGTTTTACATATAAACAGCTAAAAATGAAATTTCCCCAAAGTGCATTAAGGGGGTTGATGTTCCTTCTAGGATTTGTGTGTTGTCTATCATTTAATGTCTCTCTCTCTCTCTCTCTCTCTCTCTCTCTCTCTCTCTCTCTCTCTCTCTGTGTGTGTGTGTGTTGCTTATCTGTGTAGTATATATATTTATATGCTTCTATTTGCAAATAATTTGTACCTTGCTTTTTTCATGCGGCACTGTGGAGATTTTTCTATGTTTATTCTTTTCTTTTTTTTTTTGCGACGAAGTCTCGCTCTGTCGCCCAGACTGGGGTGCAGTGGCGCAATCTTGGCTCACTGCAAGCTCCTCCTCCCGGGTTCAGGCCATTCTCTTGCCTCAGCCTCCTGAGTAGCTGGGACTACAGGTGCCCGCCACTGCGCCCAGCTAATTTTTTTTTTTTTTTTTTTTTTTTTTTTGTATTTTTGGTAGAGATGGGGTTTCACCATGTTAGCCAGGATGGTCTCAATCTCCTGATCTCATGATCCACCCGCCTCAGCCTCCCAAAGTGCTGGGATTACAGGCGTCAGCCACCATACCTAGCCTGTTTATTCTATATCAAGATGTGTAGACCTGTATCATTCACTCAATAGTGGGATTTCATAATAGAGACACTAGTTCAGTTTAATATTTGCCCCAGTGATAACTTTAAGCTATTACCAGCATTTTTGCTGCATCAATCAATGCTGCAATCAATGTTCTTATAAACACAACTTCGTGTACATATACAACAGCTTCCTAGATGGCATTGCTGGATCAAAGACTACCTACCTTCAAAATTTTGATTGATTATGCCAAATTATCCTCCATAGGGTTTGTATCAATTTGTCATTCTACCAACTGTGAGAGTTCTATTTTATACATCATCTCTCATACTGGATGTTATTAAATATTATTTCCCAAATTAATAGGTAAAAATGGCATCTGGTATTCTTTAGGTTTATGATTGTTTCTTAGTTAAGTTGAAAGGAAAGTGAAGACTTCATTCTAGTAATAGCAAGAGGAAGAAGGGAATGAGGGCAACAGCAGCATTCACAGAATATTAGGTAAAGTAAAAACTTAGCTGGTGAAATAGAAAGACCTCAAAATACTGTGGCCTAAATAGTAGGTAAGTTTCTCTCTTTCTCTCTCTCTCTCATGAAATGTCTGGCTAGTGTGGGCTGGTGGGGCAGCTCTGTTGCAGGTGATTATTCAGAAACTCATATTTATAGCATTTGCTACTCCTAGGATATGATCCTCTTCTGTATGATAGAAGCTGGGTTCCTGCGTATCTATGCAACCTGTGGGAAGGGGATACTAGGGAGGTTGAGATGTGGTTTCTAGCTAGACGTTTATGCATTCAAAACCCCAAACACTAGATTTTAGCAACTTTTTACAGTGGAAGTGAGAGGTGACAACCTGCTGGCAGCCCTTGCTTGCTCTCTGCGCCTCCTCCGCCTCAGCGCCCACTCTGGCTGCACTTGATGAGCCCTTCAGCCTGCCCCTGCACTGTGGGAGCCCCTCTCTGGGCTGGCCAAGGCCAGAGTTGGCTCCCTCTGCTTGCAGGGAAGTGTGGAGGAAGAGGCATGGGCGGAAACTGATGCTGTGCAAGGCTCTGACAGACCAGGACCAGTTCTGTGTGCGGGCTCAGTGGGCCCACACTCAGAGCAGCCGGCTGGCGCCGCTGGCCCTAGGCAGTGAGGGGCTTAGCACCCAGGCCAGCAGCTGCAGAGGGTGCGCCAGGTCCACCAGCAGTGCCGCCCACTTGTGCCCTGCTCAAATTCTCACTGGGCCATAGCCACCTCCCTGGGGGGCAGGGCTTGGGACCTGCAGCCCACCATGCCAGAGCCCTGCCCTGCCATGGGCTCCCACGTAGCGCAAGCCTCCCTGACAGGCACCACCTCCTGCTCCCCCATGCCCAGTCCCATCCACTGCCAAAGGGCTGAGGAGTGCGGGTGCACAGCGGGAGACTGATGGGCGGCTCCGCCCACAGTCCCAGCTTAGCATGTACTAGGTGAAGCCAGCTGGGCTCCTGAGTAGGGTGGGGACTTGGAGAACTTTTATGTCTAGCTGGAGGACTATATATGCACCAATCAGAACTCTGTGTCTAGCTCTGGGTTTGTGGATGCACCAATTAGCACTCTGTATCTAACTACTCTGGTGGGGACTTGGAGAACTTTTATGTCTAGCTGGAGGATTGTAAATGCACCAGTCAGCACTCTGTGTCTAGCTCAAGGTTTGTAAATGCACCAATCAGCACCCTGTCAAAATGGACCAATCAGCTCTCTGTAAAATGGGCCAATCAACTCTCTGTAAAATGGACCAATCAGCAGGATGTGGGTCTAGCTCTGGGGGTCAGATAAGGGAGTAAAAGCAGATTGCCCCAGCCTGCATCCCCTTCCACACTGTGGAAGCTTTGTTCTTTTGCCCTTCACAGTGAGTCATGTAGCTGCTCACTCTTTGGGGCTGTGCCACCTTTATGAGCTGTAACACTCACCACGAAGGTCTGCATCTTCACTCCTGAAGCCAGCGAGACCATGAACCCACCAGAAGGAAGAAACTCCGGACATGTCCAAACATCAGAAGGAGCAAACTCCAGACACACCATCTTTAAGAACTGTAACACTGCAAGGGTCGGTGGTTTCATCCTTGAAGTCAGTGAGACCAAGAACCCACCAATTCCGGACACAGAAGTGATGCTCCTGACAGCTGCTTCTCAAATGGACGAATGTTGCTTTGCTCCAAAATTCTATATGTATGTCCTGTATGTGCTGGAGGCTTCGTATAGTGTCCCTAGGGATGAGAAAAGAAAAATGTTTGCCAGATGAATAGTTGCTATCCTATTAAGCAAGAGCTATGTTAATTTTCACCAGACCAGATATCACTTTTAGAATAACAGCTAAAATCAGATAAAATTGTTGATAATTCACAGTCATTCTCCAAAGACCATCTAACCATCTTCCCTGGGGTTGATTTGCAGGGTCCTCAAAAACTTCGTAGGTCTAGAAACTGAGTGAGAGGCTATAAGAGGTCATGAAACCCCCCCGTCTCTTTGGCAACTCAAACCAGATTTCTGTTTAGAAAACATACACTTTTTGCAATTATATAGATCAAGTAATACCTCATCAACCACCCATCCACTTTATTACAGGGAACATTGTCATTAGCCACCGCCACAGATTCCTGCAGGTCAAAACACTGATTGCCACCCCATCTCTGTGACTGATTATGGTAATTGCAACCACCTTTTCTCTGAAGGTTAAGAACTACCACATGGCCTTTCCTACCCCAGGATTCCATTATTCTCATTTAAATGAGAGATTTCTTCTCTCATAAACAAGAAATGAAAGATCCTAATACAATGGCAGCATCCCCCACCTTTATTTTCAGTTTGTCAAAGAGCCACTTCAAAACTTTCTGAAGATGCTATTCTCTTTGTGAATTTTCTTATTTGCTTTGATGGAAAGAGTATTAATTTTTTAATGCCTTCACAGAAAAAGGTACAGTGTTCTCTGGATATCTTGATGGACAGACAAGGAAGGTGTATACATTGCATATAATAAATCAGCCTCAAGACTTTAATTCTTTAAGGTCTTGTTTTTTGTTTTTTGGTTTTTTTTCTTCAAATTAGATCAAGAAAGTTCTGGCAGATTAATATCATGAAATGTTGTTTTTCATTAAATCCAGGCTTCAGTAGCCAACAAAGACAACTACTAGAGGTGCTTACAGTTGCCTTGGCTGGCACACTAATTCAAAATACTGGGTAAGTGCATATGTTATCTATTGATGAATTGGCTCAATTCACCATTATATTTTGTCTTCTTCAGTATAACACTCTTAGAAACCATCCCTATACAGTTTATAAGGTTCATGATGATTCAGTTTTAAAAGATCTTTTAAGTCTTATGATATATATTGTCTCTTTATGAAACAGGGTTATCAATTCTATACCTGAGGGCTGCTGAGATATAACTCTAGTTATGGGTACAGAAGCAATGAGAGATAGTGTGTGTGGGCGGGGGGGTGGCTTTTGAGAAGAACTGGCATCCCTTTGTGAGTCAGAAGTGCAGATTAGGTCATTGAAAGGTCTTTCTACACAGGAAGTTTATTTTTCTAATACCAGGAAAGAAAGGTTCCTTCTTTTTGCAAAATAATCTTGAGGTGATTTGGAAAATCAAAGTTTACACATTCAAATGGGTCTATCCTATCCAAATATCCTTATCCCCAGTCTCACAGTGCAACTTCTTAACCAATGCCCTAAACTTATCATAAGTGCTTTGGTAATGATGTACATTTATAAAATGCAGCAATTCTGCTACTTACACAATTATACACTGGGGCCCAGTCTTCAGGCATGTCTGTCCTGCAGTTACGAGATATAAGGGATTCTTTTAAGATTCGTTATAGGAGCTGTCTAGTTCTCCACTAGTGCTTTGTGTTTGAAATTTAAGTTGCTGTGCACTTTGTTTTTTGTGTGTTTGTTTGTTTGTTTGAGCTCCCTGCATAGTCATAAGTAGGTAGCCAGCCCATATTTTTTATAATTACCATTATTGACATAGAAATAAAATGCAACAGGAATTGGATACCTGATCCTCCATCCTATGCCAGTGCTGGCAATAATCCGAGTAATTGTGATACCACAGCAAGCCTTTACCTATCTCCTATTTTCCTTCAGGAAGATAATGCCTTCATCCAACATTTAACAAACCAGCTTCTGAATACCTTATTAAGGAGCTACTTTACGTGGCTATTCCTGGTAGTAAATACTGTATTAGTCAGAATCCCTACAGGCAACGATTCTTCCCAGATGGTTCAAATGCAGAGAATTTAATGAAGGACTACTTATGGATGTGTGTGGGGGGTGAAGGGATAGTGAGGCATCCATGGACTCACACCAGTAAGAAAACATTACTCCAAGGACAGAAAGGTCAGGGAGGAAATGAAGTTACTCAAGCACAGAGGGAGCTAGGATTTTTAAAAATATGGGCCACCTGGTTGAAGCATTAGTTTTGGAGGGATGCGGCTAGTGCTAAATATACCTGCCAACTCATAGAAACAAAAGGGAAGAAATACTCTTACCTCTCTTTTTGGTATTCTCCAATCTCCTGCCAGTGCTTCCAATCGCTGAACTGAACTGGGAACCAATCAACAAGGGAAACCAGGAGATGCAGTCCCTGAAGATCAGCCTCAAGTAAGGCAGGGGAAGAGAATACATAGATCTGTGGAGAAGAGTGGTGATGGTGGGAGCTGCCAATAAAGAACCACCAAAAAGGTAACTATCTCACATGTCATCTCATTTTATCCTTGTACAAATGCTATCAGCATTTCCCTGCATTTTATAAATAAGGAAAGTGAGGGTCAAAGATAAGTTGCTTAGTAAATTGCTTAAGCTCACATAGCTAGTAAATAGCCGTGCCAAAGATGAAGCCAGATCTGTCTAATGTGTATTACAGTCCTTCCTCTGCCACACCATATCGTGACTTAAACATTTAGATCTCAGCATGAAAATGAAAAGAGACTGAAAGTGATAGAGTTGGTATGGGGAGCGAGCACACACAAAACATGCATTTTTGACATTCTTAAAACAATTTTAAATACATGTTCTTAATAGAATTTATAATAATATGAGATTATTTATTTACAAATTTTTTACTTACTTGAACTTAGGGCTCATGAGAACAATGATTTTGTTTTTCTTCTTTACTGCTATATTCCTGATGCTAAGGTCATTGCACAAAATGTAGTAAATTTTCAAAGAATATTTGTTGAATTAAAAACTAAACAAATGAATAAATGAGTGGGTCAGGATATATGCATGTTCCTTTGGAAAACTAGTAGCATAGAATTGTAGCCTGAAACAATAAAATTTTAAATAACTCTTCATACCATTGAGCATTTCCTGAATATTTCTAGGAAAAAAATATATCAAGTTATATAGGCATCTATTTTCTCATTTAAATATGACAATCATAGTTACAGCTATACTAAACACAATCAGTTCTGTCTTTACTGCAAGTTTTGACCTCTATGATAACAAAATAATATATTGACCACAGTAACCTTTTATTTATTTATTTATTTATTTATTTTTTTATTTTTGAGACGGAGTCTCGCTCTGTCACCCAGGCTTGAGTGCAGTGGCCGGATCTCAGCTCACTGCAAGCTCCGCCTCCCGGGTTTACGCCATTCTCCGGCCTCAGCCTCCCGAGTAACTGGGACTACAGGCGGCTGCCACCTCGACTGGCTAGTTTTTTGTATTTTTTAGTAGAGACGGGGTTTCACCATGTTAGCCAGGATGGTCTCGATCTTCTGACCTCGTGATCCGCCCGTCTCGGCCTCCCAAAGTGCTGGGATTACAGGCTTGAGCCACCACGCCCGGCCCACAGTAACCTTTTAAACACTTATTAAGAAAGTTATCTAAAAATTATTTCTCTTCTTTAAGATTAAAGTCACTTGCCCCTTCATCTTTTCCTTATAAAAATATTTCCAGATAAATTACCCTTTTGGGTGCCCTCTTCTGTGAATAGTTCAATTGTTCATTAACTTTCTGAAAATGTTAATACTTGGTAACATAAACTTAATATAGTTCTCCATATGTTTACTGACTTGTCAAGAGCAAAGTGGGGTGATTGCCTTCCTTTTTTAGGAAAATATATCTCTATTAATTAACCTATTTGGGAAATATATCTCTATTAATTAACCTATTTGGGAAATATATCTCTATTAATTAACCTATCAGTAAAACAATTTTCCATTGTAGCCATAGTCCGTTGTTAATTCAAATTGAATATACAGGGAAATAAAAACATTAAGTAATTTTCACAAAAACTACTCTTAAACAAGATTCATTGTGTATAGGTCTACCTGATAGTCTTTTTTTTTTTTTTTGAGACAGAGTCTTGCTCTGTCGCCCAGGCTGGAGTGCAGTGGCCAGATCTCAGCTCACTGCAACCTCCGCCTCCCGGGTTCATGCCATTCTCCTGCCTCAGCCTCCCGAGTAGCTGGGACCACAGGTGCCCGCCACCTCGCCCGGCTAATTTTTTTGTATTTTTAGTAGAGACGGGGTTTCACCGTGTTAGCCAGGATGGTCTCGATCTCCTGACCTCGTGATCCGCCCGTCTCGGCCTCCCAAAGTGCTGGGATTACAGGCTTGAGCCACCGCGCCTGGCTACCTGATAGTCTTAAGACCAAATTTTGAATTTAGCCACTGGACAATTTGCAGAAGTGCACCCATTTGTGTTTTGCCCCCCACTTTATCTGTAGCATGTAGCACAGTAACTCATATACAATAATAAAAGGAATAATAATGTTAAACATTTATGAGTGCTTACTTATTTTCCAGGCACAGAATACGTATCAGATTACTGTTTCAGTCACTAGAGTTGGCTCCTGACTAGTTAGTGAGACTTTATCATCACCAGTTTTGGTGACATATCTTAAATTCCAGGTTTAAGATGATAGTAGGAATTAATTGTGATGAACCCATTCGTTTCCTTGTAATGTCTTTTAAGGCTCACTTGGGACTGAATAGAGACCTCAGATTCTAGTCTATTTGATCTGCATAGACTCACAATGAGTATTATCAGAGCTGTTTCATCCCATTTACTTAGCACTCACTTTTTGTTACATTTTCCTTTTCTAATTTCTAATTTTTTTAGGTAACTTTTTGTATAACTTTCCTTATTCCATGCCTAAACCATGGAATAAGAGTTAGAGAGAATAAAGGAAAATCACTGCAATATCCAAGGATGTACTGGGGTTTGGAAAGTATAATTATGTTTGATGAATACAAGAGAAAGACAAATGTTTCTGAGAATGCTGGCCTATCTGTATGAATGGCTGTGAAATCCTATGTGTTCATTTGTAATTGGCATTATTACATGAGGTTGATAAAATGTGTACAAATCATTTTCTAAAATACAACATTTTCTTAAGTACAACATTTATTTTTAATGTAACCTATTGTATAACATAACACTCGTGGCAAGTCACATCACATTTAATGTGCAGCCTGAGGTGGAGTCCAGAAACAATGGAATATTTTACCTTCCATTCGTCACTATAGATTCAGTAATTTTTCTCAATTCTCCCTCCTGCCATGCGTCTGGTAGTGCGTGACCATGAGTGGAGATTTCTCTATTCCAAGGATGTTGGGTTTGGCCACATGAAGTTTTTGGCCAATGAATATGGAATTCTGAGCCAAGATCTTAAAAGACATCCTAGGTTTTTGCTTGCCTCCTTGGTCTTCTGTGAACCACTGTGAAGAGAACATGACTTGGATAGCTCCTGGTCTAGGGGTATGTGGAGACATACAAAGCCCATTTGTAGTTAATCTGAAGCCTGGGATGAAGCACAGTCAACTCATAGCCTGCAGCAGAACCATCCCAAACAAACCACAGACCTGTAGAAGACGAAATAAACACTTGTGGTTCCAGTGCACTGAACTTTTGAGTGGTTTGTTATGTAGTATCATAGTAGCTATAGCTGATTAATACAGTTACGTTGAATTGGGGGAAATTTTCAGAAGAAAGGATAAGAGCAAACAAAGTTGAAGATGATGTCAGGAAAGGAGCACAAGAGAGAACTCCTCTTTTTAACAGCTAAGAGAGGAATGAAAGTTATTAAAAAGAATCAAAGTTCCTTTTGCCTTCAATTCCTGGCCTCCTCTCAAGCACTGGATTGAATTAATTGTTATCCCCATATTAAAATTTCAGTTTTTAGGGTGCCCACTAATGTGAGTAGTAAATAAAAATATCTGGTAGCAAAGGAACAGTCTAATTTTCTTAACTAAGAATACACTGGTAGATAAAGGTAAGCACAGATGGGCTGTATATTTTAGCCTGCCTGAGTCAGAATTTCCAGTGAAATTCTGTGTGCCTCTTAATTAATAAAATGTGTACAAATCATTTTCTAAATGATTTTAGAAATGGTCCATTTGTAGAGTACAGTATATCTGCTTTTGATATCACAATCATATGTCATGGAAAAGATAATTGGGACTTGGGGAAGAGAAGAAAAGAACAACATTCTTAGGAAAAAAGTTCTGAAACATGATGTGAGTTGAAGCTTCCTTTGAGTATCTCTTTGCTACCATCATATTAGGAGAAGCTGAATGGAAAAACTGATCCATTGTTTTTAAAACTGGGAAATTAGAAAGTTACTCTTCAATGCTTTTATGAATATATAACTAATGAGAAATAAATTCAGTTACATTCTTTAACTGCTACCCCCTCCCCCCACATGAGTGATGTCTCTAATTCAGCATGACCTACTGTCAGCTCAGGAAATTTCCATCCTGAGATTTTCCTAGCAGAGTCAAAATCAGTCACCGTCACAAACAGATAAAAAATGTTTTAAATGAGAGTGCTTGAAACTGCATTTAAATTCTATCTTGAAAAGTTGCAAAGTGCTTGGTTAATAATTTTCCATAGTATCATTTTTAAACTATTTTGGCATGCTCTATAAACAGTACATACGTTTACTGTTCACATAGTTTAAAAAAGGTCTTATATTTCTTGGAACGGAGTATCTTTGAGAAAACAGAAATTCATCCCAGTCCACTGACATTATCCAGCTCATTATGGGTGACAGACAGGTTTGGGTAGACCTTGGCCTGGCAGTAGATTGGAATGAAAGAGGAATTTGGAACAGGTTGGTCTCTCAGGCAAAATAATGGTATGGGTTCCAGGTGGAAGAAACATTGTTTGGGTTTTGGGAAAGCCTCCATCCCTTTTCCCCAGCTGTTTAACAACACATTCTGCAAAGATGTTATTTCTGTACTATTCTAGGCCTACTGTTAAGAGAGTCCCAAGATTCATCCATGTTCCCTTTATTTTTTCCCCTAAATTTTGTAAGGCTGTTTAGGAAAGCTCAGTGAAGAGGCAGAAACAACACATTTAGGAGACAGAGTCATAAAGAAGTAAGGATTCATAATCTGGTCAGTTATTAATTACATAGTGAGTAGACTAAGAAACAAGTAGCAAACTTGTTTCTACTTGTTAAACAAAGTTGAAAGCTTGTTTCAATTTTCTATCACTGGGATAAAGGAAACAAGAAGGAAGAGGAAGGAGTTCATAGACAACTCAAATCACAATTAAAGCAAAAATAGTCCAATGGATTTGATCAAAGCATTTATTTAGGCAATATTAAACATTTGGGAACAAAAGTATGATTCTGTAGGCATCATTAAAAAATGTAAAAATAATATAATTTTAGTTCACAAAGACCTTAAATTTCAAATAAACTTTCATAAATCATGAACAAAAAGATTTTCTGTTAGTCTGACCTGTTTACATTTAATAAATTTATCTTTTGTCAATTATTGGAGTAGGAGCTGTGCAAGGCAAAATTAAAGTCCATGCTCCCTTCCTTTCCTCACTTAATTCCTCCAGTTTCACAGCCAACATAATGGCTTTGTCTGGATTGAGAGCTGACCCTATAATTCATTCTCAGAAGATAGACCTAAGCCAGGATTAGATTAAAGCTGGGACTGACTTCACCTTCTCACCACCTACAGCACCGAGTGCAGGATCCAATATGTAGCAAAGGCTTCATCAATATTTGTTGTACGAAAACATGAACAAGAGACTGTTAGCCAGGAGAGGAGTGTTGATGTTTAACGGGCTCAGTTCTCAACACCTCTCTATTCTGTTTGGCTTATGAACTAACTGAGAAGTAGGACAACAAAGTAAGTCAGATAGAAAACAATATAATTCCCAATGAAGCTAATAAAATAGAATATAGTTTAAATGTATGGGCAAGTGAGCTTCCAAATACTGATCCTCAGAACTAGATAAACTTACCTACCCAGTTACAAAAAGTACCGGACTGCCAAATGCCTTCTCCCCAAAATAAATGGGGATAGAAATAGACTAGTTTATATGTATCTGGTTTCTTTTAGATTTACCCATCAGATTGAATGCTATGTCTTTTTGAAGAGAAATAAATGAAGGAGTAGAGAGAGGCTAAGAACATCACACTGGTGGGATTCCTCCACATAGAAGGCAACATTAAGAATGCTGGAGAGCCATCCCCTCACCTCCCAATAGGGAGGACTGTTACAGTCAATAGTTGAGAGCAGGGAGTACTTTGTTACACAAAGTAGTGTCCTCTGGTTACTTTTAGTTTCAGGCATTAAATCTCTCTCTTGCTCTTTTTTTTTTTTTTTTTTTTTTTTTGGTCGACTTTTGGGTAATTAGGAAAAATCTTAAAAGTTCCCAAATGTGTTGTCTCACTGTTTGTCTTCACCATTAGCATTAATCAGCCCCCAGATAATGAAATTGACTCCAACTTCCAAAATTATCCCTTAAGCATGGAGACAAATTCTGTGTCCACCATTATGGAGGTGTTACCAAATGAGGCCACTAATAAAATTACACATGAATCATGTGAAAAATTCAATGCTAATTTTGAGTATATTAAAACTGTTTGGGGATTTATGAAATATGGTATACTATAGGAAGCTTTTTTGGTTAATTCTGTATATAATAGTATTTTAATACCACAAAACACGCCCAGGAAAATGTTCAAAACAGTCCAATAGGGCCAAATGCGGTAGCTCACGCCTATAATCCCAGCAACTTGGGAGGCCAAAACAGGAGGATTGGTTGAGCCCAGGAGTTCAAGACCAAGACTGGGTGACATAGTGAGACCTTGTCTGTCCAACAAGTAATAATAATAATAATAATAATAATAATAAGAAGAAGAAGAAGAAGAAGAAGAAGAAGAAGAAGAAGAAGAAGAAGAAGAGAAGAAGAAGAAGAAGAAAATAGCTGGGTTTGGTGGTGTGTGCCTGTAGTCCCAGCTACTCAGGAGTCAAGAGGAAAAGGTCCTTGAGCCCAGGATTCAAGGCTACAGAGATAGCACAACTGCCCTCTAACCTGGATGACAGAGTGAGCGTCTGTCTCGAAAACAAAAACAAAAATGTAAATATGGATTTGTATTTGAGTCCCAAGAAAAACAGAACCCCATAAAGATCCAACTTTAACTGATTTTAAGGTAAAAAGTCTTAGAAACTACCAAGCAGCACATGGTTCCCCTCAGAATATAACTGGTCTTGTCAGCCAGAAATTCACCTTTGAACTGTCGAATGGTTTAAAAGTCACCGAGAACATGATCAATATTATTAAATTATACTCAAGAAAAGTTTTATCATATTGCATTTTTTATAGTCAAATTTTTTCTGTTTCCATTTATTTTAAAGCAGCTTAAAGTGTATTTCAAATACTGACAAACGATTGAAAGTTGTCAAACAAATGAGATTATGTAGATATTATGTAGATATACTGAAAGGATTACAAAGTTGTACCTGTCTGGGAAGTCTGGGAAACTTAGAAACTGAATAGGAAAGGTTTAAAAGAGGAAAGCAAAAAAAAAAAAAAAAAAAAAAAAAAAAAAAAAAAAGGAAATAACCCAGGCCTAAATTAAGTTTGCCATGGAATTGTTTTCTTCTTGAATTAAAGCCGAGTCAGTGGACACTTTTAATAAAATTCACATATTTGATAAAAATGTATGACTAATTCTGTCTCTATTTTTAGCTATATTTCTTATGGAAAAAACATTAAAAAAATCATGTAGGTACTTTTTTTGAGTTCATCTACTATGAATTAGTTCTGATTTCATATGGGTTAATTACAAACAGATATTTCTTAATAGTTTAGACCACCTCTTTCTTGAACTCTTTTTCTATGATATTTTCATAAAGAGGGCATAATAGCCTCTTAAGATTTTATATGTCCTTATAAATTTGTAGTATTATATTATCAAATAGCATATAATTTTGTGCAATCTTCCTTTACAAAATAATTTTAAAGAAAGGTTTCATGGAGAATCACATAAATATAAAAATACAGAAAATGATACAGAAATAAAGCTTCTACATTGCTGTGCTTCCTTATCTTTTCAATTTCTTTCAACTCTTGTTTTTCCAACAATCTGCTTATGACTCTTTGTCCAACCTCCCAGTGTGCATTGCCTCAGAAAGCTTCTACTCCAATCCAATGCTTTGCACACACTACATTTTGGATTACATGTTCTCCTCTCACTTGTGGTTCAATCCTAATTTTGTATTTCCTATAACTTTTTTTTCTTTTTGAAGAAGCCATGTAAGTGACTAAAATACAACAGTTTTAAACAAAACTCATTTCTTCTCCCTCAGACTGCCTTTCCATTCTAATGTTGGGCAGCAGCTGGGGCACTACGTCTATCTGCCTCTCAAGCCAGGAACTTTGCAGTCATACTTTTTCCTCCACCTTTCCTCACTTACATCCATTCTTCTCATTACACCCTAGTTTGTCATCAAACCACCAAGGTTTTTTGTAGTGAAGTTTTTTCCCCTATGATATAGTACTCTATTACACCATATTTTCTACAGTGGGATGCACAAAAAGACAGTTTATGGTACAAATATTAATTCCAATCATATAGAGATAATTCTGGGTTACTGTAGTAATTGAACTACAGAAATTTTGGTCTCATTACTCTTTAGGTTGATAAAGTTTGAAGGTAGACATAACCACCTGGTGCCAAAATAACAATCCCAACTATGGATTATTAGCAGCCTAATAAAAATAGAACACTACATATTTCTTTAAGATTTAGGGATATAAAATTATCAATTAATATACCTAAAATATTTGAACCCCTTCCACAGCAAACACTTACTTCTGTATTCCTTAAAAGAACTCTCAAGGTGCTATCACTTCTTCTGGCTTCTGGGACTGCTTATGTAGTTTGGGGGCAGCACAGCTTCTGATACTCTGAGTAACAAGTTATTGGCACCTAAGATTCTTTAACCCTGGTGGTACTGTGACACAAATATGGTGATATTGGCTGTTCACACTCCTTCCTATAACTTCTCGTTCCTTTTCCTGCTTGCTAGTTGATTTAAGAGCCAGCCATCTTATGAGACAGCTTTAAATTCAACCTTGACTAGAAGCAGAGGGATGGATAAAATATAGATTTCAAGACCCTTTCATTCCTAGAAATTTTGCTTATTTATTTCTTAAAAAATTATTTGGTAAGTAAGTGCAGTGATTCTGTGTTGATGGGTGCAAGAAAAATGTCATCGTATTAACTTTTGTCATTACGCAAAGAGAAGATAGCTCTATATTATTTGTATATATATATATCAATTTAGTTTATATATTTGCAGTTTTTCCTTTCCTTTGAATACCATTTCTTTGTTAAATAATATAAAAACTTCACCAAAATTGCAGCAGGTTAATAAACAGAATTGTAATTTAGTTCATTGAAAGATACACGGATGAGTTTAATCAAAATGCATACCTATCTTACTAACTGAACTCGTTAATCAGCTAACAGTGTAGTAATTAGTAGTAATTAGCTATCAGCCTCTTTTTTATGGTCATTTTACTAATTAAAATGTTAGCTTTGATTTGAAGCATAGGAAATATAAATTGAAAATTACTTATTCTAACTACAGATTACAGTGAATTACAGTCACCAATACATTATTGGTTTGTTTGTTAAAATTTCTGTGAGATGACATGTCCGAGTCTTGTGGGTCTTGTGGATATTTCCGTCTTAAAGGTGAATGGATATTTTGCAAGACTTAAAGTAAAATTACATATCAAGTAAGTGTTAGATCAAATGGAAGAATTGACCATACATTTATATGTTACTGCCATACCATTTAAGAAAAATAAAAGGAATGTTTTTATTCAAACCTGTAAATTACTCCTGTCATCTCACTGAATATCTTAAAAGCGTCAAAACAAAACTTCATTTCATTGCAAAGAAGGCCTAAGACATTAAGTTGTATTTGTCTTAAGTAATAAACTTTTCTGTCTCCAACACAATAATGAACAAAGTGGTGAAAAGATGCAATTGAGGGATTGTTGTCCCTCTGTTACTCTGATCAGTGTAATCAACATGTTTATAAACATGTACAGGAAACTGGAAAGAGAATAGAAGGAAAAAACAAGAAAACGTGTTTGTACTGTTCATTCAGGCCCCTATAGCTGTGTGATCCAGGGATTACTATCAGTAGGATTTCCAAGGGCCCTTTTTCCTTATTTATCTGAAAGACTGTTGTCATACAAATAACACTCATGAAGGGAACCCCTAGAGATTGTTTCATTAATCTTTAATGCTTAAGGCAAACCTACATACAAATGCTCATATGAGACAAAGGAATTCTTTTTATGGAGAATTCCACAGCCTCCACGAACACCCCATTCCACTGTTTAACAACGATCATGAAGTTCTGCTTTATTCTATAAAGTTATTCTTTGTCTCGACTTTGTGCTCTGACGAGATTGAGAACATCTGGTCCTCATTCCTAATATAATGACATTTCCTGCTCCAGAGTTCCTCTTTAAATCACCCTCAACCTTCTCTTCTTTAGGCTAAATTCCAGGTCTGCTCACTCTTCTCCAGAGTCATATATGCCAAGCTTTTCGGTATGATTGCCATCCTAATTCGTAAAAAGCCACTGTCCTTTAGCCCAGAACCGGTCCCTTAGCTGAGAGGACCAGAACTTCCCACCTGATTCCTGCTGAGCATTATTACATGACCACCTTCCACATCTCTGTATGCTCATCACCTTCATTTACGTTCTCAAACATGCTCGAGGAAAAGAAACTATTTTATTTCAGGAAGAGACATTTCTTTCCATCAACATGCTTTCCTTCTCTGTCCCAAGGGAAGATTGCTGATCACACTGAGCTTTGGGAGTCAAGTGGCAGACAGCTGTGGCTTCGGCTTCCGGCGGTCACACAACTCCAGAGGGACTGGAAGGTCAAGGGAAGCATGTAGAACCGCAGGCTGTTCACGTGGCTTGGAGGAGGAGATGACCAACCCTTAATAAAACACCGTCTGCCGGACATGCCATTGGGACTGGCATGCTAATTGAAAACAGCAGGCGTGGCTCTGCAGCTCTTTGACTTTAGCACACGGCTTAGCATAACTTTTCCTTCCACAGGAAAGGCAGTCCTCGGCCAGTAAAGCTGTGTTTCCTAAAAAAAAGAAAAAAATCCGAACAAACCACTGCTCTAGTAGAAGATAAAGAAACCTTCCTCTTTATTTTCTTTTTTAGGAAGTTCCATCTTATTTAATTAATTTATGTTATTTTATTTTTTCAACTGGGCCAAAGCTTGACACTGCTGCCCACAAATATTTTTATCAAATTAGGATGGAAACTATCTATTAATCAAATTCATTTTTTTCAAGATTATGAGTGCCCTGTTATTTTTACCACAATTTATTTTTCTTTTTATCTACATCAAAGTAACATGGGCAAATAGTTCAGTAGGTTTGTATTATTTTTATGGAATAGCAATAAAGTGCCTACCTCTCCCAACCCCAGTTTTCTTTCCTGCAAGCAACTACTTTATTCTCTTTTAGCTATTTCCTTTATTACTTACCTCTGTTCCTTTAAATAATATGCTTAGTGTTAGTTTTGTTTTTTAATTTTAAGCAATACATATTGACTTTCTACTATGGAAAATTAACATTTAACTTCTGTCACTCTACCTCTTTCTCATTCATTTTTTGTTTCCCTAGCTTCTCAATATAATTATATCATAATTTTGGTTAAATAGGTGATAAGTATTCACATTATTAAAAATAGCATATATATGTATAATGCTATTTACTAATGAGCTATATAGGATAAATGATTATTCTTCACCATTTGCATAGCATTTTATTTTCCCTAGAATTATAAATTTTTCTCGTTTTTTTCTATCATTTAGTTTTCTATATATTTATTATGAATTCATTTTTAAACTCTCACAAGTTACCTGTATCTCCTTTTTAAATGTTTAAATATCAAGTATTTTAACAGTTCTTTCTTGTGGCTATATTTCTTCTTAAGCCTTTCTTGCATGCTAACTTCTTTGTCTTTAAATTGATATATCATACATGTACCTAGTCTTCTAGAGTTTTTTGATCTGCTGTAATCTGGACTAGTTTCTCTCAAGGCCTGGTCCATAGCTGTCATCATGTTCTTTCCCTTGACCATTATACTGAGAATTCCATTTGCTTCCCTCTTGAGTGGATCCACTGTTTTCTAGATTCTCTCTCCTTTATATGGATTTATTCTCTTATTTTGGTGAAAGACATCTTCTCAATCATTTCTTGAGAAGGTATATGTGAGTGATGTATTATTTTAGATGTTTCAAGTTTGAAAATATCTTCATATTGTCACATTTAATAAATCAATAATTTGGTTGAGTTTAGAATTCTAGATTGGTATTATCGTCACTCAGAATTTTGACAACTTTCCTCCATTGACGTCTAGTTTCTGGTGTTGCTGCTGAGAAGTCGAAAGCCATTCTGATTCTGGATCCTTCTTAAGTAATTTATTTTGTTTTCTTTCTGGATGCATACAGAATCTTCTTTTTATCCATGATGTTCTGAATTCCACAATGGTGTGCTTTGGTGGAGTTCAACATCAGGACTGTGCTGAGCACTTATTGGGCCCTTTCAATTTTGTGATATTATCTTAGATTATTATTATGTGACTTTTTCCTCTCATTTCTCTGTTCTGTCTTTGCTGATATTTTGTTTTCAAATGTTGAAATTCTTGCATCACTATTCTAATTATCAACAATCTCTTTTAAAATTTCTATTTATTTTACCTTTCTACTTCCTGGAGTCTTCCACCCCCATCCTTATTTTTCATTCCTTATACTGGAGTTTAAATTGTAAGAGTAATATATTTTAGTTTCAGAAAAATTATTTTGTTTTTTGGATTCTTTTAAGGTAGAAACCATCTATTCATCCATGTTCTATTTGATACGACCCTATTCTTGTTTCGTAAATGCTGCATTTTCTCATATTGCTAATGGGAGTAATAATTCTCTTATTTTAAACTCTCAAGTCTCTCTATAGACTCTGGATCTTCAATTTGTTTTTATTCTGTCTCCTTTGTAATATTTATGAGTTTTGCGCTAGCAGATTTATTCAAATGTTGACAATCATCAACTGCTCTTAAATAGTAAAGATTATGACACAAATCAATTGATTAGAAACTTAATTCTCCCGTGTGCTTCACTCTTCATGTGTTCTGGCTGAGGTATTTCACTGAGGGAAGCCTGGATATCATTAACGGGACTTTTCTCTTGAGCTGATCAAATTCCCTGGATAATAACTCTACAATCTTATGTTTGGGAGGCAGTAATCTGTTGCTAGTATTCTGGAAATCAAGCAGCAGAAGAAAACTGGGACTTCAACACTGAATATTAAAACTTTCCTTGAATTCTCCCCTTCCCTGTAAAAATTCCTAAATCTCATCATTTCTTAGTATCCCACAGAGCTGTCTACTTTATCTTCTGCAGAGGAAAAACATCCTGTATTAAGGTAAAATGGGAGAAGGGCAGTTACATAGGGTGAGGGAGAGGCTCTAGAAGGTATAACTGTTTCTTAAATTTTCAAACAAGTCTCTTTGCAGCCTTACCTTCAACGCACTTTCACAGATACCTAATGCCATTTTTCCAAGTTGTTTGGGTACTATGGTGTAACTGGTTTCTTCTTAGTTTTCTCAGCTATCGTCTTAAGATTCTGCTTTCTGTCTTATAATGTCAGTTATCACTTATTCAGTTTTTGAGCTTTCTACATTTTATTAATCTTATATCATTTCTAGTCCCCTTTGACTTAGGTTTCATTTAGTAAGCTCTATTTTATTATTTTAGAGAAATTTTGAATGAGTGAAGGAAAATCTGTATGCTCAATATGCCATCTTCAACTGGGAGTCACTTGGTTACCATTCATTCTTTCACTTATTCTTTTAAAAAGTCTAAACCAGTGATATAAATGAGCAGATCACACAGGCCTACTCATACACGAGACATTAGTCCATAGACACTGTTACTATCTATTGCATTACATCTACTTGATTCGCAGATGTATTTTGTCTCTAGTTTTGCAGATATTTTGGCTTGTAATCTGTAATCTCTCACTGTAGACAGAAGTGGCTTTGGATTCCAGCCTTACAATTTACTAGACACTTGACTTTTGACAATTAACTTCATCTCCCTGCATTTCAATCTCTTCATCTCTAAATGGGGATAAAATAATTTTCATGTATGACTATTGCAAGAATAGCTATGTTGTATGCAAAGTTCGTGGGATGCAGCCATTATAATTACTTCATGATTTTTCAGACATTGTTTTTCTAAACTTTTCCTTTCTCAAAAATACCCAAAATGATTAGATAGCTCTGTTTACACTGTTTTGAGCTACAGCTATGACTTTTGATCAAAATCAAATCAATATAAAATGAATATTGATTGTAAGTGATGTATTCTGACTTCAAAAATTTGAGGTAGAAATATATACATTATGGCAGTTGTTTTAGAGTTATTCATCAGAACTTTATTTCTTAGTAATTCACTTCTTTAAAAGCTATGTATTTTTTCAAGGTTTTTACCATAGCTGAACTACATATTTTCTTCTGTAAAATGAGGATAATGCTATCTTCTTCACATGGTTTTGTTGAATGAAATGGGATAATCTGTATAAAGTGCCTAGTACTGTGCTTGGCCTCAAGGATGTGCCCATTAAATAGTATCAGAGAAGAAACCCTGAATAACAGCAATCACATGCTAATATAAGGAAATTTTTTATTCAAATATAGACAGTTATTAAATAACCATCTGTCACATTCAATTCCAGGATAATCTAAGAAGTCTCTCTCGCCGTCACTGGTAAAATTTACTCCTTGAAAAAATACCTCTTTCTAACACAAATGTTTTTGTCTAGAGATATTTAGAAGGATTCAATAATACTTTCAAAATGTAAGATTATTCTTTAATGCAGCAGTGCTACTTCTAGCATTTTAACCTCCTATATAGATATACATGTGTGTATGTGTATATATACTCATATATGTATATTCATATATGCTTATATATAATTAGAAAGTCTGAGAAAACACATCAAATAATTAAACATACATCAAATAGTTATCTCTGGGAACAGGTGAGTAAAGAGTAAAGGGCAACGTTCGCGTTTTATTTTGTCTCTTCATTGCTTGAAGTTTTAGAGAGAGATATTCTCTTTGTATTTTTTCATAATCAGCAAAACATGTAGTTAAATAATAAGGTTTAAAGTTCTTTGTGGAGTCAACTAGAATCTACACAGGCATACTGAATTATATTTAGTACAGAGGGTCCCTGACTTGCAATAGTTCAGTTTATTTTATTTTATTTTATTTTTACTTTAGGGTGGGTTTATCAGGACATGACCCCGTCACAAGTTGAGGAGCATCTGTAATGCAAAGCCCTCTGAAGATTTTGCAGTATTTGAGCATCCTTGTAATTTCTCCTTGCTCATTTATTAAGTATCTCATCGCTGTAGTTCTCTCACTTTCTTCTGTAGTTTCTCTGAACACTTTACTATTGGGGAAAGGACAATGTTGTTTAAATACTATACAGTATTTTAGTCACATTGCACTGTGGTCTGTTGAAGGAATTGAATATCACGTGATTCCAGTTTTAGTTTTTTAGAATAAGACAACAGATGTAGGAGTAATATCTGTATTTTATTGAACTTTATGATAATATGGCAATTAAGCTATTTTAAAAAGGGCTTGGCTCTGCCACTACAGATAGCTAAAAGTTCAGGATAATATGTAATAAAATTTAAAAAATATATAAACTGGTTTCAAGTGAAAGGAAAATTCTAAGTTGGTAAATACAAAAAAAGAGAACTCAAAGCCAGGTCAGGCTGTGGGGGCAGCTGAGACTGTGTAAACCACAGAGGCTATGGACACAGATATCGAATTTAAGGTCTGGGAGATAGGCTATTAATCCCCAGTTGGGAGGAGGAAAAGGTCGTAAATCTGCAAGCTTTGAAGTCTGAGTGGAAAGAAGTCTTCACATTCTTGCTTAAAATTCTACAGTCCCTTACCGTAACAATCAAAATTAAGTCCACATTAGCATGGCTTACAAAACCCTTAATCTGAGAATTTTCTGTGAAATTTCCAGCCTCAGCTCTTTCCATCTGGTGCCTGAAACATATATACTGTCTTAATCAACTGTGTACACAGCCACAAATAGGCTATACACTCTTTCTTTTCCATATGAAAACTTTTTATTATTATTATTATCATACTTTAAGTTCTGGGATACATGTGCTGAATGTGCAGGTTTGTTACACAGGTGTACGTGTGCCTTTGTGGTTTGTTGCACCCATCAACCCATCATGTACATTAGGCATTTCTCCCTAATGCTAACCCTCCCCTAGACCCCCACCCTCCGACAGGCCCCGGCGTGTGATATTCCCCTCCCTGTGTCTATTTGTTCTCACTGTTCAACTCCTACTTTTGAGGGAGAGCATGCACTGTTTGGTTTTCCATTCCTGGGTTAGTTTACTGAGAATGATGGTTTTCAGCTTCATCCATGTCCCTGCAAAGGACATGAACTCATCCTTTTTTATGGCTGCATAGTATTCCATGGTGTATATGTGCCACATTTTCTTTATCTAGTCTATCATTGATGGACATTTGGTTGGTTCCAAGTCTTTGCTATAGTGAACAGTGCCACAATAAACATATGTGTGCATGTATCTTTAGAGTAGAATGATTTATAATCCTTTGAGTATATACCCAGTAATGGGATTGCTGGGTATATTCCTAGATCCTTGAGGAATCACCACACTGTCTTCCACAATGGTTGAACTAATTCACGCTCCCACCAACAGTGTAAAAGCGTTCATATTTCTCCACATCCTCTCCAGCATCTGTTTCCTGACTTTTGAATGATCACCATTCTAACTGGCAGGAGATGGTATCTCATTGTGGTTTTGATTTGCATTTCTCTAATAACCAGTGATGATGAATGAACTTTTTTTCATGTTTGTTGGCCACATAAATATCTTTTTTTGAGAAGTGTCTGTTCATAACCTTCGCCCACTTTTTGATGGAGTGGTTTGTTTTTTTCTTGTAAATTTGTTTAAGTTCCTTGTAGATTCTGGATGTTAGACCTTTGTCAGATGGATAGATTGCAAAAATTTTCTCTCATGCTGTAGGATGCCTGTTCACTATAATGATAGTTTCTTTTGCTGTGCAGAAGTTCTTTAGTTTAATTATATCCCATTTATCAACTTTGGCCTTTGTTGCCATTGCGTTCTGTGTTTAGTCATGAAGTCTTTGCCCATGCCCATGTCCTGAATGGTATTATCTAGGTTTTCTTCTAGGGTTTTTATGGTTTTAGGTCTTATGTTTAAGTCCTTAATCCACGTTGAGTTATTTTTTTCTATAAGGTGTAAGGAAAGGGTCTGGTTTTGGTTTTCTGCATATGGCTAGCCAGTTTTCCCACCACCATTTATGAAATAGGGAATCGTTTCCCCATTGCTTGCTTTTCTCAGGTTTTCCAAAGATCAGTTGGTTGTAGATGTGTGGTGTTATTTCTGAGGCCTCTATTCTGTTCCACTGGTCTATATATCTGTTTTGGTACCAGTACCATGCTGCTGTGGTTACTGTAGCCTTGTAGTATAGTTTGAAGTCAGGTAGCGTGATGCCTCCAGCTTTGTTCTTTTTGCTTTCGGATTGTCTTGGCTATACAGGCTCTTTTTTGGTTCCATGTGAAATTTAAAGTAGTTCTTCCTAATTCTGTGAAGAAAGTCAATGGTAGCTTAATGGGGATAGCACTGAATCTATAAATTACTTTGGGCAGTATGGCCATTTTCATAATATTGATTTTGCCCATCCATAAGCATGGAATGTTTTTCTATTTGTGGCCTCTCTTATTTCCTTGAGAAGTGCTTTGTAGTTCTCCTTGAAGAGGTCCTTCATATCCCTTGTAAATTGTATTTCTAGGTATTTTATTCTCTTTATAGCAATTGTGAATGAGAGTTCACTCATGATTTGGCTCTCTGTCTATTATTGGTATGTGGGAATGCTTGTGATTTTTGCACCTTGATTTTGTATGCTGAGACTGTGCTGAAGTTGCTTTTCAGCTTAAGGAGATTTTGGGCTGAGATGATGGGTGTTTCTAAATAGACAATTATGTCATCTGCAAACAGAGACAATTTGACTTCCTCTCTTCCTATTTGAATACTCTTTATTTCTTTCTCTTCCAATACTATGTTGAATAGGAGTGGAAAGAGAGGGCATCCTTGTCTTGTGCCAGTTTTCAAAGGCAATCCTTCCAGCTTTTGCCCATTCAGTATGATATTGGCTTTGGGTTTGTCATAGACAGCTCTTATTATTTTGAGATATGTTCCATCAATAGCTAGTTTACTGAGAGTTTTTTGTTTTTTGTTTTTTGTTTTTTTGAGACAGAGTCTCGCTCTGTCACCCAGGCTGGAGTACAGTGGCCGGATCTCAGCTCACTGCAAGTTCCGCCTCCCAGGTTTACGCCATTCTCCTGCCTCAGCCTCCAGAGTAGCTGGGACTACAGGCGCCCACCACCTCGCCTGGCTAGTTTTTTGTATTTTTAGTAGAGACGGGGTTTCACTGTGTTAGCCAGGATGTTCTCGATCTCCTGACCTCGTGATCCGCCCGTCTCGGCCTCCCAAAGTGCTGGGATTACAGGCTTGAGCCACCGCGCCCGGCAAGAATTTTTAGCATGAAGGGATATTGAATTTTATTGAAGGCCTTTTCTGCATCTATTGAGATAATCATGTGGTGTTTGTCATTGGTTCTGTTTATGCGATGGGTTATGTTAATTGATTTGCCTATGTTAAACCAGCCTTGCATCCCAGGGATGAAGCAGACTCGATTGTGGTGGATAAGCTTTTCGATGTGCTGCTGGATTCTATTTACCTGTATTTTATTGAGGATTTTTTCATCGATGTTCATCAGGGATATCGGCCTGAAATTTTCTTTTTGTGTGTGTATCTCTGCCAGGTTTTGATATCAGGATGATGCTGGCCTCATAAAATGAGTTAGGTGGTGCTTATTTTTCTATTGTTTGGAATAGTTTCAGAAGGAATGGTTGTTGTGGGAAGTCAGGGACCCTGAATGGAGGGACTGGCTGGAGCTGTGGCAGAGGAACATAAATTGTGAAGACCTCAGGGACATTTATCAGTTCCCCAAATTAATACTTTTGTAATTTCTTATGCCTGTCTTTACTGCAATCTCTGAACATAAATTGTGAAGATTTCATGGACATTTATCAGTTCCCAAATAATACTCTTGTAATTTCTTATGCCTGTCTTTACTTTAATCTCTTAATCCTGTTATCTTCGTGAGCTAAGAATGTACATCACCTCAGGACCACTGTTGTACAAATTGATTGTTACACATGTGTGTTTGATCAATATGAAATCAGTGCACCTTGAAAAAAACAGAATAACAACAATTTTCAGGAAACAAGGGAAGACAACCATAAGGTCTGACTAACTGCAGGGTCGGGCAGAATAGAGTCATATTTTTCTTCTTGCAGAGAACCTATAAATGGACGTGCAAGTAGGAGAGATATTGCTGAATTCTTTTCCTAGCAAGGAATATTGATGATTAAGACCCTGGGAAAGGAATGCATTCCTGGGGGGAGGTCTACAAACAGCTGCTCTGGGAGTGTCTGTCTTATGTGGTTGAGATAAGGACTGAAATACACCCTGGTCTCCTGCAGTACCCTCAGGCTTACTAGGATTGGGAAACCCCAGCCCTGGTAAATCTGAGGCAAGACCGGTTCTCTGCTCTCAAACCCTGTTTTATGTTAAGATGTTTATCAAGACAATATGTGCACCACTGAACATAGACCCTTATCAGGAGTTTCTGATTTTGTCCTTGCCCTGTTTCCTCAGAAGCATGTGATCTTTTCTCTGCTTTTTGCCCCTTAAGGCATGTGAACTACTCCCTGTTCATACACCCTCCTCTCCTTTTGAAGTCCTTAATAAAAACCTGCTGGTTTTGTGACTCAGGGGGCATCATGGACCTACTGATATGTGATGTCACTCCTAGTGGCCCAGCTGTAAAATTCCTCTCTTTGTATTCTTTATCTTTATTTCTCACACTGGCCGACACTTAGGGAAAATAGAAAGAACCTACTCTGAAATATTGGGGGTGGGTTCCTCTGATAAATGGTACTAGCTGCTCTTTGTATGTTTGATATAACTCAGCTGTGAATCTGTCTGGTCCTGGGCTTTTTTTTGGTGAATACCACATTTTCTTAATTCATCCATTGATGGACACTTAGGTTGCTTTCACCTCTTAGCTATAATAATAATGCTGCAACGAACATGACAGTGCAAATATCTTTTTGAGATCTTGTTTTCAATTCTTTTAGATAAATATTAAGAAGTTGGATTGCTAGATCCCATAGTCATTCTATTTTTAATTATTTTAGGAAACTCCACACTGTTTCCCACAGCAGCTGCACCATTTAAATTCCCACTGTCGATGACAAGGATTCCAATTTTCTCACCTATACTTGTTACTTGTTATTTTTCAGGTTTTGTTTTGTTTGTTTGTTTGTTTCTAACATAATTGCTATGCTAACAAATGTGAGGTGATGTCTCATTGTAATTTTGATTTGTACTTCCCTGATGATTAAGAGAGTATCCTCTGTTCACTATCTTTACATATACTTGTTAGCCATTTGTATGTCTTCCTTGGAGAAATGTCTATTTAAGTCTTTTGATCATTAAAAAAAAAATTGGTTTATTTGTTGTTGTTAACATTATTGAGTCATAGGAGTTCTTGATAGTTTTAGATACTAACCCCTTTACAGATATCTGGTTATGCCAAGATTTTCTCCCATTTCATTGGTTGCTATTCCAATCTATTGATTGTTTCCTTTGCTGTGCAGAAGCTTTTTAGTTTGATGTAGTCTCATTTGTCTATTTTTGCTTCTGATGTTTGTACTTTTGGTGTCATATATAGGATTTCATTGCCAAGACTTTTCTCTTATGTTCTTTTCTAGGAAATTTATAGTTTTCAGGTATTATGTTTAAGTCTTTCATCCATTTTAAGTTGATTTTTGTGTATGGTGTAAAACAAGGGTCCAATTTCATTCTTTTGAATGTGACCATATACTTTTTTTTTTTTTTTTTTTTTTTTTTTTGCACCATTTGTTGAAGAGACTACCCTTTCCCCATTTCGTGATTTTGGCACACTTGTCAAAGATCATTTGTATATGTTTGGGTTAATTTCTAAGCTTACTATTCAATTCTATTGGTCTATATGTCTGTCTTTATGTCAATACCATGTTATTTTAATTACTATAGCTTTGTAGTGTGTTTTGAAGAAAGGAAGTATGAGGCCTCCAGCTTCAATATTTCTTCTTAAAATTGTTTTGGCTATTCTGCATCCCAAGTGGTTCCACATGAATTTTAGGATTTTTTAAAAAAATTTCTACAGTGAATACTTTTAGGATTTTGATAGGGATTGCATTAAATCTGTATCTTGCTTTGGGTAGTTTGAGAATTTTAACAATATTAAGTCTTCCAATCCATGAACACAGATGTCTTTCCACTTATTTGTGTCTTCTTTAATTTCTTTATTGAAAGTTTTGTTATTTTCAACATACAAGGCTTTCACTTTCTTGGTTAAATTTATTCCTAAGTATTTTATTTTTGGGATTATTGAAAGTGGGATTGTTGAAAGTGGTATTATTTTGTTGTTAATTTCCTTTTCAGATTTTTTTGTTATTGCATAGAAGTGGTGAGAGTGGGCATCCTTGCCTTGTTCCTGATCTTAGATAAGATGGTAGTTTTTCACTACTGAGTATAATGTTAGCTGTGGATTTTTCACATATGACCTTTATATGTTGAGGTAAAATCCTTCTAGTCTTTGTTTGTTGAGTGATTTTGTTCTGAAAAGGTGTTCAGTTTTGTCAAATGCTTTTTCTGCATCGATTGAGATGACTGTGTAATTTTTATCCTTGTTCTGTTACTGTGGTATATCACATTGATTAATTTTCATATTCTGAGCCATCCTAGTGTTCTAGGGATAATACCCAATTGGTCATGGTGTATGATCTTTTTAATGTGCTGTTGAGTTTGGTCTACAAGAATTTTGTTGAAGATTTTTGCATCTGTATTCATCAGGAATATTGACCTACAGTTCAATTTCTTGTAGTGTTTGGCTCTGTTATTAGGGTAATGCTGGTCTCATAAATGAGTTTGGAAGTGTTCCATCTCTTTAATTTTCTGGAAGAGATTGAGAATAATTGGCATTAATTTTTCTTTAAATGTTTGGTAGACTTCTTCAATGAAGCCATCTAGTCCTGGGTTTTTCTTTGTCAAAAGGTTTTTTATTATGGTGTGAGCCCCTCACTAGTTATAGATCTGTTTAGATTTTCTGTTTCTTCATGACTCAGTTTTCATAAGTTGTACATTTTTGAGAGTTTATCCATTTCTTCTAGGTTATCCAAATTGTTGGCATATAATTGTTTTAGTATTATAAAGGGGTTAATATCTAAAACTGTTAAGAACTCCTACAACTCAATAATGTTAATGATACTTATCATATTTTTTATTTCTGTGGCATCAGTTATAATGTCTCCTCTTTCAGTTTTTTATTTTATTTGTTTGAGTCTCCTCCCTTTTATTCTTAGTCCAGCTAATGGTTTGTCAATTTTGTTGATCATTTTTATTTATTTATTTTTATTTCTATTCTTTATTTCATTTATCTCTGCTCTAATCTTTATCATTTGTTTCCTTCTGCTAACTTTTGGCTTAGTTTTATTTTTTCTATCTTCTTGAGATGTAAAATTAGGTTGTTTACTTAAGATCGACCTTCCTATTAAATCTAGACATAGACCACTACAAATTTCTCTCTTAATACTACTTTTGCTGCTACCTTAAGTTGTAGTGTTTTGTATTTTAACTTTTCTTTGTCTCAAGATATTTTTTAAGCTCCCTTTTAATTTCTTCTTTGACCTATTCATTTTCATAAGTATGTTTTTTATTTTCCATATATTTCTGAATTTTCCAAAATTTCCCATTATTGATTTCCAGTTTGATTCCATTGTGGTTGGAAAAGTCTTCTTACATCCATTAAGAACTTATTTCTTACTTAACACATGTTCTATCCCAGAGAAAATCATGTGTGTGCTTGAACAGAATGTGTATTCTGTTCTTGTTGAGAGTATGTTCTGTCATGTTTTTCAGGTCTATTTGGTATATAGTGTTGTTCAAGTCCTGTTTCCTTGTTGATTTTTTGTCTAGGTGTTCTATTTATTATTGAAAGTGAGTGTCAAAATCTTCTGATATTATTGTGTCACTGTCTGTTTCTTCATTCTGTTCTGTTAAAAGTTTATGTACTTAGATGCTTTATATACTTAGATGTTCTGATGTTGGGTGCATATATTTATAGTTGTTTTATTTTCCTGATTAGTTGACCTTTTTAAATTATTTTGTAATGTTTTTCTTTGCTTCTTGTGATAGTTTTTAACTTAAAGTCTACTTTGTCTGATAGAAGTGTAAATACCCCTGGCTTTCTTTTATTATTATTTGCCTGGACTATGTTTCTCCATCCTTTCACTTTCAGCCTGTAAGCTTAAGTCTAAAGTGTGTCTCTTGAAGATAGCATATAGTTGGATCCTGTTTTGTATCAATTTAGACATTCTTTCTAGTTGTTGTTTAACTTTTATTGCAGGTTCAGGGGAACATGTGCAGGTTCATTATGTAGGTAAATTGCATGTCATGGGAGTTTGGAGTACAGATTATTTCAACAGCAAGATAATAGGCATTGTATCTGATAGATAGTTTTTAAATCCTCAGTCACCTGCCCCCTTCCACCTTCAGGTAGATTCTGGTATCTATTGTTCCCTTCCTTGTATCCATATGTACTCAATGTTTAGTTCTCAGTTATATGTGAATACATGCATATTTGTTTTTCTGTTCTTGTGTTAGTTTGCTTAGGATAATGGTCTCTGGCATTACCTGTGTTGCCACAAAGGATATGCTCTTGTCTTTTTTTTTTTTTTTTTTGCTCTTGTCTTTTTTTTATGGCTGTGAGTATTCCATGGTATATATGTACCACATTTTCTTTATCCAGTCTACCATTGATGCGCATTTAGGTTGATTCCATGTCTTTTCTATTATGAATAGTGCTGCAATAAATATACACATGTATTCGTCTTTATGATAGAATAATTTATATTCCTTTGTGTATATACCCAATAATGGCATCAATGGGTTGAATGGTAATTTTGCTTTGAGTTCTTTGAGAAATTGCGAAACTGCTTTCCATAATGGCTGAATTAATTTATATTTCCACCAGCAGTTTATGAGTGTTCCATTTTATCTACAAACTTGCCAGCATCTATTATTTTTGGACTTCTTGATAACAGCCATTCTAACTGGTATGAAATGGTATCTCATTATAGACACTCTGTTTTTCTTGATTTGGGAGTTCAGTCTCTTTACATTAAAAATAATTATTGATAGGGGAGGTATTACCATTAATATCTTGCAAATTGTCTTCTCTGTCATAATTTTTTTGCACTTCTTTTCCTCTCTGTCTTCTTTTGTGTTTCATTGATTTTTTTTTTTTTTTGGTAATGACATGCTTTGATTTCCTTCTCATATTTTTTTGTATATCTTCTGTAGATGTTTTCTTTGTGCTTACCATAGAGCTTACATAAAACATCTAATATACATAACAGTATATTTTGAACTAATGATGACTTAACTTCAGCTGCATAGAAAAAACTCTACTCTTTTGTTGTCCCACACAGAATTTATGTTGATGCCACAAATTGCATCTTTTTATTTTGTGTATTCATAATACACAAAATAACACACTTTATAGTTATTTTAGTAATATATAAATAATATATTTATTATATAAATTTATTATTATATAATAATAAATAATAATAAATAACACATTTTATAGTTATTTTAATACTTTTGTCTTTTTGCATCCATCCCAGAATTGGCATTGATTTACATACTGCCATTATATAGAATATTCTGTACTTATCTATATGGTTACATTTACCAGCAAGTCTTCTACCTTTGTATGCTTTCAAGTTGCTGTTCAGTGTCCTTTCACTTTGACTTGAAAGACTCCCTTAAGCATTTCTTATAAGTCAGATCTAGTTGTGATAAAACTCTTTAGATTTCCTTTGTCTGGAAAAGTCTTTATTTCTCCTTTTTTGAAGGATAATTTTGCTAGATATTGTGTTTTTGGTTGGCAAGTTTTTTTTTTTCTTTTAGTTTTTTCAATATATTAACCCACTTCCTTCTACAAAGTTTCTGCTAAGATACCAGCTGATAGTCTTATCTCTCCGTGTAGGCTCTCTTGTATGTGACAATTCACTTTAGTTTTGATGCTTACAAAATTCTTTTTTGGATTTTGACAGTTTGATTATAATGTGTCTCAGTGTTTTCTTCCTTGAGTTTATCTTATCTGGAATTCATTTGGCTTCTTGAATCTGGATGTTCATTTCCTTCACAATAATGAAAAGATTTTGGCCATTAGTTCTTTAAATAAGCTTTTTTCCCCTTTCTTTCTTTTTCTTCCTCTTCTATTTCTGGGACTCTCATAATGTGTATTTTAGTCCACTTGGTGGACCAAATAAATTCCTTAGGCTTCTTCTCTCTAATAAATTCATTAGGCTTCTTCTCTCTTTCAACCTTTTTTAAAAAATTTCTCTCTGACTGAATACTTTCAAATGACCTGTATATGAGTTCACTGATTCTTTCTTCTGTTTATCGTAGATGATAGTGAACCTATTTAGTGAATTGTAAAATTCAATTATATTCTTCAGCTACAAAATTTCTATTTGGTTCTTTTGCACATTTTCTATCTCTTTATTAATATTTGCATTTTATTCTTACATTTTCCTTGATTTCAATGAGCAGTTTTATGATGCTTATTTTAAATTCCTTGTCAGATAATTCATATACCTCTGTTTCTTTAGTGTTGGTTTCTGGAGATTTATTTTGCTCCTTTGGTTTGACCAACTTTAACTATTTCTTTCTGTGCCTTGTTACTTTGTGTTGGGATCCATGCATTTGAAAAAACAGTTACCTCTCCCAGTCTTTATAAACTAGCTTTATACTGAGAAAGACATTCATAATTAGCCCAATTGGAGATTCTGTGGACTTCTTAAACCTTTTCTGTGAATGTATCTTCTCTAAACTTGTGCATATACATTTCCCATTAGAGAGGTTTTGTCAGATTCTCTTTCTCTGACAAGTGAGTATCACAACTTTCCCTACGGGTTTCAATGCAGTTGATTTCACACCCACTTGGGATGCATGAACCTCTTGAATGCTTTCTGGATTTCTAACAAAGATAATTTGTCTGTGTATTGTTACTGAATCAGTGTCTTCACTGGGGGAAGGAGGTGCTGGAGCTTTCTATTTTGGCATCTTGCTGATGTCATCCCTCAAAGCATAATTAATTGTATAAATAAGAACAAATTTCTCTAAAGTATCAAATACTTATTAGAACACACAGGTTACAAAAGGGTACTTTTGATAGAGCAAAGTTCCAGTCTTCCTTTTCTACCTCTCTTCTCCAACTTATACTGCAGTTGAATTTGAGGTTTGGATTGCAAAGCAAATTTCTAAAGAAAGGGAACCTTACAAGGAAATTTTAAAATAAGTCTTACTGATATTTTTAGAGCATCCAAAATAAGTCTCTTGGGAAGTAAGTTTCTAAAATTTCATGTCTTTTCTTCATCACTCAGTCTTGAAGTTGGAAAATCATACTTTTTTAGTAGCTTCATTAAAAAAGTGTCAGAACTTTGTGTAATAAGTAGTTCAAATCACCTCAATTTTCCTACTTTTCTCAAATATCTTTGTCATGAAGTGATGAGTCCCAACTGCAAAATTTTTATTAGCTGTCAACTTTCCATTGACCAATGATTCATTTTCTCATGTAATAAATCACTTCCACTCCACTACACAGTAGGAAACTTTGTGGTATGTTTCCAGCATAATTAAAAATAGTTTGTTATTCTCAGCTTCTCCTTGACTATTTGAATGAAGATATTAGAGAACCATCAAAGTCTGCATACTCAACACAGGATTGTCACACTGTTGGTCAGAGTGCCAAAAAGCTGAAGAGAAGAAAACCACAGTTGAAGAAGCAGCATTCTTCTGGCCTAAAGGAAAGATGAGTACAACTGCCTCATACATTCTAGTTCTCAAAAACTGGGTTCAGCTATATATATATATATATATATATATATATATATATATATATATATATATGTAAAAATACACACACATCTATATACACACATATACATACACACACATAGGTATATCTATGGACAGCTGATACATATATATGTATACATTTATGTATATGCATATGAATATATATGAATAGCTTAATATTTATATTCTATACTGTTTGTACATATACATATATGCCAATATTAAGCTATTCATAAATATTCTGTAAGCTTCTTTTTTATTATTTTTCCTCTAGAATAGAATGCATTACTATATTAGATTTTCATTGTTTTGGAGCTCTCATTTGCTACTTACATTGTCTAAAATAAGTTATTTTATTTTATTTACCTGGCACAGTGAGGGGGCAGATAAAACACAGAGTATAAATAAAATCTTAAGAAAAGGTTGACAGTAATTAATTTGAAAATATTTTTTCCCAAATAGCTTTTTTTAGATTAAAAAAAAAATCTAGTCTAGCAAGCCACAATGTTATTGGTAGATATTTTGGTCTCTGGCTATAATGCTACTGATGAATTTTATCCTAATATTAATTTTAGAAACAATATAAACAAATAAATTATTTTCTTTTTCTTTAACTTTTTCATTTCTTCAATATGTTTTTGGGGAACAGGTGGTAATTGGTTACATGAGTAAGTTCTTTAGTGATGATTTCTCAGATTTTGGTGCACACATCACCTGAGCAGTGTGCAGTACAATGTGTAGTCTTTTATCCATTGCCACCCCTCACCTTTTTTCCTGACTCCCCACAGTCCAATGTATCATTCTCATGCCTTTATAGTTTATGTCTCCTCATAGTTTAGCTCCCACATCTGAATGAGAACATACAATGTTCTCCATTCATGTTCCTCATTTGATATTGGTTTTCTATTCCTGAGTTACTTCACTTAGAATAATAGTCTCCAATTCCATCCAGTTTTCTGTGAATGCCATTGTTTCATTCCTTTTTATGAATGAGTAGTATTTAATGATGTGTGTACCACATTTCCTTTATCCCCTCATCGATTGATGGGCATTTGGGCTGGTTACATATTTTTGCAATTGCAAATTGTGCTGCTATAAATATGCATGTGCAAGAATCTTTTATGTATAATGACTTATTTTCCTCTGGGTAAATAGCTAGTAGTGGGAATGCTGGATCAAACAGTACATCTACTTTTAGTTCTTTGAGGATCCTCTACACTGTTTTCTATAGTGGATGTACTAGTTGACATTCCCACCAACAGTGTAAAAGTGTTTCCTTTTCATCACGTCCACACCAACATCTATTACGTTTTGATTATGGCCATTCTTGCAGGAGTGAGGAGGTACCACATTGTGGTTTTGATTTGCATTTCCCTTATAGTTAGTGATGTTGAGCATTTTTCCACATGCTTGTTGGCCATTTGTATATCTTCTTTTGAGAATTATCTATTCATGTCCTTAGCCCACTTTTTGATAGGACTGTTTGTTTGTTTTTCTTCCTGATTTGAGTTATTTGTAGATTCTGGATATTAGTCCTTTGTTGAATGTATACATTGTGAAGATTTTCTCTCACTCTGTGGGTAGTCTGTTAACTCTGCTGATTATTTCTCTTGTTGTGCAGAAGCTTTTTAATTTAATTAAGTCCCATCTATTTATCTTTGTTTTTGTTGTGTTTGCTTTTGGGTTCTTGGTCATGAAGTCTCTGCCAAAGTCAATATCTAGAAGGGTTTTTCTGATAGTGCCTTCTAGAATCTTTAGGTTTCAGATCTTAGATTTAAGTCTTTGATTCATCTTCAGTTGATTTTTGTGTAAGGTGAGAGATGAGGAACCAGTTTCATTCTTCTATATGTAGCTCCCCAATAATCCCAGCACCATTTGTTGAATAGAGTGTCCTTTCTCCACTTTATGGTCTGTTTGCTTTGTCAAAGACAAGTCGGCTGTAAGTGTTTGGCTTTATTTCTGGTTTCTTTATTCTGTTTCATTGCTCTATGTGCTTATTTGTATATCTTTACCATGCTGTTTTGGTGACTATGACCTTATAATGTAGTTTGAAGTCAGGTAATATGATGCCTCCAGACTTGTTTTTTTGCTTAGTCTCGCTTTGGCTATGTGGGCTCTTTTTTGGTTCTGTGGTAATATGAATTTTAAATTTTAAAATATGAATTTTAAGATTTTTTTCTAGTTCTGTGAAGTATGTTGGTGGTAGTTTAATGGGAATAACATTGAATTTCTAGATTGCTTTTGGCAGTATGGTCATTTTCATAATATTGATTCTACCCATCCATGAGCTTGGGATGTGTTTCTGTTTGTTTCGGTCTTCTATCATTTCTTTCAGCAGTGTTTTGTAGTTTTCCTTGTAGAAGTCTTTCACATCTTTGGTTAGGTATATGCCTATGTTTTTTTTTTTTTTTTTTTTTTTTTTCAGTTATTGTGAAAGGGGTTGAGTTCTTGATTTAATCCTTAACTTGTTTGCTGTTGGTGTATAACAGAGAACTACTAATTTGTGTACATTAATTTTTTATGCTGAAACTTTTTCATTTACCAGTTCTAGGAGATTTTGGATGAGTCTTTAATGTTTTCTAGGTATACAATCCTATCATTAACAAACAATGACAGTTTGACTTCCTCTTTGCTGATTTGGATGCCCTTTATTTCTTTCTCTTGTCTGATTGCTCTGGCTAAGACTTCCCACATTATGTTGAATAGAAGTGGTAAAAGTGGGTATCCTTGTCTTGTTCCACTTCTCAGGGGGAATGCTTTCAACTTTTCCCCATTCAGTATAATGTTGGCTGTGGATTTGTTGTAGACAGCTTTTATTACCTTAAGGTGTGTCTCTTCTATGCTGATTTTGTTGAGGGTTTTAGTCATAAAGGGAGGCTGGATTTTGTCAAATGTTTTTTCTGTGTCTATTGAGATGATCATGTGATTTTTGTTTTTAATTCTCTTTATGTTGTGTATCACATTTATTGACTTACATATGTTAAACCATCCTTGCATCCCTGGTATGAAACCCACTTGATCACGGTGGATTATCTTTTTGATATGCTGTTGGATTCAGTTCTCTAGGATATTGTTGCGGACTTTTGCATCTATGTTCATCAGGGATACTGGTCTGTGATTTTATTTTTGTTATGTTGTTCCCAGGTTTTGCTATTAGGGTGATACTGGCTTCATAGAATGATTTCGGGAAATTCCCTCTTTCTCTATCTTTTGTAATAGTGTCAGTAAGATTGGTGTCAATTCTTCTTTGAATGTCTGATAGAATTCAGCTGTGAATCCATCTGGTACTGGACTTTTATTTTTGGCAGTTTTAAAACATTTTATTTCAATCTTGCTGCTTATTATTGGTCTGTTCAGAGATTCTATATCTTCCTGGTTTAATCTAGAAAGGTTGTATATTTCCAAGAATTTATCCATCTCTCTAGGTTTTCTAGTTTGTGTGGATAAAGGTGTTCATAGTAGCCTTGAATAATCTTTTGTATTTCTGTGGTATCAGTTGTAATATCTCCCGTTTCATTTTTAATTGAGCTTACTTGGATCTTCTCACTTCTTTACTTGGTTAATCTCGCAAATGATCTATTTTATTTAACTTTTCAAAAAAAACAGCTTCTTGTTTCATTTATCTTTTGTACTTTTTTTGTTTGAATATCATTTAGTTCTGCTCTGATTTTGGTTATTTCTTTTGTTGTGCTGGATTTGGGTTTGGGTTTGGATTATTCTTTTTTCTCCAGTTCTGTGAGGTGTGACCTTAGACTGTCTATTTGTGCTCTTTCAGGCTTTTTGATATAGGCATTTAATGCTATGGACTTTCTTCTTATCGCTGCTTTTGCTGTATCCCAGACATTTTAGTAGGCTGTATCACAATTACTCAGTTCGAATAATTTTTTAAATTTCCATCTTGATTTCACTGTTTGCCCAGTGAGCATTCAGGGGCAGGTTATTTAATTTCCATATATTTGCATGATTTTGAGGGTTCCTTTTGGAGGAGGTGATTTCCAATTTTATTCCTTTGTGTTCTGACAGAGTACTTGATATAATTTCAATTTTCTTAAATTTACTGAGACTTGTTTTGTGGCCTATCATATGGTCTATCTTGGAGAATGTTCAATGTGCTGATGAATAGAATGTATATTCTGCAGTTGTTGGGTAGAATGTTCTATAAATATTTGTTAAGTTCATTTGTTCTAGGGTGTACCTTAAGTCCATTGTTTCTTGACTTTCTGTCTTGATGACCTGTCTAGTGCTGTCGGTGGAGTACTAAAATTTCCCACTATGATTGTGTTGCCATCTATCTCATTTCTTAGGTCTAGAAGTAATTGTTTTTAAATTTGGGAGCTCCAGTGTTAGGTGCACATATATTTAGAATTGTGATATTTCCCTGCTGGACTAGTTCTTCTATCATTATATAATGTCTGTCTTTGTCTTTTTAAACTGCTGTTGCTTTAAAGTTTGTTTTGTCTGACATAAGAACAGCTACTTCTGCTCACTTTTGGTGTCCATTTGCATGAAATATCTTTTTCCACCCCTTTACCTTAAGTTTATGTGAGTCCTTATGTGTTAGGTGAGTCTCCTGAAGACAGCAGAAACTTGATTGGTAAATCTGTATCCATTCTGCCATTCTGTATCTTTTAAGTGCAGCATTTAGGCCATTTACATTCAATGTAGTATTGAGATATGAGGTATTATTTCATTCATTTTGCTATTTGTTGTCTGAATACCTTGTTGTAGGTTTTTCATTGTGTTATTGTTTTTTTTTTTTTGAGACGGAGTCTCGCTCTGTCGCCCGGGCTGGAGTGCAGTGGCCGGATCTCAGCTCACTGCAAGCTCCGCCTCCCGGGTTTACGCCATTCTCCTGCCTCAGCCTCCCAAGTAGCTGGGACTACAGGCGCCCGCCACCTCGCCCGGCTAATTTTTTGTATTTTTTTTAGTAGAGACGGGGTTTCACCATGTTAGCCAGGATGGTCTCGATCTCCTGACCTCGTGATCCGCCCGTCTCGGCCTCCCAAAGTGCTGGGATTACAGGCTTGAGCCACCGCGCCCGGCCCATTGTGTTATTGTTTTATAGATCATATAAGACTTATGCTGTAAGAAGGTTCTATTTTGGTGTATTCTGAGGATTTATTTCAAGGTTTAGAGCTCCTTTTAGTAGTTCTTGTAGTGCTGGCTTGGTAGTGGCAAATTCTCACACCATTTGTTTGTCTGGAAAAGACTGTATCTTTCCTTCATTTATGAAGCTTAGTTTGGCTGGATACAAAAATCTTGACTAATAATTGTTTTGTTTAAGGAGGCTAAAATATAGGACCCCAATCCCTTCCATCTTGTAGGGTTTCTGCTGAGAAATCTGTTGTTAATCTGATAGGGTTTTCTTTATAGGTCACCTGATGCTTTTGCCTCACAGCTCTAAAGATTCTTTCTTTCATCTGGTCTTCAGATAACATGATGACTATTTGCCTAGGCAATGATCTTTTTGCAATGAATTTTCCAGGTGTTCTTTGAGCTTCTTGCATTTGGATGTCTAGAATATTCTCTCAAACATGTTTTCCAAAGTTTTAGATTTCTCTTCTTCCTTGGGAATAACAATTATTCTTAGGTTTGGATATTTAGCATAGTCCCAAACTTCTTGGAGGCTTTGTTCAGTTTGAAAGATTATTTTTTCTTTTTTTTTTTTTTCTTTAACAAAATGGGTTAATTTGAAAGCCTTGTCTTGATGCTCCGAAGTTCTTTCTTTTGCTCATTTGATTCTCTTGCTGAGACTTTCTAGTGCATTTTCAATATCTCTAAGTGTGTCCTTGCTTTCCAGAAGCTGTGATTTTTCTTTATCTATCCTTTCTATTTCACTGAAGAGTTTTCCTCTCATTTCCTGTATCATGTTTTTGATTTATCTAAGTTGGACTTCACCTTTCTCTGGTGACGCCTTGATTAGCTTAATAATCAGCATTCCAAATTCTTTTTCTGGCAATTTAGAGATTTTGTTTGGGTTTGGATCCATTGCTGGTGAGCTGGTATGATCTTTTGGGAGTCCTAAAGAAGTTTATAAGTTCTTTAGGACTTTATAAGTTTTATCATATTATCAGAATTGTTTTTCTGGTTCCCCCCAATTTGGGCAGACTATGTCAGAGGGAAAATCTGAGACTCAGGGGCTGCTTTTCAGATTCTTTCATCTCAAGGGTGTTCCCTTGATGTGGTGTTCTCCCCCTTCCCCTAAGAATGGAGCTCTCTGAGACCAAACTGTAGTGATTGTTTTTGCTCCTCTGGGTCTAGTCACCCAGCAGAGCTACTGGACTCCAGGCTGGTACTAAGGAGTGTCTGCAAAGAGTACTATGATATGGTCTATCTTCAGGTCTTGCAGCTGTGGATACCAGCACCTGCCCTGGTGGAAGTAGCAGGGGAGTGAAATGGACTCTATGAGGGTTTTTGGTTGTGTTTTTGTTTAGTGCACTGGTTTTGTGTTGGTTTGCCTCCACCCAGGAGGTGGCGCTTTCAAGAGCGCATCAGTTGTGGTCCTATAGGGAGTATGCAAACTGGCCCTAGGGCTACCTGGTTAAGTATCTGGGTTTCTCAGAAGGTGAGCAGGGCCATAGAGCCCCTAAAAGTTTATGACCATTGTCTTTGGCTACCAGGGTGAATAGAGAAAGACTACCAGGTGGGGGCACGGATAGGTTTGTCTGAGCCCAGCCTCTCCTTGTGTGGGGTTTGTTGCGGCTGCTGTAGGGGATGGTGGTGTGGTTCCCAGTCTAATGAAGTTATATTCCCAGGGGGATTATACCTGCCTCTGCTGCATCATACAGGTCACCAGGGAAGTAGGGGAAAGCCAGCAGTCACAGGCTTCACCCTGCTCCCACACAGCCTGCAGTCTTAAAAGGCTGGTCTCAGTCACACCGTATCCCCTCTGCAGCACTAAGTCTATTTTCAGGCAGCTAGTGACAGGCAGAGAACATGTCCCAGACCACCACCTTTCTCAGTCCCTCCTGAGAAAGCAACTCAACTCACAGTTTTTTGGCATCTCAGAGAGCCTGTAGCAGTGATCCCATTCCTTCAAAGGGTCTGTGGATTATCTCGGCTTTCCTGGTATGTTCCTGTGATAGTTCTTGGAGCAAAAGTTCACTATGTGAGTCTCCACATGCTGCTCTGTCCATGTGGGCAGGAGCTGCAAGCTAGTCCTATCTACCATCATCCTCTGCAAATAAATAATTTTCAACTGGCATTTATTATTAATCTGTTCCAGGCACTTAATACATACACACGTATTGTCTAGTTTCAATGACCACATTATAGGGGAAGATGTTAAGTAACTTACCAAACATCCCACAGCCAGATAGTGGCAGAGCTAGAATTGACACTGAGCAGAGAAAAGAACCATACTCAAAAACCTTATATTATTCTTTCTTCATTCTTGGTGTTCAATGAGTAATAACACAGTCTATTTGCTGTATAATCTTAAATTAAAACACGATGTGATAGGAAAGGATAAATTATAATAGTATCATCCTACTTTGTTTTATGGTAAAGCAAATCAGTCACCACAAGAGAGAAAATCACTGCGCGCGCGCGCGCACACACACACACACACACACACACACACACACACACATAAAATTGTGAAATTATACAAAGTATCATTTTATTGTCAATATGCCCCTCCAAAGACTGAGGTGATTGTACTACACCTTCTCAGAGCTCTATCTGGGAAAGGATAGGAAGGATCACATGCTTCTTTTCTTTTTTTTTTTTTTTTTTTTTTTCCGAAATGGCAAAAAGCCCAGACTTTTTTGTTACCATTCCATGGTAAACATTTGTCTCTCCAGTCACCCAGATTCATGATTCATTTGTTAGGGGCTTAGTGGGCACATTTTGGCTGTCAGCCTGCCATGTGCCCATGCCGGGCATTGAGTGAGTTCTGTATAGAGGAAGTCTCTCCTTTTTGACCATACAAGAGCATGTGGATGGGCTTTCTAACCAGACGCAGTTTAGCAATGAGATAGGTATGCAACACAGGAAAGGCCTAAGGAGGCACCTCGCCCACAAATTACCGTGGGTGCCACACTCAGCACTAAGCAGTGTTGGCCATGAACTACATTAGAGCACAGTAACTGTACTGTTTTATCATGCCTCTATATGTGTTAGATAGCCCAGAGATGTGACTTCTTAAGGAACCATCACTGTTTGAAACACATGAAGCAAGTCTAGAACTGCTATATCATACAACAACTATGTGTTTGCTTTGTTTCATAATGATTCATAATGGTCTTTTGAGCATTATGAATCAGGCTATACAGCCTCATTTTTTACATCATTTAAAAATGAGACTTCTATCAACACCAATTCTAAAAATGTGCATAAAACATCTGCACTGATGCCCCCTAACCTTGTTGGAGCTCAGGCTTTTGCCTTCAAGAAATCATTATACAGAACAACAACTGTATAAAACTTGAAGAATAGCTGAGAATGTAAATGTAGAGGATGTAAAGAGGCAAAGGATCAATTAAAGCCACATCTTTTCTTCCTGTTAGGTTGGTGCTTTCTCTAAGACTTTCTATGTTTCTTATTTCATTCATTCTTTTAATGAATAATTATTGTGTGACTTCTATGTGCAAGGCACTGTAGCAGCAACAAGAATGGAGGAGATAATTTTGAGGCACAGAGTAGTTTGAGGGGTAGGCTGGTCCCTGGGAAGTGTGCTAATAAGCATAGTTTAAATTAGGAAATGAGCATAGTATACCCAAATAGCAGCAATATTCAAGTGAGAGAGGAATAAATATAAAAAAGTAAAAAAATTCCCATGTATATTGCCTATGCCAAATTTTATTCACAGCCAGTCCTGTAGCCAGAAAGAAGTAAATATTTGTTCTCTACCTCCTTCCTTCCTGAACTCAGAGTTCTGTCTCAAGTATAATAAGCACAATTCAACTGAATTACACATTCAATAGGTTTCAGGTGGGGAGAGGCTATAATTTAAAATATTTTCTATCAAAAATTATGTTTTAAAAGCCAAATAATTTACAAGCAAATTTTGAGGACTGTGTGTACCTACATGAAATGATATTCTTTCTTTTTCATAGGACTTAACTCATCATATAACTATATTTGTAATTATGTAATGATATAGAGCTTAGCTAACTATGTAAAGTTAGGCTGAATATGTAGCAAAATTTAATTCTCACAGTTAAAAGTTCAAGCGATTAATGGCCACTGTATAAGTCCATTTTCATGCTGCTGATAAAGACATACCTGACATTATCAGGTCAGGTACGGAAAGAGGTTAAATTGGACTTACAGTTTCATATGGCTGGGGAGGCCTCAGAATCATGGAGGGAGGTGAAAGGCACTTCTTATATGGTGGTGGCAAGAGAAAATGAGGAAGATTTAAAAGCAGAAACCCTTAATAAAACCATCAGATTTATGAGACTTATTCACTACCATGAGAACTGTAAGGAGGAAACCGCCCCCATAATTTAAATTATCTCCCATTGAGTTACTCCCACAACACATGGGAATTATGAGAATGCAATTCTTTTCTTTCTTTTTTCTTTTTTTTTTTTTTTTTTTTTTGAGGCGGAGTCTCGCTCTGTTGCCCAGGCTAGAGTACAGTGGCCGGATCTCGGCTCACTGCAAACTCCACCTCCCGGATTCACGCCATTCTCCTGCCTCAGCCTCCCGAGTAGCTGGGACTACAGGCGCCCGCCACCTCGTCCAGCTAGTTTTTTGTATTTTTTAGTAGAGACGGGGTTTCACTGTGTTAGCCAGGATGGTTTCGATCTCCTGACCTCGTGATCCACCCGTCTCGGCCTCCCAAAGTGCTGGGATTACAGGCTTGAGCCACCGCGCCCGGCGAGAATACAATTCAAGATGAGATTTGGGTGAGTACACAGAGCAAAACCCATTCCACCCATGACCCCCCCAAATCTCATGTCCTCACATTTCAAAACCAATTATGCATTCCCAACAGTCTCCCGAAGTCTTAACTCATTTCAGCATTAGCCCAAAACTCCACAGTCCAAAGTCTCATCTGAGACAAGTCAAGTCCCTTCTGCCTATGAGCGTATAAAGTCAAAAGCAAGCTAGTTACTCCCTAGACACAATGAGAATATGGGTATTGAATAAATACAGCAGTTCCAAATGGGAGAAATTGGCCAAAACAAAGTGGTTACAGGGCCTATGCAAGTCTGAAATCCAGTGGGGCAGTCAAAATTTAAAGCTCCAAAGTGATCTCCTTTAATTCCATGTCTCACTTCCAGGTCACACTGATGCAAGAGATAGGTTCCCAAAGTCTTGGGCAACTCCACCCCCTTGTCTTTGCAGGGTATACCTCCCTCCTGGCTGCTTTCACAGGCTGGTGTTGAGTGTCTGTAGCTTTCCCAGGTGCATGGTGCAAGCTGTCAGTAAATCTACCGTTCTGGGATCTGGAGGACAATGACTGTCTTCTCACAGCTCCACTAGGCAGTGCCCTAGTAGGCACTCTGTGTGGAGGCTCCAACCCCACATTTCCCTTCCACACTGCCCTAGCAGAGGTTCTCCATGAGGGCCCCAACCTGCAGCAAACTTTTGCCTGGGCATCCAGGCATTTGCATACACATTCTGAAATCTAGGTGGAGGTTCCTAAACCTCAATTCTTGACTTGTGTACACCTGCCAGCTCAACACCATATGGAAGCTGCCAAGGTTTGGGACTTGCACCCTCTGAAACCATAAGCCAAGCTCTACCTTGACCCCTTTTAGCAATGGCTGAAGCAGCTGGAATGCAGGGCACCAAGTCCCTAGGCAGCACACAGCATGGGGACCCTAGGCCTGGCCCACAAAACCATTTTTTCCTCTTACGCTTCTGGGTCTGTAAAGGGAGGGCTGCCATGAAGGCCTACAACATGTCCTAGAGATATTTTCCCCATTGTCTTGGGGATTAACATTGGGCTCCTTGTTACTTATGCAAATTTTTGCAGCCAGCTTGAATTTCTCCTCAAAAAATGGGTTTTTCTTTTCTACTGTATCATCAGGCTGCAAATTTTCTGCTTTTATGCTTTGTTTCCCTTTTAAAATGGAGTGCTTTTAACAGCACCCAAGTCACATTTTTTTTTTTTTTATTTTGAGACAGAGTCTTACTCTGTCATCCAGACTGGAGTGCAGTTGTGTGATCTCAGCTCATTGTAACCTCTGTCTCCTGCTACAATTGATTCTCTTCTCTGTCATTCAGGCTGGAGTGCAGTGGTGTGAGCTTAGCTCATTATAACCTCCACCTCCTGGTACAAGCAATTCTCCTGCCTCAGCCTCTCAAGTAGGTGGGACTATAGGCATATGCCACCACACCCAGCTAATTTTTGTATTTTTAGTAGATATGGGTTTCACCATGTTGACCAGGCTGGTCCTGAACTCCTGACTCAAGTGACCCGCCCACCTCAGCCTCCCAAGGTGTGGGATTATAGGCATGAGTCACCATGTCTGGCCCCAAGTCACATTTTTAATGGTTTGCTGCTTAGAAATTTCTTCTGCCGGATACCCTACATCATCTCTCTCAAGTTCAAAATTCCACAAATCTCTAGGATGGGGGCAAAATGCTGCCCGTCTCTTAGCTAAAACTTAGTAAGAGTCACCTTTGCTCCAGTTCCCAATAAATTCCTCATCTTCAACTAAGACCACCTCAGCCTGGACCTTATTATCCATATCGCTATCAGGCTTTAGGTCAAAGCCATTCAACAAGTCACAGGGAAGTTACAAACTTTCCCACATTTTCCTTTCTTCTTCAAACCCTCCAAACTGTTCCAGCCTCTGCCTGTTACCCAGTTCCAAAGTCATTTCCATATATTTGGGTATCTTTTCAGCACTACTCCACTCTACTGGTACCAATGTACTGTATTAGTCCATTTTCATGCTGCTGATAAAGACATACCCAAGATTGGAAAGAAAAAGAGGTTCAATTGGACTTACAGTTCGACATGGCTGGGGATAACTCAGAATCATGGCAGGAGGTGAAAGGCACTTCTTACATGGCAGTAGCAAGAGAAAATGAGTAAGATGCAAAAGTAGAAACCCCTGATAAAACTATCAGATCTCCTGAGACTTATTCAGTAACATGAGAAGGGTATGGGGGAAACCGCCCCCATGATTCAAATTATCTTCCACTGGGTCCTTCCTACAACACTTGGGAATTATGGGAGTACAATTCAAAATTAGATTTGAGTAGGGACACAGAGCCAAACCATATCACCCACTATCTTTCTACCTATTATGGATTCAAAACTTTTTTTTTTTTTTTTTGTGGATTTCTAGTATGAGACTTTGTGTCCTAAACATTCAACAATAATTCATTAATTATAACTTAGATTATTTTCTCCTTGAAGTTAAATTTGTAGTAGAATTCTTAAACTTTAAAAACTTGGAATTCATTCAATCCTTTTTTTGGGTGAAGTTTTTGAGGCAATGAAAGAAAAGTTTTTTTTTTTTTTTTTTTTTTTTTTTTTTTTTTTATTGTGTACCAAGATCTTTCCAACACTACATAATTACATTCTTGTAATTTTAAATGATTTTCTGAGAGATCAGCTTAGTTACTGAACAAAATTTAACAAAAAAAGTCATTAAATCTGAAGTTGCTATGCTTATGGTGCAGGTACATTCTTACATTCTTTTTCTTCTCCAAAATTTTTCAGATCCAAACACCATATCAGAGTTCATTGCTTTTTAGGGCTTATATTTACAGACATTTTAATAAAAGTCATGAGACTTCATCCTGTGTTTTTATGGGACTTGAATCTAAGGAGATGAATCAGAGTGGTTGTTAAATCTGAATTAATATTGTGGAGATTCCATTGGCAACACAACTGCTGATTTGGAATATCTGTTGTGACTTTAGTACACTTTAGTCATGAAGAGTGAGTGCAAAATATTTATAGCATTTCAAAAAATTTTGAAAAGTTCATTTTGGGTCACAAATGTGGTTCCCACTTGTATTTCTCTAGTTACATGTTTAACAGTAGAGCCAATGTCCAGCATGACTGACATTCTGGGAAAAAGAATTAACTAAGAGGTTGTTCAAGTTTTGTGAATAGAAAAATCACAAGAGAATTCAGATGGCCCCAAAAAGCTATTGACATATTATGGTAGAAATCCCTGCTCACTAAGGAGTACTTACAGAATAATCATTCAGAGAAAGGTGAATTTTGGCTATGCCACTTAAGAACTCAGACCTAGTGATGTTATACAAAATACTTCAACATTCTGGGCCTTAATGTACACATATGTCAAATGAGAGAAATAATGGATACTATATAGAGTTATTATAAGGATGAAATGAGATCATGAAAAAAGTGGCTGAGACATTGTAGCTTTGCAATACATGGTAGCTGTATAGCTGTATATGCCAGGAAAATAAATGCTGAACAATAATGAGTGACTAAATCACAACAATCTTGTAAATTCTGGGCCTGAGTCCTAAAGAACTTGTGAAAAGCATGAACTTTTCATTGACTGGTATGTGTTTTGTGTAGGAAACATGTTTATAATGTATGAGAGATTGAAGTTCAATTCTCTTATTTTCTTTCACTCAAGAGACATCATAGTGTCATGCTCTCAATATTGTTCTTAATACTTATTTGAAGAACTGAGTCTATGCTGCCTAAGAATTTATGATTGGTAATGGGAATTAACCATATAAACTACACCCTGCATATGTGTTAGCTAATGCTTTTCCTTTGTTTAGTCTAGAAATGCCTTAACTTTATTAAAAACTTACCTCTTGCCGGGCGCGGTGGCTCAAGCCTGTAATCTCAGCACTTAGGAAGGCCGAGACGGGCGGATCACGAGGTCAGGAGATCGAGACCATCCTGGCTAACATGGTGAAACCCCCGTCTGTACTAAAAAATACAAAAAACTAGCCGGGCGAGGTGGCGGGCGCCTGTAGTCCCAGCTACTCGGGAGGCTGAGGCAGGAGAATGGCGTGAACCCGGGAGGCGGAGCTTGCCGTGAGCTGAGATCCGGCCACTGCACTCCAGCCTGGGCGGCAGAGCATTGTTGGAAATTTTAGGAAAGACTACTGGGGGTGATTTGGGGGGTTGTCCTATAAATTATCTTTGCAGACTTCTGGGTACCCTTCTGCACATAGGGCCAGTTCTGCCTGTAGCTTCTCTGCTGTTTTCATGTTCCACTTCAGGTAAAAGAGGGACTGTGCTGTTTAATCACACGAGCTTATATGACATAATTTATCCATATAAGCATAATATGATTTATCCACACAAAAAAATCAAAAGACAAACAATATAGAAAAGCAATGTACACAAAGAAATTCACAACAGTATCTTTTATAGTAATATTAGAAATGACCTAATCACTCATGAGAGGGAAATGACTGGATAATTATCAAATTAAGTCAGTGAAATATTATGTAGTTGCTAAAGTAGTAATTGTGAACATGACAATGTCATAATATAATGTTAATTAAATAAAACAGAACAAAGATTGTATTTCCTCATCATTACAACTTCAGAAAATATGTAAGCATGGATAAATTCTAGAAGTAAAAACTAAAAATTATATATGATGGTGAAAATTGTGTGCATTTGCCCTTTCTTTTTAACTTTCCTCTACTGCCATAATTATGCTGGTACAAAAGAAATAAATATGGAGTAAGCAATAAAAAATTGAATGTTATCTGCAAGATGTATAGCACTATATAAAATATGTTTAGGTATTATTCTGCATGTAAAAGTTTAACTTGAGAGTTTAAATTAATAATTATAGGAATAGTTCAATATATATAGTAATGTTAAAAATGTTAAAACACCAGAGTAAATGAATTAGAAGACACGAATTATTGCCTCAACTAAGCCACGAAGTGACAATTTAACTTGAGACAGTTTGTCTGAAACTGAATTTTAACTGTAAAACTCAGAAATTGACTAAAGTTGTTTCAGGTATGTTTCCAGTCTGAAGTTTTTTGATTCTGAGCCTACAGCTCTCTATCCAAGCTTTATGTAATGTTTACACCCTTTATTTCAGGCACTATCCTAATAATAATGCTAATTCCTACTATTGTATTTATTAGGACATCTGCTGAAAATGTGACTTAATTAAATCTTAAATGATTACAAGTTATATCCACTATTTAAAATTTCTTCTCAGCTCCCTATCAATCTTAAGAATTTTATCTTTGGAGCTACCTAAGGTAAAAATCATATATATATGATTGCTTTTATATATAAATACATGAAAAATATAGATTCTTTCATATATATAAATTTTATATATGACAGATATAATTACTCTATCTGAAAATGAAAACTAGAGTGTATTTTTATACATGCTTTTTTCTTTTTAAACTTTTCAACCTAAAAAATGTTTGTGCACAATTTTAATTTTGCAATTCAGTTAGGTCATAGAATTATAAGATACAATTTTTTGTAAAAGTATACTTGGATAAGGTATAATTTTTTTATTAACAGACTAATTAAAAATTGGTAAGAATTTGAAGTGATCAAATTAGTTTGTTTATGAATATAAAACAAATTACCGAGGGTATTTAAAAATAAGCTCCAGCAAGGAACTTAAATAATCTCTTAAGACATATTCTAATTCTTACCTCCCCTTGCAACTGACCAGAATAATTACAAATGGGCTGTAAAGTCAGGGCCATCAAGAGGCAGCTTGGTTTTTGATATTTTCAGTGTCAGGAAGGAAATGAATTGCCTTCAATCAAGGACTGGTAATTACCACAATTCAGGAGCTCACCACCTACAGGAAATGCAAAGACAGAACATAAAGTCTGTTACAGCAGCTTATATTGCTTTGATCTTCAGCAAAACTCCATTTGCTGCAGTATCCTGGCATTCTCCACTTTGTTGAATGTGAGGGTTCATAATGGACACAGCATGTTACTGACTAATTTCAGTGAGGAAACTCCACCTCTTTCTCTCTTATTTTCGTGTTTGACAAGAAGCTCTTTCTCCTAGAGATAAACACATTAAATTTTATCTGATATGGCATGAAGTAAAACAGTGTCAATTTGAGGACACAGACAAGTTTGAATGAGCTACATAAACATTTAGGCTTTGTTGGACCGACCAAGTTTTATTATAAAATCTCTCCTCAAACATGTTACAGTGTGCACTCAAAGTCACTTGTCCAATAAAAGCCTATTTATTTTTTACCTCTATATTTACTTGTACCAGTACATAGAAATTTTTAAGCCTCAGGAGAAGACAAATCACAAAATATTCAGCACCAGAAACCCCAAATTTTAAAATTCTATGGGGTTTGGGGTTTGATTTTTTAGCACAAGTCGTGGGTCAGATGAAAGACATTCTGGTCAGAGGGTTGACAATTTTAGATGCTGTATTTCCTGTGTAATATTTGTGATGTGGCATTTCTGGAAATAGATGGTCAGGGAAGGTACAGAGAGCAGTATTTTCATGAAAGCTGGTAGAGAGCTTGACGAGAGAGATACAGTAACAGGTAAAATAAACCCTTCCCATAACCCCTTTTCGCCCTACACACAAGTGACCCCTCTCTTAAGACAAGCTGACCCAATAAAGCCTGGTTGAGGTATGTCTGTTCATTAATCCAACATTTAATAATTCTCTCCCATGCACCAGGCACTGTACAAGGCACCAGATCTGGCAATGACTACCAAAGCAGCCTCTAATTGGAGCAAATACTCATTTAAAACCCTCCAGCCAACATGGCGAAACCCCATCTCTACTAAAATTACAAAAGTTAGCTGGGAATGGTGGTGCATGCCTGTAAACCCAGCTACTCGAGAGGCTGAGACAGGAGAATTGCTTGAATCCAGGAGGCGGAGGTTGCACTGAGCCAAGATTGCACCACTGCACTCCAGTCTGGGCCACACAGCAAGACTCTGTTTCAAAAAATAAATAAATAAAGCCTCCAACCTAAAATGACTCCTTTAGTTTTTGTCCACTGGTCATTCTATGTAATCCATTTAGAATCTGGCTTTTAAACTAAGATAATTAACATGAGATTAAGAAACTATTAAAGCTGACATGAAAAAATGTCAGCAAGGACCTTTAGGTTTATCTACTGAATTTGTCTCATGAAATGCTCTTCAGTGATATTTATTAAACTGTAGCTAATAGTTGTAGTAGCTACAACTATTTACTTCTAATTGGAAAAAAAAAAAAACAAAAAACAAAAGCATTTCATGTAGTTGACTATGGGTATGGGAACAAGGGGAAAATGAGAGTTACTTAACAGCTGTGGTTTGAATGTGTCCCCCAAAATGCACATTTTCATGAGAGCTGCTAGAGCGAGAGAGATACAGTAACAGGTAAAATAAACTCTTCCCATAACCCCTTTTTGCCCTACACACAAGTGACCCCTCTCTTGAGACAGGCTGACCTATCTCCACGTGTTGGAAACTTAATTCTCAATGCAACAGTGTTGAGAGTCGGGACCTGTAGGAGGTAATTAGATCATGAGGACTCAGACCTGGATTAATGCTCTTATCACAGGAATGGATTCATTATCATGGGAACGGGTTCCTGATAAAAGTGATTTCAACTCTTTCTTGCCTTCTCATGCTTTCTTACTCTTCCACCTTCTGCCATAGGATGATGCACCACAAAAGCCATCACCAGATACCAGCACCTTAATGTTGGACTTCTCAGCCTCCAGAACTGTAAGAAATAAATCCCTGTTCTTTATAAATTACCCAGTGTCAGGTATCCTATTATAGCAGCACAGAATGGACTATGATAGAAAATTGGTACGATGGAGTGGCACCCTTGTTATAACAAATACCTAAAACTGGAAGCCACTCTGGAACTGGGTAATGGGTAGAGTGTGGAAGAATTTAGAGGAGCAGGCTAGGAAAAGCCTACATTGTGGTGTATTACTCCAGAATGGTAAGAAATAAATCTCTGTTCTTTATACATTGCTCAGACTCACAGCACAAAACAAATTAAGACATTAAGATTTGCCCCATTCTTAGAATTCATTTTCTTCCATTTTTCCTTTTAATTAAATCAATGCCAGCATCTAAGCAATGTGCCGCTTTTGACCATAGTCTTTCTAATTGACCAGAAGCTTAGATGTGGAAAATGCAAAAATTATGCACATTTCTGGTGGGTTTAACTTCTGAGAAATTTTCACAAGGTTTTCCTTATTTTATCTGCTCCAGTAAACCTGTGGTTTCATGAACAGGCCTAGAATTTGAGATCCAGCTTCTAAACTTCAAAGGTGACTTTTCAGTCCATTTGTTTATAGACAAGGTATTAACCTTTTGAGTTCTAGAATAGGGTTTTAGAACTCACTTTCATAAAAGTTTATATAGTCAATTCCATTCATTTATGCTAAGGACATAGCATATTTCTAGATTGCACAATAGGTTTCTGTGGGAATCAAATGGAAATCCAGGTTTCCTGACAAGAAACAAAAGGTCTGTCAGTCTCTCTTGATCCCAGTCACTTCTCAAGAAAAATAATTCTTTACCTGGGTTTATCTCTTCTTAAGTAGAGTGCTTCCTTGTGGGATTTTTTTTTTTTTTTTTTTTTTTTTTTTTAATGCTGGATTGCAGATTAAATAAAAAGATCTGAGAAACAGGTCAGAAATTAAATCCTGGTGTTGTCATGGTTTTTTTAAATAGCACCCTTGAAATTGGTTGCAGAACATACATTTTATCTGATTCTAATTATGTGGAATTCCAAAGTCATTTTGGTAACAGAAACTACTCTAACCTGTTATTAAACTCAGGATTTTTTTTTAAGAAATAAAAATTGCTTGGTAAGAACGTTAACGTTTAAAAAGCTATTAATGAATCAGACCAACAAAGCCTAGTCAAATGAATCTGTATCTTTATTCATGGTTCAAGCATTACTTCCGCTTAGTTAAAAATGAATACCTCCCCTGGAACTTAAAATAAAAGTTGAAGAAAAAAAAAATGAATGCATCTTTCATCTTTTATGGTTACAGATATAATGGAAAAATTGTTTCTGCCTCAAAGCCCTACTTTATAAATAATTAATGAAATATAGACATTGATAAACATCTCTAAAATTGCATTTCCCAGGGATATATCTATTTAACTCCTGATTATTTTGTTAACGTAACCCATACATGGGAAAAGAAATTGAAGCTTTTTAAATTACATGCTAATACATGGCCATCAATTTTAAGGGATTTTGAAAAGTCCACAATAGTAAAAATAGAGTAGGAAAAATTGTAGTGAAGAAATAATAAAATAAAATAAATGAGCTAAACAATTAGCCTCTCTTTATTTATTTGAAGTAAGTATTTAGAAGTATGTGCTGATTCTTACGTTCTCATACTTCAAGATGAGATCATGTTGGCATGCACTATTAGGGCCCTCACTCTTGTCCATAATGTTTTGGCAAGCTTTAATCAGATAGCTCTGTAATATGGTAATACCTTCTCTTCGGATAACTTCATTTCAAAGCAATCCGTAGACATTACACCTTTAATTATAGGAGACCTTGAGGCACAAAGCAAAAGCAGAATTAATTTCATCATGGGAATATACACAGCAAGGCATTAACATCTATAGTTAAATATGTCAGCATCAAACTTCTCCCTGTACCACCCACCATTTCACACAGTTCAGTTAGCTGACTCATTCATAACTTTAAGTCCAATCAGAATAAATTAATGATTCATCACTAATAAAGGTGCAAGGTGTGTACTTTTATTCTTCACTAGGGTAACATGACCCTTCTGAGTACTTCTGGAGCAAATGTGTATGCAGTGCTTGGTTTTTTGTCACTAAGTCTATGTACTAAGAAAAGACATAAATTTTCAGTATTGTGGTTTACCACTTGCCAGGCAAAGGAAACTGTAAATAAATGTTTCACCACATATTTATGTGAAAAAAAATTAATTGGTGAATGAACTTTGTTATGATTCTTAATAATAATGAATCATAGTTTTACACATATGGTACGATGAAGCATTTGAGATTTGATTCTAGCATTTCTGTCGATGTGTTCATAATTTATCCAATGAAAGTATTAAAAGAAAAGCTTTTTGGGGGGCCTTGAATTCAGAAGTCTCACACTTATGCACTTCTATCAAATGATGTAATAGGAATGTGTTTAAGATCAGCAGATGATGTATTGAATATAAACATAATGTGCTTATGACAAAAGCCAAAACACTATTTAATTGATTGGGAGAAAACAGAAATTCACCAAGAGTCAAAATCCCAAATAAGAGGTCCATGTTTTCAGGGCTTATTTTAATAGTATTAACTACAATAAATTATTTTTCTTTGCTTTTTTCTATTCACTTAAAAATATTTAATGGTTTTATTGAACTATATTTTACATATAAAATTCGCCCATTGAAAATATTCAATTTGATGATTTTTAGTAAAATTTAGAATTGTGTAACTATGATAGATTCCATTTTAGATAACTTCTGTCATTCTAAAAAGATCTTTAATGTCCATTTTTAGTGAAATCTGCTCCCACCCCCAGTCCCAGCAAATACTGATATAATTTTCATCTACTTATTTTTGCTTTTTCTAGAAATTTCATATAAAAAGTGTGGTTTGCAAAATAAAATCCCCTGCACTTGTCAATATGTTACATCACACTGGAAAGGGGACTTTGCCAATGTAAATAAGACTTATAAATGTGGAGGTTATCCAGAACTATCTGGATGGGCCCAGTGTAATCACTTCCGCCCTTAAAAGCACAGAACCTTTCTCAGCTGGGTCAGAGAGATACAATAATGGAAGAAGAGTCAGAGAGATGCAATGCAAGAAAGACTCAGTCAGCCATTGATGGCTTTGAAGTTGGAGGAAGGGAGCCATGAGTCAAGAAATGGAGGGGACCTCTAGAAGGGAACAGTCAGAGAGTAGATTACCCTCTAGAGCCTCCAGAAAGAAACACAGCCCTGTCAGTTTAGCTTGGTGAGACCCATGTAGACTTATGGCTTCCAAAATGATAAGATAATACATTTGTATTGTTTTATGTCATTCAGTTTGTAGGAATTATTATGGTAGCAATAGAAAACTCATAGAAATGACTTATTTCATTTTGTATGATTTTGAGATGCATTCATTTTGTTGCACGGATTATTCTATTTTATTGCTGAGTATCATTCTGTTGTATTGATACCAAATTTTATTTTTTCCAATCACCTATTGGTGGTCATTTGGGTCGTTTCCAGTTTCTGGCTATTGTAAGTGATGATTTTATAAACATTTATGTACAAATCTTTATGTGGATATCTAAATATATGATTTTATTTCTCTTGGATAAATACCTAAGATTAGAATTGCTGAGTCATATGGTAAATGGATGCTTAACTTTAAAACCTCCCAAACTGTTCTTCAAAAGGGTTGTGCCGTTTTACATCCCCACAAATAATATATAAAGGTTCCAGTTTCTCAAAATATTTGCCAACACTTGGTATGGTCAGTCTTTTTTATTATAGTCATTCTAGTGGGTATATAATGATATCTCATTGTAATTTTAATTTGCATTCTCCTAATGACTGATGATGTTGAGCATATCTTCATTTGGTGTTTTTATTATTTTATTTTTAGCCATACATATATCTTCTTTAGTGAAATGCCTACTGAAATATTTTGCCCATTTTCTTGTTGAGTTATTTGTCACTTATTATTGAGCTTCAAAAGTTCTTTATGTATTCTGTTCAAGAGCCAGATGAGCTCATCTTCTAGCATTCACACCCTTGAGCAGTGCCTTCCTCATTGCTCTAGGATTGGTCTGACCAAAAGAACCAAACAACATACGGCAGAAATGATGGCATATCACTTCCAAGGTTAGGTTATAAGAGACTGTGTTTTCCATCTCAGCTTCTTTCTCTCCCCTGCCAAACCCCTTTGCATCATTCATTCCAGATAATCCAGCTGCCGTGTCATGAGGACAATCAGATGGCTTATAAAGGGCCCCTGGGACAAGGAACTGAGGTATTTTTCCAACAGCCAACAAGGAACCGAGGTCTGCCAACAACCATGTGAGTGAGCACGGAATTTTCTAGCTCCAGATGACCGCGGCTTTGGCCAACAGCTTGTCTTGAGACACCCTGAGCCAGCACCACTCAGCTAAGCCACTTCCAGATTCCTGCCCCTCAAAACTGTGTGACTTGTTGTTTTGAGATGCTAAGTATTACAGTAATTCGGCAACAGATAACAACTATATTCTGGATACAAGTGTTTCTGATATGTATGATTTGCAAATACATTTCTCACTTTGTGGTTTTTCCTTTCCATTTTTGAAATGGGATCTTTTGAATACCATCAGTTTTCAATTTCGATGAAGTCAAATTCGCCAGTTTTTATTTTGTGAATCAGGCTTTCAGAATCATGTCTAAGAAATTCTTGCCTAAGGACACACATTGTTTATCAGATGTCGTCTTCTAAAATGTGGATAGTTTTAATTTTTCCACTTCTGTCTCAGATCCGTGTTTATTTAAACATGTATATGGTGTAAAGTAAGCATCTAAGGATTTTCGTTTTGGTTTGGTTTTTGGTTTTGTTTTGCATATAGCGATCCATTTGTTCTAACACCACTTGTGGTAAAGATTATTGTTTTCCTCTTGAATTTCCTAGGCATCTTTGTTAAAAATCAATTTACTGTAAATGTGTGGGTTCTTTACTGGGTTCTTCATCCTGTTTTATTGACCTACATATCTATTATTATATTGATGTCATACTGTGTTGATTACTGTACTTTTGTATTAAAATTTGAAATTACACAAGTCCTCCAACTTCATGCTTCTTTTTCAAAATGTAAGTTGGAATCATGACTATTTGTCATTAACAAACTCTTCTTTCAACAGCATAATAATATTTTTGAAATGAATAAAGCAGATGAATCAGTTCTGATAAAAATTAAGATATCCAAAATGTTTTCAGAGGTTTTCACGATAGTAAAAAAAAAAATACTTGATTTAAATAACTATTATTCACCTATCATTTTCTCAATGGCTACATTTCATAATGTTAGGACTGATTAACACCAAAAGCAATATCCAATATAAAAAAAAATGATGTTTTTTGAAAAGATTTTAACTATTTATTAATAGCATGTAACTTCACTAAGAAAACGGGTAACATAAACAAAAATTTTAACTACTTTTCAGCACTTATCTGTTGGTCATGAGAATTTAGAAGCTAAATCCTCATATTGCTGTTAGTGGAACAGTAAATTGTTCCAAAAAATGTTTGGAGAATAATTCATAGATTTCAAGGAATATTTTGAGATTACTTTTGTGCTATTTATCAAAAACTGCTTGTTATTTTCTGGTTCTTGTTTTTGCTTTTCCTGAAAGAATACAAATATCAATTGAATTAAACTTTTCTGTATATTATTTCAAAGTATTAAAAATAGTACCCAGTGGCAATTTTTTGTTCATCGAGACACTATGAAAAATTTCCAATATTATGCAAGAATAAGGTTGTTTTTATTAGGACTATTCCTATCTGCTAGTTAAATTGAATCACCTTTAAGGCATCACGTACAGACTTAAAAAGCTTTGTCCTTTATTGACACTCAAAGAACCCAGGAAATCTGGACATTTAATTTTCCACCACCTCCTTCTCTCATGAAAAAATATGATAAAGATTTTCTTGTTTTACTTTCTATGTTCCTGTTGTATCAATGTTATTAGTCTAAGAAAAATCATTGGAAAGTTTGATTAAGTGAAATATCTGAGTTATTAGCTGGTACACTCATTTTGCACAGTCTGTAGAAACAGGATGATTACCTGTAGTATTGGATCTCTGTCATTATCAGACAGTTTCAAAATGGATGAAAATGTCAAAATCTGAAATTTCCTGTTTCCCTCTGACTCAGCCAAGAGTCAACAAGGCACATTTGACATTTAGCCTATTTACCATAGTTGCAAAAAATCATTTAGAAAAATGTCAGTGAACATAAAATAATATCCTTTGTCTCATATTAACTGGTTTAATAGTTTTCTCTAAATCTTTATGGAAGATAATTTGGAAAGGTCTTTCGTTGTCAGTTTACATTTGAGTTGGGTTGTGTAAATATGTGGAAGGATATCTGGACATCTTTCAAGATCAGTTAATTTGGGGTTAGGGTTAATCCAAAATTCTTCTATTTGGCATGTACTGGCATATCTTACTAAATTCAATAAAATAGGTAGCCTATATAGAGGTATTACTTATATAAATTATAAGAAGACTCCAAAAATGATTAGAATATGTTAAACCACACATGTAACAGGGTAAATTACTGAAAATTACTTTTCCTATGAGAGCTAATGCTAAACTTTCGTTTTTGCTGAACTTTAGTTTTTGCTAAAGCAAAAAATTGAATTGAATAATATTCAATTCAATTTTATGTCTGCCACTAGATAAGGTGTATGTGATCAGATATACCACCCAGATTGCAGGCATAAATTTCTATGTTTGAAAATTTAAAAAATAAAAAAAGCTAGGTTTATTTCATGAAATAAAAGTGTTTTGAATCTCACTTAATTAAATAAAAATGGTAAGTAACAAAGCACGATAATTTCAATGCTGAGTTCTGTGCTCCACAAAGATTCCATTTCTGACTGAGACATCGGTATGCTTTCAGGAAGCAGTAATGCCATCAAAACATTAAGTTCAGATACCCTGAACTCTTAGTACTGACTGATTTGTCAAGCAATCCTCTGCATTTTTTTCTGATCCAAACTTTTATTACATGTGCATTTGCAAAAACTGAAGTCCTGCCATTTGTTACTTTATTTTTCTGTATTTACATATTTTAAATTTTATTAAGAAAACAGGTAGCATGAACAAAAATTTAAACTATTTTTCAGCACTTACCTGTTAGTCATGAGAATTTAGAAACTAAATCTTCATAATGCTGTTCATAGGAAATTGTTCCAAAAAATGTTTGGAGAATAATTTGTAGATTTCAAAGAATATTTTAAGATTACTTTTGTACTATTTATCAAAAACTTCTTGTTATTTTCTGGGTTTCGTTTTTGTTTTTGTTTTGCTTTTCCTGAAAGAGTACAAATGTCAATTGAATTAAACTTTTCTGTACATTATTTCAAAGTATTAAAAATAGTAACCAGTGACAATTTTTTTCTTCGAGACACTATGAAAAATTGTCAATATTATGCAAAAATAAGGTTGTTTTTCTTAGTACTATTCCTATTTAAATTGGATTAACTGTAAATGATCCTACTTAAACTCATTCTTCAATCAGTCATTTATTCTATGTTATACTAATCTTTTTTTCTTTTTCAAATGTTATACTTTAAGTTTATAAATTTGTATACCACTCGGCAGCTGGGAGAGTAATACAGGAAGGACATTATTTTCAACCAAGTAAAATATAGCACACAAAATGTTAGAAGAGGAGAGCTTAGGTGGTTAGGAGAATTATGATAAGCCTTCCATACCTCTCTATGTCTTAAAGGACTCTACTATATGCACCATATTTTAACTTCCGTTTACATAGGATGGGGGATTATTTTACTTTTGAAAAGGAAAGCAAGGAGAGAGATCGTATCTAGCTTTGTTATACTACATTCTGATTTTTCATTGTTACACTATTTTCCAATATTTTTAAAGTATCTTGTAACAAATATTTGATGGTGGGAGTCAGGAGAGGCTATGTCTAGCCATAATGAAGTGCTAGTCTATCTAAACAGACTTGGCTTCTACTATATGAAATCAGTAGCTTTTCTGTTAAGTGGTAAATTTCTTCATACATTTGATCTTATTTTGAGTTAAAGTTTGCAGATTATGTTATGATTCACTGAAGTCCCCAGTAGTTTCCAGCCTTTTCTTTCTAAGTCACATGAAACATTTATCATTAACGGCAGAATAAAAATATGCACAGCTATTTTAATAAAAGCTAGGAGACCAGGTGCAGTGGCTCACGTCTGTAATCCCAGCACTTTGGGAGGCTGAGGCGGGTGGATCACCTGAGGTCAGGAGTTCAAGACCAGCCTGACCAACATGGTGAAGCCCCATCTCTACTAAAATACAAAAAATTAGCTGGGCACTGTGGTACATGCCTGTCGTCCCAGCTGCTTGGGAGGCTGAGGCAGGAGAATTGTTTGAACCCGGGAGGTGGAGGTTGCAGTGGGCCGAGATTGTGCCATTGTACTCCAGCCTGGGCAACAAGAGTGAAGCTCTGACTCAAAAAATAAAAAAAGGAAAAATAAAAATAAAAGCTAGGAAGTTCTCTAGGCAAAAGCAATATTATTAATAAACATAACCCTTTTTTGTTGCCTACGGTGACATTCTTAGATTTCAATAGAAATGAGAAATGTAAATAAGTAGTCATTTCACAATTTAATGGTTCAGACTACGACAAGTTCTAGAAATGAAATTTCCTACTGTCAATGATCTCTGCCTTCCTAGCCTAGTTAACATGGTAAGTAACATCACTTCTGGTAATCCAGTCAGATGCTATATCCAGTGTGAGTGGCTGAGTGTAAGCAGACATTTTTTCTTGTTTCTCACGTGACATTGGCTTGGTCTAAGTCTTGCCTGGCATCCTGATAAGTCTGTATGACACAACTTTTACTATGCTTTTCCAGCTCATTCTTTTCTCAAATTATGGACTAAAAATGCAGTACTAACATTCCCAACTGTTTTTACTAGACTTCTTCAGAACATTAGGAGTACTGTAGATAATACCAGTATTATTTTATTGGTTTCTTTAAATAGTTTTTGAGTTTCTTCTTTTTGTTTTGTTTTTTGTTTTTTTTTATATTTTTTTAACTATTACAAGCAATGTATTGAATATATAGGGAGTTATATTTTAACAGAATTTCAAAATAGAAAAAGAACATTTTACTTTTTCAGATTCATGAGAATTTTCAAAATCATTATTCAAAAGGAATGCTTCTCAAATTTATTGAATCATAGTATATGCTCTTTGCTGGCACACCCAAATCTGACTTTGAATGTCAAAACTCATTTTTTATTGTTTTGCTGTAATTTTCAGCAAAATTACAGACCAATAATCAAAGTAAGTAAGGAGATTATGTGACACAATATCCTTTATTCTTTCAGAGCAAATTTGGTATTGTTAAATCTACTTATAAGCATTTGGCTTTTCTTTTTAATGACTCAATGGCCTTGTTGTAATTTTAATTCTAATAAAGATTTTATGTATCAGTGATGAATTAATGCTGCTAAGATTTGATTTATAATTGTAAATATATGCGGACAGTAAAGAAAATCTGCACATAGGAATTGTTTCAAAAAGAATGGGTTCACTTTCTTTTATAATTATTTGTGATTCTATGTGTGATGGTATGTGCATTTAAGCCTACCTATATACAATCATATAGTTTTAAAATATAAGATTATCATCAATTTTTCAACTAAGATAACTTAAATTATGTTTAATTTGGGGCTTAAAAATTCAGGCGATAATAGATAATAAGGGTTCCCTTCTAAATTTATTGGTGTCAAGATGAAATACCAAATGTCATAAGCATTGTCCTTTACAATTCTGAGTATGTTCTACTTTTGAGAGTTTTGTGATGTGCCATTTGGCCTACTTGTTTTACCTCCTTGTTTGCTAAGACAAGTCTCAAAGGAATGTATGAAAGATATTTGGGGCCAAATAATAAAGTGTGGTTGAAAAACACTTGCCTCCTGTAAATACAGTTTTACTGAGAGAATATCAACATTTGCATCTCTGGCAATAATACCAGGTAGTCTTGTAAAATTCCTGAAGTCTTTGCTTTACTTTGTTTATATGTAGAATTGTAAAGAGGATCAATGATGTGACATATAAGAGGGTACATAATTTAAGTTTCTAATTTCAAATTCTCTGTAAATTAAAAATCAGCAAAGTAGTGTTTGATTTAAATGAGACATTTTCTTTGAAAGGATTGTGTCAGAGATTGTTGTCTAGAAGAAAAAAAAAATACTTCCTTAATATACACGGTACCTTAAAGAGATTGTGGTTTGTAACTCATTTGACAACTGTCTATAAAACTGGTTTCCTATATATACATAAAATAAATATTTGCATAGATCTTATGTCTGCTTATTTATGTTTATTTACAAAGTAGCCTTTGCAGTGGCCCTGCTTCTTCTGGTATTGTATCTCATCATGGAAGCTTACATGTGCAGGTTTTCCTCACTGCTTGGTTTTGCAATGCCATTGGAGATATGTCATGTAAGGTGGGCTTGCTGAAATCAGCTACTCAAGGACTATTGCATGACTCCCAAGAGTTCTGTGCTTCCTCTCACAGCTTGTACCTACTAAACAAATTTTTGTCGTCAAGATTCATATAAGACCTACATTTGGAATTCCTGGAAAATTATTCAAATTAATTACTTGGATGTTTCTTTCTTCCTAAAGTTGATGACCATCAACTTTATGCAATACTCTAGAAAGATGCTAATCGCATTCTCACATTCTCAGCACTACATTTTCTTCTCTATTATTTGTCAAGTATTAAAGGCCGCAGAGGAGTCAGCAGGATGAAAACTGAGGATTTGTCATCATACAATTCCTGGCTAAAATTCGAGGACAAATTTCTTTTTCTTTTTTCTTTTTTCAGATTAACTCATTATTTAAATCTGAAAAAAAAAAAATCCCCAGTTAAGAAAGTGACAATATCCCCATTTTTCATACAAAAACATTGAGATCTGCAGGTGTTAAAATCCTACTGTATTATCAAACAGCAGGTCAGCACCAAAGAGAAAATTTGACCTTAGATCTCCCTGACTCTAATGCTTTCACTTTTTCTTTTATTCTTTTTTTTTTCTTTTTATTATTATACTTTAAGTTCCAGGGAACATGTGCACAACATGCAAGTTTGTTACATATATACACATGTGCCATGTTGGTGTGCTGCACCCATTAACTCGTCATTTACCTTAGGCATATCTCCTAATGCTATCCCTCCCCCCTTCCCCCACCCCAAGACAGGCCCCAGTCTGTGATGTTCCCCATCCTGTGTCCAAGTGTTCTCGTTGTTCAATTCCCACCTATGAGTGAGAACATGCAGTGTTTGGTTTTCTGTCCTTCTGATAGTTTGCTGAGAATGATGATTTCCAGCTTCATCCATGTTCCTACAAAGGACAGGAATTCATCCTTTTTTATGGCTGCATAGTATTCCATGGTGTATATGTGCCACATTTTCTTAATCTAGTCTATCATTGATGGACATTTGGGTTGGTTCCAAGTCTTTGCTATTTTGAATAGTGTCACAATAAACATACGTGTGCATGTGTCTTTATAGCAGCATGATTTATAATCTTTTGGGTATATACCCAGTAATGGGATTGCTGGGTCAAATGCTATTTCTAGTTCTAGATCCTTGAGGAATCGCCACACTGTCTTCCACAATGGTTGAACTAGTTTACAATCCCACCAACAGTGTAAAAGTGTTACTATTTCCCCACATCCTCTCCAGCACCTGTTGTTTCCTGACTTTTTAATGATTGTCATTCTAACTGGTATGAGATGGTATCTCATTGTGGTTTTGATTTGCATTTATCTGATGGCCAGTGATGATAAGCATTTTTTCATATGTCTGTTGTCTGCATAAGTGTCTTCTTTTGAGAAGTGTCTGTTTATATCCTTTACCCACTTTTTGACGGTGTTGTTTGATTTTTTCTTGTAAATGTGTTTAAGTTCTTTGTAGATTCTGGATATTAGCCCTTTGTCAGATGGGTAGATTGCAAAAATTTTCTCCCATTCTCTAGGTTGCCTGTTCACTCTGATGGTCATTTCTTTTGCTGTGCAGAAGCTCTTTAGTTTAATTAGATCCCATTTGTCAATTTTGACTTTTGTTTCCATGGCTCTTGGTATTTTAGACATGAAGTTCTTGCCCATGCCTATGTCCTGAATGGTATTGCCTAGGTTTTCTTCTAGGGTTTTTATGGTTTTTGGTCTAATATTTAAGTCTTTAATCCATCTTGAATTAATTTTTGTATAAGATATTAGGAAGGGATCCAGTTTCAGCTTTCTACTTATGGCTAGCCAGTTTTCCTAGCACCATTTATTAAATAGGGAATCCTTTCCCCATTTATTGATTTTGTCAGTTTTATCAAAGATCAGGTGGTTGTAGATGTGTGGTATTATTTCTGAGGGCTCTGTTCTGTACCATTGATCTATATCTCTGTTTTGGTACCAGTACCATGCTGTTTTGGTTACTGTATCTTTGTAGTATAGTTTAAAGTCAGGTAGCGTGATGCCTCCAGCTTTGTTCTTTTGTCTTAGGATTGTCTTGGCAATGCAGGCTCTTTTTTGTTTCCATATGAACTTTGAAGTCATTTTTCCAGTTCTGTGAAGAAAGTCATTGGTAGGTTGATGGAGATGGCATTAAATCTATAAATTACCTTGGGCAGTATGGCCATTTTCATGATATTAATTCTTCCTGTCCATGAGCATGGAATGTTCTTCCATTTGTTTGTGTCCTCTTTTATTTAGCTGAGCAGTGGTTTGTAGTTCTCCTTGAAGAGGTCTTTTACATCCCTTGTAAGTTGGATTCCTAGATGACATGATTGTATATTTAGAAAACCCCATTGTCTCAGCCCAAAATGTCCTTAAGCTGAGTCTCAGCATACAAAATCAATGTGCAAAGATCACAAGCATTCTTATACACCAATAACAGACAAACAGAGAGCCAAATCATGAGTGAACTCCCATTCACAATTGCTTCGAAGAGGACAAATTTCTTAAGCTGTCTTAGCCACACTTTCCTCATATATAAAATAGAGCTGCGAACAGAGGCTAAATGAGTATTAACTATCTTTACCTCAGACCATTTAAAATGAAACTAACTTGTAAAAGTCTGAGTAACAAGGATTATAGGAAGTACAATGAAATGCATAGCAATGAAGCACATAACTTGTGTCATGAGAGATCCTGTGAAAATGTCCTTTAGAAACAGTGACCAATGTATACAGGTTAACTTGTAATGTCTTTAATGTAGAAAAAAAAAAACAAACAAATGCCGTTTCTTTTACTATCAATACAACCTCTGGGGTGGGTGATGGTTTATAAACCATCAGCTATTTTTTTTTCTTTCCTTTAAAGTTCAGTATTTCACTAGAATATGCATTGATATTGATTATTCTGGGTCAACATTATCAGATAATCTCAGATGTATGAAACAATGTGGATATTTCAATTTGTAGTCACATTTTTTTCAGGGATTACATTTTGTTGTGCATTTGTTCTGTTCCCTTGTTTCTCCTTCCCCAACTCCCCTTTTATCCTTTTGTTAGATCTTCTTTATCAATCTCCATAATTTGTCATAGTCTCAAATATCTTTTTGTCTCTTCATTTATTTCAATTTTTAAAAAAGTATTTGCTTTCACTTTCTATTTCTCTTAAAATATTATCTATTATGCTTTTCTTTTGCATTTTCTCTAATTTTTTCATTTCTATTTTTTGTTTTATTTCTAATTCATTTCTAAACTCTTTTACCTCATTTCTAGTTATTATAATTCTAATTATTTTTTATGTCTTATAACCATTCCTAATGTGTATAGTTAATTTATGTACAGGTTGTTTTGTGGCCATATCTTTCTAGAGTAATTCCTTTGCCTGTAGGGATATTATTTTACTTCTTGTCATCTTTTTTCTTTTAACAATCGTTGTGCTATTTAATCTCAATGCCTTTCTGTTGCTGATTATTTTGCTAGGAGATAGATATTTAACATAACTCTTCTACTGTTTTTTGTTTTTTGTTTTTTTGAGATGGAGTCTTGCCCTGTCACCCAGGCTGGAGTGCAGTGGTGTGATCTTGGCTCACTGCAACCTCTGCTTCCTGGGTTCAAGCCATTCTCCTGCCTCACCTCAGCCTCCCAAGTAGCTGGAACTACAGGCACATGCCACTACGTGTGGCTATTTTTTTTGTATTTTTAGTAGAGATAGGGTTTCACCGCAGTAGCCAGGATGGTCTCGTGATCCTCCCGCCTCCTGACCTCGTGATCCTCCCACTTCAGTTTCCCTAAGTGCTGGCATTATAAGCGTGAGCCACTGCGCCCAGCCCTTCTTCTATTGTTTTTGTGAAATGTAGAAACATATGGTGACTTGCTTTCTAATATTTACCGTCTCTTTATCCTTCCTTTGTTTTATCTATAATTTATCTTTTATTCATCTATTTCGCTTATATTCTACTCAACTTCTCAACTTTGCTTCCATCCCAGCAGTTTCTCTTCAGTGTGGGGCTTTCTTGGGAAAGAACTTTAGTTGATTGGTTTTCAAAGTTTATGTGGTCCCCACTGGTCCAATCCTTTAAGAAATTACTGACTATTCTGTGATAGGAAGAATTCTAAAGATGACCCACAAGATTTCTGTTGCCTGGTTATTCAATCTGACACTAATCTAAGTACTCTCATGAAGGGACTTTATGGATGTCATTAAGGTTACTAATCAGCTGACCTTAAAGTAGGGAGATGATCCTGAATTATCAAAGTAAGCCAAATGCTAAACACATAAGCCCTAAAAAAAAAAAAAAAAGAGAGAGAGAGAGAGAGAGAGAGAAATGTCTCAAAGTTGAGCCAAAAGATTCCACAGAAAGAAATTCAGATATATTTGAATTATGAGAGGGACTTGACCTAACACTGCTGTCTTTGAAGATGGAGGAAGAGAGACACAAGTCAAGGATCTCAGCAGCTTCTAGAAGCTGAGAATGATTATGGGCCAGTAGCCAATGAAGAAATGGGGACATCATTTTAACAACCACATGAAATTCTGTTGACAAACAGAATGAGATTATAAATAAATCCATCCTCAGAGCCTCCAGAAAGGAATTCAGCCCAGCTGACACCTTAATTTCAGTCTTGTGGGAGCAGAGAAACTTTCCAAGCCTATAGGACTTCTTACCTACAGGACTGTGAGATAATAAATTTGTGTTTTTTAAGCCACTAAGTTTGTGATAAATTATAGCAGCAATAGAAAACTCTATAGAGCTCTTGTATTCAGATACTTATTTAAGCTGCTGTTCTCAAGTTGGCTCATTTTCCTCTAAAATGAATACTATTGGCTATTTGGAGTTTCTTAAATTCATGTTCATTGAATGTTCTGTCACCTCTTTATGTTTCTTTTAATATAGATGCTGATAAAATCCTGATCCTTTAGCTGTAGAATTTATCCTCTACAGTTTGTATTTTGTGGTCTGTAGGGCTGTCACGTAAATTGGTGTTGCTGTTAATGTTATCCATAGGTTTTCAATTTGTATTCAGTTGTTCTATTTTTATATAAGGATTCAGAAGGATTAAAAATTTGATGCTGCCATCTTGCTGGAGTCTCTCAGGCCTTAATGTCCTTGTTAGTCTACGATCCTTATCCAAACTTGATCTTCTTTTATAAACATACTGTAATTACTCTAATCTGACCTGTGCCTGCCAGAAATAGCTTACCTCATTTCTCTCAGTACTTTTTAACTCCATTGCCTCATATACTATGTGGGTGTATGTCTATTAATTTGCTACTTTGAAAATGGAATTTGATTGTTTCCTGCTGAGTGATACTTCGTGTTCTTATGCTGTGGACAATGACTGCATTTACTGTATTTTGGTCACTTAGAAGGGTGCGCAACATCTAGCAGGTATTTTATACATCAGGTTAGACCTATGTGTCTAATGCAACCATGATTCTTCAGTGAGGAAATCCAAGAGAATCCCAAGAAAATCAACTAAGAAACTGTTAAAACCATGAAAACATTTTGTAATAGTCAATGAAGAAAAAGAAAAATATACAAAAAGATCTATGGATTTCTTAAATGCCAGAAATAGGTAAGAAACTGTAATAAAAATAATCTGTTAGTAATAGCAATAAAAACATAGGCAACAATATAACATACTCACCAAGAAAGTGTCACTTATATAGAAATCCTTACTGAGAGCCAAAAAAATTTAGCACACCATGTTCTTAAATGTGATTTTTCAGAAATAATACCATATAAGTATCAGAGTAAAATTTAAGTGACTGTATTAGTTAGGCTCCTCCAGAGTTACAGAACAAATAAGGTAAATAGATAATGATATATGAGAGATTTTTTTATTAGAGGAACCGGCTCATGTAATTATGGAGGTTGAGAAGCTCCATGATAGGTCATGTGCAAGTTACAGAACCAGGGAAGTCAGTAGCATGGCTGTTCAAGTTTGAAAGCCTCAGAACCAGGGAAACTGATGTTGTAACTCCCAGCCCCAGGGCCTGAGAACTCAGGAGAAAGGAGTGGGTGGTGGTGGAGTGGTGTCACTGGTGCAGGTCCCAGAGTCCAAAGGATGGAAAACCTGAATTTTTAATGTCTGAGAGCAGGAGAAAACATGTGTCCCAGCTCCAGGAGAGAGAGAACAAATTCATCTTTCCTCTGCTTTTTGCTCTACCCTACCCAATCCTCCAGCAAATTAGATGGTGCCCAACCACTCTAAGGGAATATCTTCCTTACTCAGCTCACTGACTCACATGTCAAGCTCCTTATAGTCACACCCAAAAATAACGCTTTATTAGCTATGTGTAATCCAGTCAAGTTGACACCTAAAATTAACTATCACAGTGAATATGCATATTGTAGTAAGAAAAACCTCTTTAAGTATACCATTAAGAACAGAAATTATGGCCAGGTGTAGTGACTCATGCCTGTAATCCCAATGCTTTAATAGACTAGGGAGGGAGGATCCCTTGAAGCCAAGAGTTTGAGACCAGTCTGGACAACATAAAAATATTCTATCTCTACAAAAAAATAAAATAAAATAAAATAACAAAAATGAGCCAGGCACTTGGCACACACCTGTAGTTCCAACTAGTTGGGAGGCTGAGGACAGAGGCTATCTGGGAAGCCTGAGCCCAGAAGCTTAAGGTTGCAATGAATGAGACCCTGTCTCAAAGAAAAAAAAAAAAAAAAGGAACAGAAATTATAAAGGAAAAGATAGAAAGATTTGATTTCTGTCTCTCTCTCTCTTATGGAAGTTTAATGCCCTTTGTTGGTTACAGTATAAGATAATTATCTTGTTTGGCAAAAATATGTTTAAATGACTTGTTAATCAAAGTGTACCTACCCAAACTCCAGTAATTTGCCCTAAAATCATCATGAATTGAAGAAAATATTTCATTCTGAACATATTAATTACAGTATAATTCATAATTTAACAAATTAGAAATATAAAAAATTGAAAACCATACATTTTCTAAAATTTATTAAACTAAATTAATTATGCTTCACCAAACCTGGGGCATATAAGTACTCATTTAAAATACTGTTAGTTTTGTATGTCAGGGGTGTGTGTGCATTGACTAGAAAGATGTTTATAGTAATATAGCAGAACAGCTTACAGAAAGTATATACATTTCTTTGTGTTTTTTTAAGAAAAAAAAAAAATCCTGAGTACTTTTCTGAAAACAAGGCTCTCAGACTTTCCCACCATTTAATTACATTTAACTCATTTTAATCTTAGCAGTATATTCATGACAAAGTATGTCCTCTTTAGCATTCTTTTTTTTTTCTTTTTAATTTTACTTTAAGTTCCGGGATACAAGTGCAGAATGTGCAGATTTATTACATAGGTTTATGTGTGCCATGGTGGTTTGCTGCACCTATCAATCTGTCATCTAGGTTTTAAGTCCCACATGCATTAGCTATTTGTTCTAAGGCTCTCCTTTCCTTGCTCCCCACCTGCTGACAGGCCCCAGTGTGTGTCGTTCCCCTCCCTGTGTCCATGTGTTCTCATTGTTCAACTCTCACTTGAGTGAGAACATACAGTGTTTGCTTTTCTGTTGCTGTGTTAGTTTGCTGAGTATGATAGCTTCCAGCTTCATCCATGTCCCTGCAAAGGACGTGATCTCATTTATTTTTATGGCTGCATAGTATTCCACAGTGTATATGTGCCACATTTTATTTATCCAATCTATCATCGATAGGCATTTGGGTTGGTTCCATGTCTTTGCTATTAGAAATAGTGTTGCAATAAACACATGTGTGCATGTGTGTTTATAGTAGTATGATTTACATTACTTTGGGTATTCACCCAGTAATGGGATTGCTGGATCAAATGTTATTTCTGGTTCTAGATCCTTGAGGAATAGCCACACTGTCTTCCATGATAGTTGAACTAATTTACATTCCCACCAACAGTGTGTAAAAGTGTTTCTATTTCTCCACACACTTGCCAGCATCTATCGTTTCTTGACTTTTTAATAATCACCATTCTGATTGGTGTGAGATGGTACATCATTGTGGTTTTGATTTTCATTTCGCTAATGATCAATGATGTTGAGCTTTTTTTATGTTTGTTGGTCACATAAATGTCTTCTTTTGAGAAGTGTCTGTTCGTATACTTTGCCTGCTTTTTGATGGTTTTTCTTTTCTTGTAAATTTGTTTAAGTTTCTTGTAGATTATAGATTGAGACCTTTGTCAGAAAGGTAGATGGCAAAATTTTTTTCCTGTTTCTGTGAGCTGACTGTTCACTCTGATGATAGTTTCTTTTTTTTTTTTTTTTTTTTTGAATGTTGAATTCATTATTTTACTGTTAGAATACATCTTGGCTGTGAGATTAAGTTGATAGATTTGGAGACATTTGTGAGGTGGATTGGTGTTTTTAGTGATTTGCAAAGTGATTTTGTGTTTATTATGGTCTCCATTTTAGGAAAACCTGAATAAATTGATGACTAATCTGAAATCAACAGCACCTCATTTTGTGAGATGCATAAATCCCAATGTGAATAAAATGCCTGGTAAGAACTAGATTTCTTTGTAATTCACTCTAGGAAATAGATTTGATATTAGCTATAGTGAATATCTTTTAAAGAAATATTTATTGGTGCCTTTTATATAAGGGTAGAATTTTGTATAGAAAAATGAAAATATGTTAAAAATGAGGTCTTTGGAACCTCCTCAATATTGCCATTGAAATGGACATACAGAAGGATTTCACAGAGCAGTCTCAATTGGGCAACGTTAGAATGTTTGATATTACTATTTAAATTCCTCCTTGAATTTTATGCTGAACATGGATGAGCTCCCATGCCATTGTCTACAAGGGCAAACTATAATAAAAAGGGAATTGAATAATCAATTAGGGGATTAAGGTAGATATTTCAGCATAAAGGAAGTTATTTGGTCTGAGTTATCTAAATTGACCATAAAGACAGTTCCTAAATCCATTTCTAATTGTTGAGAACACCCTCTAGTCCTCCATGCCAATGCCAACATCTTCTTCCCTCTTTCTAATAGCATTCATTTTTTATAGTTATGTAATTCTGGGCAGTGGATATCTTTTGATCAGTGAATAGTTGTAGGGGGATGATGTGATAGGTGGATGTTGGTGGTTTTTTTTTTTTTTTTTTTTTTTTTTTTTTTTTATTATACTCTAAGTTCTAGGGTACATGTGCATAACGTGCAGGTTTGTTACATATGTATACTTATGCCATGCTGGTGTGCTGCACCCATCAACTCGTCAGCACCCATCAATTCATCATTTATATCATGTATAACTCCCCAATGCAATCCCTCCCTCCTCCCCCCTCCCCCCTCCCCATGATAGACCCCAGTGTGTGATGTTCCCCTTCCCGAGTCCAAGTGATCTCATTGTTCAGTTCCCACCTATGAGTGAGAACATGCGGTGTTTGGTTTTCTCTTCTTGTGATAGTTTGCTAAGAATGATGGTTTCCAGCTGCATCCATGTCCCTACAAAGGACGCAAACTCATCCTTTTTTATGGCTGCATAGTATTCCATGGTGTATATGTGCCACATTTTCTTAATCCAGTCTGTCACAGATGGACATTTGGGTTGATTCCAAGTCTTTGCTATTGTGAATAGTGCCGCAATAAACATACGTGTACATGTGTCTTTGTAGTAGACTAATTTATAATCCTTTGGGTATATACCCAGTAGTGGGATGGCTGGGTCATATGGTACATCTAGTTCTAGATCCTTGAGGAATTGCCATACTGTTTTCCATAATGGTTGAACTAGTTTACAATCCCACCAACAGTGTAAAAGTGTTCCTATTTCTCCACATCCTCTCCAACACCTGTTGTTTCCTGACTTCTTAATGATTGCCATTCTAACTGGTGTGAGATGGTATCTCATTGTGGTTTTGATTTGCATTTCTCTGATGGCCAGTGATGATGAGCATTTTTTCATGTGTCTGTTGGCTGTATGAATATCTTCTTTTGAGAAATGTCTGTTCATATCCTTTCCCCACTTTTTGATGGGGTTGTTTGTTTTTTTCTCGTATATTTGTTTGAGTTCTTTGTAGATTCTGGATATTAGCCCTTTGTCAGATGAGTAGGTTGCAAAAATTTTCTCCCATTCTGTAGGTTGCCTGTTCACTCTGATGGTAGTTTCTTTTGCTGTGCAAAAGCTCTTAAGTTTAATTAGATCCCATTTGTCAATTTTGGCTTTTGCTGCCGTTGCTTTTGGTGTTTTAGACATGAAGTCCTTGCCCATGCCTATGTCCTGAATGGTACTACCTAGATTTTCTTCTAGGGTTTTTATGGTATTAGGTCTAACATTTAAGTCTCTAATCCATCTTGAATTAATCTTCGTATAAGGGGTAAGGAAAGGATCCAGTTTCAGCTTTCTACTTATGGCTAGCCAATTTTCCCAGCACCATTTATTAAATAGGGAATCCTTTCCCCATTTCTTGTTTCTCTCAAGTTTGTCAAAGATCAGATGGCTGTAGATGTGCGGTATTATTTCTGAGGACTCTGTTCTGTTCCATTGGTCTATATCTCTGTTTTGGTACCAGTACCATGCTGTTTTGGTTACTGTAGCCTTGTAGTATAGTTTGAAGTCAGGTAGCGTGACGCCTCCAGCTTTGTCCTTTTGACTTAGGATTGTCTTGGCAATGCGGGCTCTTTTTTGGTTCCATATGAACTTTAAAGCAGTTTTTTCCAATTCTGTGAAGAAACTCATTGGTAGCTTGATGGGGATGGCATTGAATCTATAAATAACCTTGGGGAGTATAGCCATTTTCACGATATTGATTCTTCCTATCCATGAGCATGGTATGTTCTTCCATTTGTTTGTGTCCTCTTTGATTTCACTGAGCAGTGGTTTGTAGTTCTCCTTGAAGAGGTCCTTTACATCCCTTGTAAGCTGGATTCCTAGGTATTTTATTCTCTTTGAAGCAATTGTGAATGGAAGTTCATTCCTGATTTGGCTCTCTGCTTGTCTGTTGCTGGTGTATAAGAATGCTTGTGATTTTTGCACATTAATTTTGTATCCTGAGACTTTGCTGAAGTTGCTTATCAGCTTAAGGAGATTTTGGGCTGAGACGATGGGGTTTTCTAAATATACAATCATGTCATCTGCAAACAGGGACAATTTGACTTCTTCTTTTCCTAACTGGATACCCTTGATTTCTTTCTCTTGCCTGATTGCCCTAGCCAGAACTTCCAACACTATGTTGAATAGGAGTGGTGAGAGAGGGCATCCCTGTCTTGTGCCAGTTTTCAAAGGGAATTTTTCCAGTTTTTGCCCATTCAGTATGATATTAGCTGTGGGTTTGTCATAAATAGCTCTTATTATTTTGAGGTACGTTCCATCAATACCGAATTTATTGAGCGTTTTTAGCATGAAGGGCTGTTGAATTTTGTCAAAAGCCTTTTCTGCATCTATTGAGATGATCATGTGGTTCTTGTCTTTGGTTCTGTTTATATGCTGGATTACGTTTATTGATTTGCGAATGTTGAACCAGCCTTGCATCCCAGGGATGAAGCCCACTTGATCATGGTGGATAAGCTTTTTGATGTGCTGCTGAATCCGGTTTGCCAGTATTTTATTGAGGATTTTTGCATCAATGTTCATCAGGGATATTGGTCTAAAATTCTCTTTTTTTGTTGTGTCTCTGCCAGGCTTTGGTATCAGGATGATGTTGGTCTCATAAAATGAGTTAGGGAGGATTCCCTCTTTTTCTATTGATTGGAATAGTTTCAGAAGGAATGGTACCAGCTCCTCCTTGTACCTCTGGTAGAATTCAGCTGTGAATCCATCTGGACCTGGACTTTTTTTGGTGGGTAGGCTATTAATTGTTGCCTCAATTTCAGAGCCTGCTATTGGTCTATTCAGGGATTCAACTTCTTCCTGGTTTAGCCTTGGGAGAGTGTAAGTGTCCAGGAAATTATCCATTTCTTCTAGATTTTCTAGTTGATTTGCGTAGAGGCGTTTATAGTATTCTCTGATGGTAGTTTGTATTTCTGTGGGGTCAGTGGTGATATCCCCTTTATCATTTTTTATTGCATCAATTTGATTCCTCTCTCTTTTTTTCTTTATTAGCCTTGCTAGCGGTCTGTCAATTTTGTTGATCTTTTCAAAAAACCAACTCCTGGATTCATTGATTTTTTGGAGGGTTTTTTGTGTCTCTATCTCCTTCAGTTCGGCTCTGATCTTAGTTATTTCTTGCCTTCTGCTAGCTTTTGAATGTGATTGCTCTTGCCTCTCTAGTTCTTTTAATTGTGATGTTAGAGTGTCAATTTTAGATCTTTCCTGTTTTCTCTTGTGGGCATTTAGTGCTATAAATTTCCCTCTACACACTGCTTTAAATGTGTCCCAGAGATTCTGGTATGTTGTATCTTTGTTCTCATTGGTTTCAAAGAACATCTTTATTTCCGCTTTCATTTCGTTATGTACCCAGTAGTCATTCAGGAGCAGGTTGTTCAGTTTCCATGTAGTTGAGCGGTTTTGATTGAGTTTCTTAGTCCTGAGTTCTAGTTTGATTGCACTGTGGTCTGAGAGACAGTTTGTTATAATTTCTGTTCTTTTACATTTGCTGAGGAGTACTTTACTTCCAATTATGTGGTCAATTTTGGAATAAGTGCGATGTGGTGCTGAGAAGAATGTATATTCTGTTGATTTGGGGTGGAGAGTTCTATAGATGTCTATTAGGTCCGCTTGGTGCAGAGATGAGTTCAATTCCTGGATATCCTTGTTAACTTTCTGTCTCGTTGATCTGTCTAATGTTGACAGCGGAGTGTTGAAGTCTCCCATTATTATTGTATGGGAGTCTAAGTCTCTTTGTAAGTCTCTAAGGACTTGCTTTATGAATCTGGGTGCTCCTTTATTGGGTGCATATATATTTAGGAGAGTTAGCTCTTCCTGTTGAATTGATCCCTTTACCATTATGTAATGGCCTTCTTTGTCTCTTTTGATCTTTGATGGTTTAAAGTCTGTTTTATCAGAGACTAGGATTGCAACCCCTGCTTTTTTTTGTTCTCCATTTGCTTGGTAGATCTTCCTCCATCCCTTTATTTTGAGCCTATGTATGTCTCTGCATGTGAGATGGGTCTCCTGAATACAGCAGACTGATGGGTCTTGACTCTTTATCCAGTTTGCCAGTCTGTGTCTTTTAATTGGAGCATTTAGTCCATTAACATTTAAGGTTAATATTGTTATGTGTGAACTTGATCCTGCCATTATGATATTAACTGGTTATTTTGCTCATTAGTTGATGCAGTTTCTTCCTAGCCTCGATGGTCTTTACATTTTGGCATGTTTTTGCGATGGCTGGTACCGGTTGTTCCTTTCCATGTTTAGGGCTTCCTTCAGGGTCTCTTGTAAGGCAGGCCTGGTGGTGACAAAATCTCTAAGCATTTGCTTATCTGTAAAGGATTTTATTTCTCCTTCACTTATGAAACTTAGTTTGGCTGGATATGAAATTCTGGGTTTAAAATTCTTTTCTTGAAGAACGTTGAATATTGGCCCCCACTCTCTTCTGGCTTGTAGAGTTTCTGCCGAGAGATCTGCTGTTAGTCTGATGGGCTTCCCTTTGTGGGTGACCCGACCTTTCTCTCTGGCTGCCCTTAAGATTTTTTCCTTCATTTCAACTTTGGTGAATCTGGCAATTATGTGTCTTGGAGTTGCTCTTCTGGAGGAGTATCTTTGTGGCGTTCTCTGTATTTCCTGAATTTGAATGTTGGCCTGCCCTACTAGGTTGGGGAAGTTCTCCTGGATGATATCCTGAAGAGTGTTTTCCAACTTGGTTCCATTTTCCCCCTCACTTTCAGGCACCCCAATCAGACGTAGATTTGGTCTTTTTACGTAATCCCATACTTCTTGCAGGCTTTGCTCATTTCTTTTTCTTCTTTTTTCTTTTGGTTTCTCTTCTCGCTTCATTTCATTCATTTGATCTTCAATCGCTGATACTCTTTCTTCCAGTTGATCGAGTCGGTTACTGAAGCTTGTGCATTTGTCACGTATTTCTCGTGTCATGGTTTTCATCTCTGTCATTTCGTTTATGATCTTCTCTGCATTAATGAGTCTAGCTGTCAATTCTTCCACTCTTTTTTCAAGATTTTTAGTTTCTTTGCGCTGGGTACGTAATTCCTCCTTTAGCTCTGATAAGTTTGATGGACTGAAGCCTTCTTCTCTCCTCTCGTCCAAGTCATTCTCTGACCAGCTTTGATCCGTTGCTGGTGATGGGCTGCGCTCCTTTGCAGGGGGAGATGCGCTCTTATTTTTTGAATTTCCAGCTTTTCTGCCCTGCTTCTTCCCCATCTTTGTGGTTTTATCTGTCTCTGGTCTTTGATGGTGGTGACGAACTGATGGGGTTTTGGTATAGGTGTCCTTCCTGTTTGATAGTTTTCCTTCTGACAGTCAGAAGGACTCTCTGTTGGTCTGTTGGAGATTGCTTGAGGTCCACTCCAGACCCTGTTTGCCTGGGTATCAGCAGCAGAGGTTGCCGAAGATAGAATATTGCTGAACAGCGAGTGTACCTGTCTGATTCTTCCTTTGGAAGTTTCCTCTCAGGGGTGTACTCCACCCTGGGAGGTGTGGGGTGTCAGACTGCCCCTAGTGGGGGATTTCTCCCAGCTAGGCTACTCAGGGGTCAGGGACACACCTGAGCAGGCAGTCTGTCCGTTCTCAGATCTCAACCTCCGCGTTGGGAGATCCGCGGCTCTTCCCAAAGCTGTCAGACAGAGTCGTTCGCGTCTGCACCGGCTCCCGCTACTTCCCCTGTTGGTCTTCAGCTGTGCGCTGTCCCCAGAGGTGGAGACTACAGAGACAGGCAGGCTTCCTTGAGCTGCTGTGAGCTCCACCCAGTTCGAGCTTCCCAGCGGCTTTGTTTACCTACTTAAGCCTCAGCAATGGCGGGCGCCCCTCCCCCAGCCTCGCTGCTGCCTTGCCGATAGATCGCGGCAGACTGCTGTGTTAGCAGTGAGGGAGGCTTCGTGGGCGTGGGACCCTCCCGGCCAGGTGTGGGATATATTCTCCTGGAATGCCTGTATGCTTACAGCGCAGTATTGGGGTGGGAGTTACCCGATTTTCCAGGTGTTGTGTGTCTCAGTTCCCCTGGCTAGGAAAACGGATCCCCTTCCCCCTTGCGCTTCCAGGTGAGGCAATGCCTCGCCCTGCTTCAGCTCTCGCTGGTCAGGCTGCAGCAGCTGACCAGCACCGATTGTCCGGCACTCCCTAGTGAGATGACCCCAGTACCTCAGTTGAAAATGCAGAAATCACCGGTCTTCTGTGTCGCTCGCGCTGGGAGTTGGAGACTGGAGTTGTTCCTATTCGGCCATCTTGCTCCGCCCCCCCGATAGTTTCTTTTGCTATGCAGAAGCTCTTTTGTTTAACCAGATACGATTTGTCAATTTTAGCTTTTGTTGCTTTTGGCATTTTCATCATGAAGTATTTGCCCATGCCTATGTCCTGAATGGTATTGCCTAGTTTTTCTTCTAGGGTTATTATAGTTTGGGTTTTGCATTTAAGTCTTTAATCCATCTTGAGTTGATTTTTGTATAAGCTGTAAGAAAGGGGTCTAGTTTCAGTTTTCTGCACATGGCTAGCCAGTTTTCCCAGCACCATTTATTAAATAAGGAATCCTTTCGCTGTTGCTTGTTTTGGTCAGGCTTGTCAAAAATCAGATGGTTGTAGATGTATGGTGTTATTTCTGAGGTCTCTGTTCAGCTCCATTGGTCTATTATCTGTTTTGGTACCAGTACCATGCTGTTTTAGTTACTATATCCTTGTAGTGTAGTTTGAAGTCAGGTAGCATCATGCCTCCAGCTTTGTTCTTTTTGCTTAGGATTGTCTTGGCTATATGGGATCTTTTTTGGTTCCATATGAAATTTAAAGTAGTTTTTTTTCGAATTCTGTGAAGAATGTCAGTAGTGGTTTGAGGGGAATAACATTGAATCTATTAATCTATTACTTTGGGCAGCATGGCCATTTTCGTGATATTGATTCTTTCAATCCATAAGGGTGGAATGTTTTTCCATTTGTTTGTGTCCTCTCTTATTTTCTTGAGCTGTGGTTTGTAGTTCTCCTCGAAGTGGTCCTTCACATCCCTTGTAAGTTGTATTCCTAGGTATTTCATTCTCTTTGTAGCAATTGTGAATGGGAGTTCATTCAAGATTTGTTTCTCTGTTTGTCTATTGTTTGTGTATAAGAATGCTTGTGATTTTTGCACATTGATTTTGTTTCCTGAGATTTTGCTGAATTTGCTTAACAGTTTAAGGATTTTGGGGGCTGAGACTATGGAGTTTTCTAAATATAGAATCACATCATCTGCAAAGAGAAACAATTTTATTTCCTCTCTTCCTATATGAATACCTTTTATTTCTTTCTTTTGCCTGATTGCCCTGGCCAGAACTTCCAATAGTATGTTGAACAAGGGTGGTGAGAGAGGGCACCCTTGTCTTGTGCCAGTTTTCAAAGGGAATGCTTTCAACTTGCCCATTCAGTGTGATATTGACTGTGAGTTTTTCATAAATAGCTATTATTATTTTGAGATATGCTCCATCAGTATCTAGTTTATTGAGAGTTTTTAACATGACGAGATGTTGAATTTTATCAAAGGTCTTTTCTGCATCTATTGGGATAATTATGGTTTTTTGTCATTGGTTCTGTTTATGTGATGGATTACATTTATTGATTTGTGTATGTTGAACCAGGCTTGCATCCCAGGGATGAAACTGACTTGATTGTGGTGAATAAGTTTGTGAATGTGCTGCTGAATTCAGTTTGCCAGTATGTTATTGAGGATTTTCACATCGATGTTCATCAGAGATATTGGCCTGAAGTTTCTTTTATTGTTGTGTCTCTGCCAGGATTTGGTATCAGGATGATGCTGGCCTTATACAATGAGAGGGTGAAGTCCCTCCTTTTCACTTGTTTGGAATAGTTTCAGAAGGAATGGTACCAGTTCGTCTTTGTACCTTTCGGTACCTCTGGTAGAATTCGGCTGTTAATCCATCTGGTCCTGGGCTTTTTTTAGTTGGTAGGCTATCAGTTACTACCTCAATAAGAGAACTTGTTATTGATCTATTCAGGGATTCAGCTTCTTTATGGTTTAGTCTTGGGAGGGTATATGTGTCCAGGAATTTATCCATTTTTTTCTCGGTTTTCTAGTTTATTTGCCTAGAGGGGTTTATAGTATTCCTTGATGGTAGTTTGTAATTTTGTGGAGTCAGTGGTGATATCCCTTTCATCATTTTTTATTTTGTCTATTTAATTCTTCTCTATTTTCTTTTTTATTAGTCTAGCTAGTGGTCTATGTATTTTGTTATTTTTTCTGAAAAACCAGCTCCTGAATTCATTAATTTTTTGAAGGATTTTTCTTGTCTCTCTCAGTTCTGCTTGGATCTTAGTTATTTCTTGTCTTCTGCAAGCTTTTGAATTTGTTTGCTCTTGCTTCTCTAGCTCTTTTAATTGTGATGTTAAGGTGTCGATTTTAGATCTTTCTAGCTTTATGATGTGTCCATTTAGTTCCATAAATTTCCCTCTTAACACTGCTTTAGCTGCATCCCAGAGATTCTGGTATGTTGTCTCTTTGCTCTAATTGGTTTCAAAAAACTTCTTGATTTCTTCTTAATTTCATTATTTACTCAGGAGTCATTCAGAAGCAGAATGTCAGTTTCCATGTAGTTGTGTCGTTTCAAGTTAGTTTATTAATCCTGAGTTCCAATTTGATTGCACTGTGTTCTGAGAGATTGTTTGTTATGATTTCAGTTCTTTTGCATTTGCTAAGAGAGTGTTTTACTTCCAGTTATGTGGTCGATTTTAGATAAGTGCCATGTGGCACTGAGAAAAATGTATATTCTGTTGATTTGAGGTGAAGAGTTCTGTAGATGTCTATTAGGTCCATTTGTTCCAGGGCTGAATTCAAGTCCTGAATATCCTTGTTAATTTTCTGTCTCAATGATCTGTCTAATACTGACAATGGGGCGTTAAAGTCTCCCATTGTTATTGTGTGGGAGTCTAAGTTTCTTTGTAGGTCTCTAAGAACGTGTTTTTTGAATCTGGGTCCTCCTGTTTTGGGTGCATATATATTTAGGATAGTTAGCTCTTGTTGAATTGATCCCTTTACCATTATGTAATGCCTTTCTTTGTCTTGTTTGATCTTCGTTGGTTTAAAGACTTTTGTCAGAGACTAGGATTGCAACCCCTGTTTTTTTTGTTTGTTTGTTTTTTTGTTTGTTTGTTTGTTTGTTTTTTCCATTTGCTTGGTAAATTTTCCTCTATCCCTTTATTTTGAGCTTATGCGCATCTTTGCGTGTGAGATGGGTCTGCTGAATATAGCACACCAATGGGTCTTGACTCTATACAAGTTGCCAGTTTGTGTCTTTTAATTGGGGGCATTTAGCCCATTTACATTGAAGGTTAATATTGTTATGTTTGAATTTGATACTGTCATCATGATGCTATCTGGTTATTTTGCATACTAGTTGATTCAGGTTCTTCATAGTGTCATTGGTCTTTATATTTTGGTATGTTTTTGCAGTGGCTGGTACTGGTTTTTCGTTTCCAGATTTAGTGCTTCCTTCAGGAGCTCTTGCAAGGCAGGCCTGGTGGTAACAAAATCCCTCAGCATTTGCTCGTCTGGAAAAGATTTTATTTCTCCTTTGCTTATAAAGCTTAGTTGGCTGGATATGAAAATCTGGGTTGAAAATTCTTTTTCTTTAAGAATGTCGAATATTGGTCCCCACTCTTCTGGCTTGTAGGGCTTCTGCTGAGAGGTCCGCTGTTAGTCGGATGGGCTTCCCTTTGTAGGTGACCTGACCTTTCTCTCTGGCTGCCCTTAACAGTTTTTCCTTTATTTTGACCTTGGAGAATCTGATGATTATGCATCTTGGGCTGATCTTCTCATGAAGTATCTTAGCAGTGTTCTCTGTATTTCCTAAATTTGAATGTTGGCCTGTCTTTTTAGGTAGGGGGAATTTCTCCTGAATAATATCCTGAAGTGTGTTTTGCATTCATTCTCCTGTCTCTTTTAGATACTCCAATCAATCATAGGCTCAATCTTTATACATAGTCCCATATTTCTTGGAGGTTTTGTTCATTCCTTTTTGTTCTTTTTTTCTCTAATTTGGTCTGTATGCTTTACTTCAGCAAGATGGTCTTCAAACTCTGATATGCTTTCTCCCTCTTGGTCAATTCAGCTATTGACACTTGTGATATTGTGTGCTTCATGTTGTTCTTGTGCTGTGTTTTTCAACTCCATCAGGTCATTTATGTTCCTCTTTAAAATGTCTATTCTAGTTATCAGCTCCTGTAACCTTTTATCAAGGTTCATAGCTTCTTTTCACTAGGTTCAAGTATGCTCCTTTAGCTCAGTGGAGTTTGTTATTACCCACCTTCTGAAGCCCACTTCTGTCAATTCACCCATCTCATCCTCTGTCCAGTTCTGCACCCTTGCGGGAAAGGCGTTACGATCATTTGGAGGAAAAGAGGCACTCTGGCCTTTGGGTTTTCAGCATTTTTCTCATTGATTCTTTCACTTCGTCATGAGTTTGTCTAGTTTTGATCTTTGAGGCTGCTGAATCTTGGATGGGGTTTTTATGGAGGCTTTTTGTTGTTGATGATGCTATTTTTGTTACTTTCTGTTTGTTTTTCTTTCAGTTATCAGATCCCTCTTCTATAGGGCTGCAGCGGATTGCTGTGGGTTCACTCAAGGCCTTATTCATCTGGTTCGCTCCAGCGTCTGGAGATGTCACTCAAGGAAGCTGCAGAACAGCAAAGATTGGTGCCTGCTCCTTCCTCTGGGATCTCTGACCCTGAGGGGCACTGACCTGGTGCCAGTAGGTATGCTCCTGCATAGGGTATCTGACAACCCCTTTTGGAGGGTCTCACCCAGTTGGGTGGCACAGGGAGCAGGACCCATTTAACAAAGTGCTTTGACTGTCCCTTGGTGGAAGGGGTGTGCTTCCTGGGGGAAAACCCACTTGCCTGGGCTGCCCAGACTCCTCAGAACTAGCAAGAGGACAGACTAAGTCTGCTGTTCCGTGGAGACTGTGGCTACCCGTCCTGCTAGAGGCTTAGGCTCAGGGAGATCAGAGTTCTGTCTCTGAGATCCTGGCAGGAGTTGTTGGAGCTGCTGCAGGGAGGCCCTGCCAAGTGAGGAGTGATAGGTCAGGATCAGGCCTGAAGAGTGTCTCTGGCCACAGTCTGCCACAGGTGTTTTGTTAGGCTGTGGCAGATACCTCTTGGGACTTCTCTGCTCCAGCAGGGGAAAAGCATGGCCTGGAGCTATAGGGATGGCAGCTGCCCCTCCCCCTCCCTAGGAGCTTAGTGTTAGGCAGCTATCAGTCCCAGTGCTGGCTGCTGCCCCTCTCGCAAGGAGCTCAAATGGCTTAGATGGTGGCAAGCAGCAGCAGCTATGGTGCTGGCCACCCCCACCCTGGGAGCTTAGCAGACTCTAACTGATTCCAGATTCTAGCTGAATACCTTTTGAGAATCTGTGCAGCTCCATGGTTGGGGCCCTAGGCCCTGGAGGCATGGGCTTACAAGTGGGATCCTCCAATCCGTGGTGGCACACTTTTGAGAAAAAAGCACAGTTTCCCAGCCTGGGTAGCATCCTCATTCACTGCCTCCTTTGGGGGTTGGGGTCTCCCCTGCCCTGTGTGGCTGTCAGCTGGGCCGCCACACCACACTATTCTTCCTTCCTCTCTGTGGTCATGCCAGCCATGTAGTCACTTCTGATGACAGAACCTGGATACCTTGGTTGCTGGTGCTGGATTCAGGCTGTTATGGTTCTTTTAATGGGAGCCTCCCATTGTTGCTGCTTTTAGTCAGCCATCTTGGCCCCACCCTCTTTGGTATTCTTAATATTTGTTTACATCATCTACTGGAAAAGCTGTTATTTCTATTTCTACTTCTCTTCCTATAGAAGGAGGCTGCCGTTTATACCTTTCTGTTAAGAGGAACTTTTCTTTTCTTTTTCTTTCTTTCTTTCTTTTTTTTTTTTTTGAGAAGGACTCCCCCTCTGTCGCCCAGGCTGGAGTGCAGTGGCACCATCTCAGCTCACTGCAAGCTCCACCTCCCGGGTTCATGCCATTCTCCTGACTCAACTTCCCGAGTAGCTGGGACTTCAGGCACCCACCACCGCGCGTGGCTAATTTTTTGTATTTTTAGTAGAGACTGGGTTTCACCGTGTTAGCCAGGATGGTCTCGATCTCCTGACCACGCGATCCGACCTCATGATCCGCCCGCCTCCGCTTCCCAAAGTGTTGGGATTACAGTCCTGAGCCACTATGCCCCGCCAAAAGGAACTTTTCTAATTCGAAGCAATTATTTAGTTACAATGATAATATACTTAAAATGGCCAATAGACTTATGAATATCCAATCGTAAGTTACTAAGTAGAACAAAATTTTGGATCAAATAATTTTAAAAATACTTCAAAAGAAAAATAGTGAATTACTCAAATGTTGAGGTTAACATCTGGCTACATTTTTTGAATCAGGTAGTTTGAAATTTATATATAATAAATATATAAAATGAATTACATGAATGTATAGATAAGAAAAACTAACAAACTTATTACCACAATTCACGTCAATATAAAAGTTTGCTCTTAGATGACTAGCCCGTGAAATAGATACTACAACCCGTGTTGTCAAATTCAGTCTCAAATTTCACTCTATCCAGCTGACACTATTAAAGAATTTGATTCATGCATAAATATTCATTTCATGTCAACAAACATTGAGGCAAAGAAAGAAAAAAGATTGAGTCACTCCTCAATAATAAATAGAAACATATTTTAATAGTTGGAGTTAAATTTTGTTATTGTGTTGATGTTTTTATCTGATGTTTAGACAACTGTTACAACTTTCTGTTTGCACAGATGTGTTAACAGGTACTTGAACAACCTTTGAAAGGAGTTGTACATACTATTTTTAGTCAGCAGAATTTTCAAAACGATATAGCTATTTAAACACATTTAAATATATTATTCTGCAATAAGTAGGAAAATTGTGTGTCTTTTCTTAGCATTTATTTAAAGTTCAATATAGACTATATTTTAAAAATTAAAAGTCAACATATAAATTAATCTTTATACTTCAAGATATGAAGTATCTCTGCAAATACCCTAAAAACAGGGTATTTGCAGAAAAGAGAAAAACACATGGATATTAAATATCCAGGTGGATACATTTTTACATTTGTATCCTCTTCCATTGTTGCTGGAAGTCAGGGACCCCGGATTGGAGGGACCGGCAGAAGCGGCAGCAGAAGAATATAAATTGTGAAGATTTCATGAACATGTATTAGTTCCCCAAATTAATACTTTTATAATAATTTCTTATGCCTGTCTTTACTGTAATCTCTGAACATAAATTGTGAAGATTTCATGGACACTTATCACTTCCCCAGTGAATATCCTTGTGATTTCCTATGCCTGTCTTTAATTTAATCTCTTAATCTGGTCATCTTTTTTGTAAGCTGAGGAGGATGAATGTCACCTCAGGACCCTGTGATTGTATCAACTGCACAAATTGTTTGTAGAGAATGTGTGTTTGAAAAATATGAAATCTGGGCATCTTTAAAAAACAACAGGATAACAGCGATGTTCAGGGAACGAGAGGTAACTTTGAACTGGCCGCAGGTGAGCCGGACAGAACAGAGCTATATTCCTCCTCTTTCATAAACAAATAGGAGAAATATTGCTGAATTCTTTTTCTCAGCCAGGAACATCCCTGAGAAAGAGAATGCACCCTGAAGGTAGGCTTATAGACGGCCCTTTTTAAAGGTGTCCCATACTTTATGGTCAAAGCAGAAGGGATGAAACAAGCCCTGGTCTCCTTTAGCGCTCCCAGGCTTATCAGGTGAACAAAAATTCCCACCTAATAAATTTTGGTCAGACAGGTTATCTGCTCTCAAACCCTGTTTCCTGATAAGATGTTATCAATGACAATGCGTGCCTGAAACTTCATTGGCAATTTTAATTTCACCTCATCCGGTGGTCCTGTTATCTCGCCCTGCCTCCATTTGTTTTGTGATATTTTATTACCTTGTGAAGTACGTGATCTCTGTGACCCACACCCCATTCGTGCACTCCCTCCCCTTTTGAGAATAGCTAATAAAAACTTGCTGGTTTTAGGGCTCAGGGAACATCACGGATCCTGCCGATATGTGATGTCTCCCCTGGATACCCAGCTTTAAATTTCTCTCTCTTGTGCTGTTTCCCTTTATTTCTCAACCCAGCCGAGACACTTAAGAAATAGAAAAAAACCCACCTTAATCATCTGGAGCGGGTTCTCCCGATATTCCGTGATACCACCACTAAGACCAAAATATAGAACATCTCTAGCACATTTCTTACAGTCTGCAACACGCTAGCCATAAACCAGTATTCTGATTTCTACCGCCACATATAAGATCTGGCTGCTCTTGAACTTGAGACAAATGTAATCATTCAGTGTGTATTCTTCTATGTCTAACTTCTTTTATTCAATATTATCTCTGTGATAGTTATACATGTTACTACATGTAGCAGTAACCTACTCTAGTTACTATGTGGGATTCCAGTGTATCTCACACAGTAATTAACGTATGCCAAATCAATGGTTTATCACCATTCATTTCTTCATTCTACTCTTTTTTTTTTTTTTTGAGATGAAGTATTGCTCTGTCACCCAGGCTGGAGTGCAGTGGCACGATCTCGGTTCACTGCAAGCTCCGCCTCCCGGGTTCACGCCATTCTCCTGCCTCAGCCTCCCGAGTAGCTGGGACTACAGGCTCCTGCCATCATGCCCAGCTAATTTATTTTTGTATTTTTAGTAGAGACGGGGTTTCACCGTGTTAGCCAGGATGGTCTCAATCTCCTGACCTTGTGATCCGCCCGCCTCAGCCTCCCAAAGTGCTGGGATTACAGGCATGAGCCACCGTGCCCGGCCTTCTTCATTCTACTCTTGATGAACATTTGGATTATTTCCAACGGAGGTTTTTATGAATAAAGTGCCCATGAACATTCTTAAGTAGGTCTTTTAAATGGACACATGCCCTTATTTTTTTAGTTATCCCCGTAAGAGTGGAATTGTCATTTCGCAGGGTATAAGTATGCTTAGTTTTAGTAGATACTACTATAAATAGTTACCCAACATGCTTTTACCAACTTCCACTTCCACAAGCAGTAGCGTTAGAGTTCTGGTTGCTTCACTTTGTCATTGACACTTGGTATTGTCAGTCTTTTTAATTTTAGTAATTCTGATGGATATATGAAAGTGCCTCATTGTGTTTTAAATTGCATTTCCATGATGAGTTATGATTGGTAGCACTTTTATGTTTTTGGGCATTTAGATATCCTTTTTTGTGAAGTACCTGTTCAAATCTTATGTCTATTTGTTATTGTGTTTTTTGTGACTCTAAAACTTGATTTATAGGAGTTTTTTGAAATTCCAGGTACAGATGATTGGCAAGATAAATATATTGCAAGCATTCTTGCCCATCATTTTGTCTTTTTACCCTCATAATGGTGACTTAATAAGCAATAATTCATAAAATTCATAATTTTAATGAAGTCTAAATTAATAATATTTTATCTTTTTGGACTTATTTAAAACATATTTCCCTATATTAAATTATTTTTCTATTTTTCTGTAGTTTTAATGTTTTACCATTCCCACTTAGATTCATGATCTATCTCAAAATAATTTTTGTGTACAATGGAAGGCAGGTGTTTTGTTCCCCTTCCCTGCCATGGAAAATACTATCTTTCTTTACTACATTGCACTGATGCCTTTGTTGTAAATCAGGTGACCACATAGGCATGAACCTGTTTCTGGAATCTTTGCTATCTTTTATTGGTTCAGTTTCAGTCCTTGTGCCAATATTACACTGTGATAGTTACTGTAAATTTGTAAAATCCACCAGTTTGTTCTTCTTTTTCAAGATTTCCATGCCTTACCTAGGTCCTTTGCATTTCTATGTACATTTCAGCATCAGTTTTTTAGTTTACACACACACACACACACACACACACACACACACACACACACATGCTTTCTGGTAATTTTGATTGTACTTTTCTTGATTATGTTGATCAATTTTGAGAGGATTAGTTGTTTTACTCTCAGCAATTTAATTTTCGGCATAGAAATTTTTAATGTCTAACTAGATTTATTCCATGAATTAAATGTTTTATTGCTGTTACCGCATATTATAAATGGTAATTTTTGTACATTTCATTTCTAGCTGTTTATTACTTTTATATAAAACATATATGTAAATTTTATATTGAGTGTGTATCCAGTAACTGTGCTAAATTCACTAAAATTTTATAGATTTATTGTTTATTTTCCACATAAAATTATGTCATCTGTAGATCATGAAAGTTTTCTTTTTCCTTTTTAGTCTTTGTAACTTGATTTCTTTGTATTGCCTTTGTGCATTGGCTGTAAGTATGGTGGTTAGTAGAAGTGATGGTGGTAGACGTTCTTGTCTTGATCTTGCATTCAGAAGAAAAGTTTTCAATACACCATTGTTATGTTAAGTGTAAGCCTTTTTGTAGGTATATTTTAACAGATGAAGGGCATTCCTACTGGCTGACAATTGATTTTATCATGAGTGACGGCTGTTTTACCAAATGCTTTTCAGCATTTATATAAATTGTCATATGGAGTTTTGGAGAGGATTCTGTTAATGTGGTAAATTTCTTCCATTGATGTTGAAAGCTAAACCAACCTTGATTCCTAGAAAAAAATCCATTTGGTCATCGTATGTTATCCTTTTAATAAATTACTGAATTCTTGTATTATTTTATTTAGTATTTTTGCATTTGTGTTCATGAGGATTATTACTCAGCGATTTTCCTTTTCTTACAATGTTTTACTAGGCTTTAGTTTTAAGGTTATGCTGGTCTTTTGAGGTAAAAAATATTTCTCCTTTTTTGATTATCTGATAAAACACCATTTAAGACTGATGGTTTTTTATTTTTAATTTTTTGAGGTACATAATAGGTGTGTATATTTATGGTGTATATATGTTTATGGTATAAATATAGTAGGTATGCATATATATTTATGGGGTACATAAGATATTTTGGTACAGGCATGGAATGTGCATTAATCATATCAGAGTAAATGACCCCATCACCACAAGCATTTATCCTTTCTTTGTGTTACAGACAATTCAATTATACTCATGTAGTTATTTTTAAATGTACAATACATTATTGTTGACTGTAGTCACACTGTTGTGGTATCAAATACTAGATTTTATTCATCTTATCTAACCATATTTTTGTGCCCATTAGCCATATCCACTTCCTCTTCTCCACTCCACTACCTTTCCCAGCCTCTGATATAACCATCATGAAATTCTTATCTTGTTCTGGTTCTCAAGGGGAATACTTCCAGCTCTTGCCCATTCAGTATGAGGTTGGCTGTGAGTTTGTCATAGATGGCTCTTATTATTTTAAGGTATATTCCTTCACTGCCTAGTTTTTTCAGGGTTTTTAACATGAAGCGATGTTAAATTTTATTGAAAGTCTTTTCTGCATCTATTGAGATAATCATGTGGCTTCTTATTTTAGTTCTGTTTATGTGGTGAATAACATTTATAGATTTGTATATGTTGATCCAACCTTGCATCCCAAGGATAAAGCCTACTTGATCATGGTAGGTTAGCTTTTTAATTATGTGCTAGTATTTTGATTATTTGCTAGTATTTTGTTGAGGATTTTTACATCTATGTTTCCCCTGCCCTGCTGTCTGAGTGATCTTTTTAACATCCCTAAAGTCTTTACTCATGTCCCAAAGTTTATTCCTTGTATTGATAATTTGTCTTTTTCTCTTTTATATTCTAGATCATTTTTATTGAGTTTATTTATTTATTTGTTTATTTTATTTATTTATTTTTATTTTTTTGAAACAGAGTCTCACTCTGTTGCCCAGGCTGGAGTCCAGTGGCATGATTTCGGCTCACTGCAAGCTCTGTCTCCCGGGTTCACACCATTCTCCTGCCTCAGCCTCCCGAGTAACTGGGACTACAGGCACCCACCACCAAGCCTCACTATTTTTTTTTTGTATTTTCAGTAGAGACGGGGTTTCACCGTGTTAGCCAGGATGGTCTCGATCTCCTGACCTCGTGATCCGCCTGCCTTGGCCTCCCAAAGTGCTGGGATTATAGGCATTAGCCACCACGCCTGGCTGAGTTTATTAATTAATCTTCTCAAAAACCTACCTTTGGTTTTGGTGATTATCTCTATTACCTTTTCGTTTTCTATTTAATTGACATTTATTCTTTTACTTATTATTTTCTTTCTGCTATGCTCTTTTATTTACTTTGGAATTCTCTCTCTAGCTTTTTAAGATGTAAGCTTATATCACTAACCTGCAAACATTCTTATTTTTATGTAAATTTAGATCTGTAAACTTCATAGTGAGCATTGCTTTATCTGTATATCATGTGTTTACATGTCCTGTTTTTATTGGCTTTCAGTTCAAAATAATTTTTATTTCCATTATGATTTCTTGTTTGACGCATGTTTCTTTACAAGTGTGTCACTTGGTTTCCATAAATTTGCACAATTTCTAGTTATATTTTTATTATTGATCTTTTAGTTCAACTCCACTGTGATTCAGTAATATATTGTTTTACTCAAATTCTCTGAAATTGTTGAGATCTGCTTTATGGGCCTATATTTTGGCAAATATCCCATGTCCACTTTTAAAAAAATGTAAAAAATGCAATTGTTTAGTGCAGTGTTCTGAAATATAAATTAAATTAAATCTTAAATACTCTTGCTATATTTTATCTGTTTGTTCCATCAGTCATGAGATACGTTAAAATCTCCAATTATGATTGCTCCATTTTTCTTTATAGTTCTGTCAATTTTTCTTCTTTTTTAAAAAAACTATGTTATCTGGTGCACTCACATTTTGGATTGCTATATTTCTCTACTGAGTTATCTTGGGATATTATGAGCATCCTAATATATTGCAATTATTTTAAATATTAATTAAAATATATTTACACACACTTTCAAAGGCTCTGCACTCATTCCTGTATTTTCCCACTTCCTTTGACTTGAGTAATTTCTTTTTAATACTTTCTGTATTGCCATTTTGCTAACAACGTCTTTCAGTCTTTATTCAACTACATACATTTTATTTTGTTTTTATTTTTGAATACTTTCAATGTGCTTACAATTTTAGTTGGCATTTTGTTTTTCTTTTAGTACTTTAAAGATGTCATTCTGCTGTCTTCTAATTTTCAGTTTTGGCTGAAAAACCAACTATTCATTTTGATTTTTCTTATTTGAAAGTAACATTTCTTCTTGGATCTCCTAGCTGATTTTAAAATTTTCTCTTTACTTTTGGTTTCTGTAAGTTTGCTTAAAATAGGCATAATCGGGCCGGGCACGGTGGCTCAAGCCTGTAATCCCAGCACTTTGGGAGGCCGAGACGGGTGGATCACGAGGTCAGGAGATCGAGACCATCCTGGCTAACACGGTGAAACCCCGTCTCTATTAAAAATACAAAAAAAAACTAGCCGGGTGAGGTGGCGGGAGCCTGTAGTCCCAGCTACTCGAGAGGCTGAGGCAGGAGAATGGCGTAAACCCGGGAGGCGGAGCTTGCAGTGAGCTGAGATCCGGCCACTGCACTCCAGTCCGGGTGACAGAGCGAGACTCCGCCTCAAAAAAAAAAAAAAAAAAAAAAAAAAATAGGCATAATGGAGTTATCTTTGTATTTATCTGGGTTGGGGTTTGCTGACCTTCATAAACCTAGTGGTTCGTGTCTTTCTCCTTCCTTCTTTCCTTCCTTCCTTCCTTCCTTTCTTTTCTTTCTTCTCTTTCTTTTCTTTCTTCTTTTTTTTTGAGACAGAGTTTTGCTTTTGTTGCCCTGGCTAGAGTGCAATGGCATGATCTCCACCCACTGCAACCTCTGCATTCTGGGTTCAAGTGATTCTCCTGCCTCAGCCTCCTGAGTAGCTGGGATTATAGGCTCCCACCACCACGGCTGGCTAATTTTTGTATTTTTAGCAAAAACGGGATTTCACCATGTTGGCCAGTCTGGTCTCGAACTCCTGGCCTCAAGTGATCCACCTGTCCTCGGGCCTCCCAAAGTGCTGGGATTACAAGCATGAACCACCACACCCAGCCTATTTTAAAATAATACTTGACATCATCTCTTCAAAAACTGCTTTGATCCTATTCTCTTTTTTTGAGACAGCAATAACATGTTTATTAGACTATTTTACTATGCTCCCAAATTCTCTTACACATATTCCTCACCTACAATGATTGGATTAGAAACTGTTGCTCACCTCTCTAGTTGAAATAGAAACTAGCAAGCTATAGTTCTCATACAGAATCAAGGAAAAAATTGTGACTTTATAGACTAATTGCTTTTAAAACAGGATGTGTTTTTTTGCAATCCATGTGTAGCTTTCCAACTAATTAAGCCAAGATCATTTTAATGAGAAATCAAAGCTAAAACTGATGGATTATGTGTGTGATGACACAAAGTAGTAAACATGTAAGAAGCCATGTTGGGTTATTCCTGCCTGCTCGAACCCCTGGCTCTATGATGAATTGCAGCTCTCCAGAATAATGCCTTGAAGATAAAACAGAATATAGTACATGGCCCCCCATGTTTCTTGCCTGAGTCTCTCTATTCCCTAAAACATAATGACCATAGTCCTTGCCTTTGTCTACACATAAAACAACGTCTGACAGGATTAGTGACTGTGCCTCTGTAGTTTATAACCAGATGTGCTGTTATACCCCAATCTTTTTAAAAATATTTTTTCAATAGCTTTTGGAGTACAAGAGGTTTTGGGTTATATAGATCAATTATATACTGGTTACACCCCAGTCTTTTTTTTTTTTTTTTTTTATTATTATACTTTAAGTTCTAGGGTACATGTGCATAACGTGCAGGTTTGTTACATATGTATACTTATGCCATGTTGGTGTGCTGCACCCATCAACTCGTCAGCACCCATCAATTCATCATTCATATCATGTATAACTCCCCAATGCAATCCCTCCCTCCTCCCCCTTCCCCATGATAGGCCCCAGTGTGTGATGTTCCCCTTCCCGAGTCCAAGTGATCTCATTGTTCAGTTCCCACCTATGAGTGAGAACATGCAGTGTTTGGTTTTCTCTTCTTGTGATAGTTTGCTAAGAATGATGGTTTCCAGCTGTATCCATGTCCCTACAAAGGACGCAAACTCATCCTTTTTTATGGCTGCATAGTATTCCATACACCCCAGTCTTGATGTGGTTCTGCTTTAATGTAACTTCTGAGCAAGCTCAATGTGATTTTGCATGTACTGAACCCCCACCACCCGTACGTAGCAGTGGGCTGAACTACCATGCCAGAGCAGTCTGATGGTACTGCTCCCAGGCCATAGGTTTTGTCGATAGTCCTGAGAAAGACTTCTGAATAATACTAATTAATTCTTTAAATACTAATTAATGATTTTTTTCTTTTCTTGACATGTTCCCAATAAATCCCACTCAAATATGCAGAATAATTAACAAGATACAGAGCAATATTTTTCAAAAAGCAAGTGATCACCCCAGCACGGTGGCTCACACCTGTAATCCCAGCACTTTGGGAGGCCAACGTGGGCAGATCACCTGAGGTTAGGAATTCAAGACCAGCCTAGCCAACATGGTGAAACCCCGTCTCTACAAAAATACAAAAATTAGCTGGGTGTGGTGGTGGGCACCTGTAAGCTCAGCTAATTGGGAGGCTGAGGCAGAAGAATTGCTTGAACTTGGGAGGCAGTGGTTGCAGTGAGCCGAGATTGTGCCATTGCACCCCAGCCTGGGCAACAAAGTGAGACTCAGTCTCAGAAAAAAAAAAAAAAAGCATGTGATTTTCTCTGAATTGCAATGTTGTACAACAAAGCAACAAATCTACTGAAACTTCTTCAAAACTGCCTGTATTCTAGAAAAAAAAAAATCAATCCATCAAATAAAAATATCAAATTATTTCTATGTTCTTAATACAATGCTAAAGTTCATTCAGAGTCTAAATTTTATTACAGAACTAATTCTATTACAGAACTAAAATCACCAAATACAAGCTCTCTTACTTAGTTGTTGTAAAAGTTAATGACACAGGACATTTCTCAGCCAGTTTGAAACCAGGGACCTCCATAGCCAGTGACGCACCCCTGCCCCCAGCCCTGTGGCCTGGCATCACAGGCACCCTGCCCACTTTGCCTGCTGGGCCAAGACTGGCTTGTGTACTGGCTCAGCCCATGGCTGGGCCAGACGTGCCCTAGCTTGCCTGTGTTATAGCTTGTACCCACATTCAGTGGTTTCCTGAGCTCATGACCCACATCCAAAAAGAATGAGATTATACTAACATTTTGAAGGGTGAGGAGGGTGGAGAATAATTTTGAGTGACAGACCAGCCCTCAGCAGAGAGGGGATGTGGGGGCTAGTCCCCCATCCCTGCAGTCAGGTGGTTTCTCTCCCTGTGTGGCTGAGTCTGGAGCTTTTATGGGCTCAGAAGAGGGAAGTGGGTGCTGATTGGTTTGTGAATATGCAGAGAAAGACTAAAGCAAAGGCACTACTCAAAAGTGAGCATGACAGTGTATAAAACCAATTAGAAAAGGGTAGGTATATGTATTATAAAATAAGTGAAGTGTAGGGATCACTCAGAGGAAAACACACCAAACAGGAAGACAGGTTCTCAATCTGGTTTACCCAGGGCTATCTTTGGCTTGAAGGTCAGGTTTCCCTGGGGTCCCACCTCTATGTGCCTAGGCATTTGACTGCCTCTTGTCACTATCATTAATTCGTAGAAGTAACTATACTAAGTAAAAATACATGCATGAATAGCACCCAGAAAAATCTGAAAAGGTGTACCAGGACTATTTTTGTTTCAAATTTGAAGAAAACCAACTCAAGTCAGCTTAAGCAAAAAAAGAGAATGTATTGGTTTACATAAACGAAAATCCAGCTTTGACAGGATTTGGTCATAGCCCAATCCTCAACTTATTACCATGGATCGGGGAATGGAGAGGTGGAGGAAGATATTAAGGTATCTGGCCAAACCTAGATGAGTGCTCTAACCTTGGAACCCCAGGTCAAAATGGAGTAAATGTGGATATCTGAGCAAAAATTGCAGGTTGAAGGCTGCATCAAGGATAAAGAAAAATGAAATTGGGAAGGTAACAACTGAAAGAGATAAATAGAGACAAGAAATAAGAAAACAAAAAGGGAGTATTCATTGGATAGTTGGGGATTGCAGTTGAATTTCATTTTGTTCTGTTTGTAAAAAAATCATGTCCTTCAATTTGAAAAATAAACTAAAATATCTGCAGTTATTCTTACTGTGAAGCAAAAGAATAATAGAGACTTAACTTAGTAATAAAACCCAGAGAACCATCATATAAAGAAATCTTAAACTCCAGATAAAATGATCTGTAAGAGTGAATTTCTAACTTAATCAATTTATTAAAAATTCTGTACGTCCAGGGTTTCTGGACATTGCTGAGAAAAACAGTGATTCTTTGGGTTGCCAAAGGCAAACTCCAGTCGTCCTCTTCAAGAATATATCTGAGGAGAGTTAATGCCAGAAATGTGTGGATCAGGCCTTAGGCAGGAACATTCACAGACTCTAAATTGATTGTGGAGTTTCTAATCTCTTTCTTGGGAATTTTAATGTCAGGGAATAGATTAAGAGGTTCAGCTTAGTTCGAAAAACCGAAGTTGAACCTTTAGAGTCAGAATCAGCATCACAATTCATCCCATGAATATATCTCAGTGTCCCTGTAAAAGAGGAGATACATGATTGATATGCTGAAGATTTCAGCATGATATTGAAATGGGAGCATTTGCAAAGTAGGCTTATTAGAAATGAATATGGGCTTTGTTTTGTTATTATGATAATCTATGTAAAGCATTGCTATAAAGCTAATTTTCTTTTTTTTACATTTTTTTAATTTTTTTATTATACTTTAAGTTCTAGGGTACATGTGCATAACATGCAGGTTTGTTACATATGTATACTTATGCCATGTTGGTGTGCTGCACCCATCAACTCGTCAGCACCCATCAATTCATCATTTATATCATGTATAACTCCCCAATGCAATCCCTCCCTCCTCCCCCCACCCCCTCCCCATGATAGGCCCCGATGTGTGATGTTCCCCTTCACGAGTCCAAGTGATCTCATTGTTCGGTTCCCACCTATGAGTGAGAACATGCAGTGTTTGGTTTTCTCTTCTTGTGATAGTTTGCTAAGAATGATGGTTTCCAGCTGCTAATTTTCTAATATGTGCTAATATATGCCTTTCCAAAGATAGCTATCCAAAGAAAGAATGGGTCACATCAGGGAAATAATATTTCTACATTTGCAGAAATTATAAATCTACAATTGTAAATTAGAAAAATTAGGGTGCTTGATAATTTATTAGGCTTATCTGTTTCCTATGAAGAACATCAAAGTTAAGTCTGTAAAACTTACATTTTCCTGTAAGTATTTCCTTTTGAAATCAAATAAACCAATGTGTAATTATAAATTATTTCTTTTACAACAAGGCAAAGCATTAATTCCAGTCTTCTATATCCTCAAATATCTACTAATAATATGCTTTACATAGCATTGTCAATTATTTGACAAGATAAATAATCCATAATATCAAGTTACTGCCTTGTTAAAAACACACATAGAGTGAATCCTAATGTAAAATATGGACTTTAGGTGATAACAATGTGTCAATGTAGGTTCACTGATTGGAAGAAATGCACAACTCTGGTGAGGGATGTTGATAATGGGAGAGGTTGTGCCTGTGTGGCCGCAGGGGTTTCTGTGTAGGAACTCTCTGTATTTTCCACTCAGTTTTGCTGTGAACCTAAAACTGCTTTTAAAAATAAAGTTTATTAATTTTTATTAAAGCATACACAACATCTTATTTTTTATCTATAAATATGTTATTCTAAGAAGTATTTCAATAATTGTATTCCTAGTTGCAGAAATTCAAGCTATTCACAAAATTTATGCTACCGATTTTTTTAACTTTGTTTTCTTTGAGTACTTATTTCTCGTTTTCTCAATTATCTCATACTGATACAATTAATCTCTTTACAAAATAAATTCCCTGAGCTTCTATTATTCTGAAGTGTCCTGGAGATAAATCGCAGCTTTGTTAAAGTATGAAGCACAAGGCTTTTATCCTTCCGGAAATATTACATTTCATGTTTCACTTTTGTGGAGAAGTCAGTAACAAACTGCTCACCCATCTGTTTGCTTAATAGAATATTTCAGTCAATGAGACTGGTGTCTGGAGCCAGACAGGCCTGGTGGCACTGGGCTTTGGCCAAACATCTCGAACCATTTTCCTAAATGTTTCAGAACCAGCAAAATACAAAGCTGGTTTTACCAAGTGCTTTTTCTCTTTAATTTTTTAATTTGTGCACATTGTGAGGGAAATGTAATCCATCTGCTTCATTAGCACTTAATTCAACAAATTATTGTTTTTTAAGAGGAATTTGATGTCCAAGATGCCTGTGAATCTTTTAATTCTCCCCATTGGAACCCCTGGGAAGTGGGGTTTTCCAAAGACAAATGTATCTCAGAGTTTAGAAGGTACTGGTGTAGTGAACAATATCATAATATTAATATCCTTTAAGCTGGAAAAGTTGTGTCTAGTACCACCAGAAAGATTAATTAAAAATACAGTCTAGTGAATGTAATTATTAAGCTTTTGTTCCAGTTTCTTGGCTTCTTTCAAATTTTTTCTAATTCCAGCTATCCCTAAGTGATATAGTACATTGTTCCCAACCTAAATAATTTTTTTTTTCGTGCTCTGACCATCAAGAGGTTATGTTTTTCTACCAAAGGCTTTGATTACCACTAAGTGATTCCATTTCCCTAGGGCCTGGCTCTGTGCACACTTGGATGTGTTTGCATTGTCTGTATAGGAACGCCCCAGGCATATTCCATGTCACTAACTCTGCAGGATCTTGATGTGTGTTATATTTTAAAAGGCTGTGTGGACTCATAAATTTTGGAAACACAAGGTTAAAGGAGACTCAATGGGTTTTTTAGTTCAGGATTTGGGGGCCTTTACTGTTTTAATGAGCACTATGCGTCCCCTAGAGAGGACAGCATATGGAGCGCTGCAGAACTGCTTCAGCGTGGAGCACACTTTTCTTGGAGCATCTGGACTAGAGTTCCGTGGGAAAAACTTTGGAAATTCTGACCTACATCTTTTCTCTTTGCATTTATTTCATTACCTCCTGGTGCCTGGTGTCTACTGTCTAAAGACAAACAACAAACTGCCTTCTTTTAACATTTAATTTAATTTTCTTTTCATTACAGAGGGCAGGATTGTTCTGTTTCACTGAGGAAACAATCCTGCCATCAAGAAAGAGTCTGAAGTATCAAAGAATATTTTGCAACTATTTGAATGGAAATCCCCATTTATGGGTTTAGTGGGCAGTGTGGCAGCTTGGCATTAGAAGAGCTGCATTGCATTTCTTTGATTAATTTCTATCAAATTGTGCTACGATAGGTAATTTATCTTTTTTTTTAATCCTGTGAGAATTGGCCCATCTTTACTAAATTGCAAAAAAAGGAAGCAGAAAGACATTTTAAAAATAGCTTAAAAGTAAGAAAGAGATAATGTTGGAAGCCTTTTCTATGAAGGTGAGCTCTGTCTGTCTGTCTGTCTATCTAGAAGTACATGCAAGTAAGAATATAAAAATTTAGAATTACTTTTTCTCTTTTGTCCTGAGGCTGATCTCCCTAAAATATCTTTTTGGTATTTGTCTCAATTCCATGCCTCAATTTTCTACCTGGTTTAGGAATTACCTTGAGAGACGGATGGGTAGAGAAACTCATGAGAACAGTCATATCCTTTAAGAGGGCCTATATAAATCTTTCACTTCACTAATGCCTTAGGGACGTGTGTGTATGTGTGTGTGTGTGTGTGTGTGTGTGTGTAGAAACAGGAGGGAGGTCACAAATTCCTAACTCAGAGGAGGAAAGATAAACTTCACTCTTTTCTCAGGTGAGTCAATTCTACACCAAAAGTGACACATTCTTTTTGGGCAGTTTCTTTTGGCTGTAACTCTAACTTCAATCTCCATTGTAAGGGCCAAGGATGCCACCAAAACACATAGTAATTGTTTAGTGAAATCACCTGTGTTAGACTTGCGTTTTCTCCTCATTCTGCCCTGTGTTCCATCCACCTAGTTTGTTCTAAGATGATCAATGATAATGCTATTTTTTGCTGCCTGAATTCTGTTAGTATCTCTCAATATTGTTCCTATTCACGCATAAAGGGATTCATAAAGAATTCATGCCTTCCTCTCTGTTTATGTGCAATGTCTTTTGCATTATATATGCCATGGTAAATTCATATATTCATTTGTCAACCATTTATGCAACTCTCTACTTATTCATATATTCATTAATGTATGCATTCATCCATTTAGCAAACATTTATTCTGCACCTACAACACAGCTGTTAAGGGTGTTTTCAAAGTTTTTACCTTCAAACTAAGTAAAAATCATCCCAGATTTCCTACAAAAAGACTTCCAGATGAAATGTAAACACAGAACAAAATAAATATTAAAGGTAAATAGCATCATTAATGGCAAGTTTAATTCATTTTAGCTTAGAAATGGGATTCTTTTCTTGGGCTCATATTATATCCACGTAATTCTAGGATTAATACTGGGTCCAGAATCACAAGGAATAATATTTTGCTTAAATATAATATTCCACATAGGAAACTGAGTCAATATTTTACATTTTCCCTAGGCTCCAGCTTCTGATTTTATTGTGCTATAGTATTGCAGTCACCTTTTATTTTAGTGTTAAATGGAATATCACTTTGGAATGAAAATATCTGAGAGACAGGATGATATAGTTTATAGAACAAGTCTCATAATATAATTAAATATGGCACTGATATTTATTGTATTCTATTTGCTTGTGTTAGCTAAAATTTAAATAGCCAGTATGGAAAAAGGAAATAATTTATTCAAATAAGTTTTCAAAACATTAATTCCCTTTTATGCCTAGATTACCAGCTCTCTTAAATCTTCATAGTTCTGTGATTCTCCAACAAATTTCCCTTTCTCTGCGTCTTTTTAAATGAGATCTCCCCAAGAGAATTGTCTTAACTCAATGTCTTCAATTTCTTTCTTTTCTTTTTTTAACTGTGTGAATGCTAATCAGTCTTCATCTCAGTCATTATTCCTAACTGTATCCTGCCAATTGCCCAGGATGAAGAAACTGGGAGTCATTCTAGACCCTGTTGTGTCTTGCATACCCCACATCTAATCCATCAGCAAATCACATCAGTTCTTCTGTAAATGTTATACAGGGTGCAACAGACTGACTCACCACTTCTACAGCTACCACCTTGGTCTAAATCCTGGCACTAGTGTTGCCAGACTCATGGGATCCAAAGTAAAATGAATACAAATGTAATGTTTATTGCTGGAAAAAGCACAGGATTAAAGTAAGAATGCATTCCGGCCAAAGGCTGCCTCTCAGCAAGGGGTCTAGAAAGTCTGTATATAGGCGCCAATCATCTCCTATTTGTAGGACTCTATTGTTTTCTCTCAAAGATCAGGACCTCCAATGTGTCCAAGAAACATCTAGGTGGATTTCTGACTTGGTTTTTTAATTCCTTGCTGGACAATCAGGCATGTTCTCTGCGATGTAACATGCTTTTCCTTTAGACAGTTGCTTGGCCTCCTCCCTCATCTCCTTTAAGTCAATTATTTAGCCTCAACATCAGAGCCCTGTGGAGGTCTCAGTGAAACCAGGTACAGATCATCAATCTTGCTATTATCGGTAAACAAAATAATGCTGAAAACCTGGTAATAACTACCCTCAAACTTGTCTTGGACTCATGGTTACAAAGTAACACTATTATTCTGTATATTTCACGCCTTGACTAAGGGATCAGTGTCATCCAGATATATCTCCTACCTTTAGCAAAACAGCTCAGGCCAGTTCCAGGCCTGCTGGAATTCACTGACACAGCACAACCCTGTCAGTTCTATCCTGAATTGTTGCACTTTTCCCTGCTTCCATTTTAACACTGGATAGCCTATTCTTAACCAAGTCAGAGTGATCCTTTAAGATAAGAAGTCAGAACATGGCACTCCTCTACATAAAACCCTCCATGAATTCCTTCGTTTCATGGCCTAGCAGACCCACACCACCTAGACCTCTACCTCCTTCCCTTTCCAGCTTGGTCTTCTCCAACTTTTCCCCTTACTTTCTCCACTCTGGTCACACTGGCCTCCTCATTGTGGAGGTCATGGCTGGAAACGGGCCTGTGTGCTGCTGCCTTTCTGTCTGACACGCTCTTCCTTTAAATAGTGCTTGGCCTCCTGCCTCATCTCCGCTAGGTAAATTTTCAAATCTCATCTTCATAGTGAAGCTTTCCACAATGAAAACTGAAAATATCCCTCTTCAAATGTTTCTTCTTTAATCTTCTGGTGCTTTCAGTTTTCTTCAGATAATTCATAACCATCTGATATGCTATATTCTCTACCATCTTTTCTTTACTGTCTGTCTTTATCATAGATTGTAATCTCTCTGAGGAAAGGGGCATCTATTTGAGATTCATTGCCAAATCTCCAACTCCTAGAACAATGCCTGCTAAACAAGTGAGTGAATGACAGGACTGCTTGTAAATTCATATCTGAAAATTTAAAGTATTCATTAGAGGTCTGGGCTTAAAAGCATAGGAATCATCTCTTAAATCAAACACCTGACAGACTTAAAAACAATAGCCTCATTTCATAACACCCAGGAAATGCTGAACTCCAAGAAGTGTGTAGCGTCTCAGCAAATGAATATACTCTCTGGCTGAAGTGGAATTAAGAAAAATACCTCACATATTCAGGGAAGATCATTGCTTATAAATTTACTTTATATGTTTGAGCTTTTAGAATGTAAGCAACTCAAAAATTAGGTAGGTTTTTGTTTTTGTTTTTATTTTTTAACTATAAATCAAGATACTGTGAGATAAGTTCTTCAAATCCCTGGAAATGAGGGACCATCCAGAGTTTAGACTTGGCTTCCAATGAGGTGATCATAGAAGGTTTCATGGAGGATAAACATTGAGGCTGGATGATGTAACCACACATCCAGGTGCCTCTGCTTCTACCTGGATTTCTCATAGGCCACTTAAACTCTCAAGTCAATAGCTGGGGCTTCATCTTTGCAAGACCAAATCTGTGATACTGTGCTAATCCTAATCTCACTGAATGGAACTAGCATCCACTTAATTGAAAAACAAACAAACAAACAAACAAAAAACAGGCAGGGCATGGTGGCTCAAACCTATAATCCTAGCACTTTGGGAGGCCTAGGCAGGCAGATCACCTGAGGTTGGGAGTTCGAGACAAGCCTGACCAACATGGAGAAACCGCATCTCTACTGAAAATACAAAATTAGCTGGGCGTGGTGGCACATGCCTGTAATCCCAGCTACTCAGGAGACTGAGGCAGGAGAATTACTTGAACCTGGGAGGCAGAGGCTGCAGTGAGCCAAGGTCATGCCATTGCATTACAGCCTGGGCAACAAGAGCGAAACTCCGTTTCAAAAAAAAAAAAAAATTTGAAAACTTGGAAAAACATCTATATGTCTTTTTTTGCCATCAACCCCCAAAACTAACCAAACATCAATGTTAACAAGTAAATATTTGTATGTCTTCCTGCTCCTTTCCAAGACCCCTAACACTGCTCCAATTAATGCCAGCAATATTTTTTACCTGGATACTCACCAAAGCCTCCTAACTGATCATATTTTCTTCCATCTCTTTGACCTCTGTGTTCTCCAAACCACCAAAATGCAACTTTCAAAAATGCAAATTGTGTTGCACCTCTGCTTCAATGATTTTCTATTGTTCTTAAAAAAAATTAAACCTCTTAACATAACTGTCTTGAAAGGCCATTTGTGCCTCTGCTTGTTTCTCCAGGCTCAACTCTTGCCACCCTTTCCTTTACCTATTGTGAGTGCACCCAATTGAGCTACTTTTAGAATCTACAATATGCTAGACTGAAATCTACTATTCCTTCCTGTATAATTTCCTCAGGGAAGTTACCCTGACCTCCATGTTACAACCTTCTACCATATATATACTCCACAGACTGAAGTCAAATGCTCTTGCATTGCATTTCCACCGCCTTCCAAAACTCCCCTGACAGAGTCCTTACAACACATTACGGTAGTTGCTTCCTTAATCACGTTTTTCCCACAAGACTATAGTAATAGTAAAGACAGTAAAAATAAATAGTAAGGATTAATTGAGTGATTACCGCATGCCAGATTCATTCATTACACACAACACCTAATGAGGTATGTCTTGTTTTACAGTTAAGGAAACTAAAGCACAGAGAAGTAAAATAATGTATCCAGGGTCATACATCCTGGAAATAGCAGAATCAGTATTTGAGGCCAGAAACTCCGCTGTTAATCCCAACAATATTTATGAGAGAACACAACACTATAGACATACTTTAAAAACTTTTTTGCTTTAATTATAAATAATTTCACAACTAACAAAACACCACCACCAAAAAAATAAAGCCTTGAACTCCTCTTGAAAAATCCATAATCTGTGTGGACTATGGCCTGTGCCCCCTCATGGCACAATACTCTTTACAAGGGGCACAGAATTTCCAGCTTTCCACGATCTCCACTTGCTGTTGTCTCCCTGATAGAACGTGTTTCCTCCTTTAACATATTTGTTTACCATTATAAATTTCTTGGGAATAAGGACCTTACCTATCTTATTGCCCCAGTATTAAGATCCCCAATATTAAGCAAAGTTTCCGGGCAAAATATAGGTACTGGATAAATATTTATTAAATACATGAAGTAACGAATGCATGAACTGCAGAGATGTTAGAGAAAGTAGAGGTGATACATTCAAACAGGGAAAACTACATAAGCAAAGCAATCTCCTAAAGATGTTTTCATAAGGGTGTTATAATTATATTATCCATTTTTCATGAAATCATAGACTTCTGAAGTTTCTCTAATTGTGTAATTTTCTACTTTTTGTATCTGTGCTGCTGAAGCGAGTACACTTATGTAATTTTCTGTCCTTAAATGGTACTTTCTGGGAGTGAGTAATGACAATTCTAACTGTACCCCTCGTGCACTCTTGAATTAAGATTTAAGCATCATTTACCGATTTTCATATTATATTTGTTGCTGTATATGCAACATGCTGTTCAACCAATTAGTAACTATATTCTATGTGAGTGTAGTGTGTTAGTATAAAACAATAAACAAACAAAACCACCAAACCTTCTTAAGTCAATATCATATAGATGATTAATATCAGTGTTGTGTCAAAGACTTTAAGAACCTGTTACCAAGATTGCTGATGATGTAGTTTCTATATCCCTGAGAAATAGCAGGCTCTGGAGTCCTTGGAGAAAGTTAGTTTCTCCCTCCTTTCAGTATAGATTTTCTCTACCCAACAGAAATCAATTAATCTTTTTATGCCCAAGATTATGCTTCTATAAACTGTAGAAAACCGTTGCTACCTACACTAAGAAGAATGTTCTGATAAACAATGAAGTCATGTCTGAAACGCAGTATACAACAAAGTACCATGATTTTGAGGTGGTTAGAATTAACTTGTTTTCCAGTTTCTAGTTAGTCTGTAATAACTGAAGGACAGTCTAATAATTCTTGACCCCTTTTTCTGGGTTACTCAAGCAGTTCCTAGGAATTCTAATGTGCACATGTAACACTCTATCTATTGCAAGTGGCTTCATGTATAGACCAATGATATACAAGTAGGGTGCAAGATATTCCATTAAAAAGAAAATAAGAGGACTTTGTCTCATTTTCAGTATTTTCCAAGCTAAGCAATGTGACTTTTCCCTTGATTTGGTTATATTCACTTTCTGTAGTAAATGTTCAAAAGTCATTTATTAGGACAGAGGGAAAATGTGCTATCACTTTCTCTGAACCAATAAAGAACACGTTGAAGTTTCAAGCAAAAGAAATTTCATTACAGAGCATTGGTATTTTGGGAAGCATTATGGTGTTGATATAGCAAATGTTAATTAAATGACCAGTAACTTAAACAGGGTCAATCTAACTTCTTCTTTTGACTGATATTTGTGAGGTACAGTTGTTTATAAAGTACTTTTGGGCTTAGAGTAAAGTACATTTTCCCACATTATTCAGTAATTCACTGCCTCTGTGCAATCTTTAATTATTTTTAGAGTTAGGGATTTGGGGGAAATGCCTTTACGGTTTTAGTTACTTTGCAAATTAAACTCTAATTTATATGAAGCTGACTCAGTCTTTCTTCTTTCTGGGAAATGTAACAGAAAGCTATAAGGGCATTAGCCACCTTGAGCCTTTTTATCAAGATGTGTTCAGATGGGGAAAGGCACCTAATAGAGGTCTGAAGTTTAGTAAAACTTTATTATTAACATCTATTTCGTTATAATGATTTTCTTCCACTTTTCTAATTGACTTCTTTTCAAATGGTTATTTACATACTGCTCTTCCTGCATCATATTTCTCATTTTAAAAAGTGTTTTGCAAAAGCCTTTTCCCCCTTTTCGAAGAGGAAAAAGATTTTTGGTTCTTAATTGAAAAGACATTTACTTTGGCATATCTCTTTTCTCTTCGATTAACTGTGAAGCGTTCTGAGGTCTGAAAAAGAGGTTTTATCCCTAAGATCAGTCCCCAGTTGTTGGTAGTTTAACCCATCTTGGTGGAAAAGACCAGGAGAAGGGAGGAGAAACAAGGGGGTCTTATAACACTGATAAGAAATGATTGTAAATATTGAATTATGTTGTAGACATTTAAGGCTAACTTCTGACTTGAAGGTGAGGGTGGGTAGGATGGAGAACTTCTATATGACACCAAAAGCCTCTGCCTTCATTTTGAAAGAAAGGGAGGGCTATCCATGTTTGCCCTGTATTTGCCTGTAGAATTCAATCATTCCCCGGCATAAACTCCCCACTAACTTACCAGAAGCCTCCTCACACCCAGACACATATGTTTTCAATTGAAAAGTGCTTACAAAAAGACCACCTGCCAGCAAAGGGAATGTTGTTCCTCTCCCAGTGGGGTTCTTAAAGACAGGATTGAATGTAGTTAAGCAGGAACAGAGCTAGAAGCCTAAAACAATGATGTTGCAGGCTAGCATGCTTATTGAGATTTTCTTTGAAAAAGAAAAGGAAGATGTATAAGATACTAAAATGATCACTGTTATTTTGTTTTGCTGGGACTCCACCAGAATTTTGAATCCTCTCTTCCCCACACCTCCTATTCGTATTTCTTTGTTCAGTCATGTTTTGTGATATGCTTGAATAGTTTTAACTAAATGATAAAATATTTGAAAATAGTTTTAGTTTTTGAGAGTTACTACTTTAAAGCAAATGAAAGGATTTTTCATTGTGAGTGTAGATGAAAACGAATCCTGTTGTTTACCCTGTACCTATTTTACAGTCACCGAAAGCAGAGAGAGTCACACAGGTTGCTGAAAAACTAACAGCTGAATCATTTAAGTATTAAAATTAATCTTGAGCATCAAATAGAAAACTTCCACACACACAGAGTGAAGCCGTTTGGGTGGAAATTGAGGAAGAGGAGAAGGAAAGAGGGGAGAAACTGAATATCCTCGAGTTTAGGAATGGGGTCATTCCTTATTTCTTGTTTCTGTTATTTTCTTTTCACACATACTCAGTCACTCTACGAAGTGTAAACAGATGCTGGGGGACTGAGTTCTGGGATTTGATAACACTTTTTTTTTTCTTTTTTGAATGAAAGAAAAGCCGGATGAGGGAAGCCCAGCCACAGTATTGGGTGAGATAAAAAAGCTGTAAGTAAAAATTTCACACCTATTTTGTTTCATAAAATTAACCTCACAATCAAATAGCTAGAGGAAATGCTTCCTCCTTTGACATTCTTAGAATCCTCCTCCTCCTTCCCATTGGAGGGCTTTATATTAATCTTACAAGTACAGAGATTGCAAGTAAAACCATTCCATCAGCAGTGATAGCCTTGTGTGGGAAGTCTGAGTGGACCGGCCCTCATGCAAACACTGCAGGCACATTCCACAGGGATGAAAGTGATCTCAGACGCCCAGCTCCAGTTGACAAAATCTAGGAGTCAGGTGACAAAGTGGTGACATGGTCAATGATGACAGCCAAGAAGCAGTTCCAAGTTAATATCACCTACAGAGACTTGAGCCAGCTGCATTCTGTATCACATTGTTATGTAGCAGAGACGAACTGCAGTGAGGAAAAAAAAAGTTTAAAAAATTCATTCCTCAAGCCTTCACTGTTGTGTAATGAGATAACAATACAAAGGTTTGTTACCTATGGGAGGTCTTTGAGCAATTTACCACCCAGGAACCAAAGTGAACTAGATGAACTCTTAAAACAATAAGCTGAAGGTTCTGACTTGCATGACCTCACCAGTCAAAAGTGAAGTGAAGAAATAGGAATATAATAAGGAAATAGGTACATTTCCTATGATGTCTTTCTCATGACACTTTTCTCTTGAGAATTCATGGGCTAGCACTGTTTTACAATAACTTGCTTTAGAAACAGCATAAGAGAAGCATATGCAATTCATGTTTAATGAACTGAGAGCAGTCTTTTGGTTAAATGGTGTAGTTAAATCCCTGCCAAGGCAACCCCTGGTCTGTGATCCCCTAGGAAACTAGGATTGAGAGTATTCCAGAAGTATCCATTGCTTTCTTGTTTCTTATGGAAAAATCTATTTTTTAAAATTTTTTTGTTGTTATTGTTCTTTTTCCCAGAAGACTAATTCTATGTGTAAATTATGTGGTTCATTTTTTCTTGCTCTGCAAAACAAAATCTTTAACTTCTGCCAAAGTTAGCATTTACGGTACAGTTGTCTCCCCTTATCCACAATTTTGCTTTTCGCAGTTTCAGTTACCGGTGGTGAACCACACTCTGAAAAAAAAATGTGTGTGTATATATATAATATATGTACATATATATATCCAGAAAAAAATATATTGATATATCTATATAGAGAGAGAGAGATTTTTTTTTTCTTTTTGACACTGGCTCTGTCACCCAGGCTGAAGTGCAGTGGTGCTATTTCTACTCACTGCAACTTCCGCCTCTCAGGTTCAAGCCAGCCTCCTACCTTAGCCTCCCAAATAGCTGGAATTCAGGTGTGCACCACCATGCTAGCCAATTTTTGCATTTTTGTAGAGACGGGGTTTTGCCATATTGCCCAGGCTGGTCTCGAACTCCTGAACTCAAGCAATCTACCCTCTGCAGCCTTCCAAGTGCTAGAATTACAAGTGTGAACCACCGTGCCAAGCCCTGAAAATATTCAATGGAGAATTCCAGAAATAAACAATTCCTAAATTTTTAAGTGTGCCCTATTCCGAGTAGTGTGATGAAATATTGCACCTTCCCAACTGTGACTCGAATTATCCCTTTGTCCATTATATCCACGCTGAAGACACTACCTGCCTAGTCACTTAATAGCCGTCTGGGTTATCAGATTGACTGTTGTGGTATTACAGTGCTTATGTTCAAGTGACCCTTATTTTTTTTAATAATGGCCTCAAATTGCAAGAGTAGTGATGCTGACATATCGTTATAATTATTCTATTTTATTATCGTTGTTGTTATTCTTTCACTGTGCCTAATTTGTAAGTTAAACTTTATTATAGGTATGTATGTATGAGAAAAATCATAGCAGATACTGGGTTTGATGCTGTCCTCAGTTTTAGATATCAACTGGGGTGCTTGAAACATGTGCCCCACGGTAAGAGGGCTCGCTGTATTTATTTTATGTAGGCAGTAGCTCAGAACTACACATCTCAACCAAATTTTCTTCTTATGTTACATGTTTCCAATTTTAGAACGGAAACAAAATGTCTCATTGGGAGAGAAAATCTATTACCTTGTTCAGAATACTCATACAGCATGGCAGAAAAAAAAATCACTGTTTTTTCTCATTTTCATGACATTAGGACCTTGAATTTGACCTTTCAACCTGTCACCTAGCCTTTTGGTTCCTGTCTTTCCCTCCCAATATCTCTCTCTTGCTCCCTCCTTCCTTCCTTTCTTCCCTTGACAAAAATTCACTGACGACCATTTACTCTGTGCCAGGTAGTTCTGCTAGGTTCCACGGGTGATAGAAATGTCACCTGAGAAGAATGAAAGTTTTCTCTTTTACATTTTACTTCTGAACATTTGAATTTTATCCTAAAAAGTATATATCACTTTTCAAAGATATTCCAAATAATTTTATAAAAAATAATTATTTTAAAACAGAGGTCAGCAAACTTTTTTTGGTAAAGAGCCACACAGTAAATATTTTAGGGCCATAAGGTTTCTGTTGCAACTACTCAACTCTGCCAGTGTAGAGCTAAAGCAGCCACGATGATACCTAAACAAATGGGTGTGACTGTGTTCAAAAAAATGTTATTTACAGAAACAGGCAGTAGGCTAGATCTGGCCCATGAACTGTAGTTTACTTACCCTGATCTAAAATATTGAGACAAAGCCCACTAGTCCAGACAAAATGCAGTCCAGCTATTAGTGCCACTAGCATCATGCATGAACCATAGTAAGCATTAAATTACATATCAGAGTACAATGATCTTACACAGATTATTAACTATATCAGGGCTTCAGTCTCTTTATTTACAAATTCATACAGAAGCCTAATTAGATATTTTGAGTGTTTTTCTAACTCTAAATTTTGGTTATGTCTTATCATACACAACCAAACTTCACAAGAAGAGAAGCTGCTTGATACAATTTGCTGAGCAATGTATGGAGAGAGCAGGTGTCTCTTGACACTGATAAGACATGAAGGGTGGAAACTGGTCACTTGAGTAAAAACTATAAATTGTGTTAAAAAAAATAAAGGGTAAATCACACTTCATTTAATAAAAATTTTATGTACATTTTCTCATGATTCTCATTACAACTGTGGTCCTCATTACAACTGCATTAGATAGCAAGAATGGTTACTATTTCCCTTGTCTCTCAGATAAGAAAGTAAGAGATTAGAGAAATTACATAAATTACCTATTTTTCAACATTTAATTCCTAGCTGAGCAGAATGTGAATGCCAGCCAAGTCTTAATTTAGAGCTCTTCAAACCATGACAGCTTCCTTCCAAATTACATACTTTAGAATTACTTTAAAAATTGCAGGCCGGGCGCGGTGGCTCAAGCCTGTAATCCCAGCACTTTGGGAGGCCGAGATGGGCGGGTCACGAGGTCAGGAGATCGAGACCATCCTGGCTAATACGGTGAAACCCCATCTCTACTAAAAAATACAAAAAACTAGCCGGGCGAGGTGGCGGGCGCCTGTAGTCCCAGCTACTCGGGAGGCTGAGGCAGGAGAATGGCGTAAACCCGGGAGGCAGAGCTTGCAGTGAGCTGAGATCCGACCACAGCACTCCAGCCTGGGTGACAGAGCGAGATTCAGTCTCAAAAAAAAAAAAAAAAAATTGCAATACGGGCCTGGTGCGGTGGCTCATGCCAATAATCTCAGCACTTTGGGAGGCCGAGGCAGGTGGATCACTTGAGGTTAGGAGTTCAAGACCAACCTGGCCAACATGGCCAACATGACAACAAAAATATTAATTATTTTTAAAAACTGTTTTTGCTGATTTAGTTTTCACTTTTTTTCGTGTTTTTCACACTCCATCTGGTTTTATATATTCTGTATCCTTTTCCTTTTTGTCAAGTTAAAAAAATGCACATGCAGCAGTCTGCATCTTCACAACATTTTACAAACACTACCAAACTGAAATTCTTTACTGGTTAAAATGTTTTTCTCATGAGCTTCTAAAATACCTCAGTAAATGGTTTTTCTTTTGTTACCCAAAAAATTTTAGTTCTCTATTTAGGCAAATATTGTCTGTATTTAATTTAGCACTTACTAGAACATATGTATAGTCCAAGCTTTTAAGGAAAAACATGTTAAGAAATAGGGAATCCTTGCTTTGTTTTCATCTTCTCATTAAGTTCAACATTGATTTAGGTGTCAAGAACGGTATACAATGTATCCTAATATGAAGACAATTAAGTGAGCATACCTTTAGCAACCCATGTTTGTTGAGGGAGACAGATATGACTACACCATTTTATTACAGTAGGCTGTGGTGAGGGCCAGGATGAGAGAACAATGACGATGACATTGACAATGATGGTGACATTGACGATAATGACAACAACAATAATGGCAGGGGCAACAGGTAATACTAAGTCCTTATTGTATAGAAGGCATTTTTTAAAAGCTTGCACACCATTAACTCAGTTAATATAACCAACTGTGAAAGTTATGGTAGGGGATTAAAATTTACTTTCAATTGCTTGACTAGTATTCAGCCAAGTTTGGCTTTTAAAGGCTCTCAATCATTTGTCTTTCCTTGCCTCATGCAGTGGTTTTATCAGCTACCTTTATGGCATAGTTTTCATTCCCGTCTCCCTTTTAACTTTGTAGTCTGCAAAAGCCCCTGTTATGGGCTGAACAGTGCCTCCTCAAAACTCACACGTTGAAGTTTTAACCCCTAGTACCTCAGAATGTGACTGTATTTGGAGATGGGGTCTTTACAGAGGGGATTAACTTAAAAGGAGGTAGTCAGAACGAGTCTTAACCCAACATGACTGCTGCCCTTACAAGAAGGGAACATTTGGAAACAGATGAGTACAGGGTGAAGACCATGTGAAAACACAAGGAGAAAATGAGCATCTACAAACCAAGGTAAGAGGCCTCAGAAACAATCAACCCTGCAGACACCTTTGTCTGGAACTTGAAAGGTCCCAAGCTGTCAGTAAAGAAACTTCTATGTACCAGTCTGTGAACATTTTTATGGCAGCCCTAACAAATGAATCTACTCAATTGTGCAGTTTTTTCACGTGGTTTTTGTATTTACTTATATTTTATTTATTAATTTTGTGTTTTTACATAATCATTTGTAAAAAGGACACAATCTCTAAAAATCAAAATAGAAAAGGGGAAAATCAGGCCCCAAGATAAGCCACCCACATATCAAGGGACCTTAACCCATCTTTCCATCACCTTTGGACTTGGATTTCAGGTTTACATTTACAGCCCTGATAGTAGTAACAAAAATATACTTGTCATTTCTGAAGTTTAAGTAACAGCTAGATAAAATTCACATAATCAAAATACAGCTTTATGTAACAGGAAAAAAGATCCAGTGGCTATTGCTCTCTTAATTCTAAATGATAATTGGTACAATATTTGGGGTCGTATGCACATTTGTTTTTCTTCTTTTGAGACGGAGTCTTACTCTGTTGCCCAGCCTAAAGTACAATGGTATGATCCCAGCTCATTGCAACCTCCACCACTTGGGTTCAGGCTACTCTCCTGCCTCATCTCCCGAGTAGCTGAGATTACAGGCACCCACCACCACGTCTGGCTAATTTTTATATTTTAAATAGAGACAGGATTTCACCATGTTGGCCAGGCTGGTCTTGAACTTCTGACCTCAAGTGATCCACCCACCTCAGCCTCCCAAAGTGCTGGGATTGCAGGCGTGAGCCACCACACATGGCCTGTATGCACTTTTCTGAAATGTAAATATTAGCTATATGTGTAGCTCAGGCTGGAAAAATTAGTATTTTAGAAAGAGTATATAGTCTCAAAAATTACACAAATTTTTTTTGAATTATTTTTAAATTCTGAGAACTCATAGGGAAAACAAGAACTGTTACTGTTTTCTGTTAGCTTGTGCAGGTCTAATAGAGTTTTAAATTAAAAATTCTCATAACCTAGATTCTGAGATTCAGGCCTAAAAATGCAGAATGACTGCATTTGGGATTTAGAGACTTAAGGGATGACAAATATTAATAGATAATATTAAATCGCTTATTTGTTTTTTCTTTATTAAGTACTCCTTTTCTCTAGTACCATTACTCCTTCTCCTGGCTCTTCTCTAGCAGGGGTCCTGCCTCCTGCTTTTGCTTCCCAAACCCTTGTTTGCCACAAAATACTGTAAGTCACTAACCTGCCCTAATAAGTAACGCTTTCTTGTGCCACTGCCTTTACTCACCTAAAACATCTTACCTGGGTTCCCTTTTTCTCCTTTTCCTAACGCTCCTGGAGAATACATTTTCAATTATTATTAGTTTTAAAATCTTTTTGAACTATAATAGGCTTCAGAAAAGTACATACATATGAAATTGATTTTTGAAATTCTTTACTTAATCTAGATTTACAAATGCATTGCTTTGAAGTTTATTATTCTCCTATAATTTTTTAGTCTTGTTATGATTTCCCATTTCATTTCTAACAATGTTTGGTACCTTTTTATCTTGAATATACTTGCTAAAGTGTCTTCTTAATCTTTCAAACACTGATTTTTGCTTTTATTTGTCAGTTTTTTACTTTTTGTCCCATGGTTAGCTGGTTTATGCTTTTATTTATATTACCCTTTTATTTTCTTTTGTTTAGTTTACTTTCCTGGGTTCCTGTGTTCAGAGCATAGATCACTTGTTTTTTTAATCTTCTTTTCAAATGGATACACCTAAGTTCATGCATTTTTTTCCCTCAGACGTGCCTCAGCCATACCCTCAAATTTTGTTACATAGCATTTTATTTTGTTATTCAGCTCCAAATAGTTTGCAAGTTTCATTTTGATTTTTGCTTTAACCTAATAATTATTTGGAATTGTGTATGTTCATGCATGTGTGTGTGTGTGTGTGTGTGTGTGTGTGTGTATGTATGTGTCTTTAATTTGCTTGTATGTGTTTTTTTTTGGTGGAATTTCTTGTAATTGTCCACAAATAAGTAACTGCAGCCTGTATACTATCACCTTCATGGAATTTGCTGACATTTCCAATGTGGTATAGCACATGGTAAATTTTTGTGGCTGTAATCTGTGTGTTTGAAAATGATATGTAGTCTTAAGTGTATGGTAGACATTTTTGTATTGCTACTCAGTCAGGCTTGTTAAGTGCATTACACAATTCCTCCATATCCCTCTTTATTAGTTGGCAGTTACTTGGTTGGTTTCTGAGAGGGATGTTCAGCTTCTCACTGTGGTGACGAATTTGTCCATTTTGCTTTGTAGGGCTATCAGTATTTGCTTTATATATTCCCCTCTGTGGTACCCCAGTTAAACATCTTCCTTGTTTTGCTAGGCCCTGTGGTCCCAGGTGTCTACTACTGAGGCCGTGAAGAAGCCTAGTTACTTCTCAGCTTCCATAACAAAACTTTCTCTTGCATATTTTGTATCCTTTGTTCTCTTTTTAATTTAAACTCTGCTTTTAGGATTTCCTTTAATGTCCAGTCCTCTGAGAATTCTCCTTCTTGTTTTTAAGCACTGAGCATTTTAAATGTTTAAATTATTCTGTTGTAACTTCTATATGGATTTGATAGAAGAGGCCGAGGAGAGGCTAAAGTATATGCTCATTTCAAGCATTTCAAGATTAAACTTGAGTTATTCTAAGATGCCTATAATGGTCTTTCTCTTCCACTCTCCAGACTCTCCTTTTATCATGCCACCTCCTGCCCTGACTTTCCAACCTATATTTGCTCCTTTCACGTTGTTATAAAGGAACTACCTGAGGTTGGATAATTTATAAGGAAAGGAGGTTTATTTAGTTCACAATTCTAGAGACTATACAAGAAGCATGGCTCTGACATCTGCTTCTGCTGTGGGCCTCAGGAAGCTCCCAGTCATGGGAAACTGGTAAGGGGAGGAGGCTCAGATGAGAGAGGAGGAGGGTACCAGGCTCTTTTAAACAATCGGTTCTCCCATGGAATAACACAGTGAGAACTCACTTATAACCACAAGAAAGGTACTAAGCCATTCGTGAAGGATTTGTCCCATGACCCAAACACCTCTGACTCTAGGCTCCACCTCTAACATTGAGGATCAAATTTCAGCTTGAGATTTGGATTTGCAGGAGGCAAAGTATATCACAATGCCATCAATCTTCTTTCAGTTTCTCAATGCAGAAAGATTTCTCCTGACCCAAGACTTTTACATATCAGAATTCTCTGCCTGGAATTGCCATTTTCCCCATGATTGACCTGATAACCATATTTTTCCTTCAGAAATGAGATAAAATGTCACTTACTTAGAGCCATCTTCGGCAATCTAATATAAACCAGGCCATTCAATTCTTTTTTATTTTATTTTATTTTTTTAACTTTTATTTTAGGTTCAAGGGTATATATACAGGTTTGTTATACAGGTAAATTGCGTGTTGCAGGAGTTCAGTGTATTAATCTGTTTTCACACTGACTAATTGGGTATTAAATAAATACCCAAGACTGGGTAATTGATAAACACAAAAGGTTTAATTGACTCACTGTTCTGTATGGCTGGGAGGCCTCAGGGAGGCTTACAATCATGGCAGAAGGAGAAGCAGACAAGGTGGCAGGAGAAACAGAGAGAAACCCAGGGGAAATTCGCCATTTATAAAGCCAACAGATCTCGTGAGAACTCCCTCACTATGATGAGAGCATGGGGGAAACCGCCCCCATGATCCAGTCACCTCCCACCCACCAGGTCTGTCCCTCAATACCTGGGACAGGTGTTGAATTATAATTCAAGATGAGACTTGGGTGAGGACACAAAGCCTAAACATATCATTTGATATACAGATTATTTCATCACCCAGGTAAGGATGTCTGTTGTTCCCTTCTTTGTGTCTGTATGTACTCAATGTTTTAGCTCCACTTATAAGTGAGAATATGCGGTATTTGTTTTTCTGTTTCTGCATTAATTTGCTTAGGAAAATGGCTTCCAGCTCCAACGATGTTGCTGCAAAAGACATGATCTCATTCTTTTTATGGCTTCATAGTTTTCCATAGTGTATATGTATCACATTTTCTTTATCCAGTCTACCATTGATGGGGATTTAGGTTGATTCCATGTCTTTGCTATTATGAATAGAGTTGCAATGAACATACACAAGCATGTCTTTATAGTAGAGCAATTTATATTTCTTTGGATATCATACTCAACAATGGGATCGCTGGGTCAAATGGTACTTTCGCTTTAAGTTCTTTGAGAAATTGCCAAACTGTATTCACAATGGCTGAACTAATTTACATTTCCCCCAGCAGTATATAAGCATTTCCTTTTATTCACAACATAACTAGCATTCGTTTTGTTTGTTTGTTTGTTTGTTTGTTGGTGTTTTAGTTTTTAATGATAGCCATTCTGACTGGTGTGAGGTGGTATCTCACTGTGGTTTTGGTTTGCATTTCTCTAGTGATTAGTGATGTGGAGCATATTTTTTCATATGCTTGTTTACCACATGTATGTCTTCTTTTGAAAAGTGTTTATTCATGTCCTTTGCCCATATTTTAATGGTGTTGCTTGTTTGTTTCTTGTACATTTATTTAAATTCCTTATAGATTGTGGATATTAGACCTTTTGTGGATGCACAGTTTGCGAAAATCTTCTCCCACTCTGTAGGTTGTCTGTTTATTCTGTTGATAGTTTCTTTCACTGTGCAAAAGGTCTCTAGTTTAATTAGATCCCATTTGTCAATTTTTATTTTTGTTGCAATTGCTTTTGGTGTCTTCATCATAAAATCTTTGCTAGTCCTATGTCCAGAATGATGTTTCCTAGGTTATCTTCCAGTATTTTCACAGTTTTAGGTTTTACGTTTAAGTCTTTAATTCATCTTGAATTGATTTTTGTATATGATATGAGGAAGGGGTCCAGTTTCAATCTTCCACATATGCAGACCCTTCAATTCTAGTTTGTTGCAGTACCTCTACTTTATTTCAGTTTAGCATATTTCATGATCATATACCTAACTAATTATTCGCTATTTTATTCTTTCTTCCAAATTTAGTTTCAAATTCAAATTGATCAGAGACTATGTCTAGTTGTTCTTTGATGTATTCTTATTGTCAGGACAGTACTGGAAATATAGTAGGTATTAAAAGAACATCTGTTAAATGAACAAATAAATACCAGCCCCAAATAGTTGCACACTTTGGGTAGGGGTTGGGAAGATCACAGGAACTAATATCAGGCTAAAATTCCATATAGACACGACACGTTGATTTTAAGGAGATATATCTAGTCTGAGATTTTAGGAAAATCATAAAAGCTACAAGTGCAAGACATTTTATATTTATGATAGCTAGTCTTTACCTTAACATTGAAATTTACAGATAAGTTGAGGATTAGGGAAATCAAGTAACTTAACACAAGATCAAGTTATTTATAATAGCAGACCTGGGATTCAAAACCGGATATGTTTGTTTCCAAAGTTTTTCCTTTCTTTACACTACTACCCTCTTCACCGTTATGCAATATTTGATATCTAAGAAATATTACTAATTTTATTTTGAAGGCAATTTATTTTAAGAAAACCAAAATGACATTTTCAGCTTTGGAATTCATCTAAACTGAGACAAATACAAAAATCTAGCTACCCATATAGATTTAAAAAATTATTTGTACAACTGAAGAAATATTGAAAAGTATCAATTTTCACTAAGTTGTTAGTTTCTGTGGACTTCTCTAACAAATTTTATTGAGTTCAATTTACCGAAGTAAATAAGCATGACCATAAGAATTGATGGAGATAAGTGAGAACTGCTGCTTGTTTCTTCATTAAGGCTGAGCAGATGAGCTCCATTTAATACTAAGTCTAATTCTTCTGTACATTAAGATAGCAACTCAAGTCAGTTTGGGCCATCCAATTCTTCCACATAAAGTTGGCTAAAACATCTGGATGATTGATTAAATATGTGACTGAACTGATGGAACACTTGGGCATCATAAAAACAAACCAAGAGCAATTTTTGCCTGACTCTAAGAAATGGGAAAAATCAATATTTCTCTTTAAGACTTTTCGTCACCTGCCTAATAATCTAAATATGGCTCCTAAGAAGATGAACATTGTGTGCGTTTTACATTCCTCGCATCTCTAGAGGGGTTTTGTTTATTTAGTTTCTGTGGCTGAATGTTTAAAACAAAAATGCAAAGAACAACTTGGAAAGAGTTTTACAAAAACAAGAGGTTCACTACACCCTTATTACAACATTATTTTTATTTAGCCAGTTTTTTAAATAAGTAGTTTTGCAATAAAAGCAATAAATAAAAGATATAAAAACCTAGAACTTCCTAGATTATAACAATTCAGAAAGAAAAACTTGAGTAATACTTAATATATCAACATGAAATATAGCTACATAAGAAAATGTTAAATGATAAACACAAGAAAGTAAAAGGAGAGAGAAACTGAGACTAAAAGGAGAGAGAAACTGAATATAATACCTTTGAGAGAGGGTCATGTGCAATCCAACAATAATACCTCAATTACTACAATGATACACACTGACAAAAAGCTCAAAATGTAATAATTATTAGGCTTGGTGCAGTGACTCACGCCTGTACTCCCAGCACTTTGGGAGGCTGAGGTGGGCAGATCACAAGGTCAGGAGTTTGAGACTGGCCTGGCCAACATGGTGAAACCCGTCTCTACTAAAAGTACAAAATTACCTGGGCGTGGTGGCACATGACTGTAATCCGAGCTAATCAGGAGGCTGAGGCGGGAGTATCGCTTGAACCCGGGAGGCAGAGGTTGCAGTGAGCCGAGATTGTGCCATTGCACTCCACCAGGGCAACAAGAGAAAAAAGCTCCATCTCAAAAAAAAAAAAAAAAAAAAAAGCCAGAACTATTAATTTTATTAAACAATAATTTTGCTAATATTAAATTAAAATTATACTTTCTCAAATTATTGATTTTGAAAATTTATTTTATTTTCTTTTTTCCATTTTGATTCACTTTTAAAGATATTCATTTCCAGTATAAAGAAGGTCACTGTATCTCTTCTATGTGGCACATACATGAAAAGTGTGGATTTGTTGGAAATAGGTAAAGTTGGAATAAGTATTGGATTTCTTGGAAATAAATAAAGGTAAGTGTAAAATGGCAATTAAGATCATAGGTCTGGAGTCATATTACATTTCCATCTAAATCACATATGCAAAAGAGTCACAAGCAGTGCATACCAATTGCCTCTAATTTCTATTTGTATAACTGCAGTAAAGTTATTCAATCTATCTGTGTCTCTATTTGTTTCACTGGCTAATAACAATAAAAATAATGAGGCCGGGCGCGGTGGCTCAAGCCTGTAATCCCAGCACTTTGGGAGGCCGAGACGGGCGGATCACAAGGTCAGGAAATCGAGACCATCCTGGCTAACATGGTGAAACCCCGTCTCTACTAAAAAATACAAAAAACTAGCCGGGCGAGGTGGCGGGCGCCTGTAGTCCCAGCTACTCGGGAGGCTGAGGCAGGAGAATGGCGTAAACCCGGGAGGCGGAGCTTGCAATGAGCGGAGATCCGGCCACTGCACTCCAGCCCGGGCGACAGAGCGAGACTCCGTCTCAAAAAAAATAAAAATATAAAAGTAAAAAAAATAATGATAACTCTTGTTCAGTTGCAGTGTACCAAAGTAAGAAAAAATTTTTTTCTTTTGTTGTTTCTATTGTTGTTTAAAAAAAACAACAATAACCCAATAAGGTCATTTTGAGAATAAGGTTGATCACACACACAAAGCAATAGTACCTAATATAGAAAAAAAATATATATGCTCAAAGCCATCAAGAAGAAAATTCACTGGTATATTTCTAGTATTAGCTATACAAACAACATTCTGTAATTATTTGTTTATATTTGTTTAACGAGCAGTCTGGTGTCTATCTTTTTTCACAGAGAAATGAATGGAAAACAATCACACAAAATACTACAGGCAAGGAGAGTGCAAAGGATAAGGTACAGGGAAAATTAGGCTTTTGTGTGTGTGTGTGTGCAAAGGGGATATAACAGACGCTCATCTTGTGTCATATGTTTCCTTAAACATTTTACAAACGCTTTTTTACAGCCTTGAAATCTTGTTTTGACTCCCCATTCTCTACGTAACGAATCACAAAGATCACTAATAATTAACCCCTTTTCAGGTTTCATCTTCAACACGCTCTCTCCCACAGCACGTGACAATGTAGACCAATCTCTGCCTTTCCCCTTTCCATTTGCTTTAAATAACATGACAGTGTATTGATTTTTTTGTTTTCTTCATTTTCCTCCCAGTCTTCTTTGTTCTTTGATGTATTTTTTTCTTTATTTGTATGTTCTTTCTTGGACATACTACAAGAATGTGTATACTAGATAAATGAGATACCATATATGAAACATCAAACCCAGGGTCTCATATATAAGGGATCAAAACATTTAAGTTCCCTTTCTTCTCTTATGCTCTACTTATCTCAGTGATGTCATCAGTGCTCATGACTTTAATAATCACTTCCACATAGACAAGGCTTAAATATTTATCTTCTACTAACTTCTCTCCTCAGATTTACTCCTCTGTTCCTACCTGCCCATTGAATAACCATCAAGTCGACCTCAATTCTTCTTTTCCTACCCCAGACCACATACCACTGCTCCCAGCTTCTGTGTAAGCCCTCTAACTTATCTACTTATGGCACTGGTGATTTATTTCGATCCTGCTGTAAATATCAAAGCTTGCTTTCCCACTTTGTTGTCACCTGTAAAAGTCACTAGGTACTGGAGGATCTACCTTCACCATGTCTATCACGTTCATGTTCTCTTTTAAATTCTCATTATCACTTTACTTGTTCAAGACTGTTAAACATTCAATGCTGGATAATTTGTCGTACACTCGAGACTGCTCATTCCAAATCTATGTTTTCATCATTTTGTTGTCACTACTACTACATTAATCTTCTATGTATGTATATGGAGCATTTCTTTGATTATACCAATTTTTTAAAAGTTTCTTAAATACAAACTCAATGCTTTCTATGAATTTATAGACTTAGCATTCATGATTTTAATTCTTTCAGCATGTTTCAAGAAAGCTACATTAGTAAGAGCTCCCTGCTTCTGCCTTGTTCTTTCTTACCCTTTTTCATCTTCCATATGAGATTTTCTCCCCTACAATCACCACTGATTGACATTAAACCTATAATTCAAGTCTCAGTGTAGGTACCATGGTCTCCATTGAGTAATTCTATTCACTTTTCAAGCTTAGACAGCAGAAAGCATATTTAACATAGCTTTTCGTTGTTCACAGGATTCACCACAGTGCCCTTCACATTGTGAGTACTTAATATCTGTTTGATGAATGCAAGGATAGATTTGTTTTTCTTGGGATCCATGTACTTATCACCATGTGCTGTAGAATGAAGACCTTTGAGAGCAGGAGCTTTGTCCTGTGTTTCATATTTCATTTCTCCACAGTTCCCAGTAATGTTCCAAAAACACCTAAAAATAAGAGAAAAGGGTAAATCTTATTTATATTGTTGGTTTTGAAGAAAACAGATAGTTCTATCTCACAGATAGAAATATGAAATGACAGCTAGCTGTGGTTAGAATGAGCCATGCCCAGAGGCCTAATTTGAGTTATCAAAAATGCAATTTCAGCAGCAGCAGCAGCAACCACTGTAACCACCATCAGTTTTGAGCAAAATATGATAGGTCTTACACTCAAAAAAGGCTCAGCATTTGTGATAAAGAAAAATTGTAAACAGAAGCCAATAAAAAGGATTGTCAAAGGGTCATTTGGTGCTGTTGACGTCTTCACCAGCAGACAGGACTGAAGACGGGATACTGGAGTTGGGGGGATTCTGAACCACACCTTGTAGGAAAGGGGCTTAAATTTTCACTTCAGCTTCTTAAGAGGGGATTCACTCACATAGGTCTATTTTTTTTTTTTTTTCCCACAGATTTGGTGATGAATAAGGCAAAGTATAGAAGAGGGAGAAGGCCTCCCTTTTCTGGCACACAGTACAAATGTGGCCTAGACTATGTTTTAAAAACAATTTGGGAAAGTGTTCTTTACCGGCTCTTGGTGGTGAGAGGCTTATATGAGGTGATTGATATGGACCTCAGAGGGTTTTTTTAGCATACATTTTCTCCATTCTCTCTTCCCTCCCCGCCCCCGCCACCATGAGTATTTAGTCCCTGACCAGTTTTACAGAAAGACCAACTCAAGGAAAATAGGTTACTGAAAATGAGCTTTAGAGAAAACAGTCCTAGGGTTAAATCCCAATTCTTTCACTAGGGTAAAACAAAGATAATTGTAAACAAAATGTAACAAAGCAACAAATATGAACAAAAATAATAGCAGCTTCTACTTGTTGAACACTTACTCTGTATCAGTTGCTATGCGGAGAACCATCCATTTATTTTCTCATTTACTCTTCATGTCAGTCCTGGGAGGAAGGTATTATTATTTACATTGCGTAGGTGAAGAAAATTTAACTTCAGAAAAGTTTTGGTCTCAATTATATGCATGTAAAGACTATTTTCTTCATCCTTGTGGTTTGCCCCTCTGATTCTACAAGGCTGCCTTTTAATTAACTCCTCTGAACATCAGACATATTGGAAAGCAGAGTCTAGCCATATTCCCTTCTGATACTGAATTCTGTGCATGGGATTTAAATTTAGGATATTTTATTCCATATTAAAGAGTTTCTTAACTTTATTTCACTTTGTACTGTTCAGACTTGGCTTACATTTGGTACTCATGAGCAGCAACAAAAGTAAAATGAATTGCAAGTTTTTGGCTCAAAAGAAAGGTTTTTTTAAAACTGAAATTTTTGAACACTTAAATAAACAATCAGAATCATGAGGGCCATATGAATAATATATTCATATGTCTTCACAAAGTTTACAGATTGAAAGCAAACATTTACTTTTGGAAAGGATAAAGATCACTCGTTAGTAATTATCAATCAGTACCATAATTAGAATTCTGAGAAGAATTATTAAGACCGTGATGGTTAATTTTATGTGTCAACTTGCGTGGGCCACGATACCCATTATTCTGATTGTTTCTGTAATGTGTTTTTGGATACGATTTCACTTAAGTCGGTGGACTTTGAGTAGGAGATTGCCCTCTATGCTATTGCTAGGCCTTAACCTATCAGTGGAAGGCCTGGATACAACAAAAGATCAACCTCCCTCAAGCAAGAGGGAGTTCTCCAGGAGACTGCTTTTGGACATCTGCAACATCAGCTCTTCTTGGTTCCTCAGCACACGCACTATCTTTGTACTTGAACTGTGGTTCTTTCCAGAGTCCCCAGCCTGCCCGCCTCCCCTTCATACTTTGGGCTCACCAAGCCTCCAAAATCATGTGAGCCAATTCCTTAAAATGTATGTGTGTTTGTGTGTTTGTGTGTGTGTGTGTGTGTTCAGTTGTCCCTCAGTATCCATGGGGAATAGGATTCAGGACCTCCCTAAGTTACCAAAACCCATGGATGCTCAAGTCCCTGATATAAAATGGCATAGCATTTTCATATAGCCTATGCACATCCTTCCATATACTTTAAATCATTGCTAGATTGCTTACAATGACTAGTGCAATATATATGCTATGTAAATGATTGTTTACCCTATTGTTTAGGGACTAATGACCAAAATGTCTGTACATGTTTGGTACAGATGCAACTTTATTTTCTGAAAATTTTAGATTCATAGTTGGTTGAATCAATGGATGCAGAACTCACAGATACAGAGAGTTGACTGTATATACATATACATCTTGTTGGTTCTGTTTCTCTGGAGAACCTTAAGTAGAACAGAGTGTTACAGCAGCATCAATCCATACTTGAGGAAAAGTTTCATCATTCTTTAGAAATTTTGAAATGAATAATTCCATTGAATTAGAAATCTATTAGGATGACCAGCATACATTTTGAGATGTTCATGTTCAATGAAAGAACAGAAAGAGCTATTAGGTTTAAGGACTTCAATTATTGAGGACCATTTACATGGTTTAAGTTATCTAAATTCTGGTTAATGTTGAGAAAGAAGTTTGCATCAATATAGAAAGAGTGATAAATACATCTCCACCATTTGCTACGACCAGTTTGTGAGACTAAAGTTTCCTGTAGATTGATGACTACTATGATTTCAGAGAGGTCATCATTTAAAAGTGTTGATTAGAAATTTGGGGAAGTCACTTCAAGCATAAATCCTGGTATAAAGGCTATGTTTATATTTATAAACTAAAATTTCTTACTAGAAAAAATTTTAAAGATTTTCTTTCAATATTTTATAAAAATTAAATTGTTTTTTCCCTAAAACTGTATAATTTATTTTCTATTGTAATTATACGACCTAAGTAAAAGACAATGATTACTTCTTAAACCAAGATCTATGTAGATGCTAAAACCCTCCACACCAGTGTACTCCTATAAGCCACATAAATATTATGTTCCCATGTATATCATAATATGAAAAAGATTAAAAGTGCTGTTGTAGAGAAAAAAATTGGACTCTTCTTCTAAAGTCAATATAGAATAATTGAACTACGTAAAACTAAAAGGACATGAAAGATTTTAATATAATTCTGCTTGCCACATTTTACCTAGATGGTTTTGAAGTTTCATGCCAGGAAGTGTTTTAGAGATGTTTCAGATTTTAAAAGCTTTCAGCTACAGCTGCCTCATCATAATGAACAAGACAAGACAAGACCGGGTACATAGAGACCATTTGAGGTTGTTGCAATAATCCAGAAGAGAGATGACATAGCCTGAATCAGGGTAGTGTTAGTGGTAAGGGAGAGAAGTAGGAAGATGTAGGAGATATTTATGAATTAGACTCAATGCGATTTTTATTGATTTGATGTGAAGGCTAATGAAGAGAGAGGGAAAAATAAAGTTTCTGACTTGAGCAACATAAACTGGCAACAGTACCAATGAAGAGCTCTGTGTTACCCAAGAGTGTGGTGTAGGATGACATTCACATTAATCCTCATCCACAGAGCATGTGGTGACCCTCAGATCCTGTCCTCAAAGAGGCCAAGGAGCCCAAGAAAACCATCAGCTCCTTGATATTTTCTCCTTTGACCAAAAAGGATGAGAATAGCTTTTTCCTCTTTCACAATGTCTCACAGCCCCTCCCAGAATTCTAGGTCACTTTAAAGGAACACCATTCAGAGCTATCTAACCTAAATTTAGGCAACTATATTGTAGCTTCTTGACCTAATCTTTATTTCCCTGAAGTGGAAGCTTACTTCTTAATCATTCCCACCTACCTCCATTACAATTTGTATCGTTGTAGTACAAATTATATTCATTTAAGGGAATTGGGTGTCTTTGGGGGATTCCCTCTTCAGGAGTGGAAAAGATAGCCAGACAGGGAAGAAGCATTAATAGATCAGAACACATTCAAGATTGAGAAGGATCTTGGAAACCTTGATCCATCTTTTTTTTTTTTTAATTTTGCAGACAGAAAAATTGCAGCCCAGAGGTAAGGTACCATAAGTTGGGACAAGGGAAGATACAGGACAGAATGTTAAAGAAGCTTACTAGAAATAGAGATGTAGATAAATTAATGAGTCACATCAATTTTTCTATCTTAATCACTACAATATTTCACCAGAATTAAGATACCAATAGTTGTAAGGCATGAAAAAAAGCACTGCCCATTAAATTATGACAACATGCTGAGATGTCACCACTGTAAGATATATCTCAATTTCTGGTTTGTTAAGTATTAAACATATTTCAGTATTATTGAATTCAGTAAACAATTCAGTAGAATTGAGGAACTCTGATAGCAAACTTTCCAATCAAAATTCCTATGGCACAACAAACAAAAATTACAAAAAAAAAAAAAAATTTCTATGGCAGATGGTGACATTTCTAGCCTACTTTTAAAAGTCAAGAATCTCTTAAACACTATAATATACAATCAGAAATTATATCCACTCAAGACTTTAAAACTCTTATTTTTTTCTATGTTATAGAAAAATGAACTTACAATTACATGTTTGGGCTCATTCAGAATTTTGGTTACAAAAAATTGCAATGATATGTAATTAGTTATTCATACTGAATGACTATAAACCTCTTATATAATTTGAAGAGGTCACAGACCACAGACTTCTACCTTCTGCTTTATTTCAAAGCTTATAGCAGTCTAAGGAACTCTGGAACCATTCAGATGATACAAAATGCACACTTGCTTTTATTTTGTAAGCATCCCTTAAACATGAGTTATTACATAAATTTCTTGTTCTAAGTATATTTACTGGATTATTATTAAGTAATAAAATATTAAGCCAAAAATGGATAATGAAAGCACATGCTCTAAATTGAAGGAAGGAAAAAATAATAAAATGTATGATGTAGTAAAATGCATGAACATGTAAATGTTATCCAGCCTTCTTAAGCAGGAACTGTTTTTGCTTTTGAGAGTACATTCTTGCATGATGTGCATGGAATAACATTGGAGGTGTAATTAGAAAAACAGCACTAAAATCTATCTTCCTGCAATGTAGCATGACTTAACCCTAAGATGAGGAGTACAATATCAAAGTATACATTTTGCTTTAAGTTGACAGATTGCTTGGACTCTTCTCCCAACAGACTTACTATAGTTGAGAAATGCATATTTCAGATTTGTCATAAGAGATTATTACAGGTTCTGCTCACCACATTGTGTCTAGGTGGCCTTTGGGTTTCAATGCTGGGAAGTACATTTCTTATATTTCAGAATTTAAGGGCTTTTGGAAACAACAACCTCATTGCATTCTTGAGAGGGACATGTTACACACACACTCAGAAAATAATATAGATTAATATAGACTCAAGGAGTCTATATTCAAGGCAAGGAGTTTAATGTACAAAAACATCAAGATGATATTAGAAGATTCCATACTCCTGGCATTCTTATACAAATCTTGTGTATTGTAAACAAAACAAAATAAAACAGCTCCTTAAAAAATTCTACTTTCATTTGTATTATCTCTTAGATTTTCTTTCTTTCTTTTTTTTTGAGATGGATTCTCGCTCTGTCGCCCAGGCTGGAGTGCAATGGCACGGTCTCAGCTCACTGCAACCTCCGCCTCCCAGGTTCAAGTGATTCTCCTGCCTCAGCCTCCTGAATAGCTGGGATTACAGGCATGTGCCACCACGCCCAGCTGATTTTTTGTATTTTTAGTAGAGATGGGGTTTCTCCATGTTGCTCAGGCTGGTCTCGAACTCCCAACCTTAGGTGGTCCTCCCACCTTGGCCTCCCAAAGTGCTGGGATTACAGGTGTGAGCCACTAGATTTTCTTTTATTAATGTTTAGAGAATCTCAATATTTGCTATTCTTTTCATTAAAACTTTATTTGAGATTTGCTGGTAATGTCTAACATTGGTTTTATTTGATCTCACATTAAAGTCACGATACTTTTTAATAGTACAGAGGAAATATCATTCAATATAATTTTTCACACATCTTTAGTAATGTGTGGAAATAGAGGAGACATCAAATGATATCAGAAGTAGAGTTTTCTTTCACACCTTTACTTCCTTCAGTTTCAGGAAATGAAAGTGATGTGTTTAAGTAAGAAATACCAGACAGAACAGAAGTGAGCAGGGTGCTATAGCTTTGCTGCTGGTTGTCTGTCTATTCGATAAACTTTTATTAGAACAGGCAAAATATGCAAACATCAAATCCATCAAACTGACCAAACTCAGCAACAGTGACACAATGTGGTGAGCAGAACCTGTAATAATCTCTTATGACAAATCTGAACCCACAAGAAGAAAAAGATAGGAGTGATGCTATATGAATGAGCCCTTGGGTGACTCCTGCCATCCAAAAATTATCATCCAAAATTTTCTTCCTGTTTTTTTTTTTTTTTTTTTTTTTTAATCCTCAGGGATTACTATAAGTGATTTCCACAATTGCAAAGTAACCTGAAGCTCCAGGAAAAAGATTTTAAAATAGTTTATGTTTGTATATCATAATTTATCCTTACCTACTCCTGGTTTTCTTCTTGTGAAAACACGTGTTCTTCTAATCTTGTGGACCATCTTTTTTTGCAGCCCAAGTAATTGAGATTGACCATGCAATTATTATGTCCAACCACCAGTAGTTCAATTTCATAATAAATTTTATCTTGAGTTTAAACACTAATTCATCATGTACCAAATGACTCTCCTAAGGGTGCATATGTGCATAAGGGTGTGTGTGCATACAAGTGTGTCTTCAGAACTATAAAAAATTTCAATAGGCTACAATCCCAAAAGCACAAATCTCTTATTGTAATTTATGTGCTAAAAATAATAGTATATTTTAGTCAATTTCTGATCTACTGACCAACCTTATTTTCAGCAATATTTTGTTTAGAATTTGTAATATCATTTATACAGCCTATTAATTAAGCTAAAAGACTACGGTAACTCTGTGGAGTGTTACCTAATTTAGTTGGGTAACTGGAAATGAAGATGTGTCCTTCTTCCCTTGTTAGAGCAAGAGGAAGAGATTCAACTGTGATGTTGTTCTAGGGACCTACGTGGGATTCAGAGATGCCTTCTGGCTTACTTTACTGTAGGCCATCCTGGGAAATTTCAAGTCATTCACAAATATACACACCAAAATCAAGTTCTAAATTGCAAACAGAATGAGTAAGTAAAGATCAAAGTGAAGAGGGTGTGGAATTTGGAGTGCCAGTGGGTAGAATGGTGTGCCACGGGAAGGAGAGAGGAGCATTTCACCAACAAGGTAAGGGAGTGGTTTGTTAAATTTCTTTGGTACATAGGTATTGACAAGCCTTGTGGGCTTCAAGTTCTAGCCTAGGGCAGAACAAAGTAGACAACCTGCAAAACTAGTTGGACCTCTTTTGACTTATGGGACTCAAAGACCAACTAGTAGGTTTTATGGCACTTTCACACTCATGAGTCAGTTTCTTGACACATTTTGTCTCTCTCTCTCTTTTTTTATCCTGAGGGCATTTATTTAAATATGTATTCACCACTGACATTTTAAGATATTCTACAAAACATCAAAGCAGGAAATCTTGTTGAGCAGGACTCAAACCACCATCCCAACCCAACACATACCTCTAATCTCTGATGCTAGCTAGAGCTGATTTTATGAAGATGTGAACTGAGAGTCTTTTACAGCAGTGTACATATATGAGAATCAGAGTAGTGGTGTTGAATAAGTTTTAAATGTCATATTCAGCAGTTTAATTACTTTGTGTGTGCGTGTGCGTAATGATGCTTATTTGGCTATTTTACTAACCTCAAAGTAAGGAATGAGACTTTTATACTCATTGAAAGGGAACCTGGGCTAAAAGGTTGAAAGATGCATTCCTATTTTATGTAGGATTAGGGCTAAGTATGCTTGCTTTCCAATCTACAAGGGTGGGTGGAGGCAGAGCACACATATTTGTCATGTATGGCACAGGCAGCTGAGAGTTGCAGTGATAAAGGCTGAAAGGCTGAACTGCAATGTGGAAGGCTGAGCCATACTGGTCTCTTGACCTTGTATCTTAGGTCATCTTGGTCAACAGTAGAGTATTGTCACATAATATCATACTGCTTCTCCTTTCATGTACTGGATTCATGCTTCTAAAAGAATTTAATTGATGTTTTTAGTGCAGATTTATAACTAGCAAATTCATCTTAAGTACTCACCTTGCAGGTCACTTCATACTCAGTGTTATAGACAGCATTCCTAAGCTTTGTCCTCATGGAGCTCATTAAGGAGTGTAGAACATAATGGAAATAAAGACTGAGACATAGATAGGTAGAAGTACAATATGGCACCTTTGACCTTAGCAATGTATATAATACACCAAAAGATGGAAGGAGAAGTATTTGTTGAAGTATTTTTGTTAAAACACATTATTCTGGACTTACACACAAGCAATAAAAAGATAAAAGTAGACATATGAAGGATTGTTTCAACAAATAGAAAGGGCATTAATAGGTTTTGCCAAAATCTTTAAAGACATAATTTGTATATCTTATGTCATAAAGACATGTGACACATATTTATAGAGAAATATAAAAATACATGTGGACCAAATGTTTATGGATAAAAATATTTAATAAATCAAGTGCTGTATTAGAATTTGGCTGGAGATGTTGATGTTATTTTTAGTTTTTGTGAGCAATTACTAGGATACTTTTGGCAAATGAGGTGGTTAAAAGAGGGTCGTAAAAATAATCACAAATTATTACAGGTCTTATGGCATACAATTGATAGTGTTTTCCAAATTTGTGGCCTAAGCTATGTATCTGTGACAGATGAAAATCTCATTTTTTAATTCCAAAAATTCATGAAATATATTTTCGGATTATTGTTTTCAAGGATCCTTTAGCAATAAAATAAGCAGTTAAAATTAATATCCTCTGCATCACACTAAGAAGCAGAGAATAATTTATGGCTAGATATCCCAAATTTCAAGTCAGGTTCCTTCCAGACACAGCTGTGCACCAAATGAAAATGCAAAGCATTTCATTATATAGTATATCATTTGATTTCCAATTAATAAATGGAAGATTTATTTCTAACAGTTTCTCTGTTCACATCTGGATATATAATATGAAATGTGGAAGGAAGTTCTAGTTTGATAGTGTCTCAATTACAATTGCCAAAAGTAATTATTTATATTTCCAAAAAAGACAGTCATCCCTCTTTCGGGCAGTAGACAAAACATTTTAAATATGTTTTAAACACTCCTTCTACATGAGCATGTCTCTTTCCCAATGAACCTCAGTATACTTTGTTATTAGCTATCCTTGCTGTTACGTGGAGGAATTGCAAAATTTATTCTGCATATCCTTATCTTTACTACTATTTCAAAAACAGAAAAGATTGCTAAAATAGCTTCATTTACTGAGTGTTGGAAAAAACTTACCAGTTAAGAATAATTGTAGAGTCTAAACAATGAAAAAATGTATTGAGGAAAGAAAGGAAAAATATGATATTGTGTGTTTTATAATTCAAGCTAAGGTGGCAAGAAATGACTTAAAAATGTGTTTTGTGTTTAAATTATAGATTCACAGGAAGTTGAAAATGGAAAAAGGTAGTATTACCCTCCACTCAATTTCCCCCAGTGGTTGCCTGCTGCACAACTGTAGGACAGTATCAAAACCAGAAAAATCAACATTGCTACAGTATTAATATTTTATCATCTGTGTAGATTTGTGTAATGACCACCACAATCAAGACACAGAACTATACCATCACCACAAAGTCACTCTTTTCTCTCCCTATCCTTTTATAGCACTCTCCTGCCACCATCCATCACCTCTGGCAACCTTTAATTTGTTTTCCATCTCTGTAATTTTGTCATTTCCAGTATGTTATATAAATGGAATCATACAGTATGCGACCCTTAGAGACTGGCTCTTCTCTACACAGCATGGTAGCCTTGAGATTCATCCAAGCAGTTGCATATATGAACATTCCTTTATTTTCATTGGAATAAATGCCCAGCAGAATCGATGCTGGCTCATATAATAAGTGTCTGTTGAATTTTTAAGAAAGTGCCAAACTATTTTCTGGAATGACTGTAACATTTTCCATTCTCTCCAGCAATGTATGAGAGATCCAGTTTCTCTGCATCCCCACCAGCATCTGGTATTGTCGCTATTTTCACTTTGGCTGTTTTAATAGGTGTTTGATGATACTTCATGATGGTCTCAAATTGCATTTCCTTAATGTTAATGATTTTGAACATCTTTTCATGTACTTATTGTCATCTGTATATCCTCTTCAAATGAGTTATGTCTATTTATTTTAAATATGTTCATAGGATACAAATTGATATCACAGAATATCAAGTGATTTCTTTAAATAGTAAGTATATTTGTTAATCAAATATATTGGATTTTTCTGTAAAGGGTCCTTGGTGACAGCCCCAGGAATTATATGCAATAAAATTACAATGGATATATAATTCTATAATCAAGGACTATTAGTTGAGTTAAGTCGAGTTTTCAAAACAGTAGAAAAAATATAAATAGCAAGCTCCCCAAATAAACCAAGTAAAATAAAGAGCTCAACCCTCAATGTTTTCCACATAATTTTAAAACCATGAGTAAGGTTGTAATTGTAAGACAATACAAAGGAAAGGCTGATGATAATGTTTTGTCTAGAAAAAAAAATATTTTGTACAGAATAAGTTGATTTAATGAATATACTCATAACAATCAGAAGGTGAGAAAAGAACATTTAATCTAATCACATTTCTACATAGAATAAGTTGTTCAAGTGGGTTTCCTTTATCCTTGTTTTCATTTCTTATTAGTAACACAGGAAAGCTACTGACTCCACACACAATACGAAAAGTAGACTTTTCATAGGGGAACCAAATGCTGACATGATACTTATTGAAACTATATTTCGAAGGTAGCTGATAATTCTCCTGAAAGATTCAATTAACTTAGGTTAAATTATTTATTAATTCATTTAGGCAGCGTTTATTAAGTACCCATAGTATATTTTAACTAATCAAATACTGTGTGAAACTCTTGGGATCCATGAACATATAAAATATATTTCATGCTTTTCAGAGACTTAAAATATAATACAGGGAAACAGAATTGTATAAAGTTTAAGTACACTAATGTTTCCTTAAAATTTTTAAAGAAAAAGAATGATATCTGATGGTCAAGGATGGTCACCTCTCTGAACTTATAACAAAACTGTTCTGAATACTTGACAGAGTTCATTTACATAGTCCTTTGTTACTATTTATTTTCACTTATAAACTGTTTTTAAAGTCATGAAAAAAACAGCAAAAAGAGAAAGATGAAAAGAGATGGTAGCTGAAAGCAACATTCTATACCTAACAGTTACAAATTATATTTTATTCATTTTGCTCTATTAATTTCTCCAAAAGATTGTAGTTGTTTCTGGCTAATGGAAATACTATATATATATCTGTTATGTACTGCAAATATATACATATGTTGGTTATTTAATAACTAAATGCATGTTTAGATACTACATTGTATATGTGGGTCTGATATGAATGGCATATTAGAATTCAAGAAGGCGTGGTGGGTAGTCATTTACCATAAATTTGATGTGTTTCTCAGACTGAAGATCCTAAGGAAGAAAAAAATGCTTGTGTAAAGTAAGAGTGCTCCCTATAGAGTTAGAAGGATTTGTAAAGGAAGGAAATGGAAATAATTATTCTGAATTTCACTCAGGACCAAATATAAGGACAAGAAAAGATGTGATCCAAATAGATTTCTTAAGTCTTTCAAATTTGAAAGTGGTTAATGAAGTGTGTTAAAAATATCCATCTCTGTACCATCTCACACCAGTTAGAATGGCAATCATTAAAAAATCAGGAAACAACAGGTGTTGGAGAGGATGTGGAGAAATAGGAACACTTTTACACTGTTGGTGGGATTGTAAACTAGTTCAACCATTATGGAAAACAGTATGGCAATTCCTCAAGGATCTAGAACTAGATGTACCATATGACCCAGCCATCCCACTACTGGGTATATACCCAAAGGATTATAAATTATTCTACTACAAAGACACATGCACACGTATGTTTATTGCAGCACTATTCACAATAGCAAAGACTTGGAATCAACCCAAATGTCCATCTGTGACAGGCTGGATTAAGAAAATGTGGCACATATACACCATGGAATACTATGCAGCCATAAAAAAGGATGAGTTTGCGTCCTTTGTAGGGACATGGATGCAGCTGGAAACCATCATTCTTAGCAAACTACCACAAGAAGAGAAAACCAAACACCGCATGTTCTCACTCATAGGTGGGAACTGAACAATGAGGAAACTTGGACTCGGGAAGGGGAACATCACACCTTGGGGCCTATCATGGGGAGGGGGAGGGGGGAGGAATTGCATTGGGGAGTTATACATGATATAAATGATGACCTGATGGGTGCTGACGAGTTGATGGGTGCAGCACACCAACATGGCACAAGTATACATATGTAACAAACCTGCACGTTATGCACATGTACCCTAGAACTTAAAGTATAATAATAAAAAAAAAAAAATCCATCTCTGAAAAATACCTAGAATAGAATTTCCCTTTTCAAGATCTAATAGATAAAATGAACTGGATTCCTTCTTCAGGTCACTCTAACCTCTGAGAAATCCATGTGTTGTCTTCTGTAAGAACAGAGCCTCCTCCCCTCCTCCCCGACACTGATCAGGTGAGGCAATTGACATTTTGTAACTGCTTTCTTAATGGGAATACCATAATAAACAGTGCCATCTACTGACTAACGTATGTCATTGAATACCTCTCATTAGTAGTAAATATTCTTGGGATCGGAAATCCTACTGTAATGTTTGTTATATGTTTATATCAGTCACATGTCATAGATACTTAAAGCTGCAGGGAATGTAGATATCATTTCTTTTTATCTTTTCTGGATTTCTAAGAGAGGAGGAGATTGAGATCCAAAAAGATCAATTTGCCCAAAATTTTGACATAGTATTTTTCATTGAGTACCACTCTCAACTGAATCCTGAGATGCTAGGAAATTTAACATTTAGAGCTAGCAATCAGTGTGCAAAGTTGTCTGTCCACTAGGAAAATAGTCTGACAGATATGATTAATGAAACAAGTATGAAATCAATATAGCAAAGCAAGTTGGCAAACTGCTGATGTAAGTTTGGGGAGAAGTATATGCTGATGTGTGGGCTTACAAAAAAAAAAAAAAAAAGAGGAAATAAAGTACTTTGCTCCTCTGTTCTTAATAAAAAAGGGTTACAACTGTTTGATGATTGTTTTAGAAGCCTGATTTGTCATCACGAAAACATAATATACAAAATGAACCCATTATGTTTTAAGACACATCTTGTCAATAGCAATTTATAGCTTGAACTAAATAAATATAGCTATACTATGAATCTTTGAATTTATGGCAATTAGGCTGAGTAAAATAGGGTCAACTCAATAAAAATGCTTTTTTTTTTCATTATTAAGAATTAAGCCATATTTGGTTTCTGTTTGTGCCCAAGAAACACACTTAATATTTATTTCTATAAATATTAAGCTAAATCTAAACGTTACATTCAGATAGGTTCATAGTTACATCATCCACGACACTTTAGTACAGGGCCTTGTTGATGTAAGGGGCTTAACGAATTTTTGTGGAATGGAATACTGGTGGAAATATATTCTACCTTCTCATTTCAGGTGGTAAGTTGTCAAGCTGATTACTATAATGGGATAAAGTATTTTGTTATTAATGTTTTTAGGCTCATACAAGTTTATATAGAGCACATGAGAATATCAGAAAATATACAAGCAAGATTATATAAATGAGATTAGAAAATTTACAGCAAATTAAGAAATTTGGGGTTTATCAGCAGCCAAGTGAATTATATTAGAAAATATTTCTAAGTACAATACTCAAATTTTATCATATTTTCTACCTTTCAAACTTAGAGGTAAACAAAAGTACTGAAAACCTAAGTTTGACCATAAGTTGGGACCATATGAGCATAGGTTTCAGAATATGGCTTCCTTTCTCTGTTAACTGTACTCCCAACACCTTTGCATGAGTAAAACTAGAGTTATCTAAGGAGCCAGAATCCATTGGAACTAAGACACCAAAGGTAATAGCATAGCGAAAGCACTGGAGAAATGTACTTTCATAAGAGTTGCACTGCTCTGCAGGATACACATGGCTTTGAAAGTGGTTTTGAGATTAAAGACAGGGATCCACAGTGAGGGTAAGTCTCCACAAAGATGTCCTCTTGGCACAGGATCAAGATAAAGCCCAGAAATGCTGACTACAGCAACTGAAGCAAATCCCAAAACCACATGACCATTCAACAGAACACACAGATACTTGTTCTCCACACATGTATGTTGGGTTTGGATAGGATTTCAAAATAGTTCACACTCAGCATCTTCTGTTTCCAGGATCTTATTTGATGACCCCCTTCTCTTTCAATTATTTGATCAGAAGACTTGGAAAACATGACTCTTGACTTCATTTTCCTATTCATCTCAGAATTAATTTACATGCTGTATTTGCCATTTATGCTGTTGCATTTATGTTCTGTGACTTTTTTTTTAACTTCATGTTAGCAGAAATTTTAGACCTATTTAAATTATATTTATTTGCAGGTGACTGGTAAAATGAGGATGATACAGTATGAACATGTTCCCTCTTCTTCCTGCCTTCTTTCTTTCTATTATGTTAAGTCCTCAGATACTCAAAACTGAAATACATCTTGATATAGTTTGACTGTGTCCCCACCCAAATCTCAACTTGAATTGTATCTCCCAGAATTCCAATGTGTTGTGGGAGGGACCCAGGGGGAGGTAATTGAATCCCGGGGGCCCATCTTTCCCATGCTATTGTCGTGATAGTGAATAAGTCTCACAAGATCTGATGGGTTTATCAGGGGTTTCCGCTGTTGCTTCTTCCTCATTTTCTCTTGCTGCTGTCATGTAAGAAATGCCTTTCACTTCCCACCATGATTCTGAGGCCTCCCCAGCCATGAAGTGTAAGTCCAATTAAACCTCTTTTTCTTCCCAGTGTTGGGTATGTCTTTATCAGCAGCGTGAAGACAAACTAATACGCATCTACTACATGATTACCGATATCTGTGGGCCAGTTAGTAACTGCTTCATATAAATTCTGCAGTTAATAAACAGTCTTAGGATTTGGTCAATTCTAAATTTAAGGGAGGAAGGGTGTGTGTGTGTGTATGTGTGTGTGTGTGTAAAAGAAGAAAGATCAAAGTATACACATATCTATAGAGACAACACTAACAACAAATAAAGAATATTCACTATGAGAAGAAGCCCAACCTATTACCCATTAAGAAATTTAAAGCACAAATAGGTCGTAAAGAAATTTTATTTTATTTCATTTTTTAAACTTATTTATTTACCTATTTATTTATAGAAGGTGTCTCACTCTTGTTGCCCAGGCTGGAGTGCAGTGTCATGATCTTGGCTCACTGCAACCTCTGCCTCCCAGGTTCAAGTCAGTTCTCCTGCCTCAGCTCCCTGAGTAGCTGGGATTACAGGAATACACAGCCTTGCCCAGCTAATTTTTTTGTTTTTAGTAGAGACAGGGTTTTGTCACGTTGACCAGGTCTCCAGCCTCTGACCTCAAGTGATTTGCTTGCCTCGGCACCCCAAAGTGCTGGGATTACAGATGTGAGCCACCATGTTCGACCAAGAAGTTTTAAAATATAAAATGCACCACTGACGAAGAGAAACAGTAAGGCTCTGTTTAATCCTCCCATTTTCCATAGATGTCATTTACAAATTCAGATAACAGCCTCCTCATACATAGGCAACAGAGTTCTCCCACTACAAAAGCTGAAAGTCTTTTTTTTAAATAGCAAATGAAAACTTAGTAAATGTTTGAAAAATCCTGGCCCTTCAGTAAAACTCTTATTGAAGATTGTGCCTGTGTCATTCTAGAAAGAGTACCAACACAAACTGTCCGTTTCACGTAGGTCACAATTGCTCATGGTTTTACAATCACATTGACTTAGAAAGAAAAGTCATATATTTTCCCCATCTCACTCTTATTACTCCTAAAAGAAGAATCCATTAGGGAGTCTGTTTAACTTTACACGTGTGAAAATTATCTGAGCGTGAGATGGGATTCTAAATGTACCTGTTTTTTCCTTATGGTATAATTTTCTTTTATTTTTTTTCTTTGAGACATAGTCTCTCTCTGTCACCCAGGCTGGAGTGCAGTGTTGCAGTCTCGGCTCACTGCAAGCTCTGCCTGCCGGGTTCACGCCATTCTCCTGCCTCAGCCTCCCAAGTAGCTGGGACTACAGGTGCCTGCCACCATGACCGGCGAATTTTTTGTATTTTTAGTGGACATGGGGTTTCACCATTTTAGCCAGGATGGTCTCGATCTCCTGACCTTGTGATCCACCTGTCTCGGCCTCCCAAAGTGCTGGGATTACAAGGCATGAGCCACCATGCCTGGCCTCCTTATGGTATAACTTTCTCACCAGACAAATTCTCTATCATCCAGAGTTATACCTCAAATTATAATAGCAAATGCAATTCATGAAGGTAATTCAAAGTGAAGTTAAAATATGTACAATAATTATTTACTACTTATATATTAGGTAACTAAAGGTGTGATATCTAATAGGATATAGTCAATTAGTTAAGTGGCAGACAGCAAAGATCTAAAAAATGAATTCTCTACTTGATTCATGTCTCTCAATTATCACTTTTTAAAGTTAAGCTTGAAAGTTATTAAAAATTGCAACCAAAACCCTACCACTAGCAATGATCAAAAAGCAAGCCTGTGGATTTTGGATTAGTTTTAATTCCTACTGATTTGGAAAAAGAAAATCCAAGTCCTGCTCACAAACACCCCCTCCTAATTAATCATCTTTCTAAAGTGGTCTGATGGAGCAGAACAAAGTCAGCTTCTGCTTCAGCCACTTCAATCCTTTAGAGCCCAATTCATGGAACTATTTGTATATCCAGGTCTATTAATAGTTTTGAGCATATCTTGATAGAAATAGGCAGATATTAACAACTCTTCAATTCTATCAAGTAGAGCTTCAAAAATAAGTTAAATTTCAATCCACAGAATTCAGAGGCCGAGTTAAGATTGTTGTGCTCCACCATGCCATTCCCAAGCTACCCTTCAGGTGGATACACCTGCGTTTTCAAAGACAGTCAGAGGCACATTAGGGAGTCCCATGCAGGGGAAATCTATTTGATGTCATTCAGTATGAGGCATCAGTTTAGGTGTTTTCTCCTTAGTTTTCTCATCTAAAGCAGAGTCCTAGCTTGAAGAGTTGTCCAACTGCAGACTTCTTCCCTTCTCGGGGACTGTATCTTCTTTACATTTTAATCATTATACTGGGAGGTCTTTTATTTTTTATTTTTATTTTTTTTTTTTGAGACGGAGTCTCGCTCTGTCGCCCAGGCTGGAGTGCAGTGGCCGGATCTCAGCTCACTGCAAGCTCCGCCTCCCGGGTTTACGCCATTCTCCTGCCTCAGCCTCCCGAGTAGCTGGGACTACAGGCGCCCGCCACCTCGCCCGGCTAGTTTTTTGTATTTTTTAGTAGAGACGGGGTTTCACCGTGTTAGCCAGGATGGTCTCCATCTCCTGAGCTAGTGATCCGCCCGTCTCGGCCTCCCAAAGTGCTGGGATTACAGGCTTGAGCCACCGCGCCCGGCCGGGAGGTCTTTTATAAATAGGATGAAAATATAATTAAATATATTTGCAGATGACTTTTGAGAATGAAAGAGAAAGGTATTAATAATGACACCAGGAAAACAGATATGAACCAGGACTGCCTGAACAAATATGGATATATGGACACTGAAAGCCTCTAGGGTTTTAGAAAAGAAATGAAGACTCTAGTTGGGTCCAGTGCTGTTTGGTGAACACTTTCCCATCATTCAAAGCCCATTCGTTTATAACTATTTTTTGTCTTTCACTTCAAATGTTCCCTGGCAAAGGAATCATCTGTTCTATCCAGTGCTCACTTTTGCAAGTTATCCACCTTACATTTAGCACAAATAGATTATATATACATGGTCTTAAACACAGTAGGAAGAGACAGTAATAGGAATGAATGAACAATCAAGTAATATTGCTGGTTTACCAGAGAAATATCGATGTTCAAAACATTGACCAGGTTCTTCAGAAATGGATTTCCCAAAGTTTGCTTGGAACTATTCATCAAAATTTATTTGACAGTGTCCTTAATATTCTCCCTAGTGAAATGTCTTATACAAACTAACGAATGATTAGAATACCATTCAGGGAATCATCATCATTACTATGCACGGTTTATCATGTGGGATTTTTTCTTTTGGCTTGAGTGTATTTCAAGTATAAATTTTCTATTCTATAGCATTTTTCATCCTAGTCTTCAAAAGGTGGGTATTGAAAACATAGATGCATTTTCCATTGTGTGATTTTTTTTCCTTCAGTTTCTAATGGTTAGTAGTTATATAACCTTTGTAGATATTTTGAACTGCTTTTGATAAGTACCTTTTGCTATGCTTAGAAATTTTGTGTTAAAAAAGAAATGCAAATCAAAACCACAATGATGTACCACTTCATACCCTTTAAGATGGCTAAAATAAAAGAGATAATAACAAGTGTTGACAAGGATGTGGAGAAATCAAAACCATCATGCCCTACTGATGAAAATGTAAAATGATGCAGTCACTTAGCAAAATAGTTTGGCAGTTCCTCAGTTAAGCATAGAGTTACCATGTGACCCAGCAATTCCACTCCATGGTATAGAACCAAGAGAAATGAAGCCAAATGTACACACAAAAATTCTTACAAATAATGGTGCTATGAATGTACATGCAGAAACATTCATAGCACCATTGTTTGTAAAAGCCAAAAAGCAGAAAAAAATCTATAAACTAATAAATGGATAAATAAATTAATAAATAGATCAACTAAATAGACAGAAAAAAATCTGTCAACTAAAAAATTGATATATGCATTCAAGGGAATATTATTCAGCATAAAAAGAAATGTCATGTATGCTACAACACGGATGAATCTGGAAACCATTATGTTAAATGAAAAAAGCTAGTCACAAAGAAAACCTCACATATTACAGGATTTCATTTGTATAAAGAGTCCAGAACAGGAAAATCTATGAAGACATAAAATAGATTTGCGGTTTTCTAGGACTGAAAGGATGGGGAGGTTAGAAAACGACAGCTAAGGAGTGCAAGGTTTTGTGGGGCAATAAAAATGTTCTAAAATTGATTGTGATTATGGACACTCAACTGTTAATACATCAAAAGCCAGTGAGTTGTACTTTAAATGGGTGAATTATATGCTATGTGAGTTTTATCTCAATAAAACTGTTTTTTAAAAAATGTAGTTAGGATATATTTTTCTTACAAAACCATAGGCCAAGAATACATTCATTTCTAAGTAAGAGACGGGCACAAAAATACATACATTAAAATAGAAGCACATTAGCAAGCATATCAATTGCTAGTTAAATTATGAAACGTATAACTCAGTAACAAGCGCTTTCTAAAAGCCCCCACATGAAGGGAGAAAACACAAATCCTAGGCGGTTAAATTCCTAGCTGAGTAATGATATAAAGATAAGTTGCAGAGCTATCAAGATGAATTTTCATAGCTTGGACAGATCCTTCTAGATTTATTCCTGACAGAAGATCTGCTCATTAAGCCAAGAAGTAGAAATTATGGTTGAACAATATAATAACTTTCAACCTGTACTTGCATATGAACTTAGCATCTCCTCAACTCAGAATAGTGGTTATGAGTGTGAGATATGGAATTTAAATCAACTTGGGTTTGAATGCTCTGTAATTTAAAAACTGTGTGACCCAATTTAATGTTCTTCACTTCTCTAGGTTTCAGTCTCAGCATCTCTAAAATAATATGTGCTTTATAAGTGCTACAATAAACAGAAATTCTTTTGATGTGTAATAAGCACTCAATTTACTATTTTTATTACTCCTGCTTTTTAAAAAATCAGACACAGGCAGTCATAGCTTGAAGCATCTTTCCTTTGGCAATAGATTTCAGGGAAACATACTGAAGTGAGCACAGAAGTCTCCTAATGAGACTGAAACTTTAGTGTCAAATTGTCACGTGACTCCATCAGTGATGAGTGAGGATAAAATTCTAAAAAGCGGCCGGGTGCGGTGGCTCAAGCCTGTAATCCCAGCACTTTGGGAGGCCGAGACGGGTGGATCACAAGGTCAGGAGATCGAGACCATCCTGGCTAACACGGTGAAACCCCGTCTCTACTAAAAAATACAAAAAACTAGCCGGGCGAGGTGGCGGGCACCTGTAGTCCCAGCTACTCCGGAGGCTGAGGCAGGAGAATGGCGTAAACCCGGGAGGCGGAGCTTGCAGTGAGCTGAGATCCGGCCACTGCACTCCAGCCTGGGCGACAGAGCGAGACTCCGTCTCAAAAAAAAAAAAAAAAAAAAAAAAAAAATTCTAAAAAGCACTCGTTAAATTGAAAATGATACAGCATCTCATCCAATGGAAAATTATCCCAGTTATTCTGACATTGGAGAATCATGAACCGGGGCCATGAAAACATTTCAATTCTCTGCGGAGTAAGTGGACATTTATACATATGATACTTCACTATTTGTTGTGTCTCCTGATCTACTTTAAATTTTAAAATATTTTATTTTACCTTTTTTTATGCTTCGGTTTTATCTCAGAAAGTACTGGCTAACTTTTTGCTTCTTTCCTAGGCTTTTGTGTGGGAAGAAAATCTAGGAAAATCTCCAACGTATCCTCAGGAATGACTGATAATGGTGCTTCCAAGTTTTCTGAGATTACTAATAGAAACAATGTGTAAAAGATACAATGACACCATCACATTAGAAGTTATTTTAATGAAGAATGTATTACTTTCCATTTTGCAAAATAGTTGAACTATTGGAATATAGAAATAATTATTGTTGCAAAATGAAGAGATCACCTGTTTTTAAAAAATACATAACCCTTCTAAACTCAATAGGAGAAAGAACATCTAATAGCATGGCAAGGAGACATTTCAACATAATACAAAGGATTAAGACTGCTAGATCTGACATTAGACTATTGGGATTTAGTTTCTGCTTCTCCTGATTGCTAACTATGATTTTTGGGAAATTACCTACTCTATGCATTGGTTTTATTAACTGTTAAATATTAATATAGTAATAATAATACCTGCCTTATTTTCTGTTTTTGTTAGAATGTGGAAATTATTTAGAAGAAGGCTTGACAGGTATTAACTGTTCAATAAAGGTGTTGTCAGTTAATATTTTTTAACTACTCAAACCAAGAGGGCAATAAAATACCCAGATTCCCTTACGTTAAGATGTTCCAATTATTTATGACTATTAATTAGAAAATAGCCTTCTTAGAGGCACAGACTATTTTGTACTGATTTTTGGAATCCTAGTATCTCCTCCAGTGCCTGTGTGTAGTTGGCAGATGATAAACCAATGTGGACCACACCTCCCCAAGACAGGCATGCCTGGCTCCCCTAGTTTAACCTTGACTTGGAAGTCTTTGCCTCAGAAGCCCCTTTGCATGCCACCTAGTTAAAAACAGTTGATCACTCTCACACTTCTCAGCTCACTATCTATTTTCCTCACATCTCTTATCACTCCCACAAATTTTCTTTTATTTGCTTCCTTATTATTTTTACCCTACTAGGATATAAAGTTCACAGAGCTCATGAGACTTGTTGGTGTTTTAATTTCCATCACATCAGTGCCCAGAACAGTACATAATCGTTTCTCCACAAATATCTGTCAAACGAAGGAATTTCTTGGATGTTCCAAATGAAGGAATTCCAAATGTCTTGGATGAAGACATAGTGTTATGAATTAGGACGGTAAATTGTAAAGAAGAGATACTTCCTGTTTTTTCATCTTGTTGCGTTTTGGGTTTTCTAGAAAGTGAAATTTGGTTTTGAGATGTTTACTAGGGAGTGTCACTTGGTTCAATAATACCTGTGGAAGGAGAGGTGAAATGCAGGGTTGATCAAGGGAGGAACCCACCTTTGATTCAGACCAGCAGCCTTGGCCATGTCAGAGTTAATATGTCTCAACTTCATAGTTTTCCTGTGTTGAAACCACATGGCCTTTTCTTTATACCTTTGCCTCAATCAGTCATTGTGTGTGGCCCACCCACAAAATGATGTAACCTTGGCAGCTCACCTCTGCAGCTGAGGTGATCAGAAAGGGCTGATAGCTGAAGGCTGTGGGGCAGCAAGTCCTCCTTCCTTACAGAGGGATGTGGGTGGGACATCACATCACCACACACTCTGTTATTTCCCATTCTTTTATACTTTTCACTTATTCATTCAACAAATATCAGTGTGCATTTTCCATGAGCCAAGCGCCATCTCAAGTTCCAGAATGTTGACACTGAACAAAACAAAGTCCTTTCCCTCAAGGAGCTAACATTCTAGAAAGGGAAGATAAGCAACAACCAAGCATACATGCATGTGTGATTAGTCAGGAAATACTAAGTGTTATGAGGAAAACCCCTTCAGGATTAAAGCTAGGAAGTGATATGTTAGCTGACATCTGAAGGAAGTGAGGGAGAAAGCCGTATTTACACAGAGTGTACTAGGCAGTAGCACCAGCAAGTGAGAAAACCTAATATATTCAAGCAGCAAGAGGGGGCCAGTGTGGGAGGGTTGCAGGCCACGACGCCGGTGAGGTAATTGGGCCTGATTTATGAATTGTATTCTAAAGTTCAGATTTGGAAACCTAAGTTTTTTTCCAGTAGTTTCCTGAATTTCTGCCCGAAATTGACTCTTTTATCCTGACTAGGGATATTTAGTTTGAGATTTCGTGATTCCTCCTATTTATATACTTTTCCATGGACTTATTCAACTGTTTACAAACAAGGGGCAAGAAAAGTCTTTGTAACCAATGATTGTAATTTTATTTCACAGCTGAAATCTCCCAGATGTTTGCTTTGTTTCCCACTATCCCGAGAGAGGCTTTAGATGCATCCGCTTGCGGAATGAATATGCTACACCTCATTTTCCTTCCCTTGGAGGATGTGTTCTTTTGAGAGGCTTTATTTTTAATTACTTTTCCTTTCTGTTGTTAGTGTTGGTGATTTGAGATGGATACAACATCTATTTTGGTACACAGTGCTCCACAACATTTATCACAAGAGCAGAAGTACTGCTAGACAAAACTAAAACCAAAAAGGCAATGCTCTGCACTCTAATCTGGGGGAAAAATGAGTCATTCCTCCTAGTATTCTTTAGAGAAACCAGGTGGTTTTATCATAAATATTCTACTTAAACATATGTAAGTCATTATGCATCACAAAGGAGACAGGCAAACAAGATCACAGTTCAAATCTTTAACTGGTATCAATCAAGAGAAGCAAGGACAGAAGATGGGGAGTGGGATCAGGTATTCTCAAGGCCCAGAGGAAACTAATTCACTGAATTGCAGCGTCAAACACCTTGTCCCCAAAGCTCACTGCAGCACAACCAAGAGCAAACTTAAGCCAACCTCAGTTGGAGACACTTCTCCAGCATCTGAGTTCACAATTGCATGCTCAATTTGTCCTGATGGTCCTCAGAAGGATGTTTCTAAGAGAAGTGGTGACTCCTTCTCATGCTTTGCTTGGGGCCTCAGAATTTATGCCTATGCCAAAAGAAGTTTAGAATTACTCTCATTCAGCCAGAGATAAGGGAAATAATAGAAAATGAAGGGAGATGTTGCATAGGGTTGAACCGAAATTAAAAACTAGAGAATGATTTCTCACCAACCACATATATTCTTCTCCTCCCTGAAAGTAGGTGAAGAAAAGTGCACTGTAATACTATACCCTTTCATCTCTCTTTTATAATGGGAAAGACAGAAAACTGATCTTCCTTTGAGAGATGAACAAACTCTGTCTGATACACCCTCAATGGCCCTGATATGAGCTGGAGAATAGTGAGGGTCTACATAAAGGCAGCAAATTCTTCAGCAGGTGTCTTGCAAATAGCCTGCTAGCTGCTGACATTTGACATACTATCTTTGCTTTTCTACCAGAAAGAAGAATATAGAATTGAAATAACATTCTTTATTCATCCACAGCCAAGAAATTAATGACAGGGACCAAAAGAGCCTTACAAGGCACACAAATTAAATTAAAAGCTCGGAGCCTTTAACAAAGACAACAGTAAAACAGGGTTTCAGAAGTCCCAGATTTTTATTTCTCTTGTTTTTCATGTGTGCCTTCCTTTTTTAAATTTGCATCGACCTCTGACTCATAAATCACCACCCCCCTTTTTTCTCTTTTCTTCTTTTTTCTTTTTTTCCTCTGGTCTTCTATGTCAGATAAGATGCTAACAGGATGGTATGAAGAAATGAGACACAGATATTGCCTGGAGAGTTAAGATGAACTTTATGGAATGTAGGGCACAAAGTTGAAGTGAACTTGATAGATGGAAAGGAAATGGATCTTCCAATCAGAAGTAAAAAACAAGAGCATGCGGTACACACCAAATAGTTTTTGCTGGGAACAGTGGGAAACTGTGCCTGTGGCAGAGGTTGGGAGATGGTGAAAAAGGAGGGGTTGTGGGTGGGTTAGGGCAGGTGCTAGGAGCTTTAGTAGAGATAATAACTTTCTTTACATGTCAGCACACTCCTGCTCTGTAAATTCCTGCCTCCTCTCCATGACTACAATGTAACTCCACTCCTTAGTCCCAGTTCAGAGGTCCAGTCATTTTCTCCTCTTCTGAAATAGACTGAGTTCTTATGCTAATGGGGATGAAGTTTTGGGTGAGGATGAAGAATAAATAATCTTCTTTTGGTTCCTGGACCATAAAATACAAAATTCATATATCATCAAGAGTTCTCTGCAAACAGCAGAATGGTTCCATTAAGCAAAATAATAATAATAATAATTATACATATATGTAAATTAGGATACTGAGAACATAGCAGAATCATAAGAATATATGAACAAACTTAGGGAAAGAGAAGAATCTGACTCTTTGGATCTAGTACCAAGATCTCAGGGACCATCTCCTTAGAGTGCTGCAATTGAAATGCTCACATCCAATCACTTTCCTTTTTCATTTGTCTTCCCTTGAGATACAAATTCCCACATGGAAATTGTGATTGACCTAGTGTAAATCACATATCAGCTTCTGTGGGGTGGGATTAGATTGAGGATGGAGGGATAATCCTATGACTGCCATCCCAGCAAAACCAGTACTAATGGGAGAAGGTTGAACACGCACCCAAAAGAAGGGATACCAGAAGACCAAAACCAGATGGGTCTACTATAATTTGGGTCAGGACGTTCATGTTTTCTATCATGATAACAAAAAATGTGATGAGGTGCAAAGGCTCAGGCCTGTAATCCCAGCACTTTGAGAGGCTGAGGCGAGGTAGGCGGGATTGCTTGAACCCAGGAGTTCGAGACAAGCCTGGGCAACATGGTGAAACCCTATCTCTACAAAAAGTACAAAAATTAGCCAGGGGTGGTGTGTTGTGCCTGTAGTCTCGGTTACTCTGGAGACTGAGGCAGGAGGATCACTTGAACCCAGGAGATGGAGGTTGCAGTGAGCTGAGATAACACCACTGTACTCCAGTCTGGGTGACAGAGTGAGACTTTGCTTAAAAAAAAAAAAAAAAAAAAAAGATGTGCAGAAGAAAATGGAAGCTGGGAGGGGTTGGGGAGTAAAGAAGAGAGAGAAAATAAGTAATTAGAATTGTCAGCAATCTCAGATGTCAGGTCTGCAACCCAAGGAACTCAACAAATACACCATAAAAACCAATAGCAAACTCCTATTGAGTAACTACTATGTGCTGGACACCATTATATGTGTTGCAGACATAAATCTTATTTAATAGTCTCAACAATCCAGTGAGGCATGTCAGGTGTTCCTAACCCTTTTTTAAACCTTAGAATTATCTGAGGAGCTTTTTAATAATAGCAAATAAGGGGGTAAGCTCCAAGCATCACTGTTGTTTAAAAGCTCTTCATTTGATACCAAATGTGAAATGGGTTAATAATCAGTGAAGGGCCAGACATGGTGGCTCATGCCTGTAATCCCAGCACTTTGGGAGGCTGAGGTGGGCAGATCACCTGAGGTCAGGAGTTCCAGACCAGTCTGGCCAACATGATGAAACTCCGGAAATGGTGGTGGGAGCCTGTAGTCCCAGTGACTTGAGAGGCTGAGGCAGGGGAATCGCTTGAACCTAGAAAGCGGAGGTTGCAGTCAGCTGAGATCGCGCCATTGCACTCCAGCCTCGGCAACAAGAGTGAAATTCCATCTCAAAAAATAAAATAAAAATTAAAATAAAAAATAAATAAATAAAAAAAAATCAGTGAAGGGCCGGGTGCATTGGCTCATGCCTGTAATCTCAGCAATTTGGGAGGCTACAGCGGGCAGATCACGAAGTCAAGAGATTGAGACTATCTTGGCCAACATGGTGAAATCCTGTCTCTACTAAAAATACAAAAATTAGTTGGGCATGGTGGTAACATGCTGTGGTCCCAGCCACTCGGGAAACTGAGGCAGGAGAATTGCTTGAACCTGGGACGTAGAAGTTGCAGTGAGCTGAGACTGTGCTACTGCACTCTAGCCTGGCAACAAAGTGAAACTCCGTCTAAAAAAAATAAAAGGAAAAGAAAAATCAGTGAAGTAGGCATAATCAATACCTCCATTTTTCAAGAGAAAAACTCAGCTCAGAGAGGTTAACTAGCTCAATAATTACATGATAAAGCCAGTCTGGCTCTAAAATTTGAGTTCATACACCGTGTGGTGGCAAAAACATCCTCTGGTTTAAACATATCTGTATTCAAAGCCTTATGCTCCACTTAATAAGTATTTGGTCTTGAGCAAATAATTTAATCCCTTTGGTTCTCAAATTACTCAGTTATAAAGTGGGTGTAACAGTAACTACCTCACTGTGCTTGTGTGAGGATTCCAGAAAATCAAATGCATGTAACATATAAGGTGTTTCCGTAAATGGCAGTTACTATTCCTTATACTGAGATGTCAGTATTATTAACAAGCCCTCAGGTGGATAGAGAGAACCTCCCTCTTGCCAGGATTTGCTTATTTCCTCCCTGTTGTGAGCGGCTACCTTTTTCATTGCACATAAACATTGAATTAGCAGAATATAACATTGTATATAATTCAGATCTACTTACTCTAACGTGAGACCTTGAGCTCTTTTCATTTCTAATATATATGTATTAAGTTGAAATCATTATATTCAGAACAAGACTTTAGGCAAAGTCTGGAACTTTAAATGAAATCTGCAACTCATCCTATGGAAAGTGTCTTCTGAAAAAGGCATGTATTATATGACACATGGACTACATTACCCACTGATGTAATTGGCATTTACTTGTTTTTGTTGGTTTCAGTCTGACCTTTTCTAAAACTTCTCTCTTTTGTTTCCATTACCTTATTTGTGAGAAAATGTGATCTGAAGGCTATACCTGGAGCCAAGGAATGCCATAATTCTAATTCCATAGTCTAATTCCAGCTTGACTCTCACTGGGGTCCTTGGAAATCAACAATTAATAATTCTACGATTTACACCTACAGAGTAAATCAAATTATATAGTAAACCTGGTAACATTTTGAGAAATAAGGCATTAACATATGAAGATTGCAAATGAATGAAATGTTTATATTTGCTTTGAGCATGGTATTTCTGAAATGGCAACAACATCTTAAAAAAGCAGCTATTCTGAAAGAACTGCCCAGTCTTCCCGTCAATAAAGGAAGCTCAAGAGAAGAAAAGTCATTGCTCAGTACGAAAAAATTCTGCTGCAGGTGTATATGGGAATAGAGATGTGCAATATACGTGGCTTACCATATACAATGAGAACTGTTGTAAGGTAGAGCAGGGTATATGAAGATACTCAACACTAGTCTCAATTTAGCTAAAGTATTGATTCATTGAGTAGTTTGAGTGTTTTAAACTATGGTGTCTTGTATAGTTTCAGTAAAGTTTAGGAAAAATTGAATAGTGAAAATGATGACTTTGATTAAATTTCACTCTATAATCTTCAGGACATTTTAAAAATAGAAATTTGTTTGGAAAGTAGTAGTTTGGTGTTTACTGAACCTCATACTTTCAGAAGGAATCTTTGGTCTCTTATTCCCTCTCATAAATCTCTCAGCAACAAACCATATTTCAGTAACATTAAAGAAAAGGATCGCAACTCTCCCTTTTACTGTACAAATAAGTTTCTCTCTGCTAGACCTTTCTAAAAGAGTATCTCATCTAAAACTCCATAATATGAATATCTTACTGGAGTTAATTATCATAATGTTTTCATCTTTAGGACAAGCGAAAGTAGGAAATAAGGTAAAAAAATTTAAAAAGGAAAAGGAAAAAAAATTAAGATGGTTTCCCGGGAGTTTCATTTTCTAAACTTAATTCATACTTGAAAATAATTTCCTATTCATCTTTTGTGATTTGTTTTGAGACTGTATGAAAGATTAACTAATTTTTTTCACTTCTTTTCCTCCCACGAATCTGAGTTTTTCTTTGCAGAACCGATTAAATACATTTGAAGGCTACTGCGATATTTTTCTGATAATCTTGGAGAAAAGCAAAATAAAATAAAAAAATCTTGTAAACTATATTATACAAATAATAGAAAGCAATTCAGTGTATGTGTTATACTAAAAAATGATTTCTATTACTTTTGTTCCTTGCCCCATTGCCCTCTGAGCAACTCTGCTCCTTTCTTTCCTCTCAAACGGAGCAAGTCATCACATAGACCCCTCACGCTCACTGCAGCAGCCTCTAGAAACACTAGCAGTGTCACCCGCACAGCAAATGCAGCACTCCTGAGAGAGAACCACAAGGCAAGAATTGTTTTTAATGTGGGTGTAAATTAGTCTCATTACTTTTGAGTCAAATAAATATAGGAAATTAAATTATGATTTACATAAGAAACAGAACTTTTGAAATGTCTTTCTTTTTTTATTTGGTTGCCTTCATAAGTGGTTAAGAAATAATACTGAATTACATATTTGCATCATTTTGGGGAATTCCACTTATGATGTTTTTGAGGAATTTGCAGCCATTAGTTAAGAATTTCATTTATACTTTCATAGTTAAAAACAACTAAAAGTTAGTTATTCCGATAATAAATTGAAATCAGTTGGAATCAACTGTTTGTTCTGTGAAGACCATTATTACTCAAAAGACATTTTATGTCTGTGTTATATTGAAATAACAGCGAAGTGTTATTCAATTCATACTTGAAAGTAATTTACTATTCATCTTCTTTGTGAATTTTTTAGGTCTATTGTTTTAAAAAGTAGATTAATTAATTAAACATTGCAATCTCAGATTGTCTCACAATTGTAGGAGTCCAAAAAATCACTGAAACAAAAATCAATTTACACATTTTAAAAGTGGTATTGTTCTAGTTGACCATTTTAAATATGCTGTGGGTCGGGCGTGATGGCTCACACCTGTAATTCCAGCATTTGGGAGGCCGAGGCGGGCGGATCACGAGGTCAGGAGATCAAGACCATCCTGGCTAATATGGTGAAACCCCGTCTCTACTAAAAATACAAAAAATTAGCCGGGCGTGGCAGTGTGCGCCTGTAGTCCCAGCTACTCGGGAGGCTGAGGCGGGAGAATGGCGTGAACCCGGAAGCCGGAGCTTGCAGTGAGCCGAGATTGTGCCACTGCACTCCAGTCTGGGAGACAGAGCGAGACTCCGTCTCAGGAAAAAAAAAAAAAAAATATCTATATCTATCTCTCTCTCTATATATATATGCTGTGCGTCATGGTTTGTATCTTAGCAATCGCCATTTTTATGATTTATCAGTGTCAGTGTGCCCATTCCATAAAATACATGAAAGATGTTTCCTGGGCCAGTGTATATTTGGTCCTAATTTTTTAAAAATGAGAGCAAGTGCATAGGTTTTGCATGAATATACATGGGACAAATGAAACAGATCTGTGATGAAGCAAATTGCTTGCATGTGTGGCTTTATCTTTATAGCCAAGTGGCTTATTCAGTCAAACATGTGAGCTGAACTTGACTTCTGCTCTAGAAATTATCCCAACCTCTGCCATACTGCCCACTATACCTCCCAACTCTGCTAGAACAACTTCACTCTGCACACATCACTGTGGCAGATACTGTGCTGCGCAGTGTTCTAGACACTGCAGGTACCGTGGTAACACATACCCAGAGGACTCACAGGGCAGCAGGCACAAGTGGTTACAAAATAAAACAGAGGAAAGCATAATTTATAAAGTTCATGGGGATTCAAATACCACAGAGATTCTGCACCAATTTAAGGGGGTAAAGGGATAATAAGAATTTCTTGGAGGACTCTTTCAATAATATGGAGGATTTCAAATGGTGAAGATAGTGGAGAAGTTGAGAGGCCAGAAAACCCAGGAAAAGGAGGAAGGGAGGAAGACTTTAATGGTAGGCTAGGGATAAGCAATAGGATTAGCAATGTGTTCTACCTTCATTTCTCAAGCAAGACTTGAGCCAATTAACCATGAACAAGAGTGCTTTGCCATGGTAAGAAGCACTTGTTAACAATTAAAAATGAAAATCTCTTTCATATGACTGGATACAGCTCTTTAACTCAGTTTAATGGAGCATTCACTGTCAATATAATTTGATGATATTACTTAGGACTGGTTTTTATTGCTTTATATATTTAAAAACTGAACATTTTCTTTCTATATATGCAATAATTTAGAGTGTAAACTAATTGGTGAAACAATATTCCAATTGGCCATTTTGGTTTATTTATGAAATGAACATGAGTGGTGTCTGTACTCTACCAAATAATTTGTTTATTCAGAGTAATACATTTCTGGAAACTTTAGAGACCCCAATCCCAATTTCTCATCATTTTCATTTTTCTATTAGCATTTTTCATGTTATTAGGAATCAAAACTAATCCATAAATAATAATACTTCATAGGAATAGTATTTCATGTGTGTGATTCCTCTGGTCTGAAATGTACTGAGATTATATCGGAACCTACGTCTATTTTGTTTACTTAAGAGAAGGAGTGAATTTTATCATATCTTTTGATTTGATGTTTTCTACAGTTTTATAGCATTTCTTATTATTTATCAGAAAACAGTGATTATCCAGGTAAAATATTTTGCCCTCAATCTAGTAAATGGCATGGCCATTATTCAAATATAGGCCTATTAAATTCCAAACTACATATTATTTCCACTATATTACAATGTCTTTCTGAAAGAAAAGAAAGTATAAGTAAGACCTCACATGCCAAACTGCAGTGTTTTGTTTAGATATAAACAAACAAAATTATTTCTGGGTTTCATTTATCATTGGTGTTTTGTTTATCTTTTTAGGTTGGACATAGTGAAATTTTAAGGTCTTAAACAGACATTGCCTATTTCATAAACAAAAGAAAGAAGTTAACAGATATACACTCAGATCATATGTATCCTGAAATTGGTAAGGCACTAAATATTTCACATCAACAGGGATAAAAGCTCAGCAGTGTTTGGGATTGGAACATCCAACATTTTTTTCCCAAATCTGAAATTCACGTTGCCAAGGAATTTTTCCCTTAATTTAAAAACCATGTTTTGTGTAAAATATAATACAGAAATATAATTCAAATATTTCTGATTCATTTGTGTTCAGGCTCAAAAATATATAAATATATATTTTTAGTAAGGGCAGTCATGAATAAAAGTATCTCAAGGACTAAGTAAAGCATTTGGATTTTTTAAACAAATAAAATGTTTAATAGAGTGGGGTGTAAACTTATTCAATATTAAAGAATTTAGGGCTAATTTAAAACCCAGGAACTATAGATAACATATGTCACATAGAAGTAAGGAAGAAGGGGAGGAAGAAAAGCTGGAGTGAAAGGATAGAGAGAGGAAGGAAAAGGGACAGGGAAAGAATAAAAGGAAGAAAAGAAATGAAAAGAGAGATGGAAGATAATTATGTCTCTGTTATTTTCATACTGTTTTATGATTTTAAATATACTTTCACATGTATTACTTCATATTTCCTCTACTTTTCAGGTATACTACTTTATTTTTCCTAATAACTTTGAATGTGATGTCACAATTTCCATTTTATAGCTAACTGAAGAGATGCAGATTGTTTATGTGATGTGCTTAAGATCACACAGGGAGTTGAAAGATAGCTCCCTTAAAGTCTTTCTGAAACAATTTGAGCTATAAATGGTAGTGCAGCTGGGATTTTAATCAAATCTTCTTAAGCAAGGGCAAAGCTGTACCTTTTGCTCAGTGGTTCTCAACTTGAGTGTGCCTCAGACTAACCTGGAGGCCTTGTTAAAACACAGATTGCTGAGCCCCATCCCCAGAGGCTCTGACTCAGGAGGCCCAGAATGAGATCCAAGAATTTGCATCTCTCTCAAGTCCCCAGGTGAAACTGACGCTGCTGGTCAGGAAACCACCTCTGGAAACTGTCAGTTTTGCCAGCCTTCTGGAATTTTGGCCTCTGTGTAGGGGTGAGCCACTGGGACGCGATGTGAGCCAATACTGCTCGCATCATACATGAGCTAAGACTAGAAATAGGAGATTAAATTTAGAATAAAATCTGATTTTTTTTCTTCCTCAGTTTTAGACTTTACACCAGGAAGAGTTCCTTTTAAAACTGGCCTGGGTGGCAGAGGCCAGAACATACACAATTCAACAACAACTCGCACCCCCCACCTCCATTTCCCTGCTCCACAGGACCATCCTGACTTCCACAGTGACCCGAGCACTGGCATTCCAAGGACTCAAATGACCACCTTCCTCGCCCTTCAGTAAAGCCGCCTGAAATTCTTCTAAGTAACACTTATTCCTACACATTAGGGAATTTTCACCTCACATTTCCCTTGCCCAAGAGCAAAAAGCTCAGGGAATGATTGGCTTTTCAATCTAAATAGTGGGAGAGCCTGGGGGTGTTGAAGACAGGCTAGGTAACATTTGAGGGGAGGAGAAATGCAAGTCTAGAAGTGGGGCTGCGGGGCAGGAGGGAGTGGGTCGCCAGAGTGATAGGGTTACTTTTGGAAGATGTGGGAGAAACATTATGGAAAGACGGGGTGGGGGGGGCACAAAGACAAACGTGGCTTGCTTGCTCCAACAGCTGAGTTTACCCTGACAGGCTTCTGTGTTCACAGTGCCACCCTGCCTCCTAGCCATAGAGGGGAACCGGTTGACGGGTCTATCTTGAGTAGGTCAGGTTAATTTTTTTCAGGGCAAAAGAAAACACTGAAAAAAAGAGCTTAGATAATGTTTCCAGGGCATCTTGAGAAAAGTATAATCTATAGGAAATGAGAGTATTGATAATATTAGACCCTAGATAATACTAAAATCATTTGAGTAAAAACTATGATAAGACTTTGGGGCTGCAGGACTATGTCTCTGAATTTGAGGCCTTTACAAGAAGTCCTGCAAGAAAAGAGAGTCAGTTTTACCTTTAGAAAAGCTCCTGTACTTTTTTTTAGTTTGTAACTGTAACAGACAAAAGTTCACGTTCTTCAGCCCAAGTCAGGGTGATGTGAGGAAACTGTGACTGTGAATCTCACTGTCATTTATTTTTCTTCAGTATCTCTCAGTGAAAAAAATATTTGGATGAATGACAGAAAGCATCCTGAACTGTGCACCTGCAAAAGATATTTCACACATTCCTTTTTGGACATTTTGTTATTTTCCTCTAAGCCGATAGCCTTTCCATCTTATGCAGGAAAGATCATTAAGCATTTCATAGGCATAAACATTTCATGTTCAAAACTTTTGGTACTTCAGTTGTAATATTGTTATTGTACTACATAAATCTAAAATAAAACCAATTTCTCTGCCCAGTACCTATCAGATGCAATTTAGGGGAAGTGCCTTTATATTTATACCCTATGGGCCCAATCAGGTAGAAAGAGAATTATTCTTTATCTTGTCTAATGTCCTCAAATCTCCCAGGTCACAAATCACAAAAAGGCAATGTGGTAGCATTCTTCTGGGGACTCAACAGATATATCCTCAAAGTACTTTTGTCAAATACATTGTTGTAATCAATGTGAAGCCTAAACTGTTATGGTTAATAGTATAGTTATATGTTGTCAATATTTTTTGATTATGAATCATTTTTGTAAGTAATATGTCATTTGATTATCTCAAAAATTCTGTCAAGTTATCCCATTTTGTGGGTCAAAGAACTAAGGTTCAGGGACATGAAGGGACTTGCTTCAATTAATTGGTCAGGATATGATGGGGGGAGATTTGGAGAGGCTCCAGGGTCCAAGGTTGAGCGTTTGTGCTATTCTATGTGGCTTGGCTTCTAGCAGAGCACAGATCTTAGATGTTTAGCTCTTCAGTTACAGGATGGAGAGGAAGGAAAGTCAGAAGCACAGAGTCGGTCCTGTTGTGTAGCATTGATTTTCAGAATCTTCCCTCACCACTTCATCTTCCTCCTTGTGCTTTTTCTGACCAAGCCTTAAATGACCTGTTTAGCTTCCCGTTAAGGACCAATTCCTTCTGGCCCAGTGCTACAAGGATATTAGCAATCCCACTCCTTCATGGAGCGGCTTGTGAGTCATGCCAGTTCCTCCTCCAGGCAGAACCAGGTGTGGGCACTCTTTCTGAGCTCTGCATCGAACGTGGTGACCTGTGATGCAATGCTTGCTGCTCCCACTGGGGACATACAGAGAGGGCGATTTATTAGTGACAGTCAAGAAACCCAGTTCTGGTTCTTTCTAGAGACAGATGCAGGGGCCTAGATGTTGTTATTAATCATTCATAAAAGGTGCTGTGTTCTAAATAGCAGTGTTTACATATTTCATAACAGGTCCAGCCTTATAAAAAGTGGATTACGGGCTGTCATGATAACATTTCATCTCCTTCACCATGTTGTGGCCAAGAGAAATAAGCTGTCACTGCTATTTGCATCCTTGACTCTCCAACATGCTAGAGCATAGCAGCCAATGGAGTGTGCTGGCAGCAAGGTAGGGGGGAGAGGGGCAGGACTACTCCAGCAAGATACCACCACGAACCAAAAGGGCCCTTTTCCCATATTTAGGCTGTCTATTTGGATTAACTATCAACCAAAGACCTTTGTTTTTAAACAGAACATTTTGTCTCTTTCACATTTGATAAATAAAAGCCTTAGATTGAAATTCTTTCTGATTTTACTGCTTCCTTTAAGTTTTACCTCATGACCTTTTGGATGGACTGAATGAAATCATAGTTTATTTCCCTCCCTCTTCTGGTGCCCACCCTGTCCCCCACCTTTCCCACTTCTCAGTTCTCTGAACCTGTCTGATTTAACTGTTTAGGGAAGATGGTATTAACCTAAATACCATCTGAGGAACACCTGCCTGCATTATCACTACTTTCCTCTGAGTTAGAAGCTCCATGCCTTTTTCAGTAACAAGAAGAGGGAGAAACCATTGTGAAACAGACTACTCAGAAAGGACAATTTAGGCACATGAGAGGAAAGCAGTCTGCAGCAAACAACAACAGTAACAGAACAGGAATGAATTTCTAAGAGTCTGGTGTCTGGAAAGTAAACTAAATGCCATTTGAGAGCAGAACCAAGTCCTACACTTGTGTTTTAATCCCCTCTGTTCTTACACAGCTTCATAGCTATGAAAAAATAGTCAATACTACTTGCATTTGCTCCTCTATTCATTTTTTTCTCTCCAGTTGATGACTTTCCTCACCAATGTCAGTGCAAGTGAAATATTAAAATAACCACCAACCTGGGGCTAAAATAGCAAGCGGACTCTGTTGCTCTGGGTGTAACCCCAACACTGCCCTAGTTTGGTGGTGATACTTTGGTAGTCAATCTGTATTTGCCAAGGGAAAAAAGTAGGATGTTAATGTAATCTTCAGTCCATACATGCATTAGAATCAATTCCAAGCATGTGCAGGTTGTCATTCCTACTGGGGGTCTTTGCTGGCCGTGAACAGTGAGAGAAATTTTAGGCTTATTAGAGAGAATCCAGTCCTTAGCTGTCCAGATAATGACAAGATTGCTTTGGGAAATGTAAAAGTAAGAGGCAGTCTAGGAGAGGGACTCCTAGAAAACCAGAAAAAATCTTGAGATAAACATCTTGAATTTCTCTATAGGTGAGACTTCTGATATTTCTGAAAGAAGCTGAGGGTTCAACCAATGCTATTAACCAAGATAATGAAATGAGGACACTATTAAGAACTAGGAAGAAACAGGGAGACTCACATGTCTAACTGGACCTGTTTATATTTGACATGTAGAGTCTACAGTGAGACTTCTGATTCTGAGGAATTCTTAACAAATTTTCTAGAAAAACATCAAAATTCTAAAGCTAAGAGCCAGGTTTCTTGCACACTTTTCATAAATTATCTTTTAATTACTATTATTATTTACTTTTTGATTTGGAAAAGAAAAATGCCATTCTACCTTTAGGCAGTTGACTCAAAATGCTCAGCTCTGAGAAGAGGAGAAAAAGAAATGAAGATTTAAAGATTTTAGGGATCCTATATTAGGACAGATTAAACTGAGTAGACAGAAGGATTTCTCTTAATAATATTCTTCCTCCTTGGAACCTTTTTGGCCATTATAACTATTATATTATGATTTTGTATATATCCATTTCAGGCTATGCCCCTCCATCATCTGATCATCTTTTCCTTAAGAACAGAGATTGTGCCTTATTCATTATATGCCCTTTAAAGCACTTAGCACTAGTTTCCAGTAAGTGTTTAATAAATCTACATAATCTTTGCCCAAATGCTCTAGAAAAAAAGAGCCTGGAGCATAATATTAGGTGTTAGTACTTCACTGGGGAGGGCATTCTCAGGGAAGCAGGAATGCAGATAAAGGGGAGAGAGGCAGGGAAGGGGAGAGAATAAATACAAAGGGTGCATGACATAGCTGGCCACTGCTTGAAATCAAGCATCACTAATTGTTTGATCTTATGGAATTATCTTTAGAGAGAACATGTGGATAACACATCTCAGGACAATCCTTCCAGGGAAAAGGAAGAAGATGAATTTTTAAAATATCTCCTGTCTCTCATTTGGCAAAGATTTGTCATATACATAGCTCCCCTGCACTTCCAAGTTGCATATGCCCAAGCCCTGAGTATGCCTGCAGCCCCTCCACCCAAAACAGGGGTTCTGTTAACCTGCAGCAACAGGTAAACATGAAGTTGATTGGACCACTATCATAGCATCAACTGGGACAGAATAAGTGTACAAGAATCTGGAAAACATGTGAGACCAAGAGAATCTCAGGTGGGGCTGAAGAGGTATCTGATACTTTGCTCACAAGTTTGCTAGAGCTCTCAGACTAAGGACTGCCTGAAAAAGCAAGATCCCATAAAACTGTCTTTGAGGTTTACTGGGACAAATGTCACTTGACAGTACCTGTGCTGTATGGTTCAGGTACTGTCTTGGAACATTTTTTTAATGACAAATTTTCTTAACATTCAGTGCAATGCCATTTACACTCCATATGAGCCATATTTGCTGTGAAATATACGTACCAAAAAATGATGCAACATAGTCCTGAGGTCAAGTTTATCAACTGAACATCATATAGTGGAACATATTGCTAATAGTACAAACACTCATTCCTCCTTGAGAGTTTCCAATGGTGAAAAATCCAAGAGAATTTTTGCAAAAACCCAGATAAGCATGGTGGGTCAGCACATTTCTTCCATACAGATAAATACAATCTAAAACTTAACCAAGTCAGCTGCTACTCTGATCCTGACAGGAACTGAAGATGCTTGGATAAGAGAGAATTGTTTTCAAATTGTTCACATTCAAGGGAAGTGCATAACCATCCACACAATTTTATTGGAGTACTAGAGTTACTATACTGTGAATACAAACCCACTGAAGAGAGTGGTTACCTAGGTCTGGGAAAATTCAGGAAAGTTTTAAAAAGGCTTCATTTAGGTGAGGCTTAAAAGAATAGAGAAATTCTCTAGGAGGCAGAGAAAGGGAATGGCATTCCAGACATAAACAACAGCAAGAGAGAAAGGCTCCTTTTCAGTAAACACGGTCTGTATTGGACTAAGAAACATCTACTCATCTACGAACTTTGTATGCATACGGTGTTAGGGACTTAACAGTTTCTCTCATCCAAACCCAGGACTTAAATTTGAATTTGAATTAGAATGAGGAGAAAGGATCGGTCCAAAGAAGCATTAGAATAAAAGCTAGAGAGGGTACTGGTACTCAAGTCCCCAGGCACATCCAGTGACAGAAACTCTCCTTTGACGTCTCTGCTTCTTGCTCTTGGGTGATCAAGCCCCTTGTCTAATTTCCCTCACTTGTTAACATTGCACTAAGTGATGGGGGATGGTCGTGGGCCAAGTGAAGGCATGGAGAGTTTCAGAAAATTCTGACTGGGGATGAAAATTTCCCTGGATTCTACCTACCCACCCATCCTAACTAATTGAGCACAATCTTTGTGCTAGGATCCATTATCTCTAGTGATTATTTTTATATATTATACAGTAACTTCTAAAAAACATAAACATTTTAAAAGATTTTTGTTTTTTCTACCTGTTGGCAAACTAGTAAAAATGCATTGTCTTTTTCTTTTTTATTTTTGAGACAGAGTCTGGCTTTGTCTCAAGGATGGAGTGCAGTGGCACGATCTCAACTCACTGCAACCTCTGCCTCCTGGGTTCAAGCAATTCTCCTGCTTCAGCCTCCTGAGTAGCTGGGATTACAGACAAACGCCACCACGCCCACTAAGTTTTTTGTATTTTTAGTAGAGATGGGGTTTCACCATGTTGACCAGGATGACCTCTGTCTCCTGACCTCATGATCCACCTATCTAGGCCTCCCAAAAGTGCTGAGATTACAGGCGTGAGCCACTGCACCAGGCTGACTTTTTCTTAATTTTGTTTTTGACCATTGATTTATATACCCACTTATTTAAAAATTTTTAGAATAAGATTAACATCTTCTTTGATTCGATAATCCTCTAAAGTAGCATGGTAAGCAGAAAGAGGGAAAATTTTATTTAAGGAAATTCTACAAAAAATGAGGAGTATATTTTTTAAAAGTGTTAACTTATATATTGCCTTCCATTAAAAAAAAATCTGATTACCTTAAGAAAAACTGTATACAACTTTTTGGATGAAAATAATATATTATGCAACCTCAATATTTTTTTTGAGGTTGGCATTGGAATGCTTGAATAGGTTGCATTTTACTTTTAATTGACTTCTGAACACTCATGCGCTGTGCTGGCAATATTTACTAAAGAGTAATAATATATCTTTTATTAGCTTAGAAATGTCATAATATTGAAGCTCCACAGCTAAATTTCTTTGGTGAGTATCAGCTACTTTTGGAACATATTGTTTACCTATTCTACCAAGGGTCAAAAATTTAGCTCAAGAAAGAAATGCAATTTCCTGGACTATGAACCAACTTTTGGTGCACAAACACATATCTAACGTACTTAATGTTAAATCCTGTGGTACTTGCATATGAATGTATTAACAAAAACCCAGAATAGCTCTTTTAACTATTTACATACATTTCATAACTTCCTTTTTGATTCAGAATTGCTTCACCCACATTTTTGTGCTTTCCAGAGCATTACAACAATGTGATACAATGGGAGTTGTTGTGAAAACCACTAGATCATTTCACCTACTCTAAAATACAGGGGCAGCTTGCTTGCTTAAGTGTCTCAGGCAGATGGATCATATTAACGTCTGTGCACTACAGCTTGCCCTGGCTACCAGGGTGTTTCTGGATGCAGTTCAAAGGGTTGACTTTGATCTATGAAGCTGTATACATTTTAGGCCAGGAACTATTTATCCTAAAATCACCCATAGTGGGCAAGATGAAACAGGGAACCATTGTTGAAGCTGCCAGCATCATAATTCAAAGTTAGTAGCTTTCTCTGTAATGTCTACCAAGTTGCCATTACCTGAGGAATTCAACTGCACTTTTACTATCCTTTTAACTGTATAGCCGAATGTAGAAGATAAAAGTATAACTTTCATACAACATAATATCTCATGTATTATGACTAAAGTTAAATACTTTGGTATATTTAATTTACATGTTAATATCTTACAAATCTTCATTAAAGTATGTAACTTTTTTTAAAGAAATGGAACATCTTAATTTCAGATAAGGTTTTACATGCATAAGGACTTATCACCATTAATGTAGATCCTCAAAATTTTAAAAAATGAAATAATCCATGGTTTTTTTAAAAAGGAAAAGTTATTGAATGTAAATAAGCCGAAAGAACAAAAATAATTAAAATCACCCATCATTCTATTGATGCAGGGCAAGTAAGCCCCCACATTGGGGCTTAGCCCAGGAGGGTTTTTGACTTCACTCAGGAAAGAATTCAAGGGTAAGCTAGTAGGGTTAGGCAGCAACTTTTATTGAAGTGGCAGCAGAGGTGCTATTCCTTGCAAAGCAGGGATATCCCATAAACAGTGTATCCAGAGCAATGGCTCAGAGGCAGTTCTGCAGTCATATTTATACTCACTTTGAATTATATACAAATTAAGGGACAGGTTATGTAGAAATTTCTAAAAATAGGGGTCATCAGGTTATTGCCATGGAAAGGGATGGCAACTTCTGGGTGTCGCCATGGCAATGGTAAACTGACACGGGCGTAGTGGGCATATCTTATGGGGAGGTGCTTTTGCTTCCTCCCTGTTTGAGCTAGTTTTCAATCTGGTCTAGAGCCTGAGTCCTGCCTTCCACCTCACTACCACCCAGATTTTGTAAAAGATTTATAATGGCTTTGAATTCAGCAAAAGGCTAAATCCACCATTAACCAAGTGAAGAGACATTCATTTAGCTCCTTATTTATTCATTTATTTATTAACTAAAGCAGTGCTACAGACTGAGTTAAAAAGACAGATGAGACTTGGAACCTAATCTGAATTAAGAGAAATAATGTCAATAATTAATTACAATATACATACTATAGTGTTGTAATAGTAATAGTTGAGGAATATTTAAATGAGTGTAGTGGTCCAGATGACTCAGTAACTAATTTAGTCAGAGGCAGTGAAAGTAAAATTTAAGGAAACTTAAGCTAGATCTTGAGGAATGAATTCAACTGTATCAGACAGACTTAGGTAGAAAAAAGAGTCAAAGCACTAACTCTGGTACTAGTACTAGGATCTGGATTTAAATTCTAGGCTCTACCTGACACATTTTATCTAAATGATCTGCAAGTTACTCAATTACTCTGTGCTTCAGGTCCCTCCTTTCTAAAAAATAAGGATAATATGTACTTCAAATAGTTACATGAATTCATCTACCTAAAATACTTAGAACAGTATTAGCTACTGTTATAGACATGTGAAACATCAGAACACATTTCAGGAACTGTAAGTATTTGGGCCCTTGAGTACAGAGAGAGCTGGGGATTTGCAGAAAATGAGGCTGGAGGATAAGTATGGGTTAGAGAATGAACAGGCTTAATTACTTGCAAAGATAAGGAGTTTAGACTTTATCCTCAAGGCAGAGGAGAGCCAATTGAAATCTGTAAGACAGAGGGGTAATGTGATACAAATTTTGTATAAGCAAAATAACTCTGGTGATAATGGGGAGAAGAGAATGGATCTCAGAAGGAGACTGGAGGTGGGGAAAATAGTTCAGAAACAAATCACTATCACAATCATGTATTATCAGCAATTATGGAAGTTCCCTTTGCATTTTCCCCATTTTTAATGAAAAGCTAAAGAAAAAACCTCAAATTGATGTTACTGTAAAAAAGGAAAGAAAGAAAAAGGCAAACGACATAAGAAAAAAACTCATTAATGCCATTTTCATTCTTCCTTTTCTATAAAATACTCCACGTATCTCTAAACCTCTATTTGCATCCTACCTCCTTGAGGTCTCCTCTAAGGATTCCAGGCCTAGGGCCAGGGCTGTGCTTCATTCAAATCTCCAGAGAACTAAGCAGAGCTGTAGATCTAAATATATTTAGAAACTGACAAATAGCTTTTGATTAATTAACGTCAAGAGAGGTGTTTAGGACAAATTTCACTGAAACAAGAATGGTGTGCCTTCTGGAAAGGAGGAAAAAAACCTAGCATTTTAATGAACTAAGATGACCAGCTTTACTGAATCAAAATCTAGAATACATATGAGCATAATTTAACTATGAAAGAAAAAATTGCCTATATATAATTTCTTTCTTTCAGGATCATGCAAAACAGCACTTGTATTTTGATTTGTTTTAGCTTTTCAATTTTGTATATGTGTACAGTTGTCAATAAACCTCATTTAATTATTATTTTATAATATTTATTGGAATAAATTAAAGATATTTTACTACACACTGGTACTTTCTACTCAGATGATATTTGTAGGAAAAGTAATCAGTATTTTTCTAACTCATCTCTACTGCAACAATTGGCAGAGATTAGAGTCATTCATACGTAAAATATACGTAACTTTTTCTCTTAAAATATGAAATCTCCTTCTTGAACCTAATAAACGTTGATTCACGTTCTCTGGTATTTTTAAACCTACAGAACACTTCTTAGTCTATATTAAAAAATAACTCCACACTTTCTCTAAAGGAAATTCTACTCCGGGGAAATGTAGAAAGGAAAATCTCGGGTGAGTAGCAAGGGCTGGGAATAACTGAATGGCGATATGTCTCTGAATTAGAAGTTGTAATAAACCAGCTGCTCAATCTGGTATAGGGCTTTTCATGCTAAGGCTGGGTAGTGGAAAATGTTAAGGAGAAATTTTCCATTCATCTTGCATACTTCACTGCTTAGAAATATGAACCACCTGTAACAGGAGCCCCAGGGGATTAACAAAAGTCGTACAGATTACCCATTAATGGCTCAGACCCCCTTCTGTTTGAAATTCAGCCCTTTTTTTTTCTCTCTGAACATTTCATGATCTCCTCCACCAATTATTTGGAATTCGTTTGTAATAAATGCCTTATGTTTCCCCTACTGAGGCATACTTGTTCACTAACATTTCACTTTCTCTGTATGATGTGAGTACCACAATAGAATTCCAAATGAAGAAAAGATAAACTTTGGGTTGAGTTGTGTTTGCTTTAGAAAAGGAGAGGAAATAAAAGTGTTTATTTGGGCTGGGCTGAATGGTCCAGTCATTGCATTTTCTATGGTGATTCTTTCATTTTCTACTTCACTACAGACAGAAAAAATAATATCTATATCTATATCTATCTATCTATATATTTTTTAATTCTTGGGGATAATCAAACTTGTCATTGAACTGAGTGTACAACATTTTAAAAATTATTTTAAAGATGTCATTCTATTATTTATTTAGTCAACAGACGCATATATTTGGATCCAGGACTCCAGCAAAGCTATTATGTATCAGCCTTTGGGCTATTGCATGATGCCAAACAATATTCTTAGAGACCTGCATCACTGGAGTGTTTTTAAGAAATATCTAGTATCTGTATGCTTAAGTGCATAAAATTCATTTGCTTTCACCATGAGGAAATAGTTTTTATTCCTACTTAGTAAAATAGCTAAAAGATCATTTTGGCTGCAGCTCTATCAGTTTCTAGACCAGTGTTCTCAATGGGATGCAATTTAGCCACCCCCAATTCCCACCAAGACATTTGACAATGACTGGCACATTTTTGTTTGTCACAAGTAGGAAAGGGATGTGTTATGGGTATCTCATGGTTACAAGGCAGGGAAGGGGCTAAACATCCTACACTGCACAGGACAGCCTCTGCAACAAAGAATCATTCTACCCCAAATGGCAATAGTGCTGAGATTGAGAAAAGCTTATCTGGACAAAGTTAGCATCTCTGAGCTTCACTTTCATAACCTTTGAAAAGGCCATTGTTCTGAAAATTCCTATGACCTCTTCATGCTAAATAAATGTGGCTGTTTTTCTTTTCATATGTTAGGAGATATGGACTAGTAGTTACATTAGGAATTCCTTTATATCTTTGAAGAACACAACTTCTGGACCACAGAGACACAGAAAACCATCTCATAGATACTCAGGGATGCTTTCAGAATAGGCATAGCAGAATAGCTTGCCCCTACCTGGGTACAGGAGAGTTTTAAAAAATAGCATTGATGAGGCCGGGCGCGGTGGTTCATGCCTGTAATCCCAGCACTTTGGGAGGCTGAGGCAGGTGAATCACGAGGTCAGGAGATCGAGACCATCCTGGCTAACACGGTGAAACCCCGTCTCTACTAAAAATACAAGAAATTAGCCAGGCATGGTGGCAGGCACCCATTGTCCTAGCTACTTGGGCGGCTGAGGCAGGAGAATGGCGTGAACCTGGGAGGCAGAGGTTGCAGTAAGCCGAGATCGCACCATTGCACTCCAGCCTGGGCGACAGAGTGAGACTCTGTCTCCAAAAAAAAAAAAAAAAGAAAAAAAAAATAGCATTGATGAAATGCTATCAATGGACTTTGCGGGTGGCACCAATAAAATCTGGCTCAGGTATCCGAGGTGAGATATTAAAGGGATTACCATCATATTTACCACATGTCTATTTCAAGGGGGCATGCAGGTTTTGTTTTGTTTTGGTCTCAATTATTTATGATGCATAAAGAAAAAGCTTCTATTTTATTAATAGTTAATCTTTATCTACTTCGGTAAGGGGAAACAAAATTAAGCTTCCTTTTTCAGGTCTATTCACCAGAGAAACAAGATACTTTCTTGTCTGACTCCCAGACAAACCACTCTGTTTCTATATGCCTGCAAATCCTCGTTGCTTAAAAAATTGACATTGGCTGACATCAACAGAAATCCTCCAGTTTTTTTTTGGTCCCTAAAACAAGTCAGGTTTTTTCTTCCATTAGGGCCTCTCACTCACTAGTCCTTTGACTGACATAGTTTTCCCCAGGAGGGTATCACAATTGGTTTCCTTTTTCCATTCAGGCCTAAGCTTAGATGATACCTCCCAAGATAGTTTTCTCCTAACCTTAAAATAAAAGAGTCCCTCTCATTCTGTTTTTCTCCCTTTGAAGAGTATTTTTTTTAATTTACTTATATGTGTGTGTGTGTGTGTATATATACATATATATACATATATGCTCAGCATTTATCAATGCTAACTTATTTTTACATTTTGATTCTCCCCCTCACTCGAATGTAAGGAGGGCTTGTCTTAATCACAACTGTTTTAAAAAATATTGCCTGGTAAACAATAAGCACTTGATAATTGTTTGTTGAATAAATATATGAAGGAAGGAAGAAATGGAGGAAGGGAAGTAGGAAGGGAGGAAAGGAGATAGGAAGGAATGGATTTTGAAAATCTACTATGTTCTAGCAACTGCTAGAGGTCTTGGAGAATACAACGTCAACAGAATGAGGGGGTATTTGCCATCTCCTTCTCACAGAATGGAAAAGAAGTGGAAGTATTAAAGTAGAGGTACAGAAAAGGACTTTGGAACTATCAGAGGAAACAACTAATTCTGATGCCATGTACATGCTGGGAGGGGAATAAGAGAAATCATGGAGAAAGAGATATTTGAAATGGACCTTGGGGTATTCACACTATTTTGCCAAAAGCGGAAGGATATTCCAGAAAAGATGGCCTGAATGAAAGTTGGGAGGCAAACTTATACAGTATACGGTATGTATTGAACAATGAAATACGTGTTTTAAAAAATGTTCATATCTTCCACTAAAATTATTCTAACAAAAATAAAATTATTTTATCAAATAAATTCTTAGATATAAGTATGTTGAGTAATATAGGACAGCTTAACAAATCCTTTTGTTATACTTATGTCTAAGATTTATGCATATTAACATATATTTAAGCCTTTTATATGTATAATAAAAACAATTTTCTCCTTAATTTCTAGAGTTAGAGAATATGATTCTGCTGTTTTTTTAAGTTAACATAATATAAAATCACTTGAGAGCTGTTGTCATCGATATTAATGCCTGCTAAGTTATTATGCAACCTCAGCTTCATGGGTCAGTTTTCATGATTTATTGAAGAAACATTTTAAGTGTTGGCTTATGAGAAATAACGCAGTATCCCCCGACTCTTCTGCCTACATTCCACTCCTACTCATCACTGCCAATTGCATTAGTGTCTCCTAATTTGTGTGCTAGAAATGATACATCTTGAAACTGAAAAATATTGTCAGAATGTGTGAAAGTACACTCCTTCATAATATGGTTTTATTTTCATTTGTACTCCTGAGTCACTGATATAAAATGTGCTCTGCTTTTTAAAAAAAATTCTACCCTGCCAATTTTTTCTCCCTTAAAAAAAAAAAAAAATCTAAGTTACTATATACATGGCTAAGATTTAAGTGAATGCTTGATGTGTTATAAGGAATACTTAATTTTGTTTATTAGGAAACTAATTCTTTCATTGATTTAATTAGAGTTTTTCAAGAGCCTTGGTTTTGCTAATACAGCAATGTAAATGATATTAGAAATCTTTGCTCTCAAGAGGCATTCAAGAGGATAAAATGTTTTTATAAAAAAGATATCAATAAATACAATAATTTTAAGTAAATACCTGAGACGTGAATAAAATAAGACAGATCAAAGTAAAAAGAGCAACTGGGAGGTGGCAGTATCAGATTGGAAAATGAGAGAAGTCTTCTCCGAAGAAGGATGATTTGAGATGAGACTGTAATATAAGGTAGAACCAGTTGCACAATGATACACTACAATCATCCAGGAAAAAGAAGTAAGCATGATGATATCCAAGGCACTTCAAGAAGCCCAGTGTGGCTAAAACCACATGAGAAAGGGAAAGTAAGATAGGAGAGGAGTTGCAGGGATAAATATAGGACAATTTTTTTCAGGGAAATATAGTCCATAAAAATGTGTTTAAAATTTATACTATTACAATGGGAGACCACTGAAGAGTGTTTAAGTGGAGGAATAATACAATCTGATTTAAGATTTTAAAAGATCATTTTGGTTGTTCTGTAGATAATTGACTATGAAGAGTCAAAATTGGACACAGAGAGAACAGATGGGAAGCTATGGCAGGGTCCAGGGAAGAGATGATGGCCCCTAGGACTACAATACTAATGTGGAGATGAAATGAGAGGTTGTGTTTAGGGTATAGATATTGGAGGTGGATTTGGTAAAACTGGCTGTGGATTGGATGTGGGAAATGGACAAAGAGAAGAGTGGAGGATAGACTTGGCCTTATGTTAACTGGACCTTACGCTGGAAGCCTAGTCCTGACACTTGCTAGATGTGAAATCTCAAAAAATATTTTACCACTTCAAGGCTCTGTTTTTACATCCTTAAAATCAGGATAAAGATAATTAGAACTAATAGTATTACAAAAGTAAATTTCTATGCTATGTCTAATGGAATGCTTAGAAGTCAGCATGTGTTGAATCAATATAATATTTCAAAACATTTAATAAATAGGTATTCAAAAATTATTTTTTTATTTTTTATTTTTAGAGATGGAGTTTTGCTCTTGTCACCATGGCTAGAGAGCAATGGTACAATCTCAGCTCACTGCAACCTCTGCCTCCCAGATTCAAGCAATTGTCCTGCCTCAGCTTCCTGAGTAGCTGGGATTACAGGCACCCACAACCATGTCCAGCTGATTTTTGTATTTTTAGTAGAGACAGGGTTTCACCATGTTGGCTAGGCTGGTCTCAAATTCCTCACCTCAAGTGATCCAGCCTCGGCCACCCAAAGTGCTGGGATTACAGGCGTGGCCCACCGCGCTGGCCTATAATTTATTTTGCAGTGCACTATGACATCTGCAAGACATTTAATGAAATCTTTCCTGATATTTAGTGAAAGAATGAAAAATGACTGAACCTGGTGATAATAATTAGGTGTTGTCATATCTGATTTGTCCGATTGTACCAAACAAGTATTGATTACTGGAGTCTGCCATCTGGAAGGATGTCCCTCTCTGCTGTCATCTCTATGCCTCTACCCTTGGTCAGGCAAGTGTTCAGCATTTGGTTAATATTTGGATAAAGACAGAGAAGACAGGAAGTTTTAGATGACACGAGAATAGAAAGGAGAGCTAATAAAAGAGATGTTGAAATCAGGACTCAAAATATTCTCAACAGGCCAACAGCATGGGCCAGAACAAATAAGAAGAACCTCGAGAGCTAGAAACGTGAAGTTCTACATTTCTGTTAAAAAAAGATTAACCTCACACGTACAGGATTAACAGTAACTCATGTGAAAGGGCTTAGCAGTTAGAGTTGACTGCAAGGTCAGAATGAACTTGCAGCATGACTTAGCTGCTAAAATAGTAAAGACTATTTTAATCTGCATTAATAGAAGTCTAGTGTCAAGGACAAGAGAAGGGGTGGTTCTACTGTGCTCTGTTCTGATCAAAGCCATTTGGAGCATGTCCATTTTTGAGGCCATGATTTATTCTTTAATTATTAAATAGTAGCAATATATCATATACGATTGAAATGTAGGAGTACAAAACTATATCAAGCAGAGATACTGCACTCAAAGGTTTCATGGCAGAATGAGAAGAAACTGACATATATGTAAATAGCATACAAGGGAGAACGATAGATGCCTCAGGAAAGATAGCATTAAAAACTAATGTGGATGTTTTAGGTAGATATTGATCACTATCAGCTGTTACGGAAATCAAAGGAGTTGGACTTCATTCTGTAGGTAATGGGACAGTCACTGGAAATGTTTGAGTTGGTGAATGATGTAATCAAGTCTATGTTTCAAGAAAGAAAACAGAAACTAATACCCAGCAATTTACAGATTAGTCCATATGATCCTCAAAGCACTATCTTGTGTCTGTGGAATTTAGCCTCTTTAGACAGAACTAGAAAAACTGAGAATTGCAACAAGACAGATTTTGATTCAATATAACAAAGAAATTTCTACCCCTGATGTTGTCTTAAGATGAAAAAACTCTTAGTAAGCACCTGACCAACCTTTTCAACTCTTTTTGAAGAGTTTCAGCAAAAATTAGATGGCCATATTTCAAGCCCTACATGCAGTGGCTGAGCTCAGCGTTTCCTTCTAGTCATAGAGATCTTAGAGGTCTATGTTTTCATGGCATATTAACATGCCGATTAATTAACATGGTTAACAAAGCAATTATTTCTGTATTTTGTTAGCTTCGTATTTGTTCTTTCTATTGTCTATAAAATACCACTATGCATTTTCTAACTTACTGTATTATACGATTACATTAAAAAGTCTATTTAAACTGCTTTTGTCATTATTTTAATTCAAAATTTTAAAATTATTTATTACATATTTTAAGTAATTTGATCAAATTACATTATTTTGTCTTTAGTCCCAATAAGAGATCTTACCAAATTTTAAAAAAGGCCATAACATAAAATTAACCACAGCTATATATGCTGCTAGATTATCAATTAGTACAACCAACAGGGAAAATCTGGATCCTGTGTTTCTTCTGTTAAACATACACGTATACTCAAAGCATAGAAATGGTGATTTTGCTTTCTAATTAATCACTTTAATTTCAAGGACTATTATACAATATATTCATGATTTGGATTACAAATTATCATTCTGATTTCTTAGCATTTTTAACACAGCAATATGTCCCAAATTTTTGTTAGCTTTATGTTCATTTTTAATATTATCTGTAAAATGCCAAAGCATATGCAATAATAACACGTGTCTACTTTTTTTATACTAGAGAAAGTAAAAATCAATCACTGTGCTGTCAACAGGCAAGGAAACATTCAGGAAACAACAGGAAAGGGGACCACAGCACAGGATTGTAGTGATGAATTGCATTGAGTCCCAGGGCTTGCAACTAAATCAACAGTGGTCTGATTAATGGTTCCTCCACATAACATTGCTGTATGAAAAAGAAAGCTTTCCAAGTTTTCATGAGAGAGTGGTTTTAGTACATGTACAGGCACAGTGTGAAAAAGAATATGTATGATAAGTTTCTTTTAAAAAAAAGTTGATTAAACTTGGACAACTATTTATTAGCAGAAAACTTGCCCTGAGAAAAATAGACTTCTATTGTACTTTATTTATTTTAAATATTACTAGTTTATGTAAAGTTTGTGTGGCCTTTCAGAATTGTATATCAGAAATTCCTAGTTTTCTAGAAAAAACAAGTATATAACTGACAGACAACATTTATGAAATGTAAAGATGTTTTTCTTGATAAGTAAAGAAATTAGAATCAGATAATATTAAATAACAGAAAAAGTACATCTGGGCAACTGCTAGCAATTTTCATTCTACAGGAGTGAGCTCAAGTTTGATTTTTTTGTTTATAATTTTTTTTTTACATTTTTTTCAAAATTTGATTTTTGACCCCGTGTTCCAATTAGTCCCCATTTTCAGCAACCAGGTTGTCAATCTCCAATGGTGGGAAACCCAGTATCTGCTTCTTCTGCTCCTGTTTTCAGGTAGCAGAAATGTGTTTTGGGAAAAACAAATCACAATACAAGACAGACAGTGCACTCAACGAGAACTCCATTTCCATTCTCTCCACCACAAAACTTCTCTGACTTTTTACATAATCGATATGCCTTTCCTTTATTATTATTATTATTATTATTATTATTATTATTATTACTATTAAATATTATTGGCCAGGCGTGGTAGCTCACGCCTGTAATCCCAGCACTGTGGGAGGCCAAGGCAGGCGGATCACCTGAGGTCAAGACCAGCCTGGCCAACATGGTGAAACCCCTTCTCTACCAAAAATAGAAAAATTAGCCAGGCATGGTGGCAGGCGTCTGTAATCCCAGCTACTCGGGAGGCTGAGGCAGGAGAATGGCTTGAACCTGGGAGGCGGAGCTTGCAGTGAGCCAAGATCCTGCGATTGCATTCTAGCCTGGGCGACAGAGTGAAAGTCCATCTCAAAATAAATAAATAAATAAAAATATCACTATGACTAAGTGAAGATCATACTTTATTCATATTTCCTTAGTTTTTACCTAATGTGTTCTTTTCTGTTCCAGGATCTCATCCAAGTCAGGACATTACATTTTGTTAACATGTCTCCTCAGACTCCTCTTCGCTGTGACAGTTTTTCAGACTTTCTTAGTTTTTGATGACCTTGACAGTTTTGAGGAATTCTGGTCGGGTATTTTGTAACAGTCTTCTCAATTAAGATTTGTTTGATGTTTTTCCCATGGCTAGACTGAGATCATGAATTTTTAGGAGGAAGAACACAGAGGTAAAATTACGTTTTCATTACATCATATCAAGGGTATATACTATCAACATGACTTACCACTGTTGACGTTAAGCTTGAGATAGAGTTTGTCAAATTTCTCCAGTGTAAACATAGTCTTGTCTCTCCTTTTATACTGTTTTGAAAGGAAGTTGAAGTCACTATACTCAGCTCATCCTTTTTTTTTTTTTTTTTTTTTTTTTTTTTTTTTTTTTTTTTTTTTTTTTTGAGACAGAGTCTTCCTCTGTCGCCCAGGCTGGAGTACAGTGGCGCGATCTCGGCTCACTGCAGCCTCTTCCTCCAGGGTTCAAGCGGTTCTCATGCCTCAGTCTCTCGAGTAGCTGGGGTTACAGGCGCCCGCCACCACACCCGGCCAATTTTTGTGTTTTTAGTAGAGACCGGGTTTCTGCCATGTTGGTCAGGCTACTCCCGAGCTCCTGAACTCAACTGATCCACCCACCTCAGCCTCTCAAAGTGCTGGGAGTACAGGCTGAGCCACCCCACCCGGCCTCAGCTCATACTTTAAAAGGTGAGAGTTATACCTTGTTTTCCAAATCATCATAAAATCTAATCACAAATTTACCTGGAACCCCGCAGCAACACAGAGATAGTACCTTACTGAAAGCTGTCGCCTTTGACATAGAGACAACAGCACGTCAGCCAATGCTGTCATATTTTGGGTACTTTCCTAGCTCCCAGCATATGGCTTCTAAGAACAGCTGTGATCCCAGGCTCTTGGGCCCACAGAGGCACGAACCTGCTGAATGAGTCTATAAAGCAGAAAAGATGCCAAGACTGTACAATTCATTAGTTATTATTCTTTATCTGTGGTTCCTGCTTTTTGCTTAGTTTGCTTAATTTTCCCCAGTTTTGAATTGATTTTTCAATTCTTTCTCTTTCCATTTTTCTTTCTTTATTCTGCCTTATTTCGTAACTGCTGTATTCCTGAGTGTCTTCTTACGGGTCACTCATAATGAGTTAACAACAAATCTGATGGGATAAACCTTAAGCAACATCATGCACTACTTCCACAGATTGCTGACCACACCCCCATGCCTCCTGCACTAAAGGTGAAATATGAAATTCCTTTGAGTAAAGAATAAAACGGAAACTATTTCCATGGTAACATCATTACCAATTAATTTAGTAAAATGCATAATTCAGTGTGTAGAATACTAAAGAAAAGAGATTCTGAAAGCCAAGACGACACCAGTTTTCTGCATTATCTTTCCAAAATACGTACTAGACATATAGTATCCTCAATCTATAAATGAGTTGCTGAAGACATAAAGACTTTTTTAAAAAATGGCCCCTGGTATCAAGAAACTTACACACCAGTTAGTTGCTCCTGTGGTATAACTGAAAGGTTATCACCAATGAAGTTTCTTTCCATTTCTTCTGAAAGTACAATTATTACTGCAACTCTTTGTGATGGCTATAGTAAATTCTCTAGCACCATAATTAAAGAATTACACACTAAAGAATAACACATAGTTTTTAAGATTTAAAAGAGTGAAACTATGTAATGTTGTTAGGATGTATTTTATTATGAATTGATTGCTTATGTTCTTTACTGATTTTTAATTAGGTTATTCACCTCCTTTGTGGGAACTCTTTGTATATTTGGGTTACAGTTTCTTTATCTATCATAGATTTAAGATGTTTTCTGATGTTTACTGTCTTTTTATGTATTGATCACATTTTTACTATTCAAAGGCTTTTAATTTGACATGGCCACACTTACTGTTTTCCTACCAGATTTCTCCTTTCATATCCTTTTGACACTCTCACTAAAAACGTCAAGTAGAAAATATTGAAGTTCAACACTGTGTAAACAATATGACTCCAACTGTGTAAAAATAAAATAAACAAAAAAGAAGGAAGAAAATTGTACTTCCAAAATTTCCCAAACTTTTCTGGGTTAACATGTATTATTCTTATAATCAGATTAGACTATTAATTTAACAAGTATTTTTAAATACACAGGTATCTCTCAAAGAGAAAATGCATAAACCCTCCAGTGCCTACCATTATTTCAGCATGGAAAGGCCAGTATTCTTGGGATCAGAGCTTAGAGTAGGTGAATTTTAGCAGATGTCTGTGGAGACCACTTTTCCTCTTGGGACAGACATTCTGCCAAGACTAGTAAGGCTGATATTACCTGGACATAAGAGAAAGGACATTGAACCATGAGAAGCAGAAAGAGCCAAGAAGAAAACATGAAATGGTTGAATCAATAATATGTCAATTATTTATTCATATTTGAACAAAGGCTTCCTATTTCAGTTAGTAACTGAAATCTGCAAATAATTTGGAAAAGGCAATAGGGATTAATAGGTCATTCTCTTTTTCATTAAAATACACTAAATGCCTCTGAGTCTATAAAGTGCAGCTATTTAGACCAGAGAAATCAAAGAAAATGTGAGAATTTTAAAACTGTCAGTCAACTAAAGACTGAAATTAGCAAAATGGAAAGAAAAGTGTAGACTGGACAGAGAAAGGAAGGAATCAAAATAATTCTGACAGTAATATTTAATTATAAAAATTATAAAAATATAATTTTAAATAATTTAAAACAGGAAGCTAAGGAGTAATCTCCAGACGAAGAGACTGCTGTGTGCACTAAGCCTGCCTCTCTATTCAGTCAGTGTGGTCACTGTGCTGGGGAAGAGTCTGACAGTGGAACGGAAGCATTAGGAGTACCTGGGCTCTGAAGCCAGTCTCAGCTTCTCCATTTAGTTATACCAGGTGACATTAAGCAAATTGTTTAGTCTTTCCACAAGGTTCACTGTGGAAAGGGTTTGAGATGATGGCTATACTGAGCGTGGTCCAGCTCTTGCCCCACTGCCTAGACTGGTGCCGTTGACACCTGGTGGGTGCTCTATGAGTTGCTGAACAAATGAACAGAAAGCACTTGACAATGACCTGAGATGAGTTATTCCTTTAGAAAGGACAGTGGACGGTAAATGGTGCATACACGTGTTACATTTGCTAAGAAGAGGGACAACTGCTCTGAGCAAGTGTGGTATGGGATGTGGTTGTAATGGAAAAGCTAGAATTTGATGGGGTCTTTGATGAATGAGATACATTTAAATGGATAAAGAATAAGAAATAGAAGAGACAAAAAAAAAACAGTGTGAGTAGAAGCATTTGAATGAAGCTGCACAAATCATTTGTGACTCAAATAAACGGAGTGTGGCAGGAAATGAGGTGTAAAAGTAGGAAAAGTTGGGAGGTCGATTCACGAGTGTGTTTTATTATTATTATGTTGTATAACTTACATGTAGATCATGTGTATTTGTTTGTATCTCAAATACTAAATAATATTTTTGAAATGGATTAGAGCTGGAGAGGAAGGTTTGGTGCATCAAATTACTAACTGGAAGGAAGATACCTCTAAATGTATGTTTCATGGAAAAAACTCTTATCCCATGTTTCTGGTATAACCATTTCCTCTGCTTTTCTAACATTTTGGAACTGTTCTTGTGGACTTAATAAAATGGTATAAATTTATTTTAGACAAATTCTTAATAAAACTTTAAAAGAATATGTTGTTGTATTTTCTCTTTTATCTCAGAAATTCAACTCCTGAACCAACTCATTAACATATTTCTGGACATATTTGTGTTGCTACATGACAGAGTATAAGGTTTAGGTCTGAAATAAGGCACTTAAAGTTAATTTGGTGCACAGTAGCTTTTTTGGTTTCCTGCTGTTTTACTGACATAATGCATTTTGTTGAGAAACTGCCCTATAACTGAGCCTGTTTATCAGCATTCCCTTTTGAGAATTTTAACATTTTAACAAATTAAAATGGGATGTGCATAGCATCTCATTTCAAAGTAATTTTGCATAGAGTTTTTTTCATAAGAATTAGGAGTTTGCTCAAGATGGAGTAGAGGCTTTACCGGTCCCAGGAGAAAGGTGGGAAGAAGGCTAAATTGCACTGGAGGAAAGGATTGGGGGTGGGAAGAATTGGGGGAAGCATGAATTTCAGAGACAGCAAGGTAGAGGAGCTCATGCTGAGACCAGCAGTTCTAGATAAAAGTGAGGAGAGAAATCTCTGAGTGAGCCTAGGGCCAATGTCTGGGGAGGGGAAGAAAAAGCACTGAAGAGGCGCTTCACAGGAAAGGCCAGAAAAAAATTTAAACAAGAAACAGATTCACACTTAAGCAAAATGTGAAAATTTGTGCCCATTAAGTGAAGGAAATTTTGATGCTGAGGGCTGACACAAATCTGCCCTTCCAAAGTGCTGTCAAATTCACAGTAAATTCAAATTAGTGCCATCAGAGGCTGGTCACTAAAACAGAACAGTAACAATATTAAAAATAAAAATACTGGCCCAACAGTGGTTATTTATTGGGAGGTTTCTGTGGGCCAAGGTTGGGCTAATTGCATTACATAGATTAATTGCTTTCTTCTTCCAACATGGATGTTGTTACTCCTACTTTGTAGATGAGGAGAGACCTGAAGAAGTTAGGTAACTTGCCCAAAGTCACAGGATTAATGAGTCCTCAGGGAGGGTAGGAGCTGCCAGAAACTGCGAAGTTTTCTGTGTATATTCAGGGCACTCCTCACCATATCCCAACACTTTTACAAAGTTGTCTTTAAAATTTTGGCTCATATACCTCCTAAAAGAATTCTGAAAAGCTTCTACTCACTGGCCCATTTATAAGTTAACATTTGTATTTTTCCAAAGTTTAAATAGTTACAAATGCTGTAATTTCTGCTATAGTTTAAATATAGACATTTTAAAATAAAACTCTTTCATCACTTTTAATTTATCCAGTGGAACTTCTTCATTACAGTGTTTTAATACCAATCACTATTCATTTTAAAAATACATGCACAATTTTTAAGTTACTATTTAACCTCTTCCCTTTCTCCATTTGAACTCCTATTTCCATTCCACTTTCCCCCACAAAATTGTAGCCTACTGTAATGTATCTTTGTGCTTGAAATCACTCTGACATAATATGCTATAATAAAAACATTTACATATTTTTAATGTTTTATGTTTAATTTTCTGTGCCTTCAGGCTCTAAGATTTAAAATAATTTCTTTAGACTTGAGTTGTTATTTCAAATATCATTTGTACACAGTTGACTAAAACAATATAAGTATAATCCAAATGTTGATAGTTACTACACATAAAAGTATAATTTTATGAGGAAAACATTATTAAATGGTATAGATAGAGCTTTTTTCCAACTGGTTAATACACTCAGGAATAAATAGTACTTGTTGCTAAAATGAGTTAGGACTGCATAATTTATTTATTTTTATTTTTTATTTTAATTTTTTTTTTAGACGGAGTCTCGCTCTGTGGTCTAAGCTGGAGTGCAATGGCATAATCTCAGCTCACTGCAACCTACGCCTTCTGGGTTCAAGTGATTCTCCTGCCTCAGCCTCCTGAGTAGCTGTGATTACAGGCGCATGCCACGGCTAATTTTTTGTATTTTTAGTAGAGATGAGATTTTCACCATGTTGGCCAGTCTGGTCTCAAACTCTTGACCTCGGGTAATCCTCCTGCCTCGGCATCTCAAAGTATTGGGATGATAGGCATGAGTCACCGCACCTGGTCAGGACTGCATAAAAATTAATAGCAAAAAAGGAGAAAGTGTTAGGCCACTTCTGAGAGTAATTTATCAAACGCATATTAGTCATCATTGTTACGTTATATTAATAAATAAAGAGAAAAGTAGTGAAGTATCACTGTGAACAGAAGGCTTTTGCCCGTGTTAAAAAAGATGATTAAGAGATGGGGCACGGTGGCTCACGCCTGTAATCCCAGCACTTTGGGAGGCCAAGGCGGGCGGATCACAAGATCAGGAGATCGAGACCGTCCTGGCCAACATGGTGAAACCCCATCTCTACTACAAAATACAAAAAATTAGCTGGGCCTGTACCCCCAGCTACTCAGGAGCTGAGGCAGTGAAATTGTTTGAATCCAGGAGGTAGAGATTGCAGTGAGACAAGATCGCACCACCGCAATCCAGCCTGGAGACAGAGCAAGACTCCGTCTCAAAAAAAAAAAAGAAAAAGAAAAATGTAGTATATTATTTTACACTATAAATGTCAACTTTTATAGGTTATTAAGTTAGATTATGTTTTTTTCTTATACTTACAGGCTTAATACGAATTCATCAGAATGTAACGTGAAAGTTTTTAGTTCTTCTTTCATGAAAAATATATCAGACACAGATGGGTACCTTGGCTAAATGATGCTTTCCAGAAACGAATATTTTGAAAACTCTCTTTGTCACCATAAAGTTGTTTAAAAATATATATATTCTCAAAGACAATGCTCCACAGAAAGGTTAAAGGTTAGGATGTCTTCCTTTTTAAAATGGAAGAATGGTAGATATGATATTATGTACTGTGATGTAATAAGGAATATATGTGTGGCCTCTGCCCCTGGATAAATATTAGTAAAGTGTTTCCCTGAGTTCTGTGAGCTGTTGTAGCAAATTAATTGAATCTGAGGAGAGGGTCATGGGAACCCTGATTTACAGCTGGTCAGTCAGAAGCGCAGGTCAAAACGTGGGGCTTGCAACTGGCATCTGAAGTGGGGGCAGTCTTGTGGGACTAAGCCCTCAACCTGAGGGATCTGACTTTATTTCTAGGTAGATTGTGTCAAAATCTAGTTAAATTATAGTACACCCATTAGGTGTCTGCTGGAGATTTGCTTGGCGTAGGGGAAAAAAAGAACATGTCAGAAGTGCTGTGTTGAGTGGTGTGTGAGAGCAGAAAAGACACTTGGTTTTTCTCCTTCCTCTAATAGTTGGTGTGAAAGTTGATGCAACAAGCAGAATCCACCTTACACCCGTAACCAGAAACGGGTCCTGAAAACACACCAATGAACCCCTTGGAAAGTCTGTGGGCTCCCCCAAGAGTACCGATGCTGAAGCTTGAAGGTCTCTGAGGCCATATCAAATATGCTTGAAAAGTAAAGTGGAAAGGACATCAGCTTTAGAATCAGTGAGATACAGGTTCTAATCCTACTGCTGCTGCTCACAACTCATGTGATACTGAGCATGTGACTTAAGCTCTGGGTCTCAGGTTTCTAATCTGTAAAGATGACAGTCCTAATGCTGGATACCCCTGATTGCTGAGAGGGTAAATGAGACAAGATGTGTGATCTCACAGTGCAGTGCCTGGACAAATGTACTCGAGACATATTAATTTACTCTTAATAAGTTTCTTTATTTTCTAACATAGATAAGGCTACTTATTCCACAAGATTTGTTGAAGATTTAAAAAGATCATTTCAGTTTTGTTTTTTTTCCCCACTAGAGTGTCAGAAATGTTTATTTATCAGAGTTTGAATAATGTATTTAGTAAATATTTATTGCGTGATTATTATGTACTAGGCACTGTTCTTGGTGTGTTGGATGCAAAAGTAAATAAGACACAGTTCCTGGTTTCATGAACAAAGCTCACAATTTGGCCACAGATGAATGTACCCACTAACTATTTAATAATGAGTTAACTACTAATTGTATTTAGGATATTTTACTGATTTCTGAGAGAACAACTTCAGTAGGAACATAGGAACCGATAGTAAATTTTGGTTGTATAAGGAGTACTTAGAAAGTGAGAGAGAGTATATAGACTACTTCATCAAGAAATTTAAATCAAAATGGAAGAGAATGAAGAAGGTGGTTGATCAGAAGGCAGAGTGAAGGGATGTGAGAGATGCTAGGACATTTACAGACCTGGTATGGGGAACTGGTACCTAAGATAGAGAATCAGCATTGCAGAGGCAAAGTGCAGACCAATGACGTGCAGGTCCCAAGGGAGGCTGGAAACTATGGCGTTACAGCACAGTTGGAAGTCAGGTAAGAAAGGTAGGTAAGAAGAATGAGACAGGAAAAGTCAATTTTGGTTACTGGGTCTGGATTCCTGATACCAAGGCACAGCTAATATTCATCTTTCAATAGAGAGTCATCCTGTTTCTACATCCTTGTGTCTGTTGCATCAGCAACATCATCACCAGCAGAGCACTGAGTTTGAAAATGAAACTATAATGATAAACATAAACAAGTGATAAAAGCAAGACATTAATCAAAGTAATACATTTTTGGCAAACCTCTTTGTATTGATTTTATTTAGACTTTCACACAGATATGATATCTGTTTTACAGCAAGAAAAAAGAGGAAGTTGAAGTACATGGATGAGATAATAGCTGGAAGAGGGGTTGAGCATATACCCATGAAGCTGTGAAACATGAATATATACTCAAGCCAAACCCATATCTACTGAATTAGGGGTTGCAGGGGCCTGGCCCCAGAACATAATTTTTTGAGCACTACTTCCTGCTACGCCAGTGATTGTGATTAATGTTTGTGAACTAGTGATTTAGAACAGACTGAAATTTGAGGTCATTGTTATTAAATAATTTACCAAAAGCCAGGTGCAAGTCAGTTTGTTCCATTTGAAATGATTCCAATCGCAAAAATATTTAGGTGTGAAAATGTCTTGAGAAGGTTCCACCCTCCACTAACCTCAGCACCAGTATTTGCCACTGGGTTTCTATCCAATGCAACCTACAAACCAGGGTCTTGCAGGTTGCAATACTTGGCTGGGATCCTCTAGTAGAAGCACTTCTTTAAAAGTTACATATTCCTCACTCACAATTCCTTTTATGTTTTCTTGTCCAACTAGAGTCAATGACACATAATCCCCAAATCTTAAAGCTATGTCTTCATAATTCTCTAGAGGCAAAAAGGGGCAAATCTACTCAAGGTTGGAGTTATTAAGGAAAAGGAAAATATTGGTTTTTCTTTGTTTACTTTTTTTTTAATACTTTAAGTTCTGGGACACATGTGCAGAACGTGCAGGTTTGCTACATAGGTATACACGTGCCATGGTGGTTTGCTGCACCCATCAACCCATCATCTACGTTAGCTATTTCTCCTAATGCTCCTTTTTTTTTTTTTTAGTACATTATGTGCTATTATTCACTTACTCTGTCCTTAATAAAATAGATTTTATTAAGCATATTGTGCATGATAATGGGAGGATTAAGGGTGTGTGGCAATTTTATAGTTCCTTGTAGAAAAAAAAAATGTTTAAATTATGTATTTGCAGACTTAGACTTTTACCAGATCTCCAGACATCATTGTGTTCTTTCTTCATGAGAAATTCTTCAGAAAATCCACCAAAAGTAATCCTGGTTGAGCTGTTCTCCCTAATGAAATATGTATGCTTGCATCTTGAATAAAAGACAAATGATAATTAAATGCATATCTAAGTGAAGGTGAATAGTTTTGAAACTTGAAAGTATTAACAATATACTGTTTAACAATCATTAACCTCTAGATGGTGATTTCTAGATCTCAAGAAAAAATAGAGATAAATCTGTCATTGAGTTCTCACTTTAATGTTGTACATTACTTAAGTATATAAAGATTAGTAAAGTGGACAAGTTAATTTTTATTTTTAATAATAAAATATTAATTTAATATTAATTGCTGATAACTTAATTCAATCAACAATGGATGGGAGATCAGTAAAGTATTTTCAATTTCAGTAAGATGATGAAAACAGATACTAAATTCTGGTTGTGTGAGGGTTAAGTGGAAAGTGAGACAAAGTATATAGACTACTTCATTAAGAAGTTTATTAATGTGGGGGATGCAAAAATAAATAAGACATAGTTCCTGGTTTCATGAATGTAGCTCAAAATAAAATTATCTGACAATAAGTTAGATCCCTCAGATCTCAACTTCCACTCTGTCTACCCTCCTTGGAGGTCAGCGAGCGGTGCTGAAAGCCCCAACCTCTAATCACTTGGTTGGTTCCCCTGGTACTGGGATATCCCCTTGCACTGAGATAAATATTTAGTATAAATCACAATTTTTAGTCCTCCTAACTATCCTGCTATTATCACTAGCAGGACATAGAAAATAGATGATTGGAAAATAAAGTGACTTGTATAATGTCAAAAAACTAGTAAGTGGCAGAGCTGAATTTGAACCTATGCAGTCTGAATCTAGAGCCCAAACACTTCTACTCTAAGCATTATTTCTTAAAATGTGCAGGTGTTCACCATGTTCTCACTCATAGGTGGGAATTGAACAATGAGAACACTTGGACACAGGGTGGGGAACATCACGCAGCAGGGCCTGTCATGGGGCGGGGAGAAGGGGGAGGGATATCATTAGGAGAAATACCTAGAGTAAATGACAAGTTAATGGGTGCAGCACGCCAACATGACACATGTATACATATGTAACAAATCGACACATTGTGCACATGTGCCCTAGAACTTAAAGTATAATTTTAAAAAATGTGCAGGTGTAAAGAATTGTAGTTTAGGTATAGAACTCACCCACAATATGCAACCCCCCCCAAAAACAAAAGAAAATAATGGCATGAAGGTAGTGGTAACCTCTCAATGAACTCACAGGACTTATATAGCTCATGTTGTACAAGAATTCAGTAAAAACATTCTCAATGTGAGCTATAAAAACACTCTAGGTCATACTCTGAAGCCAAATGGATTAAAATCAGCCAATTTACAAAAAGCAGCCTCAGATGTGATGTAGCCCTATTCAGTTTCAGTAAATAAAGAGGTCAGGAGATAGTTTCCATATGAGCAAAGAGGGTTTGTTTCCTAGATCATGCTGTTAAGGCTTTTCTTGGGAACCTACAGTTTTTCACAAACTTTGAAGGGATATAAAATGAATTAAATGCCAAGTAACAATGCAAAAACCTTAAAATTTTTACCAAAAAATCTCAATTTACGTATTAACTGCTATAATACTTAATATTTGCCAAATACCGTGTTTTCTTCTGAACTATAGAGTACAGCTAGGTGCTAATTACAGTCATGCACCACGTTTCAATCAACAATGAACCACATATACAATGATATCCTATAGATTATAATACTGTACTTTTACTATACATTTTCTATGTTTAGATATGCAAAGTACTTACCTCGGTGTTACAATTGTCTATGGTATTCAGTGCAGTAACATGCTGCACAGTTTTGTAGCCTAGAAGAAACAGGCTATACCCTATAGCCTAGGTGTGTACAGCCTAGGATATACCATCAAAGTGTGTGGAAGTGCGCTCTATGATGTTCACTCAGGAACAAAATTACCTACCAATGAATTTCTCAGAAGATGTCTTAGTCACTAAGTGATGTATGACTATACATGACTACATAGACTAGAAAACGAACGTTTCATGTTAAGAGATGGTATTCAATCCCAACCTGACTGTGCTCATCCACTACTCTAGTTCTAACCTGTGGATAACTCGGAACATTTCAGGAAGGGAGATACTTTAGATGGGTTTAAAAGACAAGTAAACAAAGAAGAGCCAGAATAGTGACCAGATGAGCAAAAAAGAGTTTAAATAATATGACTCGTTCAGAGACTTCTTAAAAAGGTGTAAATGTGCTAATGTTCACTGAGCATGGCAGAGCTGGAGAAGATTAGACCGGAGAGAGGAGGAGTCTGGTTCTAGGGCATCTTGTGGTATTATGTATAATTGGAACTTTAAAGCAGGTAAGGGGCATCATTAGATTTGCATTTTAGAAAAATTACTCAAAAAGAAAGAAGAGTTTCCTGTGGCACTAGAGAGGAAGGACATCAAAGTGTACATCCCAGGTTACAATATACCTTCTCCCATCAAATTATCTGAAATGCATTCCAATCGCATTTACATAACTAATTTTTAGACCCTATTTTTTATCTTTTCCCTAGAAAAATTGTAAGTGTCACAAATTGTTCTTCAAGATAGAAATAGGCCAGGTGCGGTGGCTCACCCCTGTAATCCCAGCACTTTAGGAGGCCGAGGCGGGTGGATCATGAGGTCAGAAGATCGAGACTATCCTGGCTAGCAAGGTGAAACGCTGTCTCTACTAAAAATACAAACAAACAAACAAAAAAAAAAAAAAAAAAAAAACAAAAGCCTGGCATGGTGGCGGGTGCCTGTAGTCCCAGCTGCTCAGGAGGCTGAGGCAGGAGAATGGCGTGAACCCGGGAGGTGGAGCTTGCGGTGAGCCGAGATCGCACCACTGCACTCCAGCCTGGGCGACAGAGAGAGACTCCGTCTCAAAAAAGAAATAATAACTATGGATGTTCTTTGTCCATTATTTCCTGCAGAGTACTGTCTTGTCAGATTGTAACCTTCTTTCACAAGGCTCTGCCTTTGGACATTCTAGAGAGATGTTATAATAGTGAAATTATTTTGGGGCATCAGGAAGGGAAGCTATTAAGCTTATTTATCCAGATGCTACTCTACAATGTGGTGATTTGAGAAGGCAGAAAGTAAAGGCAGGAGACCAGTAAGGAGTTTACTGAAAAAAATCAGGTAAAAATTAATACGTAAACTAAGGCAGTAGAGGTAGAAGTGGAGATAAAGGCTTGGCAAACGTGATGGGATGACAAAGGAAAAAGAAAGAATCTAATGTGATTCTTAGGTTTCTTGTTTGGGTATCAAGGACAACATAGAGTACAGGAGGAGAAACAGGTTTGCAAGAGTGAAAGCGAAACGGGAAGAATTCCCTTGTCCCCCTCGGAGGCATGGAATGGGAGTGTGACTCCCTTCTTCAGTGCCTTGATGCTCAAACCTCTAGGGCAGCATACAGGTAGGCAGGCTGTGGGGCTCCGACTCCACGGCAGTGTCTAGGGGTGAATGTTTACAGCTCCTGAAGTTTTAGTGGGCCTGTGTTACAGGGTGCTCTTTCAGTTTGCCATCTATAGATGGTTTGTGCTAACCAGCTCAGTTATTCCCTCTACCTTGTCACAAGGACAGAGCACTTTCTGTATCCCAGGTTCTTGCCTTCACGTACTGGAAGAATCAGATTACACGTGGGCTTGGAGAATGAGTGCAAAGTTTTATTGAGTGGAAGTAGCTCTCAGCTGATAGGGGAGCCAGAAGGGAAATGGTTTTCCATGGAGTTGCCCTGGCTCTCCTCCAACTGCTTGGGCCAAACTCCGCCTTGTACTTCAGGTCAGTGGTCTGCTGGCGTGCTGGCATCTGTTGAGTGCTTTTCCGTCAGCGTGCTCCCTTGACGTCCTCTCGCCATCCACCGCTTGTCTCTTCTTCACTGATGTGCTCCTCTCCAAGTCTGGTCACCTGTGTGTCGGCCCGCTAGGGCCTCCAGTTTTTATAAGCTCACACTGGGGTGGTGACAAGCCAGGGTGGTCTTAGAAAATGCAACAATTGGGCCGGAAAGCAGGAGCGCCTGTTCTCACTTAGGTCCGTGGGGGTGGAGCTCTAGCCCGGTACCTGCCTTTCTCTATCTAGCACTTCCCTTCCCCACTTCGGTATCATTTAAAGGGACCATGCTCTTCCCCTTTCAGCCCTCCCATAACAAAAGCATTGGAGGAGCAATGAGAAGTAATCTTTGGAAAGTTAGCTTCGTGCATCTACAGCACAGCCAAGTGGAATTGTTTATAGAAAAATTGATGCATGGTTTTGGAATTAAGGGAAATAAGATATGGATGAAAATAAATGTATGTGGGTTTAATTGATCATCAAATAATTAAGCAGGGGGTTCATTTGGAAAGAATATATATTAGGAAATTTAAAAATAAGTCTGATGTTAGAATCCTAAGAACCATGTATAGGATAAGCTACTAAAGAGAAAACAAAGGAAGAACATCAGAGAGGTGGAATCTAGAGGTAAAACTGATATCAGAGAAGATGGGGTGATATACTTTAAGAAACAAGGCGTGGTTAGAAAGACCACTAGTGAGAAAAAGAGAAAAAAAGTCTTTGATGGACAGCAACAAGGTCAACTGTCAATGAAAAATTCATATAGTGCTTGTATTTATTAAGCTTCCCAAAGTAGTAGATATAATTCCAAACTTTCCTTTCCCAATCTGTCCACTCAAAGAACAGAAATAAGTGTACCGATTAAGAATATAAGATATTATCACATTAATATTAAGTACAAGAATAATAAGAAAAGAGACTGTGTGTGTGAGTGTGTGTGTGTGTGTGCGTGCATGTGACACAAAGAGAATATTATGTTAAGGAAAGATTGTAAAACAAATGTGCAAGATAATTTGCTAGCTGCATGAACAAATCAGTTTAGTTTTTAACCTTACACTCTATGTCAATATTAACTCTAGATTGATTTGAAACATTAAAAGTTTTTGAAGTGTACAAATTAGAAAAAGTATGTGGGCGAACATTTGACTAATTTTAAGATGAGAAGGGACTTTCTAAGGTTAAAATCAGTGAAAGGATAAAAGAAAACAGTTTGCATGTAGTAATTTTATAATATAAGCATATCAAAAATCTTCTAACAAATACTGAAAAATTAGAAAAATGTTTCCAACGAATACTACAGACCATGTACTATTTGCACTGGTAGAATCTGTCTGATGTAACAATTTTGGAGGTGTAGAGTCTACTGAAGCCTTTCAACTTTCAGGGGAGGGCTTGGACAGTAAATTATGGTTAGTTTTAATCAATTTCAGCTTTTAGCAGTAGCAGTAGCAGTAGCAGCAGCAGCAATGCATCTTCTACCTCCCAGCCCTATGGCCAGCATCCACCATGTGTTCCCGAGGCACTTGCACATAATTTGTGAGAGCTAGGGTTAAAAATAAGGACCTTGCCTTCCAAATATCAGGAATCTGATTGCTGCTTCTGATCATGGAAGTGCACACACAGAGGCACACAGCCATTGTTGTACCACTCTCACTAGGGCTGAAGCAACTTCTAGTGGAGTTAAAGGACCAATGCTTTTTTTTTTTTTTTTTTTTTTCTGTAATCTAAGAATCCCACACCAAGCAAAATTGTCCATCAAAAGTGAGAGAGATATTAAGACATACCCAGATGCATCAAAACTCAGAGGATTTACTTCTAGACCTGCCCTACAAAAATGCTAAAGGAAGTCTTGCAGGTTGAAACGACAGGACACTAGACAATAAATCTAAGCCATGTGAAAAACTAAAGATCCAAGTAGAGATAAACACATGGGTAATCATGAAAGTTAGTATTATTATAACAATGATTTGTAATTTTACTCTTGAGTATTTTTCTATATGATTTAAGAGACTAATCAATTTTAAGGAAACAAATAGCCTAAAAGCTTATTATGGGCTAATTGTTTCTAAGTATTATTATAACTTAGATTTATAAATCTATGTTTTATTTTCTACATAATTTAAGAAACTAATGTGTTAACAAAAGCTAATTGTTCATTTATGTTTTTCAAAACAACATATAAAGATGTGATTTTGTGACATCAATAACTGGAAGGGGTGGGAATAGGACTGTGAAGGAGCAGAGTTTTTGTATGTTATTGAAATTAAGCTGGTATAAATTAAAGTTATAACTTTAGCATATTAAATGTAATCCTAAGGTAACCACAAATAAAATAGTTATAGAATATACACAAAAGAAAATGAGAAGGGAATTAAAATGTTTCATGACAAGAAAATAACTAATTGCCGAGGACAATAGTAGTGCAGGAAATGAGAAATAAAAAAGCTATAGTGCATGTAGCAAACAAATAGCACAATGACAGAAGTCCCTCCTTATCAGTAATTACTTTAAATGTAAATAAAATATTCAGTCAAAAGACAGAACTTGGCAGAATGGATAAATAAACATGATCCAACTATATGCTGCATGTAAGAATCACTTTGATCCAAAGACACAAATAAGTTGAAAGTGAAAGCATTAAAAAAGATATTTTATGCAAATAGTAACAAAAAAGGGGCAGAGCAGCTATACTAATATCACAAAAAATAAATTCTAAATTTAAAAAGGTATTAAAAAACAAAGAAGGACATTATACAATTATAAAAAGATCAATATGGCAAGAAGATGTATCAGTTATAAGCATTTATATGCCTAATAACAGACCATCAAAATATGTGAAGTAAAAACTGACAGAATTGGAGGGAGAAAGAGATAATTCTACAATAATAGCTGGAAGTTCTACCTATTGAGAGTACCAATACCTACTCTCTGTAATGGATTGAACAGCCTAACTGAAGATAATCAAGGAAAGATTGTACAACACAATAAATCAACTAGATCTAACAGATATAACAGTACATTGTATCCAATTTCTTGAGGAGAAATTTACATTTTTCTCAGGTACACATGCCACATTTGCTAGGATAAACTACATGTGAAATGACAAATTGAGTCTTTGAATCGATTTAAAAAATAGATGTTATACAAAGTGTTTTCTGCAATTACAATGGAATGAAGTTAAAGATGAATAATAGAAAACTGAAAAATTCACAAACGTGGAAATTAAACAACACAACTTTAATAACTAATGAATAAAAGAAGTAAGGACAATGGAAATGAGAAACTACTTGGAGATAAATGAAAACAAAAACACATCATATCAAAAACTTATGAGATGCAGCAAAGGCAGTACTAGAAAGGAAACTTACAGGTGTAAACACATTTATAAAAATAGATTTCAAATCAACAACCTAACTTTACAACTGAAGTAACTAGAAAAAGAAGTACAAACTAAATTCAAGCTACCAGAGTGAAAGAAACAATAAAGGTTGCAGCAGAAACAAATGAAATACAGAAAAGAAAAACAATAGAGAAAATAATAGAAATACAAAGTAAGACAATAGAAAAACATAATAGAGAAACCAAAGAGAAAATCAAAGAAACAAATGCAGTTGACTCTTTAAAAAGAGAAATTTGGCAAAACTTTAGCTGGATTAAGAAAAAAAGAGAAAACTCAAATTAGTAAAATCATAAATGAAAG